>NC_053154.1:219118597-219790026 GCF_016835505.1 Polypterus senegalus | reverse complement strand
AAGGGGCAAAAAATACCAGATCAGTGAAGTGCAAAACTTTACAGAAAACTAGTGATTCCTAACTTTTCTTTTACTTTTTTTTAGTCTACATTCATCTATTGCAATTTACTTTTATTTAAATGTATGTGACATTCCACGTCCCAAGAGCCAGCTTCTGTAGCCGAGGATCTGATCGCCAAAGTCCCCTCCTTGGCTCCTCCTACAGGTGGTGAGCCCATGGGAAGGGGGACCCACGTTGCCTCTTCGGGCAGTGCCTGGCCGAGCCCCATGGGTGCAGGCCCAGCCACCAGGTGCTCGCCATCAAGCCCCAACTCCAGGCCTGGCTCCAGTGGGAGGCCCCGGTGAAACGCGTCTGGGCGAGGGAAAACGTTGTCCAAGGCTTTTGTTCTTCATAGGAGGTTTGGTTGAACCGCTCTTTGTCTCATCCCTCACCTAGGACCAGTTTGCCTTGGGTGACCCTACCAGGGGCATAAAGCCCCGGACAACAGAGTTCCTAAGATCATTGGGACACGCAAACCCCTTCACCACAATAAGGTGGCGGTTCGAAGAGGAGGAGAGGAGAGACAAGAGGAGTCAGATGAGGTGGCTCAGGCATCTGATCAGGATGGCGAGGTGTTCTGGGCACGTCCAACCAGGAGGAGGCCCCGGGGAAGATCCAGGACACGCTGGACGGACTATATCTCCTGGCTGGCCTGGGAACGCCTCGAGATTCCCCTGGAAGAGCTAGAAGAAGTGGCCGGGGAGAGGGAAGTCTGGGCATCCCTGCTCAAGCTGCTGCCCCCGCGACCCGACCTCGGATAAGCGGAAGAAGATGGATGGATGGATGGATGGATGGATAGATGGATGATGGATGGATGGATTAAATGTATGTTCTTTTACATCTTGGGCAATTTATTGTTAAATGTTATGTTATTTTATTTACTTACTATGCAAAACATACCAAGAGAAGTCTATACCTCCTGTATGACAGGTTACCTTAGCTTTGGGTGTTAAGTGGTGGCCAGGCATTCAATGAAAAGCTTGGCTAATATAAAATGTATACTTTGTAATCCTTGTTTGATTTAACTGAGATTGCAGTCACATTTGTTACAGTAATATAGACAGATACATTGAAGAACGAGAATAGAGGGATGTCAATGTACCCCAATCCAAAAATTAATAAATCCTTATACTATGTAGAACCTGTGTTTTACTTAGCCAAGAAAGGTGTATTTCAAAGTAACACGGTAAACTATTGCATGGATTCATTCAACACAAATTATAAGAAAACAAATATTACACATAGATAAACATGAATTGGTGTGCAGTTTATGAACAATAAGATCTTGCTACAGTTCTGTACCTGTTACTTGTCCAGAGCCTCATCCAAATTCATTGCTCCTTTACAATTAACAGTAGATCAACAGTTTCAACTGATAACCAAATTAAGAAATATAGGGTGTGCTGTGGGGTCTCAGGCCCCTAGATAACTTATTGAACTTCTTAAAAGCTTTTAAACTAAACTTGTCTCTGGAAATAAAATTTAAAATCATGTTATAGTGTCACAAATCATTAAGTCCCCATTAGTGGGTTTCTGAGAAAACATTGTAGCAGCTGACAGACAGCACTTCACTGGCAGAAAAGGAAGGCAGCTTGGGTGAGGCTAAATGCTTGAGTGGTGTCAGCCTGTCCAGCAGGGAAAGGAATTGTAACCTTCACAAGCTTCCAAAGGATTTGAGAACAATCCACCAAGACTTCATGTATTTATATGTACGAGTCCTTTACAGCTATTAGTGCTCACCTTTGCCTCCGTAATGCTGAAGAGTGTAATGATGGATGGCATCAAGGGAGAAGGTGGTCGAGATCACTGCAGTGGTATTTGTTGGCAGTATGTATCTGTCAGTAAACGCCGTTAGTTAAGTATGCATTTCTTAAGCAATATCATTATTCATAGATAATTTATTGTATGTTTCATAATAACAGAGTAACATTTAAGTGTTTATTCAAATGCTGGAGCACTAAAGAGACCTCCTAATTACTACACCTCTGACATTACAAAAGACTGAAGATCAGTGTAGTACAGAGGAGTCCGATAAAGAATAAAGTAGCTCTGTTTAAAATTAAAAAAATAATAAGGCAGGATTGTGGGTGTGATTTAAATGTGACTAATGGTGGAGCTTTCACAGTGACTGTAGAGAATAGGAATCATAAAGTTAAATCAACATTTGTAGAGGATATGACAGGCAGAAGGACATAAGGACCACATAGAATTACCCAAACATTGTGTCTCTCTCTTGTAATAACTGTTCAAGTTGTTGCTTTCTCCACTTTATGTGCGTCTCTTAAAAACAGTACAGGGCAGAGGATATCCTTCATAACAGATCTATTCAAAGTGAAAGTTCATCATATAATGTTTTCCCAATGTGTGGAATTCCCCCCATGGAAGCTTTAGAAGGAAAATTATCATCACAGTATGCTAATTAAATATTGCATGTTAATTTCCCTATTAGTCGATTACAATGGCCTTAGAGTAAGCTCTGAAGTTTAAAAAAAAATATGCATGGCTTTTTGAATTGTGTTGCTTATTTTTAGTAAACAGAGAAGATTACAGAAATAAATGATCAGTAAAATTAGATATAAAACATCATATACCCAAATATACTTAATCTGTTTCTTTTCAAATTATCAAAAAGAAATTACATTGCATTTATCTAAATACTACTTCTGGGTGTCACACAATGAGAAACAGTCTGGGGACGACGAGGGCAAAGATCCAGAGAGTGGATAAACATAAGGTGAAAACGATTAAAAACTGGCCAGCCTTAAGTTGAAAGAACTATCACATCTCATGGTGAATTACAAAAAAATTAAGGAATTGTGGCATTTTTGGTATTGCATAGAACTTGCTTAAACCTCCTTTTTCAGATGATGGATGGATTACATCTCATATGTTCAGACATAGTGGAAAAAATAGAAAGGTCTTTAAAAAATTGAGCATATTACAATTAAACCACAAATGTTTGATCCAGACTTTAAAATGTAGCCTGAATTTGTCCATATTAACGACTAGGAGTGGGTTGCATTATCTTGTTGATGCTTATTTTTAAGCTTGGTGACAGAATTGATTCACTCCGTCATGAACAATCTAAAGACGAGTCATTCTGACCACTGTAGTGTTAAACCAGGCAACTTTGGGTCTGTTGTGTTCCTTTTGGGGATAGAGCAATCTGGACCTGCTGTATTCAAATGTTAATGCCACCCACCAGCTTGATAAGTGTGTGTTTTTCTTTTGGTTGGGGGGTTGTTATTTGTTGCAATATAAATATATATATATATATACTCAGCAAAAAAAGAAACGTCCTCTGACTTTCAACTGTTTTTACTTTCAGTAAACTTAATGTGTAAATATTTGTATGAACAGTAAAAGAGTCAATACCATAAGACATAAACTAAAAATGTTTCACAATGTGTCCCTGAATGAAGGGAGGCTCAAAATCAAAAGTACCAGTCAGTATCTGGTGTGGCCACCAGCTGCTTGAAGTACTGCAGTGCATCTCCTCCTCATGGACTGGACCAGATTTGTCAGTTCTTGCTGTGAGATGTTACCCCACTCTTCCACCAAGGCACCTGCAAGTTCCTGGACATTTCAGGGGGGAATGGTCCTAGCCCTCACCCTGCGATCCAACAGGTCCCAGACGTGCTCAATTCCTTCGACGATAAACACAAATCCGTCCATCACCCCTGGTGAGACAAAACCGTGACTCATCAGTGAAGAGCACTTTTTGCCACTCCTGTCTGGTCCAGCGAAGGTGGGTTTGTGCCCATAGGCGGCGTTGTTGCTGGTGATGTCTGGTAAGGACCTGCCTTACAACAGGCCTACAAGCCCTCAGTCCAGCCTCTCTCAGCCTATTGCGGACAGTCTGAGCACTGATGGAGGGATTGTGTGTTCCTGGTGTGACTCGGGCAGTTGCTGTGGCCATCCTGTACCTGTCACGCAGGTGTGATATTCGGATGTACGATCCTGTGCAGGTGTTGTTGCACGTGGTCTTCCACTGCGAGGATGATCAGCTGTACTTCCTGTCTCCCTGTAGTGCTGTCTTAGGCGTCTCACAGTGCGGACATGGCGATTTATTGCCCTAGCCACATCAGCAGTCCTCATGCCTCCCTGCAGCATGCCTAATGCACGTTCACACAGATGAGCAGGGACCCTGGGCATCTTTCTTTGGGTGTTTTTCACAGTCGGTAGACAAGTCTCTTTAGTGTCCTGCGTTTTTAGAACTGAGACCTTAAATGCCTACTTTCTGTAAGCTGTTAAGGTCTTAACGACCATTCCACAGGTGCATGTTAATTAATTGATTATGGTTAATTGAACATGCATGGAAAACATTGTTTAAACCCTTTACAATGAAGATCTGTAAAGTTATTTGGATTTTTAAAACATTATTGTTGAAATACGCAGTCCTGAAAAAGAGACGATTCTTTTTTTGCTGAGTATATATATATATATATATATATATTGTGGACTGTGCCCGGCAGTTTATTCCGGCCAAGTCCCCCAAGCCGCCAGATGGAGCCCTCCCTGCAGTATGGAGGTGCCCCTAAGACCAGCAGGGAGTCATGGACTATGTAGTTTTTATTCTCAGCCCTGCTGGATACCACAGGGGCCGCAAGAGGGAGCTGCAGGGAGGACCAGAGACTTATTTGTACACTATGACCCGGAAGTTCGTCATAGGAAGAGCGACGGACTTCCGGGATGAAGAAAAGTACTTTTACCTGACCGGAAGTGATACAAGATCACATGGACTGGGGACTGGGAACACTTCGGGTCAGGGAATATAAAGGACTGAGGGAACTCCCAGACGGCGAGCTGAGCTGGGTGGTAGGAGGGCAACGCGTCTGGGAGTGGAGGATTGTGATTATTATTGATTTATTATTGTTATTGTGGTTTATGAATAGTGTGGAGTGGAGGGTGCTTAGTGCACATTGTTATAATAAAAAGAATAATTGTAGCACTTTTACCAGGTGTTTGGCGTGGTACCTGAGGGTTCAAGGGAGCACTACTGCCCCCTACTGCGACAATATATATATATAGGGACTAATAAAGTATATGTGATCTAATCTAATGTATATATCTTTAGTTAATACTGTTTGAGGTGGACTAAACTCCTGATCACAGCTTTTTGAACATAAAAATACTGTAAGTAATAATAAATGATAATATAACGCAGAACTGGCAAATCATACAAAAGGGCAGAAATTAAACATACTCTGATGAGACTGTGCAACAATGAAAAATATGGTGCCACTAGCAGCTGTGACCCATTTTTCCAATAATTATCGAGCTGTCATTGAGAATATCAATATCATAGGTGGATGCAAAAAATTATGTCTTTGGTTATGAAGCTTCTGTGAAATAGATCTGAAAAGCACTTCTTTTTCTCCATAGAACAGGTTTCAAAATACTTATTAGCATCTTTTTGTGCTTTTGTAATATGAATACCCTGCATGGCTTTTAGTGTCATAACCCATTTCATTTATTAGTGCATGAATCACTATTTAAATATTGCCATGTGACTTGAGGCCATTGAAAATTCTGTACATTGCCAGCAGTTTTTAATATTAAGAGTACTTATTGAGAAATTAATATACAGTATATTTGAACATCAGTGTTTTATAAGTACCATGACAGCAAATTCAATAGATAACACATAGATAAAGTAAAACAAAACTATTAAAGTTTATTTCCTTTTAAATCATATCTTTTTATAGTGAACACCATGCCAAGGTGCCTGCAGGACATTTCTGCTGTGCAGCAAGTTACATTTAATTTAGGAAGGTTAAGTGAGATGATAAGAGCCACGTAAGGAGTCAGAAATGAGAGCTGAACTACCATCTTTGAGGTTTACAGTTTATTTCTTTATTTACTTGACCACACTGCCACCCAATAATATAATTTTTTTTTTCTACCAGTAAAGTGCTATAGATTGAATCAAGCATGAAGAAAATGCAACAACTTCATTTAAGTCTGAACCATGTGATAGTATATCTCAAACACAGTACATAAAGCATAGAATGTTATTCTGGGTGTAGCTAAATAATTTATCTTAGAACTTTTTACCTGATACGTCATGCTTACTTTAAATTAGCAAAAATCCTGAGGTTACTTTGATGCTGTTAATAATTAAGATGCTTGTCAAATATAACATTTTCCCTTTTTTTTAATCTGTATGCAGACTGTCCTCTTTTGAGTTCACAGCTTGGTTATGTTTGTTAGATGCTATAATTTTTTTGTAGATCTTGAAGTTTTGTAACAAAATAATATTTCCCTATTTTGTAAGTCATTATGACTATATTTGACTGTATAACATATTTTTTTCAGCATTTTTATTGTGGTGGACAGTACTGCAGCTTAGCACTGCTGCTTCGTGGATCCCACATTTGGGTATTGATATCCATGCCAGTTGTCTAGGCACACTTTGAACATTCTCCTCATGTCAAGTCAGTTTTCCTCCTACATGTAAAAAAGATGTACATGTGCATGCCTGCGTGTGTGTGTGTGTGTGTGTGTGTGTTAGGCTAATTAGTGACTTTAAATTGGCTCTCTATTAGTGGCTGTTGACCATGTGATAAAGGCTGCCATGCCCACGGTTGTTCCCTGTGTTATGCCCAGGATAGGCTCTGCTCTCTGAAACTTTGAATTGCATTAATGTAATTCATTATTTTGTAATGCCATTTTGTTGCTAGTTTTTCCATGACAAATTTCTAAAATCAGCTTTGAACCTGATTATAAGTGAATCTGGCCCCATCAGAATCATAAGTCACAATCTGAAGCTGAATGCTTTACTTTTAATTTTATTTTAAAACTAGGTGTGTTACTTGGCTTCTCCCAGGACATTTTCTAAGTGAATGGACCTCAGTTATAGTACCATTGGTTAATCATGCATCAGAAGTATTTACCAGGGGCTGTTATTAATTCAACTGAGCTGCTTAATGTTGAATATGTTGGTGGGGTTGGTGTGAAATAGACTGCAGCAGAACTCCTTTTTAAAGTGATATTCAGTAATGTTACAAAAGGCTATTTAAATCGATCCATTCTAAGTCTTGACTCTCTGTCAGCATCAAAATATTAAAAAAAATTACTTATTTTTACTTACCCAAAAGCACCATCCTGTTGTCTTCTTATCAAATCCTGAATAAAAAAGCATCTCCTTCAGCTGTGGAAAAAAAATGCTTCATTCTGTTCAGTCATGGCTTGGATCCCGCAGTTAATTTGCAGTGTTTTTTTTTTTTCTTTTACTGTTTTTATTTCCTCTTTGTTTGTTTTAACTTCAAAAAATGTTTAATGCTGGTTGTTGACTGGTATTGCGAACTTAATGATATGAGGTGTTCAGTTTGTCAAAAATGCAATCCTATGCAGTGATACAAAAACAAATATAGTGTGATAATTTTTTCTCAGATTTATTGTCACATGTGACACATCCCCGGTCAGCTGAGTCTAGCAACAACAATGTTCGATATTTTTTCCTGTTTCTAATTGTGTTTGTTTAATCAAGAGTACCCCGTCCACCTACTCTTCTAATTGCACTTGGTTCATGAAAAGGGAAACTGTCTTTCTCTTCTGTGGGTTCATGAAAGAAAGAAAAATGCAGCAGTTGCTACTTTTGAGGACATGCTGCTTTTATCAATGTGCTTATCTAGGCTTTGTGAGCGCTCATGAAATTGTTTGCAGCAGGGCACTGGCTGATGGGAATTGTAGTCTTCAGGAAAAAAAAGGTTGCAGACAAGATGATGGGAAGAGACACCCTTTTTTGACGTGATCCTCTTCACCCCATCATCATCTAGCTTTCGATTCACATTGCCAAACTACTTTAGCCTGTTTCTTCTCAACACAACATGTATCAATTCCACACCTATTCTTTCTCTGAACTCAGAATTAATCTTCCTTTCACTTTGTGACACTCCATATCTCTTTTTTCCGGCTTAGCCTCATGTCCAATCTGCATCAGCCATGTTTCACTTTCAAAGAGTATACTATTTCTCACACAGCTTTTAAAACACTTTTCCTTCAGTGCCACAGAGACTTATTTAAAAGTCAAAACAACTGACAAGAATTTCTTCTGTGTACCTTTCATCTTTGGTGTGTCAGACATATTATGATTATTTTTAGATCATTTCCAATGTTTTATTTGTTTGAAAATTTGTTTTATTTAATATTTTTGTTTTTTTTTGGTTGACAAGCTGATGTTGTTGTTCTGTTCTTCATACTGAATTTTGCATTTGAGGAAGCCTTCTCTTGCATTGTGTGTCACTTTATCTGACTCAGTTGATATCAGGTAATATTCAAATATATTTAAGAGCTATGGGCTATTTTAGGTCTTTGCCTATATTTTTCTTTAAAAAAACATTTTTTTTCTTTAAAAAAAAACAAAGAATTACTGGTAAATTAATTTTAGAAAATTGCCTTTGTTAATTTAACTTTACTACTAAGTAGTCTTGATTGCAATTTTTGGTATGCTAATTTTACAAATGGTGGAGTGGTGGCTCTGAGGATAGGGACCTGCGCCGGCAATCGGAAGGTGGCTGGTTGAAATCCTGTAAGTGCCACAAGTAGTTCCACTCCACTGCACCCTTGAGCAAGACCCTTAACCTGCAATTGCTCCATCCTGGGTATAAAATTAATCTGCAAGCAGATCCTTCAACTTTCAGGGAAAGTTTGGGGGTTGATGGCAGAATTGGCATTCCTGACACTGTAAAAAACCTCATGCTGTTCTATTCCATTCGAACTAGTGTGGTGCTGAGATGTCACCCATTGCATGGCTGCACTTGGGTCCTAATTTGGGATCCTTAGGTGGTGTGGTGGGTACGGCAATGCACTGCATCACTGCATGCTCCCAAACTCTCCACATCTCATTTTCACAAATGGTCTGTCGAACCAATTGATCCATTCTGGAGCTCTGCTTTTGCTGCGAAAAAAAACCCAAAACAAAACAATAAGCTACAACTCCACTTTAGTGTCCTCACAATCCTGAGACTTCAGTAGCCCTTAAAGCCATGTGTTTTTAGGCAGCTTTGGGACAACACAACCCCATTCCTAGCTCTCCAAATCTATGTATTTTCACCAGACAAGCTGGATGTTTGCAGTTCCATGTCTATCCCTTCTTTTAAAAGTTCAATGTGATGTTCTGGTCAGAAGTCCCACTTAAATCCTTGGGGAACATGACATGTTTTTATTTAAACTGCATTTTTACTGCCTTCTCCTCTTCCAAAGCACTCATCGCACATAAGGGGTGCCATGCCCACTAGTGACTTCTACATGCCCCTAGTAGCATGTACAAATTCTCTGCGACCAACATGACTGACTTACTGCTATGGAGTTGAAATGCAGAGCAATAGCAGTGTTTTCTAGCAGTGCTCCCACTCTACACAACCTTTTTGATAACCAGGATGCCTTTCATACTCCTAAAGAAGATATCAGACTGCTTGATCCTTATGTTTCGATGGCGATGGTACATTGACCCACTATGTCACAGAAATTGAACCTCAGTTCACATGATAGCTGAGAAGACTTTTGCATAGATTGATTTATTTCTCAAGGATTGCATGGATATAACAGCTGAGACAAGTTAGGTTGGCTTTCTGTGAATATTTCTTAATGCGTCTTAAGTCCTGTGATTGACTGGACTGCACCAGGAGTGGTCCTTGCTTTGTACAAATCGGCCGGTGGAGCAGTTTCTGGCTCCATTTATTAATGATCAGAATAAGGTATTTAAAAAAAAAAAAAAAGAAAGAAGAACTGATCATCCATCCATTATCCAACCTGATATTTCCTAACTACAGGGTCATGGGGGTCTGCTGGAGCCAATCCCAGGTGACACAGGGCGCAAGACAGGAAACAAACCCCGGCAGAGCACCAGCCCACCGCAGGGCGCACACATACACACGCACACCAAGCACACACTAGGGACAATTTAAAATCGTCAATGTACCGTATCTAACCTGCATGTCTTTGGACTGTGGTAGGAAACCGGAGCACCCAGAGGAAAGCAACGCAGACACAGGGAGAACATGCGAACTCCACGCAGGGAGGACCTGTGAAGCAAACCCGGGTCTCCTAACTGCGAGGCAGCAGCGCTACCCACTGTGCCACCGTGCTGCCCAGAACTGATCATAGTTTTATTTATTTATTTTAGTGTGGTTTAAGGGCAAAGCTTCTAGTCTAATCAATTAAAAATGTCATAAATGACAAAGTGCCATCTTCATTACTTACATATGGCAGCTGTTCAGGATGCAGAACTTAGAAATACAGTAAATGCACCACATATCAGGATACAAGGCCATGAGTTCGGATCGCAGGTAATTAATTTTAAAAAACTAGCGCTACAGTTAAGAAATTACATTTTTAAGCAAATTTTAAACTGGCCACAAACTTCTGTTGTTTTACACAATATTGCTTGCAAAAAGACAATCACTGCTTCTGTTCTGCATACATCAAGCAAATGGTAGGACAATTTATTTGCTATTTTGTTAAAACTTTCACAAATAAATAGTGAAATAAAACAGTACACGTGAAAATTACGGATAGTGGTATACAAAGATCAGATAAAAATACAATGAGTGTACATTGTACAATGAGGACAGTAAAGATTACAGACGTTCACCAATGGTAAAAGGCTAGTAAGTGTAGACAAAAATTCTATTAAACTTAAGAACTACTTCAAGTATAATAGTTAAAAATGACAGTTTTGCATTAAATGAAGAAGAATTCATTACTTCACTGTACGTACATATAGAGGAACTGCTCAGTCATCAATAATGGAAAGATCTGTAGTGTGACTCAGAAAAGCTGAACAAATTGGACACCCAAGTTCCATAGACAAGAACTAGTAGCAGCAGTGTTGGTTAAAGAAGAAAATTAAAATATCACGATACATTTTTAGATTTGTTTTTAAAGTATTATGTTAATTTAAGCAATATCGGCTTACTTAGGAATGAAGTGCATCCAGAAATGACCTTCACTGAATGTAAAACTGAATGTCATATTCTTATGAAAGTAACAAATTTAAAAAAACTGTGACTGAAAAACGGCTAACTAAACATACAAACCATAAATACAGCAACACAAAGATAACTTAAATAGTTAGCTGCTGCTGCCATCCGTCTACAGATAAAAGCATTGATTGCAACTGTAGAATAATTAACAGGTTATGAAGATAGCAAGTACAATGGAGGTGAATTGTTACTTTTTAAAAACAGCTCTTCTGTCAGAACAAGGGGACGCTTGGATTAGGACAGTTTTTCCAAAAATTGTTAAATTGCATTCAGATCACTACAGATACATGGAAGCAAGTCAGCAAATAGCTAACCTGAAAGAAGACAGGTACTTTATATTGCCTTCTATTACAGTGTGATTACATTGATTACATTGTAATTACCAAAGTGATGTTATTACTTTGCACCTGCTATGTAATTTATGAAATGGTATAGGTAATCACAGAATGAAGTATGGAATACAAATGAGAAAAATGTAGTTACACTTAATGCCACATAAGTAGTGTTGGGGTAACGTGTTAAAAGTGATGGGCGTTACTTAATCAATAACCTAGCACAACACTTATTTCATTAAAGTAAAAATGCCTTGCTTAAAATAAATATAGATATTATACTAGCTCAACATTACTACAGAAGCGTATTTCTGTGACCCCCAAAAAAATGACTGTGGTATTTCACTAAATTGTTTCCTTTTCCCACAAAGACATTGCCTGCTGTTATCAGTAACATCATGCACATGCTATCATTTGGTGACAAGAAGTGATTAATAGGTTAAGGACGTGCGTTGTGTGCAATCAAGTGAAAAATACTAAACAAAAATGTATTTTATATTTAATCCTGTGTATGCTGAGAGACCAATTTAATCCATCCATTTTAGGGTTCATCACAGGAAGCCAGTGATGATCGCAGTGGCACTAGGTGTAAGGCATGGAGCAAACATATGGACGATAAGCAGAAAAAGGGTGTGCTGCATTCAAACCAGTAACAGAAACTTATTAATAAAGTATCAGGTTAGTTTCAATCCAGCTGTTTGCTACAGATATTTTGAAACTGTGGATAGCACAGTGGTCATACTGTGTGTTGTTCATACTGTGAGTGTTTGGGGGCTCATGATGGAGATGGAGACAGGGGATAGATGTTATCTACTTCGGAGTACATGAAAGACTAAACGTATTTATAAAGCAAAAGGAAACTATCAAATTTTCCTGTGTCTCAGTTTCATGAAGGTTCATATGTGGCCTTAGGATTTAATAAATGCTAGCCAGTGAAATGTGCAGTTTTTCATACAAAAAGAAAAAGAAACACACTATTTATAACATGTTACATTTTAGAATAAGTAATTGTATAACATATTTAGTTACTTTTTTGCAAGTAATGAGTAATGTAACTAAGTACTTTTAAAAGTAACATCCCCTATCACAGTGCATGATTTTCACCAGAGGCGGTTTTAGGGGTGTGTGGGGCCTACAGCTGACAAAACCAATGTGGGGCTGTTACTGGTATGTGTGGAATGTACTGTATAAATGTCCACACAAATTTAATAAAAATAATGTTAACATATACCGGATTTTCTCATTACAGTATTCAGCTAAATATTTGCAAGATAACATGTGGACTTTATTAAAATATAACTGGAGAATATAACTTGTGTGATGGATGCCAATACCCCCAAGCCGCCAGGTGGAGCCCTCCTTGCAGTATGGAGGTACCCAGAAGGCCAGCAAGGCATCATGGACATTGTAGTTTTTATACGCAGCCCTGCTGGATGCCATGGGGGCCACTAGGGGATGCTGCAGGGAGAAATAACGGATATTTTCCATACGCCCCGGAAGAACACGTAGACAAGAGGAATGACATGCTTCCAGGGTGAAAAAAAGAACTTTTACCTGACCGGGTCAGGATATATAAAAGGACTACAGGAGCTCCCAGACGGGGAGCTCAGCTGGGTGGAAGGGTGGCAATGCGTCTGGGAGTAGAGGATTATTGTATTGTGATTGGTTATTGTTATTTAATGAGTATAGTGGAGGAGAGGGTGCTTTGTGCACTGTGGCATTTAAATAATGTCAACCCGTGGACAGGGGTTCAAGGGAGTAAGAGCGCCCCCTATCTGTCACACTTGACAAATCCACTCGAGCGGGACATGCGGAACTTAAAAGTGGAGCCTCCTTAGGCGCTGGGCCTGGGGTGGTCGCATTTCTTACCACCCCCAAACACCACTCTTGATTTTCACAGTATAACAATAACAAACTCCACAACCTGCTGCTGAAAGAAACATCTTGGGGGCCTCCAAATCTAACAGTACTTTGCAAATGTAAGGCGAACAGTAAATGCTACTCAGTGTACTCACCAAGTACTTACAAAAGCTTCCATATGTTTTTATAACATTATAGCAGAGATTAATGTCAGAATAGAAAACCAATCGTGAAAATCCACTCCATTCCTCATTGGACACAAGACTTTCAAAAACTGTAATACAGACTTTACAGAAATATTGCTTTTGACTTTATAACTATGCAGGGGAAATAGACACAAGGTATGGATAAAACAGACAAAACAAAACAAATACATGGACTGACTACACTATCAAAACTAATGAGGTGATTCCAATCATGTACCACTACTGAGTATCAGGTCAGGTTAGGTCAGGAGACTTGCTCACTCGTTTACCAAAGTCAAAAGAATTAAATCTCCTTCTCACCTACAGACACAATTTCTCTTTATAGTCTTGTCATTTTGCTTGTTCCCAAAGAACTGTTGTCCCTGTCTTCCACCACTGAGCTCATTGAAACCAAGTTAATGTCAAAATGGCTTTCAGTGGCGTTCATGCATTTGATACATTGCACCTCTGATCACTGATTCTTATTGAAAAGGCAAGGAAATTACCTCTGTAGCGTGCCTTTTTTATTTACAGCAGACCTCCAGCATTGCCTTGCATGACTGGAAACTGCAAAATATAGAGATTAATGCTGTTCTAATACCAATCTCCACGGCATACTTCCCTTTATCTAACACCCCATTTCTTGTGGGACAGTTATAATTCATGCAAGAAGCATCATGTCTAATGACATACCAAGCATTACCTTGTGGAAGATTACTTTATTCATTCATCTTATTTTAAACATGTAATATCACTCTGTATTTTTGACATCCAAGCATCAGTTATGCCAATTTGCTTCCCAGAGAACAGGTTTTGAACAAATCTGTGGCAGGTATTTATTTTTTTAATTGTATTAATTCTCTTGTTTAATTCCATAGCACATAGCAATATAATTTAATGCATGCATCCAACATTGTTATATAAAACAGATAGTTCTCTTATTGGTGTGCATCAGAAACTATTAACTTTCTTGGATGCTGTTTAAAAAAAAGGTATATTTTAACCCATTAAGAGTACTACCTTTCTTTGAATTACTCCACTTTTAGCCGACATTCAGGTTTAGTTATTTGTCTAAATTGACCCAGTGTACCATACTTGACTGCACCTCATAGTATACTGTCATACTGTCATCCCCTTCCTGATTTCTGCATTATTCCCAAAGCTTCTGGGATAGATTTCACCTTCCTGCTGCTCTATAAATATGTGTAAAGTATTTAGGTGCACCACAGTACCTGGCACTGACACACTATCTTGGAATTACAGATTGACTGCAGTATATTAGGTATTTCAGCATTCTGCAATTGTTGCCTTTCATCTACCTTCCATTGTGTGTAAAACAATATCATTTTTTATTTAAGCAATTATTGTTTTCTCTGTATCATGATGGCTAAAGGTGAAGTGCTGCATTATTTGTCATTCAAACTTGGCAGAAGTGAATGTGAAGAGAATTCATCTAAGCATTCATTAAAAGACTTTCTTTAAAGTGTGGGAAGAAAGTTCAGCCAATATGCAGAGGGTAATTATAAGCTCTTTAATGTCAGGAGTCAGCCTGAACTATCCCCAGAGTAATGTATTATTTTTTTCATGACAATTAATAACGCATGAATAATAATGTCTGTTTTCATATTTTTATTAACATCCATTTTCCTTATCTGGAATGCTCAATTTCTTGCGTTACCAATGGTATACAGTTCATTAATTTACATTGTCTTCACGATAGAGATGACATAAGACACAACATGCAATGTGTGAGAACAGGGCAAAGATGATCTGATGATTCCAGGTACAGTGTGGAGGTTTTTAGCCATCCCTAGGTGTGTACCTGTGAATGAATGATTGAGTTGAATCAAAGGAAAAAGAGCAAGCACATGTCAGGTATGTATAAGTGTGAAAAAGACAGAAGATGCAAACCTCTGACTTCCTTCTGGATTCAGGGATTCTATGAAAGTGATCTTATTGTTTACTTTTGGATATTTATTTTGGTTATTTATCATTGGCAAATCTAACAATTCAGGACTGAACATCATTCTTTTTTTTTTTATTATTTATTAATTTTATTACAATCAGTTTTTACAAAAAAAAAAAAAAGAATTATGCTAAGAACAGATCGATCCCCACCCTTGAGAGAGAGAGCAAGCCAAACGGTGTAAGATTTAAGGCTTTTAAAAATACCTAAATCAACAAATTCTCTGTGCTTTATAAAATCATTTCAAAATATTACTGATTAGATCCTGCCATGTTTTGAAAAAAGTCTGCACAGATCCTCTAACTGAGTATTTGATTTTTTCCAATTTCAAATAATATAACACATCAGTTTCCCACTGACTTAAAAGAGGAGAGTTTGGGTTCTTCCAGTTTATCAGAATAAGTCTGCGTGCCAACAGTGTAGTGAATGCAATCACAATTTGTTTGTCTTTCTCCACTTTAAGACCCTCTGGAAGAACCCCAAACACAGCTGTTAATGGGTTAGGAGGGATTGTGAGTCCAAGACTGTCTGAGAGGTAATTAAAAATTTTTGTCCAGAATATTATTATATCATTCTTTGATGGGTATAAAGACACATGCCAAAGTCAAAGATAAAGACATTTAACATCAAACTAACCAGACTGAAGAACACAATCTATTAAATAGTGAAGCCCGTCCTTTTACTTTATTCTTTTTGAAAAGTGTCTCCCTTCCCAAACTACTCCTCAGAAATAGGAATACCTTTAAAAAGTGGGTCCACTGATCACTGTCTGCTAAAGAGTCATTTGAGTCTGAGCATCAGATCTGTGACTATATGCAGTGTTTTAAAATCCTTTATCATAATATCTTCTGATGTATAGCCAATGTAATGGATCACTTTAGAGGTTCTTGGGTGCATTACTCCTCAAATCTTCAAGTCTCCTCTGTAAAGACAGAGGACTGCACAGTTTTAGTCATCTTACAAAAGATGGCTTCAGTGTTACAATGCTGAATACCACTGCGGAAAACCTGCAGATCCAGTAATAACAGAATTGCCCCTTAAAAGGAACTGGAATTTGGAAAACCTTACAATATGTCAACAGCTCTGTTCCTCGTGCTGCTTTTAATAGCAAGCAAGCAATACAGCACACTGGATGAACACCCCTCCAACACATCTTGGCTACTCTGTAATGTACCTTTCATTGGCCTCTGTAAAACCATATCCCACTAGAAGGTTTAGACTAATTGTTGAAAGGAAAGCATTAAGAGGATCATGGATGAAATCCCACCATTCACTTACTATAGATAACCTTAAAAACGACTTTTCACTTGACTGTTCTTCAAGTACATGCATGTGCTTTCATAAAATTGTTTTGTACTCCACAATTACTGTAATGTTTCTAGGGTTAAAGTAGATCATGAACGATATTATTTAAAACAAAGGTGGGTCATTGACTAGTTAGCTCATTGTTCCTTTTGTTTTTGCTGTAGCTCTGTGAGGCTTGGCCATAACAGTAATGTGGAAAACCCCTTAATTGTCAAGTAATAATTGAGTATGTAATTGACTGAAGGCAATTTGATACGGCTCCTCAGAGAAGCCTTAAGCTCAATTTACTTTTGCATGCCAAGCACTTTGTATGAACAATTTAATAGGTTTTATGAGGTTTCTGTAAATTCACTGGTAAGAATCATGAAAAAAATACTCGTAAAGAAAGATTAAATGTAACTGTCATGTATCCATTCATTTTCTAAATCTTTAGACTGGTGCCTCACTTAAAGGTTTTCAGAGTAAGGTAAAGTGAAGTGGGGCAGAAGTACACTTACATACACACACATACTCATTTCAGGCTACTTTATAAATGAATATGTGGTATGAAATCAGAAAAGACAAAATAACACATATGGACATGGTGACATGCAAACTTCACACAAAGTAAAAACTATCCAGGACTCAAACACCAAGTAAATAATGACATTATTATTATTATTATTATTATTATTATTAACAGTGTTTAATGTTTCTTGACCTATGCATCTTCAAATCTTAATCCCTGTAAAGTGTGTGAAATTGTAAAATTCCCTGTGACAATGGGATAAAAAGCTATGCAGAGGAATGATTAAGTGACTCAAAATAATTGGAATATATTTAACTTTGCAACTTTCAGTAAAGTTAAATGTGTGTTTTTCAGCAACATGCATAATGTCTGTTAATTTAAAAAAAAAATAAAATGAAGAAATCTAATCTGCTACTCTGAATGGGGGTTTGTGTTTTTGTTTGTCTTTTATGCAAATCTATACCATTGAACCTACAGTAGCTTTGCTAAATTTTGCACAGATTCCCCGTTGATATAAAGGAAGACTATAAGCTATGTTTCATTATGAAAGTTGATTGTACTTGTGCCTTATTAAGAAAGTGTCTCTACGAGGCATTTTTGGGACTTGTCATAAGTATGCTCCAAACGATAGGTTCAGTGAGTGAAATTCTGATTGGGGGCAAACCTTTGTACTTTATTCCGATCCCCCTCCCTAGGGGCAGTGTGGGGTACCCATGCTAGTTTATTTATATACTATATAAGAACTTCAGTGTGCTTTACTTAAATACATAAATATACACTGGATTTAGAAAGTATTCAGACCCCTTCACTTTCTGCACACTTTATTTGCCATTTTTGCCGACCAATCCACACTCAGTAGCCCAGAATGGCAAATTGCAAAGTCTTCTGAAATATTTGCAAATGTATTGAAAATCAAAAACTGAAATTTGTCGCACATATAAGTATTCAGACTCTTTGCTATGGCACTCCAAATTGTGTCTAGAACTTGTTTGGAGTCCTCCTCTGGCAAAATGAGTATTGTATATTGGATGTTGGTCAGATAGTCACCTGTGTATATAAGTCCAACAATTCACACTGTATGTCACGATGAAAATCAAGCCATGAAATCCAAGAAGCTCTCTGTAGACCTCCACAATCAAAGTTTGGTGACTCCAGATACCCCAGTTTTCCTCTCTCAATTCAAAAGATATGCATGCTAAGTTAAGTGATGAATGAGTGGGCCCTGTGATTGATTGCTGTCCATCCAGATTTACTTTCTGCACAAGCACCCAAGGTTTCTTGGAGAGTTTCCAGCCCCCAGTGAGTCTTGTTTTAGAATATCTAAGTTATTTGATTATAGTTTGGAACATTGATACTGGTCTAATGTGATGGGTCTAACCTGATCTATAAGTAGTGTGATCTTGAGAGGGCAGAATCTCACCTGATGTTTTAGTGGTGAATGTTCAGACAGTCAATTGACTGTCTTCATCAGACACCCAGCTGACTTGGAGTTTGCCATCTTCTGTAGGGATGTAACAATGGTATTATCAAGTACTAGGCATTTTTCTTGGCATGGAGAATTGCATTCTATGGTCAGCAACATGAGATAGGACATCGTCATTTGACTGATTTATGATACAGTTGGTTACATTTCTTTTTGGTTTTCCAAATGGAGCACAGGCATGTCAAGTGACTTGCTAATGGTCACACAGTGTTAGTAGCAAAATCTGAACCTACAACCTCAGGGTTCGAAGTCCAAGGCCTTAACCACTACATCACACTGTCCACTAGTTTATAATCATTATGAATCATCAGATTCAGGAAATAGTTTTGTTTGTCACTATACAATATATAAAGTAAACTGTTTCTTATTTCTGATTATATGCTGTAAAACAGATTGCTCTTGACTTTCTAAGAAATGAAGGGCCTGTCTCTTTCAGCCTGATTAAGCTTAAAGTTTTTTCTTGAATATGTAAATGTATATTCAGACCATATTAATCCAGTACATTTTTATTTGTTGTTAGTCATTTTGATTGTGTCTCAACAATAATCATAATGTTGTAGTAGGGTGAAATTGTAGTGTGATGGAGCTTGCATGTTCTCCCTATACTCAGGATGGTTTTTACAGGTACCAGAGGGAGTGAATACAAGTAAATGTGCTCATAAGGGAATCCTGTCATGGACTACTGTCATATCCAGGATTGATTCTCACATTGCTTTCTATGCTCTGGCTCTGTGTGACTACACAGTACAGAATAATGATGACCAGCTTTAACTGAAGTTTCTCCAGATAACTAATAGTTTAAATATGTTGGATTTTTCGCCCATATTAATATCTCATCTTATGCAAACTGCTCAATGTAAACACTATTCTCTGGTAGTGCAAGTCAATGATTATTCAGCTCTGATAAAAATGAATGGCCAGTTTGTAAACAAGCATCATGTGATAGTCTGTCAGCTACCTGCTTACACATTTAAGTAAATGGAAGCACAGGTGGATTAGGTGACTTACTCAGAGGTCACACAAAAAACTTACAATGTGAATTTAAAAGTAATGTCACACAACTGTGCCATTAAGGTCTAAATTTTAACTAAGCCCAATGTTCTGTGTCACAAGGACTATTGGCTGATTCTCTTAAAACTTTAGATTTATAGTTATGAGTCAGTTGACTAATATAGGCAATATATATAATGGGTTGTCCTCCCTGAATTTTTTTTCAAATGAAATTACATGGCTTGGAGTAGAATGGAGAATTTTATACAGAGTAAAACATCAGACTCCTGCAGTATTTATGAGGTTGCTGAGGTTATAATGTGTTTAAATTGTTTAAATGCTATGCTGTATATGTGTTAGAAATATAGCAGAACTATTTAAGTAGAAGTAGTAAATAGTCATTATGGTGTGTGTTGGAGAGTGAAGGTGAGAAATACATTACTAGTTTACTTTAGAGACACTAGAATATATTTAACTTGTGCTGCCATTAGCACATTTGTGAGTGAATCCATGATACAATATGTATTACTGCAACTTAATTGGTTCCGTATTTTAACCAGGTCTTGCACTTACAGGATTACTTACTTTTATTTTGCAAAGTCTTTCTATATTAAATAATATGAACATTTCATTTACTGCTGGGGATGAATAAGGGACACTCATCCAAGCCATAAGTTTTACTTATATAAATTTCCTGATGATCTGATGGCACTTTTTTCTTCTAATGACTACTGTGCCCTTAAGGTAAAATTGCATGATTGCTGGTTGAGAAATTATGTAATCCAACAGGGAACATTAAACATTCAACACCATGCCAAAAAAGAAAGCTTTCAATTTGGAAATAATCCAGAATGACACAGCTGGCAGTCACAGTGCTAAAGGAGTTCTGGATCCATACTGCATTTCAGCTGATTCAAGTTATAAGCTTGTTAGTGCAGGGTCAGTTTAAGTAAGAATCCATTGACCCAATCCAGATAGTCTAGCATGACCACTGCTGAGAGTGATGATAACTTTATTAAGGTTAAAATTCTCATTTTTATATGTCTGACTCAAATTTGCACCACCCCCTGATGCTAGCTCTTCAACTTTATGTTTCTTGGACATTCTATTCTTAAGACACTCAAAATTTTTGTACTTAATTTTTCTTCTGCTTTATCATAACTTGGACCATTTTATTAATTTCACCCACAGGTCACCTTTTAAATAACAATAAAAATATATTTAAAAATCTACTAATATCGTTTGCATTTCAATAAAACAAAATAGCATGCACTTAGATATACTTAAAAATACAAAATGCCTTAGCTGTTTGCCATGGTAATTTGTAACAAACTATGTCTTCCATTGTCATAATGTGGCAGAATATAGATGTCCTTACAGAAGCTCCATTGTTTTCTCTGCTCTTAGATTTCTTTCTTTTATGTTGAAATCAATACATACCCTTCATTGCAAAACAATTTGGCTTGAAAATGGGTGAATAAATCACATTCTTTGTTAAACATTCTTAGTGAAACCTTTTTTTATTAAAATGAATGTGCATTTAATCCAATGTAAGAATGTGGGGGGCAGAGTCTATCCTGGCAGCATTAGGCGAAAGGTTTGAAGGGCCCAGGACCAGGCACCAGTCAATCTCAGGACCCCCTCATGCCTTCAACCACAGTCACACAAACACAGTCAAGAATAAATCAACAGTTAACCTAACACACAATGGAGAACCCAGAGGAAACCCCCCATAGAAATTAAGAGAACGTGCAGACTCCACACAGACAATATCCAGACATGGAATTCAAACGTAATTTACTGGATTTGTGAAGCTACAGCACTCAGCACTACTGTGCCCGCTACTCAAACATATCACTGCATGGACAAGCCTACTTGCTGATACCACATAAGACAGTCATTACAAAGATGTCAAGTTTGCAGTTTCTAACAGAATTCAAACCAAATTAGTTTTAATGTTCCTTGGATATGCTGACATTTGTGTATCAAAATGAAAATAAAATTGATTAAATTGGCAAAGGTGATGAATAATGGGAGATCAATTCTAGCATCTAGTGCAGGTTTAGCCTATTGAATGCCTATTATGACTGTTACATTTTCTCTTCTTTATTATCTATTTTTTCATGTATGCTTGTCATGTTTACATCTAAAATGCCATAGGCACTGATAAAATTCCATAGTTTCAACTTACTGTATACTGTGCACTTTAGTTTATAACATAACTAGTAAAATTTCCAAGGGTTTAAAATACCAGAGAGCAGCTCAGCTTTTCAAATTAAGTGGTTAGGACTAAGTTCACTTTTTTGTTTGAATAAAATGCATTTAACATATAAAGTAACATTTACATTCATTATGTGTTTAAAATGTCAACTATTTTATATATTAAATGTACAGAATTTTTGTGCATTTGTCTTAATGCTAATAAAGGTAAACAGGGTTTGCACACATAGCCTTTCAAAAATGAATGGGAACATTGATGTAAACTTGTTAAAACAAAATATACCGTATATCTCAACTATATATATATATATATATATATATATATATATGTATGTATGTATATACAGTGCCTATAAAAAGTATTCACCCTTTGAAGGTTTTCATATTTTATTGCTATAGAACACTGAATCATTATGGATTTAATTTGGCTTTTTTAACACTGATCAACAGTAAGATCTTTGTGATCTACATTAATTACAAATACAAAACACAAAAATAGTTGATCACATAAGTATTCATCCCCTTCAAGTCAGTATTTAGTAGTGTCACACACATGCGCATGGGAGGTAGCTAAAGGGCCTGAATAATGGTAGTTCCACGCCAGACCAGGGGGTGGCGAGGTGCACTGACTTTCTCTCTCGATCTGCAGACCATTCACGGGAAATCTCACACAGTTCCAGCACCCATGAAGACATAATTTCCGGCTCTGGTGCCCACGATAACGTCACTTCCAGTTCCGGTGTTCTCAAAGACGTCATGTCCGGTCCCGATGACGTCAGTTCCGGTCTTGGACTTTAAAATCGGCATCTTTATACATCTAAATCAGTTCTGTTTTGGACTTTGTACCAAGTACAACTCAACAAAAGATACCCATTTGCAGCCAGGGCATATTATACAGGTGGCTGCCCCAAACCTTTGATGTCTCCTGTGTATTCTTGCCACAGCAGATACACCTCTGTCAGCCGGGACAGCCTTGAGTCTGTGTTGATAGGTTTCTCTCAGCTTTGTACATCTTAACACTGCAACGTTTCCTCATTCTTCTTTGCAAAACTGTTCAAACAGTCTTTATCAATTTCAGACACAAACATAGTACTAGGGTGTTGTACCATGTTAGCCATTATGAATGTAGTGAGAAGTCAAGTAAAATGGCTAATTAAAAAAGATTAAAAATACTACAATAAAATTAAAATATTACATCTTGCCTGAAGAAGTGGCCTGAATTGCCTCAAAAGGTTGCATATTGTAATTTTTTTTAGTTAGCCAATAAAAGGTGTCATTTTACTTTATTTCTCACTAGACACAAATTTTCAGGCTGATTGAGTGCTGGACCCTAACTCTGCTACTCCAGGACATTGGCATTGTTGTTTTTTAAACCATTCCTGTGGAGCTTTAGCTTTGTGGTCATTGTCCTACTGTAAAACCAATCCAAGGTGCAGGTTTCATGTAGAATGCATTGGGTTTTCATCCAGTATTTTCTTGTAATTGTTGCATTCATTTTATCCACTACCCTCACAAGCCTTCCAGGGGCTGTTGCAGAGATGTATCCCCACAACATGATACTGTCACCAACAACATTGTGCAGTATTTAGCTTATGTCAAGCATGGCATTTGGTCTGCTTCCCAAAAAGGTCCGTATTGGTCTCATCAGTCCATAGAACTTTCTTCTAGCTGACTTCAGTGTCTTCCATGTGCATTCTAGCAAACTCTACCTGAGATGTCACATGTATTGTTTTTTTTTTGTTGTTGTTTAAAAGTGCATTTCACTTTATCACTGTCCCATAAAGCTGAGATTGATAAAGCACCTAGGTGACAGCTGTTGTCTTTCCAATCTTAGCGACTGTAGGCTTCTTCAGAGTTATCATAGGTCTCCAGGTGCCCTCCCTCACTAGTCTTCTTCTTGCACGATCACTTGGTTTTTGCGGACAGCCTGCTCTAGGCATATGCACAGCTGTTCCGTACTCTGATAATTTTTTTAATGATTGATTTAACCTGACCACAAAGCAATGTTCAGTGACTTGGATACGTTTTGCTCGTCTCCTTCACCCGGACTTGTGCTTTACACAGAATTGATTAGGGTGTTCTTTTGTATTTATTGTGTAGGTTAGGCCACAATACTGAATCAACACAGGATGGACCTTCCACATACAGTTGCATTTATACTACAATCAACTAAAACCCCTTGACTACAGGATTGTGATCTCCATTTAACTAATTATGTACTATAACTTCTAAAACCATTTGGCTGTCAGAGAGGATGTGTCACATTAAAGGGAGTGAATACATATGTCATTAGTTTTTTTCCTTTTTATATTTGTTTTAACTTTGACAATAAAGTGTTTTTGTTCTGTTGACCAGTATCAATGTTTTATAACAATAACTGTGACCATTTCCAAGGGGTAAATGCATGTGTGTGTGTGTATATATATATATGCCTCTTACACCTCATATGTAGCCAAGTCAATTTATATCTTGACAGTAACCCATACCTTTGTGTCCTCATTAAACGTTTCGCCAGAACAAAGCAGCAATAAACAGTATGCAATATTTGCTTTAAATTGAGATGATCTACTGTGACCTGGTATTGATTGTTACTCAACTAATTGTGCAATTCCAATTCAGGCTCTAACACCACTGTTCTGGTCACAGCAAACCTTTGATACTTTAACCTAGCTACCAATGAATCCAGTCTCTGATTACCAAGTGTTACATATTTTTGAAGTACATTGAGAAAAAATCTGGAAAAAAACAAGGTCTTTATTGATGCAGGTGTCTCATTATTACCCAGAGCTGCCTGCCTGAACTAACTTCCTAGCAAACAGGCCATCACTCATTGTATATCTTCTCATCCTTCCTCAACTACGGCTAATTTTGCTCCCGTACAGATGGTGGCCTTAAGCTAAGCTGATTTAATTGCATGTCTGTGCGCTGTCCTCTCCTCTCCTGTGCTGTGCTGTGCTCCTGACGCAGTCTGAGCTGGAAAAACAAGAGTAATATAGATAGCTGTGTGTATGTATTATTAAATTATTTAAACATCAAATTACAGACTGCCAAAAATAAATGTAGCATAGGTGAAAAACGCATCATAACTCCTAAATGGCTTTCTAGGGTTTTTTTATTTCTGTTTATTATTTATTCAATGAGCCTTGTTTGATCATTTGATTTTATTCTTCAGTTTAGAAATATTTTATTATTTAAATTGCTGTTGTGACTACATTGTGTGCAAAACCATTACACCTGCTTCTCTGTCCAGCATTTCAACCAGTCAGTGTTTATTTTGATATGGTACATCTAGAAGCAGTAACAAATTCAAAATCATTTTCAACATTCCAAATGAACATGGATGAAACAGGAGTAAGTACTGTTGACTGAGCATAACAAGGCTGGTCAATGGAGTTTGCAGATTCCCCATGAGCTCTTGGGGTGTTTCACTCATGTGTTAAAATATGTGCTGTCATTTTAGTTGGAAATGATAAGTGAGTGAATGCAGGTTTGTGGCCAATGAAGGGCTCCTGTCCTGTTCACAGTTGATTTCAGCAGTCACAATAAGCGTAGGTACAAAGCAACCCTATCACTGATACAGTAAAATCAGAAAATGTCAATTTCTAAGCAATATCAAATGCACCAGTTATGCTACCCATCTAAGACAGGCTGAGATCTAAGACCACAGTGTTAATGTTTGCAGTGCTCCATGTGTCTTTGTTTGTCCATTTGGTATGGAATTTGGTAAAAGAAGCGTCAAAGTTTGTGATGTGCCCTCTATCGGAATGACAGAGACATATCAAGAGGACAGACACAGAGACACTAACGGATGGCAGGGGAAGTCAGACAAAAAAGAGAGAGATCCACAGTGGCTAAAGAGAGAGAGAGAGAGATAGAGAGAGAGAGAGAGAGAGAGAATGGGGCCATTAGAAAGGCTTTGATTATGTCAGTCATGGTGCCCTGAAAGAGTAATGGGCAGGAACACTGCGGCAATACAGAGGACTGAGAATCAAAAGTATACTGGGGAAATTTCATTTGGGTATTGTAGGGAAGGTGATGCAGTAGAAGTGAGGGGTGTTCATTATCTTAAAAAGAATAGGGTCATGGAGAACTTGCAGAAGGTCAAAAGTCTTCCAGCCAGACAGCATACCTGGGGAAGCGAAGGCCTGAATACGAAATGATGAGTGGATTCGGGGAATGCTGACTTTACTTAGAGGAGTGTAGTTTGTTTCTCACTTTTGAAAATTAATAGCTGAAAAGCTTCCATGGAGACCCAGCCCTTTAGGCTCTATTGAAAGAACACCCTGACTCAAAGATGATGACAAGGAAGGGACATAAATACACATCAGAAAACTAAAACAAGTGTTGTGTTGTTTGTTGATTGGATTTATCTAATTTTATGACTTTTTAGTGAGATTGAATGGAAGAAGCATCATGCATTGATGTAATGGTTGTGTTAAGATAATCACAGAAGAAAAGGAAACATAATTTTAATATCTTTGAGGTACTAAGTGAAAAGCAGCCTTGAAGTCTCTTCCTTTCTGGTTTTGCTCTTATAACTAAGCAATATTACAATACATAATAATTTAAGAATAATATAATAAATAGAATGTCTTTTATAATCAAAGCTAAGCATGATCTGCAGTGCAGACTGAAAAATCATTCACAAAACACCATAGCCATTTGCAGAATTTGTAATGATGATGATGATTATGATTATTGTTTTAAGTTTTAGCACTTCTATATTTTCTTAGAATAACTGCATTTTGATTTGGCATGCATTTGTCTTTTTTTGTACCCCCAGGCTTATTATCCATGGGATACAGGTTTTCAGTTTCCTTTTGATTTTAAAAGTCCTCATATAGACGGTTAAGGATGACAGCAGAGACCCATGATCCTTGTGATGGTTAAATTGTCTTTCTGCTTCATGTAATATTAGACAGCATTGAGCTAAGACTTGCCATATGTGAAAAAGTAAAGTTCAAGGGCCAGGGTTATAGTACAAATATTATTGGCACAAGAGCTATAAAATGATGACAGCAATGTATCTGCTTCAAAAGAAGTACACTGAAGTTTTCTATTTATAAAGACACAATAGTGGAAAGCCAGTTTTCTTTTTGTTTTTGGATGTGTAAAGAAAAAACATGTGCTCCATTATACAAACTCCAGTTCCTGGTTAGTATAAACTTGGAAATGGATTTCTCTCACTTTGCAAATGATTGTTTATTTATTGTGTATAGATTGGTTCACATATATTCATATGTATATATTAGTGTGGATAGATCAGTTCTGATAGATTGTTTTTTTGTATGATGGGTGACCTACCAAAAGGAACCCCATTTAAACTACTGAGGGGTTTGGATACTATTTTAAATTTAATCCCTGTGAAGACTAAAACATTTGCTACAATGTTCACAGAGATTTTATTTTCCGATAAATAAAGCTATTTTCTGGCTTGTGCAACCACTGCAGCTGACGTGATGTCTTCATCACTGGTATAGTGTGTCACACTAAGATAGCGTTTAAAAATGAAGAAACGGTATGGAGGATTTGTTTGAGGTTGCATAGTTTTGGATTTACAGTTTCACACAACACCCTTTACAACCAGTACATTGTGAGTAGGGGCGTTGTTGTGAAGCTGAAGAGGAACGGGCAACGGCTTTCATTGCAGCCCTTCTCTAATTGATTGCCACAAAAACCAATCCAGATTAGTTTAATCATGTGGGTTTTTTGAGCCATGTAAATAATATTAACTATACCCACAAATTCATTAAAAATTATATACATCATCTTACCAGTACAGGCTTAGACCTTAAACTTCTTTGGCATTGGAGAGTCACCATGATTCCACTGTTTCAGTTCTTGTTTGCATTCTGGGTCTTAGTGATGTATCCAAGTTTTAGTCCAAATTTATTAGCACATGGTTCTTCTTAAAACAATGGATGCAATGATGCACCATTCTTGATAATCAATGTGCACATTGCTCACTCATGTTTAATTGTTCTTGAAGAATGGAGTCAAATCACACATCACCGATTTCTATGATGTCTGTTATCTCCCAAGCTGTCACTGTTTAATTCTACATTAAAATTCTTTGGTGACAGCATTTTTTTCTGTTATTGATGTTGAAGTTCGGGGAAATCTTGGTCTGTTTTCTAAAGACATCTTGCCTGGTACACTAATGTTATTTGAGAATGAATCTCCAAAGGCATTCTCTGGTGTTGTGATAAATGGACTTATTTGTTATCTTAGACTATAAACCACAAATGCTAGTAATTTGTAATTCAAATATTTTAATGCACATGCGTTAATCTTTGTCCAATTACATAACTATCATTATGAGGGGCCGTCCGTCCTGGTTATGTAGGGGGCCTCGGGTAAAGGGCTTGGAAGCCCAGCCCTGTAGGGACCCGTGGCCACCGCCAGGTGGCGCCCCAAGGCCTGCATATCCCTGGAGCCCAGCACTTCCTGGTGTGGCGGAAGACGACAGGGTGTGCAGCCGGCACTTCTGCCACACTGGGGTGTGGCTAGGACTGATTGCCAGGAAGCAGCTGGAGCCCATCCGGGTTCCCATATAAGGGGCCGTCTCCCTCCAGTCAGCAGTGGATGTCGGGTGGAAGAGGACGGAGCTGGAGAGAGGACGGGAGGCGGCCAAAAGAGAGGCATTAGACTTGTGATTCCTGGACATTTGGGGGAACGGTGCAAGAGGCACTGGGGGTGCACGTGAGCACTATTTGTAAATAATTTGTGTAAATAAACGGTGTGCGGTGAAACTATGTTGTCCGTCTGCCTGTGTCCGGGTCCCAGTTCACTATATATATATATATATATATACAGTAATCCCTCCTCGATCACGGGGGTTGCGTTTCAGAACCCCCCGCGATAGACAAAAATCCGCGAAGTAGAAACCATATGTTTGTGTAGTTATTTTTATATATTTTAAGCCCTTATAAACTCTCCCACACTGTTAACATTATTAGAGCCCTCTAGACATGAAATAACACCCTTTAGTCAAAAGTTTAAACTGTCCTCCATGACAAGACAGAGATGACAGTTCTTTCTCACAATTAAAAGAATCCAAATAGATCTTCTTCTCTTCAGGAGCAGAGAATTTCAGAGGGAGAGAGAGAGAGAGAGCAAAGAAAAGCAAACAATCAAAAAATCAATACTTGTGCTTTTAAGTTTGCGCGCATTTTAGAGGAGCGTTAGTATCTTCTAAGCAAACAGCCTCTGTGCAAACAGCCCCTCTGCTCACATCTCCTCTGTCAGGCGCAGAGAACGTCAGAGAAAGAGAGCGAGATTAAAGCAACAATCAAAAAATCAATACGTGTGCTTTTAAATATACCGAGCACCGCAATAAAGCAGCATTTTTTTAGAGGAGCGTCAGTATCTTTTAAGCAAACAGCCCCTCCGTCAGGCGCAGAGAATGTCAGAGAGGGTGAGAGAGAGGCAGAGACAAGCAAACAATCAAGCTCCGCGCGGGATGCATATCTTATAGCATTGAGGAGTTTTAGTTAATATGTAATACATGCTCTGATTGGGTAGCTTCTAAGCCATCCGCCAATAGCGCCCCTTGTATGAAATCAACAGGGCAAACAAACTGAGGAAGCGTGTAGCATAAGTTAAAAGACCCACTGTCTGCAGAAATCCGCGAACCAGTGAAAAATCTGTGATATATATTTAGATGTGCTTACATTTAAAATCCAGCGATAGAGTGAAGCCGAAAGTCGGCGATATAGCGAGGATTACTGTATATATATATATATATATACATATATATATATATATATATATAATCATGTATATAAACCTACATTTATTTATTTGTATCTAATGTATATATTTACAAACACATGTATTTTTCCCAGGTGTCATTACACAATACTGTATAAACAATATGCATTTACATTTATTCACTTTCATCCAAAGTGACTTACAGTAGGAAGTATACATATTATATGTTATTCAGAGGAAGGTATGACTGAATTCCTTAAAAGCACAATAGACAATATTCATTTTGTTAGGTTTAGCTGAAGCCATGTAGTGGCTTTTATTGTCAGGTCTGAGGTCAGTAATAAAAGTGTTATTGCATATTTAGGTTATTAAGTAAAATATTTATGGATACATGCTTTTCCAAGCACCAGCAAGAAACAAAAGAAGGAGAAGAAAAAGAAGAAAATTACATATGAATTATCCTTGCCATTCTGAACACACTGGATCAAAGAAGTATTTTACCCTATAATTATATGGAACAGGCTACTAAAGGAGACTTCAGTGATGTGAATCCTACATGCATACAAAATTTGTTCACACTCCAGGCAATGTCAAAAGAAAAGAAAAGTGAAATTGGGTAGAGACAAAAAAATACAATCTTGTTGCTTTCAAACTTTTTACTAATTAATGTTTGGTTGTCTGCTGTCATGGCTTTATAGTTATGCTTGCCTAAAAAGACTTTAAAGGTACAATAGCAGAACTGCTGATATGTTTGTTCCTTGGTTAAGGCAGCAAAATTAAATAAAACTCAGTTTTAATGCATACAAAGGTTTCTCTTAAATTTTTATTTTTACATTTAACGTTGGGAATATGCATATTTCAGTTAACCAGCATCTTGCTCCACAACTACGAAAATGGTTAATATAAAAATCATATTTTATTTTTATTTATTTCTCACCGGGTTGAATCAGGTTTAACCCGATCTTTCCATCACTGGATGCAAGTTATGAAGCAGACCTGGACTGCAAAACCAGAAGACTCAGTTTAGGATTGTCATCCTACCTACAATAGGTGGCACATTCATAATCATGCTGAAATGTAGCATCACTGTTTAATGTGTTTAAGACATAGAAGAAGCCTGGTGTACCTAAACAAACCATTGGCAAGGGAAGAATATGCAAACTCATAAGAAACAAGTTAAGGAGTTTAGCCCTGGTCCCTGGAGGAGTGAAGCAGAATCCCTAATCCCTGTGCTACTGTGCAATTCACAAAACCAAATTAATAAAACTTAATTGAAACATATTACAATATTATAAGAAAGTAAGCACACATTTCAAAACTGGCATTGAAATTACAATATAAGCGATACTTTTCTATATTGCCCGATCCACTTTGAATCATCAGTAGTTTACTTCCTGCTCTGGTATATTAACTACAAAAAACTCGAAAAAAAGAAAAAAAACTATGGTTATGAAAGATCAAAGTCTACTGGGAGCAATGAAAGTGAAATCTGCTTCTGAGATTTATGAGGAGACATATGGTGTCTGTATTAATTCTCATTTCAGTGTACTCTATCCCATTATTCAGTTGATCAGTTGGCAAATGGGTTCATAGTTCGAAGACACAATTCCATGATCGAATTACAGTATTCAGAAACTCTTTTTGTAACCCTTTTCTGTTTGGTGTGCTGAGGTTACCTTCTAAAATGTGTAAACTTTCATTTTTATTTTTAATGAAGATTGCTTTCTTTCAAATCTTTAGTCAATCATGTACTTTTTTTAAATTAAGGACTGATGTAAAGTGTTTTACAAGGTTCTAAATACACTTAAAACCAATATAGGGTCAATCATTCTTTATTTTTTACAACATCCTTTGCAGCGCACACCATCATTAAGACACTTTACAAATAAAAAAAGAGTACAGTTCAAAGCAACAAAATGAAAAACAGTGCAAGATAATTTATTGCTTAAAATGCAGAAAAGGCAAATTGGAATGGCCTGTATGGGAAAACATGAGGAAGTCTTCAAGTTTGAATTGAATATGACAACTGATAGATGTTCACAAAGAGATGTTATGTGAGAACTTTAGAGAGTAAGAGTCACTAGCTTGCGCAGGTGTTCACTGAAAAATTCACAAAAACGTTTTTGAAATAGGGAGTTCAGATGTCTGGTAGATCGATATAAGCCAAGTATTGACCAAGGTTTTGGAATTAACAACTGCTTAATTCTGTGCATCTGTGGAATAAATGGCTACAAAATGACCAACAGAATTCAGTCTCCTTAGGTTGAAAACACAAGGAGCTAATCCAAGCTTTTCATTTATGAAGTTTTGTAGTTTAATTGACAATTTGGGTTATGGTTTTGTGACTCATGGTCCCTGTTCTGTCTCATGGAGAGCCTTACTCTTTCTTCACAGTCCTGAGTGGAAGGTGAGAAATAACCATGATCAGGTCAGCAGCTTATTGCAGGACAGTTATTACCTTAGTGTTAACAATCAACCTAGCGCACACGTCTTAGGGACAATAGGGGATAAACAGGAGTATCTGGAGGAAATGGGGCAAAATACAAATGCACACAGACACTGGGCAAGCTGGGATTAAATCTCAGGATTCTAGAGCTGTAAGGCATCAGCACTAACAACTGTGCCACCAAAACTAAATATTTTACACTGAAATATGCTAGCGGTGCATAACTTTTCTTCGCCAGACTGTGTTAGTAAGTAAAATAAATTAACAATATAACTTTAAAAATGCAATTCGCTGTAAACAATAGTAAATATTTCCTTACAGAATATAATATACTTAATTTAACTACTATGGACTTAGACCTCAGGACATTTTGAAACCTAAATTTGATTCACACTGTGAATCTCTAGGATGAGTGAAAATTGAAGTTCATAAGTGTTGCAATTTACTTTCTTCAACTCATAATAGCTTTTGAAATGACTACATTTTGTGACATCTGCTTGCAGTTCAATTTGTGCTATTAATATCTTATTTATATATTCCTATTGCTTAAATTTACATCTATGGTTATTTATATTGTGTTTAAATTTTGGGATATATAATTAAGGCTGAATATTTATGGTTGAACATTTATTTCAAAGATATATAAACTATTAGGAAATACAGTTTCAAATAAACATTTCTATTTATTCTTCCTCAATAATTATCTATTCATTTTATAGCCAGGTTATCCATGTCAGAATTGTGGGCCTCAGGTACCTATCATGGCATCCTTGGGTGAAGGGCAGAGACCAAATCTGAAGGTGACATCAGTTCACATAATAGCTTGAAATGAAATAAATTGTTTGAATGACTAAATGCCCTAAAAAACTGAAAGTAGGACACCTTATACTGTAAGACTGCCCAAGCAATTACAATGGTCACTTCACATTAAACATCTCGACTGTGTGAAGTGATTTTAAAGGCTAGTAGGATTATCTATATATATAATTCACTAAGGCAAGACAACCATGAAAAGCACGCCGGAAGGGGCGTGGATTCACTAAACCGCTGACAAGTGAGACACCTATGGCGCACACAGGAAGGAACCACGCCCACCAACTCCAAGACCATTGGATACGACGACAACTCGCAGAGCCACGCCCACCAACTCGGATGCGACGACACAGAAAAAATGGCGTCATTTATGTTCGTCTGTCGTAGAGGCCACATGCAGTGCAGGTTAGGTTAATGTCATGTACCTCCGAGCTACGTTGACTGTTCATAGAGGCATGTTTCTTGTGGAGGTGAATCGCCATATGCAGCGTGTGAAACGGTTTGCGAGGGGTATCCCATGGGATCCTTAAAACAATCCTTTAAAACTGAGATTAAAACACAATGAAGGAAGCAGTCTTTAAAAACCAATAAGCCCTGTGCCTCTGTTTCATTACCGTCTCACCTGCTTCACCAATGCAGGCCCTGCAACAGTCAAGATGCTCTGTCAGCAGCTGACCTTCTCTGTGCCTGACCGGTTCACACAGAGGCAGCGCAAGAGAAAGCCGCGCCAGAGACAGACAGAGGCACACACACAGGCAGCTGGTGGGCGGCTCTCCGTGAGTTTCTCTTGCGAGCGGGCACATGACCAGGTGGTGTGTATGCTTCGAGAACAAGGCTGGATGCGGCTTGCGACCGGGCACATGAGCAGGCAGTGTGCATGCTTCGAGTGCGAGGGTGGACGCGACAGGACCATCTAGGAAAAATCATGTCGCGTATGTGATTCGCTGTATGCAGTGTGTAAAACAGTTTGTTTGTCGCAGATGTGAATCGCTGTATGCAGCGTGTAGAACAGTTTGCGAGGGGTGTCCCTGTGTCTTTCCAGAAGTGTTCACTATTGTGTTGTATTTTGCTCTCTCCAAAGTTCCATCTTTTCATTCACTTACTGTTGTATTCTCACACTAACCTGTTTTAGACAACCGTGTCTTTCCAGAAGTGTTTACCATTCAATAAATAATTATGCATGAGATTGAGTGTGGGTAAGCCGTTGAACCCCATTCGGGCTGCAAACCGTGGAATTGCCACTAAATGCGACTCATACGCTCCCACTGTTTTCGTCCCTACCCTTTGTACACACCCCCCTCCCACACGTTGACTGTTAATAGAGGCATGTTTCTCGTGGAGTTGAATCGCCATATGCAGCGTGTAAAACTGTTTGCGAGGGGTATCCCATGGGATCATTAAAACATTCCTTTACAACTGAGGTTAAAACACAATGAAGTGAGCAGTCTTTAAAAAACGAGTTTTTTTGCGTGCAGCATAGCAAAGTGTTGTACACGCTACATACAGCAATTCGCATCCACGACAAACATGCGTCTTCTTAGATGCTCCTGCACTTTGTACACACCCCCCTCCCACCTCGCTACGCCGCACAGACGATTGTGTGTTGGTTCGTTCCGTGCAATGTTACAATGTTGTTTTTCTTGCTGATTTATTACATTACCGATTTTGCAAATGTTAAATTTTCTCCCTGTGTTTAAAAATTATTAAAAAACCGGCCTGATTATGCGGCGTATGCTACGCCGCGGGTTGGCTAGTAGGTTATATAGTGCAATCACTGAAGTAAAAATCAATTGAAGTTATGTTTAAGCTATATAATATACTGTACTAGGAGATTAAACATAGTCAAAACCAGAAACAAGACAAAACATAAAAGATAAAATCTATTTAAACCAAAGCCTAATGGCTAATTAGAGAAAGCAAAGTCAAAGGGAAAACCAAATGTTTAATAGACAGAAAATTGAGAGAGAAATTCACACTATGTTCGTTTGAGTTTTTTATTCAAATTGCAGATAAAAATGAATCATCACATGGGTATTTAAGGAGTTTGCGCTGATAATCTAAGATATGGCACCAAAGCCAAATTTCTTGACTTCTGGGAATCATAAGAAAAATGTAAATATGAAACACCATACAATAAATAATATATAGTATCAAGAATCATTATAATGCAAATGGATTTGCAAGGAATATTTCTTTATTTCTTGAATATGTTCAAAAAATAAAGAAACCGACTGTACCTATATTCCCATTTATAATTTTGCTTGGAAAAAAATATTCTAAGAGAAGTACTTTTTAAAAGTGAATATCTCTTAACAAGTGAGGCCTCATCTGGAATACTGTGTACAATTTTGAATGTCATACTACTAAAAAGACATAGCCGCACTAGTAAAAGTCCGCTAGAGGATGAGAACGACCAGGATTGAAAGGTAGGTTATATGAGTAAAGACTGAAGGAGTTGAACCTGTGCAGTTTATGAAGTTAACTGCTGCAATGGTTCCCAGATGTTATTTGACAATAATTCCTTCAACAAGAATGCATGATCTCAGATGAAAACAGACTAAGGTTAATTTTAGAAAAAAAAATTGCAATGTTTTTATTCACACATATTGTAGACTCATGGAAAAAGATGCCAAGTAGCATGTAGAATGTAGCATTTTGGGAACCTTTAAATCTTGACTCAGTGTAGTTTAAGAAACATTATATGAAAAGGATTTATTAGAATGAATGGTCTGTTCTCACCAACATTGTCTTAATCCTCTGTTTTCAGTTTTCTTTATAGTTATGTTGTCACTTGAAAATCAGTTAGAAGTGCACATTCTTACTTTTGTACTTACTTTTGTCTTTTTGTATTTGTATTTTGCAGGGGTGTCAAACTCCAGTTCTCCAGTGGCTGCAGTTTTTTATTCTAACCATTTTCCTAATCAGTGACCAGTTTTCACTGCTAATTAACTTAATTTCCCTTAATTTTAATAGTCCTGTTTTTAAGGATTCAGTCCTCTCAATTGATTCTTTTCTCCATTAAATGGGAACCAAACAGAAATGAGATGTGAAATGAGCTGACAGATGACCAGCTAAATTGGAACATCAAACTCTAACCAATTTCACTCCAACTAGTTTCTTAATGAGGAGCCAATTCTTGTTGTTAATTAAACCTGGTATTTAATTCCATGGATTGTTTCTGCTCTCGTTCTGCCACAGCAGACATTTCCAAAACTGTGGAACCGTCAAAATGTTTTGGTGACCTGAGCAGATTAACCTTACTGAGACCTTCACCTTTCTTTATTTTCAGATACTGTGGTTAGCTGGTCACACAGCGTCTTGTTTTGTGTCTCATTATCATTAGGCTGCTAATTAAGGGAAAAGAAACAAATAGGAGGTTCAAGTCAAGTTAATTAAAACCAAGGTAAAAGAAGTTAATTAGCAGCAAAAACTGGTCACTAGTTAAGAAGATGGTCAGAATGAAAACCTGCTGCCACTGCGGCCCTCCAGGACTGGAGTTCGACACCTGTGATTTAATGTATAATTTTATAGGAAATGACATAGAAATCTGTGGCATATTACAGTTGTTGCATAAGCAGGTTAAGTGACTTTCTCAGGGTCACAAAGTAACTCTGAGTTGGATTTTGAACACTATGTCCTTGTCATTTACATTATATTGCCAGTAGGCCCCTCTGGCCATTTGTGTAAAATGCCATTTTCAACTTACACCTTCAAGAAGGATTTGTCCGAATGCACCCACCATTACTTCTTTCATGAGAAGAGCAATAGTAATCGAATGATTTTCAATTAAGTGCAAGTTAATTAATTTAGTTGCGAACCTGCATGCTGTTAAAAAGCAAGGCACGATCCAATAAACAGTGTTTATAATTTATGAAATTGTTATATCACTTTGGTTATGACTTGGTGTACTGTAGCTGAATTAAGCAGTCACACAGCACTGGATGGTAGCTGGTGTACTATTATAGTGGAGGTATTACTGCAGGACATAAATAGTTCTGGCCTTTCAACTGAAACATTTAAGTATGATATCCCAGCTTTTAATGATTGTATCAATGTATAGTAGTAAACCAGGGTGGCATGTTAGTCTGTCCACTAAAAAGGTGTATAGGAATAAAATAAATACAGTTAATTTGGGACCTTTGCCAAACTTTGCAATATTAGTAATTAATGTCTTCATTTTTCCAATTATGTTTGTACAGTCAGTGTAGATTATTTTGATTAACTGTTTTTCATTTATTCTACTTTAGATATTTTTGGTGTCAGAATCCAGTTCCATCAGTAATTCATTTAATTTATGACTGTTAATAGTACTTTAAAATTGCAGTCAAAATTATCATTCATCCTTTCCAACGGGTATGAGCAATAACATGTGGGCTTGTGTGATGGTAAAAATATGATGTCTCGTTTACAAAAATATCTTGTTAGCTTTCAAATTAAAGCTATTTTGTGGATTGTCTCATTTCCATAAATCTCCACCCTCCCCCATTTCAACATAATATGCAATTTCCTATACTTTGTGCAATTATGTAAATTAAGACTTCAATTTTCTTAATGGCAATTTACAACACAAAATCCACTTGGAAGTAAATCAGTAATCTTCCAAGGAAGGCAAAAAAAAAAGTGCATATATAAAGCGGTACTTCAGCTTATTGCTAAATTTCAGTTATTGAATATGTTGCATAAAAGAAGGAGCCTGAAGATGCTTTACATACTGTATTTTGTTTTTCTTTTCTGTAGCCTTCTGTTTGTGCTGATAGTTTGACTGTGAATCACCGTTAAATGATTATTTATTCTGAAAATGTAAACATACTTTACTTTATCACCTACATTTACCATCTATTTAATTCTCAAGAAAACAAATACAGTACAGTACTAAAAAATAGAAGAATCCTTTTAATGTTTTTACATTCCTCAGCATTAAATTGTGTTAACTGCCTTTCTAATGTCCATCTACTATATTATACATAGAAAAAAAAGAAAATTTGCTCCTCTGTTGGTTTTCAAAATGTGTCAAAAGGTCATTACTGTTTGCAGAGACCTATTTTGGATTTCATTTATTGTTAGATCGGGAATGACAGCTGCATGAGCTGAAAATCCTTAATTAAGAGCAACGGCCGAAACATTGCTGTGGTGTCAACAAAAGGTAGCGCCCTTTATTGAAAAACTACAGTGCTACATCTATAATTGACAAAGTTTACCGCATAACAAAATTAGAATCTGGTATACCTACTTTAGACATTAACCAATAAAGAAAAGCTGTTAAAACATGAAACTAAACAGTATGCATTTGTATTTTACATATTTTTTTCAGTACTTAGCTTGTCGAGATCAAGAAAAATGATTAAATAAGTATATCAGATTGACTAGGTTTAGGTCAATACTAAGTTGGTTAAAAATATGAGGTTTAAAACTGTGAACAGTTTAAGCAAAAAGTAGTGCCTGTAATTTGCATGATTTGGCTTTAAGATTCATTAACTTACTCAAAGGCATGCAGGTTTGGTTAATTAGTGACGCAAAATCTACCCTAGTGTGAGTTTGGTGTGTGTGTGTGTGTGTATATGTGTTCACCCTGTGATGGACTGGCACCCTGTATGGGGTTTGTTCCTGCCTTGCACCCTATACTAGCTGGGATAGGCTCCAGCACCCTCCCACGACCCTGGTCTGGATTAAGCAAGTTAGAAAATTACCTGACATTATATAGTATGTATGGCAGTGATGAATAATTTTATCATTACTTCAGAAATTTTACTCTGTAGCTGCTACCAAGTGATTTTGCAATATAAAATGTCATTGTGAAATAAAATCAGTCATTCAGTCATCATCCAAACCGCTATATCCTAACACAGGGTCACGGGGGTCTGCTGTAGCCAATCCCAGCCAACACAGGGCACAAGGCAGGAACAAACCCCGGGCAGGGTGCCAGCCCACCGCAGGGCACATACACACACCAAGCACACACCAGGACAATTTAGGATCGCCAATGCACCTAACCTGCATGTCTTTGGACTGGGGGAGGAAACCCACACAGACATGGGGAGAACACGGTGCTGTAGAGTGACTCAGATACAAATGCAGCTGTTTGCTTTCTGTATTAATACACCTCAATGGAAGATAAGTTATTAATGCAGTATGGGCTTCACAAAACAGTAATATATAAGCTTGTATGATTTCAGTCAAGGACAGTGTGGTGGTTATGTGGGAAGTGCTGCTCAATAGCTCTAAAGTCTTGGATTTCATACACTGATCCAGATGCACGGTGGATTGTTCATATTCTCCCATGGGCTTTTCTCTGTGTGCTTAGATTTTCCTCCCACATTGCAAAGACCCATGTTTTAGGTTAAAATTCACATTGAGTGAGAGTAGGCATGAAGATGGACATTTGTGCCGTGCACAGTTAGCTTCTACCTTGCAACCAGTGCCTCTAGGATCATGGAAGGATCCCAAATCCAAAGGCCCCTGGGCCTGATAAGAGTTAGGTACCTTCCTCTCCTAACCCCTGCTTCCAGCCAGAGTCAACATGAAGACAAATCAGAAAAAAGTATTTATTTGAATTTATATGACCTCAAATGCAATTAAATAACTTAATTATACTGAGTAGATAGCACATACTACATCATTTACTCCACAATAATTTTTGTTAAGTTCACCTTACAAGATTTAATTGGTTTACTTTTCTTCAGGGTCCACTTGACCTTTGGGCTCCTGGGCCTAGGACTAACAGACCCACTCAATGATCCTTATATAGCTAGGGTATGTACCCAGATGACCCTGAACTGGACAGGAAAAGGTGTGGATGGCTTCTACCATCTTGTAAACTGATTGATTTACAGTAGGCTGCTGGACAGGCAGTTTTAACAGTCCACGTTTGTATTGTCTAAACCTTTTCCAAATTTTTGCTGTCAAAGATTACAGATTTTATTTTTTAAAAACATTAGCTTCTTATTTTTTTGTTTGGATTGTTCACTCGAAGTCTTTGAACTAACAATCACTTTGTTCAGCTTTTGGCATTGCATTATTCTGGCATGGTACCTTCACTTTTTGTGTATTCAATGTTTTATTTCACAATTTTAAAACAGCAAGTGACTCCGTATTCGGATGAAATCTTCAATAAGAAAACTCCACCAGGGTATCGAAGGGAGAAGTTTATATATTATGAGCTGTGCAAGCCTGTACTGTAAAAAGCACGGGGTCCTAGAAACTATTGAAATCGTCAGAAAAAAACTGAAATGTAGAGATGTCAGGTAATTGAAAAGAACTACTCTGGGCATCTCTCTCCTAGGAGGATTCGTGTTACCGACATGTTCATGTTGTTTGTGCATTAGCGGCTAAGCGACTGTCTTTCTTTGGAGGTTTCGTTTTGCCGACGTGCTCGCCTCGCTTGTGTATTAGCAGTGGGAGGAAAAGTAAAAGGGATACCATTTTGCAGATGTACTCGCCTTGTTTCTGTATTAGCGGCTAAGCAAGTGACTCTTTCTTCTGAGGTTCGTTTTGCCGATGTGCTGACCTCGCTTGCATATCCTCGGAAATGGAGCCCTTACCCCGACTTCACCACTCACTTCCCTGCCAGAGAGACACACATATTTCCATGCATAGATGTTTATATAAGATGTATTTAAATGAGTCTGAGATGCTTACTTTTTCAGTATTTGTGAAATATTTTTGCATAAAATCTTAAATTGAATAAGGTGGGGAAGAGAAGGACAGCTGTAGAAGTAGAAATATGTAGTGCTTAAATGATGTTTAATGAAAAAAAATGGATTAGTCATTAACATTTCTGTGTGTATTCATTTAGAAAACTGTTGTACTTTCCTGTAAATTCTGAAACAAAAGGTGTACTCCTCACATAAGTATGTGTGCTTGTGCCCAAAATTACATTATTTTATCTGGAAAAATTCATGTCATGTGAATTTTCAGACAACCTCTGCTGGTTAAGACATTTCACCATTAAAAAAAAAACATCTTAGCAAGAGCATGTTGCTGAAGTTTAAAGTGAAGAGGTAGAGCTATTTGAAATTACATTGTTATTTAGTGTGCTGCATAAATAAAATCCTTTACTTTTATTATTATATTCAAAGTGTTTTCTGGGATAGGCCCTTTGCTACCCTATATATAGGGCCTTGGCCAAAACATAGGGCAGTTTTATGATGTGTGTGTCAACGTGTACATGTTGTTTAGGGATTGTGTTTGTGTCAAGGAATTTCCTCACTAAGTGACATGTACTTAAAATGGCTGCTTTCGGTACTTTTATGTATCTATACAAGTTTATATGTAATGTCTGTAGGCTTTTGTGCAGTGTATGTGGGATGACCCCAGTGGTGAATATAATAATGAGCACACAAGCAGTGTATTTCTTCTTTCAGTTCTATATACCTCTGCATTTTATTATTGTGCACTTTGTAAGTTGTGTGTGTATTTGTTATGGCAATGTCAATACTATATATAATTTTATTTTGTTTGTCTGCCAGTGTTATTGTTATTGTTGGTCTGCTATGGTGGATACTTTTGTCTGTCACTATAGGCTGTGCCAGTGTAGTTTATATGTTCAGTTTTCAAGCACTGTACTGGGGATGTACTTGTAATATGGTGTTTGCATGTCTACTAGTTTGTGTTGTAGCACCAGTTCCTAATTTATAATGTTTTGGATTTAAATGTGTCTGTTCATGTAGTCTGTCTCTGTCAATAGATTACAACATGATGTGATGTGTTGGATTGTTTCTTCTTCCTTGTGGCAGTATCTGCATGCATTGTCCGTAATGTAAGTGTCTAAAGAGTATATTTTGGTATGACTAGCATAAACCTTTATTATTATCATTATTATTATTATTATTATTATTATTATTATTATTTTTATCAGTAATAGTAGTAGTATTGGACTAAAGGCAGAGAAAAACCCTGGACATGAAAGGGCCAATTTAGAATTGCCAATCAAACTGAAAAGTGTGAAAATGTAGGAGAAAACCCCACCAAGGCACTAAGAAAATTTGTGAACTCCACAGAGACAAGGTCTGATTACAGGCCTCAAACCAGGATGCTTCATCATTGTGACGGAAGCACTAACCACTGTGCCACTCTAAAAGTGTCCTCTGAAATTCAAATTGGCTGTTCTTGCTGTCTAACTGTATCATGATCCATGGGTCTGGAGCTGGTAATGAAATTATTTATAGAAGATGTGGTGATCATATCTGTTTTATGTATATCACGGCAATGCCTTTCTTAATTTAAGCAAATTGCTTTGTATTTTGCAAAATATAAACTCATTTTTAGTATGAGGTTTTTGTTATTGTTATTGTCAAATACAATTGTGAACGTGAGAAAAAATATTAATAATATCCTTTTCTCAAAATAACTTGACGAAGTCATCTCAGTTTACCAGTCTTCCACCTAAAACCTTCAACAATGACACACTGCTGCAAGAAGAACCATGCCAGCAATCTCACCATTCTGCAGCTGTTAAATGTGGATGTTCTCTGTTTTCTCAGTAATAACAGACCAACAAAATGTCCTGGAATACAGTAGCTATTTCTTGTCTGCAGATCTCAGTCAAGCCTGTGACAGATGTTCCAAAGCTCAACAAATGCTGACACATTGTACCTGAGGCCAGTGGGTTTATTGCAGGCCTCAGTGCTGTCACAACATTTTAATCTTTGATGGTTAATTTAAGGAGAAAGGCAGTCAGACATGAACTATGACAAAGAACAAATGGCTGCTTTAATGTCCATCTTTGTGCCAGTATCAAACATCTGAAAACAAAAGCTTTGATAGGTAGTCAGCTTAATATGAACTTTCTGCCATGCCTCCCTTGAAACAACAGAAAATGTGCTTCACAATTTGAATTTCTGGTGTCAAGAAAGACACATTACTTCTGGGTTTTATCTTGAGTATTCATGAAATAAATTTCATTTGCCTGAACTTGTACTTCATTTTTTTACACTGTAGTTTGAAATTTTCAGTTAATGCCCACCATAATTAATAAATAATTAAAGAAGTGGTAGAATTCTCTCTACTGTGTATTTTATCCTCACTTTAGAAATTCTACTAGATGGTCGTTTATATCATTTGCCTTGAGGGAGCTGCAGTGGATCTATCCCAATTTTGATTTTCTTTTTGCAGATGACGTTTTCTGTTGATGTGAGTTCCATCTGTGCTTTTTAGTTTGCAGAACTCAGTCAAGGATGATTAGTCATTGCCTTGGGGAGGAAATGAAAATCCAACCGATAGTGCACTCACTATTCCACAGTAAGCCTTCTAAGTGGTGTGCCTGAGGTTCGACAGGTTAAATATGGTGCTGTCAGCTATCAGAAGCATTAGTCTCTCAGATATTAGTGGCAACTCTCTAGACATCTTCATGAATTAGAAGATCACTTGTTTCTCCCTTGGGCTCATATACATGTACACCACCAGTGGTTTGCTTTTGGTTGAAGAGGATGAAGATTGAGAAATTGAATGTTTGGAAGTAAGTTTATGCTTTTTACATTATTTATGGCATCTGATAAGTGAGTGATAATGGCAGGAAATTGGGACAGGAGCTCAGTCTTTACAGAGAAGAAAAATGTTACTTTATCTTAACGTGTCTTTGTGTGTTCACGCAAACTATTACACTGAATTATGTTGGCTTCAGTTTTGAATAGTACCATAGAGGGTGTTTTATACATTATCCCTTCAAAGCATAAATTAGCCATAACAAGCCAAGATGCACTTAATAAACTGAAGAACTTACAAAAGAAAGGGTGAGAAATTTACATGAAAACACTTACTGCTTCACTGGGCCTGATTGCACAAGTATTTTTTCTTTTGTTAGCAACTGAATGGCTTACCTTTAAATAATATTCAAGATTTACTGTGTGGTTCATTTGTGCTTGTGCGACATTTAACTGTGTAGCATTCCAATGATTTGCTTTGCAGAATAGCAAAATGTTTTCCAATTACTGTAATGCTGTTCATATAGAAAAAGCAAGCTGGGGTTGTAAATATGCAATGATGGTCGCAATGTGGACTCTAACAGAATAACACAATGCACTACACAACCTACATGCTGCTCATTTCACCTGCTTCTGCAGTGGGGAGAAGGCCTGAAATACAAGGAGCTAAGATTTTCTGAAATCATTGTTTTTTGCTTATTTATGTTTTACATCAGAGTGTTTGTATTCATCCAAATTGGGGTCTAGCCATGTGCCCACTACAACATGCGTCTGTCATTCATGATTGTGGATTACTGCAATATCAGTCTGAAAATGGATGGATGTCTGAAGAATAACTGGAAATAGACAGATAAGCTACTAAAGTACCAGTAACGTGTAAAGATAAAATGAGCCGTTTTACTTCATTTGTGACTATTGTGAAAATGTTTATGTTGAATATGGCACTTAATGTGTAAGGTTTGTTGCTGCAAATCAAGAGAGTGAGAGAGAGTGTAACAAATGGCCCTAATAATACTGTGTGGTGTCTCTCATGTCAAGTGGATGCTCTGAGATCCTGTCTGCACGATTTATATTTGCGATGCCTTAAATTAAAAGAGAATAGTCTCCTGTGGGTGAAGCATGATGGATGATAAGAAAGTGAAAAATATTTTTTTGCAGAAAAGTGTCTTTTATAATCTGTAAACAATGGAAGTGTTATTTTATTGCTATTTTTTGTTGCCATCTGCAGTATACACGTATTATAAGAACACCACTGCACAGGAGAAAATTACATATGAGCCATCCTGGAAGCACACCTTATAACAATAAAAAGATAAGCTTATGTTTTAGTAAATGGAAACAGAAAACACAAATACATACAGGTGCATCAGAGAAACAATCCTGATTGTCTTGAACATCATGGATGGAAAATTAAAAAAAAAAATGAAGGGATGATATAATAACTTTTCACAGAATATTTGCTTTTATTACAGGCCTAATAACATCACTTTACCTTACAGTCAAGCCTGTTTTATGAACATGGAAATTATTTGCATTCCCATACTATGATCTGTTTTCCATAATTAGATCAGACGTACCCTATAGCTATATGCTTGGAAATATGCCAGGAGTTTTAATGTTACCATATGCCACTACAGGAAGTTATATCTGATCTGAATATGAACAAATTTACCTTCTGAATTTTAGTAATATTTCTATGTGTCTTTTGTAACAAAAGGAAGCAGAAGACCATTGTCTTAATTTGATCAGTTATTTATATTCAGATAAAACATTTGTAATTTAAACCCAAATTAAACCCATTAAAATGGCGGCTCTACTTGTTTACGGATTGCAGCACCATCTGTTAGTCAGTATAAGAGAAACTGATTTTTTCAGCCCAATACTTTAAATTCTTTAAACATTTTTCTTCCAACCCAAGTAAACTGTTTAAATAACATTGCATTATATCAGATCTGTCACTCATTTATCAGGATTACATTTTGATGGTTTGAGACTTTTATGTTTTCTTTTCACGCAGATCATTTCAGATGTTGCAGTCTGGCTACTTGATACCTTTGATCCTTGGTGAGAGATTTTCTTGAGTGTTAAGGAAGATTAAATAAATTGAGCTGTCTTATATGACCTTTTTGTAATGATTTTTGCAGAAATGACAATGTCAGACATGAAGTACATACATCAATGCTCAAGCTTTGTTATGTGTTTGGGTGCTAATATTAAGCATATTATAGTTGGTGAAATGCTTTAAATTATAATTTACAATCTGTAATCCAGAATACTAATTAAAAGTCTGGGTATAAGAGGAATGAAAATTGTGTATGGAATAAAAGTCACAATGCCATCTCCTTTACATAAAACTAATTTCCAGGTCATGATCATTCATCATTATGTGATGTTACTTTATTGTTTCACGCTTACTTAATCTGAGTCTAAAATTTCTCCTGGGCAGAGTGCTTGCAATTTATTTTGAATCCTGTTGTGATATATGTTGATATATTGCAATACTGCATTCTTTCCCAGTAGGAGGAATCACAGTTATTCTTTGATTTAGGGCTGCATTACTCATTCATCCTTCCATTTACTGAACCTGCTTAATCCAACTATATTGTCACAGGGCAGGTATCAACTATGAAAGACGCTATCACAAAAACACCCACACACACACGCAAACACACGCACACTAGAACTGCCAGTTAATCTGACCTGTGCATCTTTGGGATTTTGAAGTGACATTGCATACCCAAAGGAAAAGCCATGCAGATACGTAGAAAATGTGTAGATTTGACACACATGGTGATCAAACATTGTTAGGATTATTTAACTTTGGAAATAGGGAGATATATCTCTCTTGATTGCCTAACAGAGCTAGATCTCAACTAGACAGCCTGTTTACCAGCTGCACTTGGGGGCCTCTTGAAATGTTGTGGCCAGAAAGGCTTTAGTTTTAGATATCTATTTCCCATTAACAAGCAATTGCTCACTGCTGCAGTTTGTTGGCCTGAGACTGGTTTGAGAGAATGGCTTCTTTTTCTTTATGGACTGGGTCAATGCCATAGGTGGTTCCTCTGCTTGCACTCTTGACCTCCTAAAAGCTACAATGGCCTCTCCAACAAGCTATTTGCTTTTCCGTGCACTCCTGCTACAGGTCAGCCCTTTAAGGCACAAATGTGTTCAGGTATATAAGTTGCATGCCTCACATAGGTGGATAAGGGCACCCAAAATTACAAAAGGGGATGGAAATTGGTTATATGGGCCATAGGATGTGTCTACAATGATATGGGTCCATTTAAAAACCCAGAGAGGACAAAGTTATGATGCTAGTACAGGCTCCTGAGGATGTTTGCTTAGTTTAGAAGCAAAAGCAGCCCCTTACATGAGGTAGAGTTACTTCATAAAGCAGCTAGCATTGATAATCATTGTTCTATTTCATAATATACTAATATCATACTGTTTGTAAATTAATAATGGAATATATTGAATCACTCCATCTCTCTGTGTGCTTTTATAGATATAGGAGAGAAAAAAAATTGACTTGTCCCAAAAAAAACAATAGTATAAGAGATAAAGAATAAATCTGTACATTCTCTTTTGTTCTCATTGGTTTACTACTCTACCTTAAACTTGACATTTCAGGGGGATGTGGTTTGTGGAAGTTACTAAAAGAAACACGTTAGACTAATGTTGCCTTTTCCTTCACTATCTGATACATATCTGTGGACTTTTATTAATTTAACTAATTTGTGTTTTCTTTCTGTTAAATTATAATATGCTAGTGGATCCAATTGGCATAGGGATGTCTGAGTGGTGATAAATAGACCTGCCTTTTCATGTGGAGTTTTGTCTGTGTGAAAGGCAACAATAATGCGGCTTGTAATTTAGTTAGTCTACATTTAGCACACTTGCCAAATGAAAATTGGTGGACTTGTCACTTCCAAGGATGCAATCAGTTTAGCTAATAGCAATCCCTGACTTCTCACCTCTCTCAATGCCTCCTAATAACTGACCGAGTTATCTCTTCCCCATTACATTAAAATGGGATTTCATTATAGTGATCTTTAAGCCCCATGACATGATAATACAGCATGGAATTATAAATAAAAATTGGAAAAGGAGAGAAGAAAGAAAAAAAAAAATGACAGAACAAAAGAGTGTAGCATTAAATCAAAACACTATTCTTTAAGCAGTATCCAAGGATATACAGTAGGTAGCAGTTAGAGATTTTGTTACATTAGTAGGCTACAAACAGTTATGTATTTACCTTTAGAATTTTGTCATTTACTGGTTATTATGACTCCAAATGCATATATAATTTAGTTATGAAATAAATGATAGTGTCTAAATTTGCTGAAATATTATTCCATAGTCATGTGAAATGAAAACTATCTAAATCATTTTATTTTCTTTTTCATATTTGTTCCAATTAAGAATGTAGCATATTATTATGAAAACCTGTTGCAGTAGCAACTGCTTATGTTTAGATGATATTCAGATTTGTAAGATCCATATATTCTTTAAAGCTTCTTTTTTTATCTATGATAAGCAATAATAATACTGTGTTCATTTTATGTTAGACTCTTCTCTTAATACGTTTTGCCCCCGTTCTTTGTTTGTAGTCTCAAAAATGAAAAACCTCCTGTAATAAAGAGAACAAAACAAGATGAGGTGTTGAAATCCCTCTATAGTATAACCCTGTTTATAAAGATGAAAAATAAGTCAAAACAAAAAGAATTATCTATTTTGTTAAATGAAATATGGATGAGATAAGCTGTGTTTAATGCTTCTGAAGAGAAGCTCCCAGTTGTGGATTTGCTATTCAATGATGACTTCTAGTCAGTTTTCTGCTAATATTGGGTCGGGGGTGGAGAGGTGCAGCTTATGGGATTGTGGTGGAAATTACATTAGGTATCCTCTGGGTGGTGGTCTTCAACTTTACAAGTGTAAAGGGAAAACATGTTAGCCCCCCTTCATCTTGGGGTGTAAATGCTGTCCCAAAAGCGCATATGTCTGGCACTCTTTGGGTGCATGTCAGACACATCTCTTTTGAAAGATACAGATAACGAAATTTTACACATTCCAACAATTACCTTTTTATGTTTTACTAATTATATTGCTTATAATGACTGTATATAAAACCAATCTTTTACATTTCTTTTGGAAGAAATAAGTGGATATGAATGGCGAGGTTTGTTGGGCTGAATGGCCTGTTCTCGTCTAGAGTGTTCTAATGTTTAGTCAAGGTACCTCCTAGTACTCTAGTATTTCCAATAGTTTGGCACTATGTAATTCCTGACAGGGCCTGATTATTTAATCTGCTTCAATGGGATTTGTGGTATCAATCAAAATATTCCATCCATCCTTTCATCATTGAACTCAGTAAATTCAGTTTAGGATAGTAGTGAATACAGCTTATATGATGGCAATATCAGGTGCAAAGCAGAAACAGAACCTAAATGATTTGCTGTTGTCAGTCCATTGCAGGGCACACTCATACACACCCACATTTACTCAAACAGGCCAAATGTAGACTTCCCAATGACTGTGCTATGCATATTTTTGGGGTTCCTGAAGAATATTTGCTTTAAGTACAAATAACATAATATGTTTTTTGTGCAAAATAAACTTCTGCACCGCGGTGGGCTGGCGCCCTGCCTAGGATTTGTTCCTGCCTTGCGTCCTGTGTTGGCTAGGATTGGCTCCAGCAGATCCTTGTGACCCTGTGTTAGGATAAAGCGGGTTGGATAATGACTGACTAACATGACTGATAAACTTTTTCAGTTTCACTACTAGTATTAACACCAAACAACGTGTCCACTAACTGTTAAAACAAATATATACACTATATACACTGTAAAATGTTCATCATCATCATCACTCAACTGCAAATATGGTGTACTTGCACATGTTCAGAAATTTGCTCCGCTTTTCTCGATTGATAGCTATTTCCCTTATCTTACTGACCGTTGGTAGCAAATCGCAGTTTACTAGTTTGCCCGTGTAATTGTTATACGTCAATTTCTTTCTGCAGTTCTTAGGTGGTTCATAGAGAACATAATGGTTAGTAATCTCATTTGCTGGTTTCCTGAGGCAGTGTCTGACAAATCTGAGTTGTGTTTGTTCTGTGATTTTAACCAAAGGTACACCTTGCATTCTTTCATAGGAGTCATGTATTAGTCTATCCAAGTGCCTGATGTTGATCTTGATTGTCTGCAGTTATTGGCAAAACTGTTCAGGCTTTTTGTGAGTTTTTTTAGTGATGATCCAACTCTTACTTCTATAAAGAAGTTTCTTAATTCTTCATTTCTTGAAGTCGAAGGTTTATGTAGCTGGATATCAGCTTAATTGCCTAAGCTTAGTTACAGATTTTGATACTCCATTTTGTACATGTGTTGGGTTTCAGCACCTTTAAGAATGAAATTCATGAAGATGATGAAGAGGAAAGGTGCAAGTGTATCTCCTTGGAGAAAACTAATTATAACAGCAAATTCTTTTGAGAGTTTACCCTCCACCATGACAGTGATTATCGGAGTCCTCACATATAGTTTGAATGGCTTTGGAAATTTTGGATGGTATCCTATAGTGTCTGAGGATTCTAAACATACAATAGTAGCACTTTTGATTAAGTCAATGAATACGAAATACAGTGGTATATTCTTTTTGCTTTCATTTTTAATTATCCTTCTTAGAATATCTGCTGTACTTCTTCTGTGCAGTTTCATCATTTCTGAAAGGTCGACTGATTTCTTCTCAGCATCTCAATTTCTGTGAAGACACTGAAAAATGTTATTTACTTTAACCATCAGCTGCCAATTGTAAAACTGTTGATAAAAGGTCAGAAGCATAGACAACAGTATTGTTTATTTCAGTTAAATTAAAACTTTGTTATATCCCTCACATTAGATCTTTACTTTTTTACTGTTTTGAAAGTCTAATGCTTATTTTGAGGTGTTTTGTGAGAGCTGGTGAGGGCAGAGTAAAGGAGACCGTTAAGAATGTCTGTCCCTTGCAAAAATGCAACAACATATCTGTTCTTAGGCTCATTTTAGTTGCCAATATCCAGCATGTAACTGTTTGATCTGTGATGGACAAAAAACATTCGCACAAAAAAGAAACAAGCAAGTCTATAGAATGTGGATAGATATACAGGAGCAATTCCATGTTGACATGGGGAGAACATACAAACTCCACACATACAGTGACTAAGCCTGGCATTCCAATTCTCTACAGCACCTGTCACAGAGTATATCCCCACAACATGGCACAAAGCAACAAAAATACAATGGAATGAAATCAGACAAAATTGTGTAATACAACAAAGTGTTATCAATAACAGTTAAACACCTGCAAAAATAATGTGAAAAAGGAGTGGAAGGCAGATGTTTTAGTGAAAGCAGATTTTAAAACAGAGAGCTCTGGCCAGTAGGAGAAAAAGCTTACTAGTGTTCACCTGAAGATGACAGTTAAAATCTGCTATATTCAAGTAGCATTGAAAAATGAAAATTGGTCCCAAAATGGCAATATACCTCAAACTTTTCACATGTCATTGTTGCTTTGTAACAAAATTTCTTTCTGCCCAAAGATCATCAAAATTCCATCAACAATGACATAGGAATGTCGAAATGTCTGGAGATAGAACAGAACAAAACACAACTTGAAAGCTGTGCTTCAATGACCATTTAAAAGCCTTCAGTGAAGTTAAAGACAAAAAGATGGATTTCAATGTCAGCTTTTTCTGTTTTTGCTACTATGCTTAATGAATAACATATATGTTTCTGTACATGTATATTTTTGACCAAAATATTCATAGAATTCTCAAATTTGCTTAATCCAGTATGGGGTCATGGGGGCTGCAGTGTAAAATCTGGCAGTATTAATTGCAAAGGCAGTTTACCAGCCCATTGTAAGACCCACTGAAACTCATATTCATTTATACCTCCACAGGGCCAATCTTTGAATTAAGCATTAATCCTTTAAGGGTGTATGAGGAAGGGGGGACAAGGGGGGGCATGTGAAGACCACAACGCCTGGGTAAAGAATTTCAAACCAGTGTGCAGGAGGCACCAGCACTGAGTGCATCATTTGTAGTCTGTAAAACATATATATATTTTTTTAATTCACATTTGATCCCATAGCATTATACTTTTCACTGTGAATAATTGTTATTTCAATAAAGGTTACTAGCAGCTGCATTTTTCCAATACCTCAATAAGTTTTTAACACTTGTCACTGTCCTCGCTTCAACTACATGACTGCAGTTTGAAGGGCTTCCGCAACCCTTTCAGTGTACAAGATAAAAGAGAGGAGGACATTGCCGTATCCCAATGTGTATGACCCCATTTCAGATCTCAACTGGGGTGCCTTCTGTGTATATTTTAGTTGCACCGTGCAAGGAAAATCCTGTTCAATAAACTGGTGACTCTGCAATTAATTGTTGGTATGTGCTCCAGTGTGCCCTGTGATGGACTAAAGTTCATTTAAGAATAATTGTCTAGTCTAGTGTTTCTTAGTCTTTTTGCAACTGTGGAGCCCTATGAAAATTAAAAATAAAAAAGGAAATTACAAAATAATCAGTTTTGTGAAAAATATTTGAATAAAGAAAATATTTATAAATATATGTATATACAGTATATACTTATGAAAAAAGATGAAATAATAAAAACTGTTTCAGGCACGAAATGTAAATAAAAAGATGGCATTGTATGACACAAATCGTCAATTTATAATGAAATGTTTGCTAAAGATAGCCTTAATGTAGTTGTCCTGCAGTATGTTGGTATATAGCTTTTGTTGCCGGGACAGAAAGCTACTTTCGCAAAAACATGTACAAGCAAATGGAGTGGGATCTTGAATTAAAAGTCCACATTGACTATGATTTTTTACCTATCAAAAGTAAACTTCTCTTCAAATTTTTTAACATAATATCTGAGAAAAAAATCATTCAACATATCTTCTTTATTAGTTGATAGATCATACCTGTTTATTATGATTAATTGGATCCAAAATCTATCAGGAAAATGGCCTTCAAATTTAACTAATAACATTTTGTAAATTATTGATCACAAGAAGTTTCAGTTGGTTCTCTTTTCTGCCTAGTACATTTGGTCAGTTAGATTTTTAAGTTATCAAAGAAATTATTTCTAGTTATTTGTGTACAAAGTTTAATTTTCATCTTTGATTCTTCTATTTTATTAGGAACTGTCAAATATTGTTTTATTTGTTACAGCAGCTAAAATGAGAAGGTAAACTGTTTTAAATGCCAAAGTACGTATGCAGGGTAAAATAATTTTATCTTTCAGTCTGTGTCTTTGAAAAACTGCATAAGATCACAGATTGTGTTTAATTGGAATATAATTATTTCTGCTCTCGGAGCATCACAAAATCTTTTTAATAAGTTGACCTTACAGTGAACATCCGCATGTAATAATAATAATAATGATAATAATAGTAATAATAATAAAAGTACTGTATTAGTAAGCAAATCAATAAATAAATAACAATAATGCTAATATGTTCAGCTTAGTTAATGCTTACAACTAGATTTCGATGACGAATGAAACACTACATGCATCAAACAACAATGACAATTACTAAGTAACATGACAAATTGTGGAACCTCTGCTTTCTGATTTGGGTACACTCAGATCAATGGTGTATCAAATTCTGCCAATTCATTGATCAGTTCTAATTCTTCCCACAGCTACAGCTGATACAAGGTTTTGCAGATCCTTAGGGATCCCTGGAACACAGTTTAAGAAATACGGCTCTAGTCTGTGTCCGTTATAACTGAAATGAGCTCTCAACCCCCGCAATTACAGAAAGTGGGCTTACATGATGGATATATGCTGAAGGATTATTTGCCATTATTGTCAATTACCATTTAATTGTGTCATTATTTATTAGGAGTATAAAAGGGGCCCTGTATATGTACAAAAATGAGAAAATTAATTCTACAATGGAAAACAAATTTCATTTATCGGTACTGTTGACTGGTGAAATTTGCGAAAGTGTTTTTTGCAGTGAATACACTGTGTTCGTCAGCAGCCTTGTCTTCCAAATATTTTCTTGAACATGTACAGGTCAGCCAGCTCAGACTAACGTTTCGCAGTGACCTGCGATGATTTGCTAGGTCAGCATCGCAGACCTATAACAGCCAATGTCAGAGCCTCTGAGTATATAATGCTGATCTTTGCAGTGGGCTAAAAATCAGATTAAAACTTGTGAATACAGTTAAACATGAAGCGCCCATGCAGAGGGAAACTGGAAATGTGTCAATGTGTCTTAAAAGCTTTGTCTTTTTGTATGGACTCGTATGTGACCTGCATGTAATGCATAAGCCTGACCTTTTAATAATATTACCCAGATTGCTGTGTGGTTGCAGGCAGAGTGGTGGCTCTGAGCCTAGGGATCTGCACCAGCAATCGGAAGGTTACCAGTATGAATCCCATAAATGTGAGAAGTGATCCCTCTCTGTTAGGCTCTTGAGCAAGACCCTTAACCTGCAACTGCTCCACCCTGGGTATTTTGTTAACCTGCATCCAGCCCAGTAAGCAGGTCCTCCAATTTGCAGAGAAAATATGGGGGTTGGTGGCAAGATTGGCACTTATTTGGTAGTAGTGGCAATGAATGAGCAAAATTGTCAGGAAAAAAAAATAATTTTCAGTTCAAGACAGGCAAGTACCTGCTGTCGAATATGTCGGGGGAAAGCCTAAGTGAATTCATGCTTCCTGTTTGCAACTGCCTGCAAGACATTGTACTATTCTGGTATTTAATTTTTTCACATGGAGGCACAGTGGCTGAGTGGTAGCCCTTCAAGTTCCTATTTATACAGAGAGGGAGCCTTGTCCATCATCATTCATTGTTTCCTCCAATCCCTGCAGTACTGAGAGCATCCTTTGGGATGGGAATTATTCTTCTCATGTCATCTGACACCAATTCCATGCATCACCAATCTCTGACCACCCCCTGGGCCTTATCCCCTGTAACTCCCTATGGTGCCCCTCTTTACCCAATTATGTTCTATATTTTACTCCACAAGATCAGACTACTTTAGTCTGATTCTCTTCAGCTCCATGTCAATCACATCCACACTATGTCTATCACGCCTACTTCAGCAGTCTCCTTCCTCTCATTCTGTGACACTTTATATATTCTCCTGGTCTTTCTCCTCTCTGTTCTTTCCCACTTTGCTTCATTTTCCTACTTCACCAGCTACATCTTGCTCCCATAGATAATACTACTACTCAAACAGCTTTAATAAAGTTTCTGCTTCAATGGAAGCCATGTTTTTTATCATTTTTTGAACAAGATATCAAGGTCTAAGTCTAACTCAGCTGACATGTTGACCTCTCAGTTATTATCAGGTTTTGCTCTTTTCACCTCATCATATATTTTCTGGCTTTCTTTAGTTGAGGGCTGAAACAGCTGTCCTTAGTGGATCAGCTCAAGTGAATGTGAGTAGAAAATAGTGGAAGAGTGTATTAGATAAGACTTTTAGGCTTTAACACAAGCAGACTTCAACATTTTAGCTTTATCTTGTAGAATATCATTTGTGGTACATGGCCAGCCGTTCATCCCGGCCAATACCCCCAGGCTGCCAGATGGAGCCCTTCTTGCAGCATAGAGTAACCCTGAATGCCAGCAGGGAATTATGGACAATGGACTTTTCATGCACAACCCTGCTGGATACCATGGGGGCCACCAGGAGTCCCTGCAGGGAGGCCCAGAGACTGTTTGCCTTACGCCCAGGAAGTACGTCATAGTCATGTGGACAAACGGAACGATGTGCTTCCTGGGTGAAGAAAAGAAGGAAGTGTTCCAGGTCACATGGACAGAGAGGGTGAACCGCTTCCGGGTCAAGGAGTATAAAGGACTGTAGGAAATCCCAGATGGACGAGCTGAGTTGGGAGGCAGGGTGGCTAAGCGTCTGGGAGAGGAGGATTGTTATTGTGATTGGTTTATTGTTTATTGGAGAATTGTGGAGAGGAGCGTGCTTTGTGCACATTATTATAATAAATAATAATTATTTGGACTTATACCTGGTGTCTGACATGTGGTCTGAGGGTACAAGGGAGCGAGAAAGCCCTAATCTGTCACACATTATAATGTATACTATATATTTGAAATATCCTTAATAAAATCATTGCAAAAATGTTTAGTTTCTAAGTAATTTTAAACTCATTCAAACATGACTAGACTGGTACTGAGCACAAACAAAGAAGGGCTGAATAGATTTACAATAATGGAGCAGCAAATACAGTGGGTGGCACTTCAAGAAATTAGAAAAGAAACCTGATGTACATTACAGTACAAAGCGTGGGCATGAATTAGAGAAAAAATAAGAAGCATGCACAAGAAAATAAACAAGGAGGTTGAGGGCTCAGCTGGACAGAATAAAAACTGTCAGAATAAAAATAATTTCCAAAATGTTATTAATGACCAGCAGAGTGATAAATACTGCCATCTCACAGCTCTCAAATCCAGTGTTCATATCACAGTCTGGTGGCTTGTGGTAAGGGTGCAGTTTCCTCCACCACTCTGAAGACATGGGGTTTTCTAAACTGGCCTTTGTGAGTAACTGACTGTATGTGCTAGAGGTAGGAACAATCCCTGGACGAGAGGCCAGCTCATCACAATGTGAACATGACCACACACATACACTAGTAGCATCAATTTAGCATCACCAAATCCCCTAACCTCCATGCCTTTGGAAGGAAACCAAAGCACGCTGAGGAAACCCACCAGGAAAATATATAAACTCCAGGCAGGGAACACCCGGCACATGACCCCTTTACAGCAAAGTAGCAGCGCTACCACTGCGCCACTGTGCCCCCACATGTTTAAAACATGTTTTAATGCATTTCATCACGAAATGAGACCAGTATACATCTTGGTATTCTTAATTTGCTAAAATTTGCTGTAATATCATGAATGTAATTTATTCTGTGTGACGATCACTGTCTGCATGTAAGAGAGAGTCTGTTTAAGAAGCATGTAGCGATTGACGACTGGGTCGGGGAACACATAGAATGTGAAGCATTTAACATGCTACATTAGTTACGATGGGAATTGGGAAACTCTAGTAAATTAAACATTGTTTTTAAGATGAAGTTTACAATGTTCAGCTTTAATGACAAATTCAACATTTTAACTTTAATCTTGATATAGACCATCTTTTTCTTCACTCTGTCCTTATTTTTTTTTCTTTTCTTCATAGCCCTAATGTGCTTTCATATGACATTCAGGTGGTGTGCTGTGATTCAAGTTTTCACATTAACTGATATTTAAGGACTTCTTTTTTTTATTTTGGGCACTGTGCGACTTTCTGAACTTGAACTTTTGAGTGCCTCCGGCATGCTGTGCCACTCCATCAATTTCCTTTTTTTACTTACTTACTTATACCACTGCTTAAGCCACCAAATGATATGTTTTCCTTGTTTCCACTTCACTGAGCAGGACCTCCATTTCACATTCACTGAAATTCTTCTTCTTTTTTTACACATGCTCTTGCCAATGTCTTTCAACAAAACGCTGTACAGGAGGGGCTATTTATATTGATTTGCATATTCAAATAGGCAAAATTTTAGGAGGAGACGGGGTGGGGCTGTAGGTGTGTGCATGTGAGTTAAAATTCACATTGATTGGGGGAAAGGAAAATTTGCCGAACTTTGCTTGTGCACAGTTTTCTCACTCAACTGGGCTATTTTTGGTTGACGTCCACGGGGAAAAAAGTTGAGTTTCATAGGTTGCATTTTTTTGGACTACTGTTTTAGAAACAACATAGTATTTCAGGCTATTATTCAACCTCCCACCCCATTAATTTTTACCATGTCTTTTATCCATCTGACACCTCTTCCCTGTTATTTATACCTGTATATTTCTTTACCATTGTAAAATCTCTGAGGACACCCTCCCCATTCTATCACTCTGAAATATCTCAGAGGGACCACTTTCCGCTTTGTGTTTCATTTTGTCTATGTGGGGCATTTTTGAGGAAATTCACTGTTTCTAAGCTGTCCTTGAGCTCTAAATTTTCAGTAAACTGGCAACCCTGACCAGGAGAGAAATGCAGACCAGAAACCAAAGCTGGGGTAAAAACCAGACAGGCAAGCTAATGTTTCATCAAAGTCTAAATATTAAACCAGAATTCAAGAAAAAAATGTGCCTAGGGTTGTTTTCCAGAAGAGCTACAGTACACTGTACTTTAACAAGACTTTTATTAACATCCACATACTAAAAGAAGTCTCCAAAACCTTCAAAATTTCATTGCAGGATCTGCAGGTAGCTCTTGCAACAATTGGTGTCAAAGTGCATGCTTCTACAATCAGAATGAAATTCCAAATTTGATCTGTTTGAGGGTATGCCAGGATAAAACAGAAAAAGAATACAATATTCTATTAAGCATATAGACAAAGAAAAGGCCTTATGGAACAATGTTCTCCGGACAGATGAATAAATGATAGAGTTGTTTAGTCACACTAACATTAGACATGCTTGGTGCAAACCAGAGACTGCATTTTAGGAGAAGAACCTCATACCACCTGTGAAACATAGTGGTGGTGGAAATGTTATTTTTTTAGTCTGCTTTACTGCCTCAGCTTGCAGTTATCGAGTCAGCTATGAAGATATAGTAAATAGATAAAGAAATTGCTCCAAAAGAAGAAATGGTGGGATATACTGTAGACTGGCCTAGTCAAAATCCTGATTTGAATCACATAGGAATGTTGAAAGGGTATTTTAAACTATCATGAACTAAGAGTCCCAAAGTATATAAGTTTTAAGAGCTCTTACAAAAAAAAGGAAAGGAAAATCCCGGCTAGACAGAAAAAAGGCCTTGTAGAATCTTTACAAATTAATTATTCTTCACAAAAATGCTCTTAAATAATAGTGAAACTCCATGGAGCACAAAATCAATAGGATTGAATTCATAAAAGCACAAGAACTCACCACTCCTAAACAAATTCGAATGGACCCATATGCTGTGCATAGAACTCACCCTAAAACATTGCATATGGACAAAAGTGCAAATGTACTAATGCACAAAAAAATTTAGATGTACAAAACCATGCATAAGCCAATTTCCACACACTTCAGCTCCATAAATCTAGTCACTGTGAAAAGTAACGCACATGCATGCACCTGCTTTCTCACCCTGACTCCTCCCATAATTATGCAGATTTTAATATGCAAATCAATATAAATATCACCTCCCAGTCACTGTTTGGTTAAAAGACAAAAGCACAAAAAAGTAGTATTTATTGGCTTAACCAGTGGTATAAACAACAAAAGGAAGTTGATCGAGTGATACAGAGTGGCGGAGAAACTCGAAAGTCCAAGTTTAGAAAATCACACAGTGCCCGAAATAAAAAAAGAAGCGGTCAGATATCAAAGTCGTCATGAAAAGGTAAGTTGTAGCCCACCATCTGAATGTCATATGGATGCGTATTAGGGTACAGAGAAAAGAAAAAAAAATTGGGACACAGTGACAAAAAAAAGGTTGAAATGTCTACTTTAATCCCATAGTTTATTTTGTCACTAAAGTAGAACATAGTAAACTTAATCTTAAAATCAATGTTTAATTTACTAGAGTTTCTCAGATCGCATTGTAACTAAAGTAGCATGTTAAATGGTTCATATTGTATGTGTTCTTCTATGTGCTCTATGTGTGTGAATCACCATGTGCTTCTTAAACGGGCTTTCTCTTACCCAGACAGGACACAGAATACATTACATTTATGATATTACAGCTTTCTGAACAATTTAAATCCTAAGATGTATACTTGATATCATTTTCATGATGAAATGAATTAAAACATGTATCTAACTTGGGGGCATGGTGACGCAGTGGTAGTGATGAGCAGGTGCCCTGTCCAGGGATTGTTCCTGCCTCCTGCAAGATGCTTGCTGAGATGAGTGCAACCCTCAATGAAATAATTTATTGCAGCAGTACTCTCTCTTTCAAACGTACCAATCCCCAATTCCTGTCCTCCCGTTTCTTTCTCCACGTAACCAATTGCCACACAATAAGCTCTGTAATAAATATCAAACCATCTGTAAGCTTAGAACGCAGATTCTTCAAAACCTTTAAGGAACATTGAAATATCATAGTACACGTTTAATTATTCCATCCATCTATCCATCCAGGGTCGCGCAAGTCCCAGCAAGCATACAGCATGAGGCAGGAACAATCCCTAGATGGGGTGCCAGATCATCGCTACCACTGCACCACCATGCCCACATGTTTAGTTATTATCAGTATACATGATTTAAATGAAGTTAAAAATGTATCTGTATAATGTAATATAAATACTTTAATACATTTCATCTTAAAAATGATATCAAGAGCTCCAGGAAGATAGCTCTTGGAAATATAAATTGATTTAGAAGCAACCAATCATCTGTAAATACACACTCTTTTCTATTGAATTGAATTGAATTCCTTTATTGTTATTGTATGATACAATGAGATTTAAAATGCAAATCCTCCATAAACTTACTTTCCTATAAAATAATAATAATATGATAAAAAACAATGAAAAATATACAATATGAAAGCATAAGTACAATATACATGAACTGTGCAAAAGGTTCATAAAGTAGTTCAGGTTGTGCAATATTACTGTGGTGCAAGTTTACAATGAGGTAATTGTACTTATAAGTACAAACAGTTCTACCAGGAGCACTGATTGAGTGCATTTATAGCTCTTAGGATGAAATGTTTCTGAACCTCGAGGTCTCTATAGGAATGGCACTGAAGCATTTGCCGAATGGGAGAAGTTCAAACAGATTGTGGGCATGGCTGAGGCAGCGTGTGCTATAAATGTTCTCCAGGGCTAGATGATGTATCCCAATAATCCTCAGCGCCCTCGACACAATCTGTCATAATTCTTTCTGATCAGCTGCTATACAGCTGTGATTCCACACTAAGACACAGTGGGTTAAAATACTCTGAGTGGTGCAGTGAGAGTAACAAATGCTAAAGCAGCTATGGTATTTGGAATAGGTTGGCCATTCTGTGGACCTTTATATTGTTACAGCTTGATTACAATCAGATGCCTTAAATTTATAAACGATATGCAGTAAATTTTAGTATATTTGATAAAGCCATATCAGGGATGTGAATCTAAAGATGGGGAAACCACACAAGAACAGTAGCATTGCCTTGACGCTGGGTAACGCCTGTTTGCAAAACCAAGCAGAAAACGTACATACGCAATGTATTGTGCTAACATGAGAATGTGCGTGGCTTTATGGCAAGTTTAGTTTTTATACATTGCTATGTGAGTGTGGAAATGGGCATATGCAACATTTTTGTGCATACGCACCATTTATACATGAGGCCCCATGTGTAGAACTCAGTTCCTAGCAATGATTGGCAGGTGGTCCCGCCTATTTGGGACCAATCACAAAACTTATTGAACATAGCACAGGCTTAGATACAGAAAAACAAAAAGTAAAGAATACCATAAGTCATAAACAAAAGAATTAGCAACACATATAAATAAATTAAAAATGTACAACAAAGACACAAAATACATATTTGATCCCCAGGCAGAGGAAGAACCGTGGCTGAGATATAACATTTATGTCATTAATACATTTGTATTTATTCTGTATATTATATTTGAGTATATTTATATTATATTGTATATTATATTGAAAAAGTCAACAAATTGTTTTTTGTTTTAATCTTTTTCAGCTGACTGTGTGCTGAGACACCATGCAATATTATTTCTAATACATGCCCACCAGTAACAGAACATTGTATCATGACAACTAACCAACCAACAAAAATGGCAGCGCCCACAGAAAAACAAAATGACATCATGTAGTAAATCAAAATATATTAAAGCTAAGACAAAATAAGAAGAAAGAAAATAGAGATGCTGAAAGGTTCTTTGTGAATCAAAAGCACAGAAAGTAATATGTGGCCTAAGCAAAAATATACAAAACCTGAAAATCACATCACAAGTATCGATTTAAATCTGTAAAGTTTGTTTTGCCAATAAACTGTCTTGAGAGTTATGGATGTATGATAAATTTCCCAAGTGTTCAAACAAATAATCAGTCATACATCAATGTTATGAATCGTCCTATTCGATTACAGTGTCATGGGGAAGCATCATCTATCCTGTCAACATCTGGCACAAGTCAGGAGTCAGCCATAGCAAGATGCCAGCCACCACATTTACACACAGACCCACACTCAGTCATTCGCTTAATATACAGTAGAGTCACCAGTAAACATAATGTGCACATCTGTAGCATTGTAACCACAATATTCTCTGGAGCATCTAATTATGTTACTTTAAATTCACAGTTAAAAAGAAGTATATCTTCTCCAAAACATGTTTGTGCATGTCTTAAAGTGGGTTAAAGTATAATATTTTACATTAAAGTCTAGATCAACGTAAACATTTTTCTTGTAGTTTGTGCATGAAGCATGGTTATCCCTCTCGTTTTATTTTGTTTTGTTTTAGCTGAGGCATTATTTTTCATATAGAAGGGCTCTAAAAATCTTTTAATCGCATTAACACTCAGTTGTTCAAATACACCAAAATATTGATCTGTACTGCTTATTCTATATAAACTTGTTACAAAACTGAAATCTCCTGTTGCTGATCTTCTTAGTATTAAAAAAAATATATTTTCTCAATAAATGTTCATTCTTCTTCATGACTCCCATCCTCTGGAGTTCAGTATTTATCTGGCTCAGTCTGTCTCAGTAATGAAACTTAGACTAAAGACCAACAGTTGATGCTTCTGTTTTACTTGCTGTCTGTTCATTTCTGCACTACAAAGTGTAATATTCATAAATTGTACTGTCACTCATGGACAATGGAAAACCCCTGAATATGGGAGGGGTGGTTGAAGGGTTGGCCCATATTGGAGAGGCACTGAGAAATTTCTGTTATTAACATTATTCAAATGTGATATCTTTAAACTTGATTTAAAATAGCTAGAAATGATGTAGTATAGGCATCAAACTCTAAAATTAGATCATTCTCATCATAAGATGGATTTGAATAAATATCTACGAAAAAGAAACAGTAAAAATTATTTTTAATCACTCAAACACAGCATCTTCAGTTTTTCTCTTCCTACCATTTTTTAAACAACAGCAACTTGGTTTGCATTATATATACTTCTGTTTCATCGTGGTTTGGGTATATTGCACATTTTGCCTTTTATCCATTTCCTCTGTATTTTTCTTGTCATACGTGCTAACATCATGCTGCAAAAAGCATGAAACTCTGACTGTGGATTGGCATTAGTATAGTAATGATATTCAAGTTAGGTTTATTCTTCATCTACAAAGTACAATGACACTCCTGTTTTCTCCTTTAGACAAACAAGAGTCATGTTGCCACTGCACTAATCTGGTTGTCAAAATCTTGTTCTGTAGGTTATGAAAAATATAATATAAAATGTAAAACGGAGTGATGTGCAAAACAGCTGAGTTTTCCTCTGCATACAGTTTCACAAAATTTATGCTAAAATTCATTTCACATATGATTTTACACTAAACACAATTAGAAGTGTTCTTTTGAGTTTACTAAGCCTTTTTGGGTGTAGAAAGAAAGAATGAAAGAAACATTTGTTCCTTAAGGGTTTAGTAATGAAGTATACCCCTTTTGGACTAACTGATTTTTCAGAAAACAGCCCAGATGAAAAATAAACAAGGAACCAGTGTTTTTTGGAAATGCAATATGGCTAAAGACAACCCATAATGAGATATAAAGGTATACTCCAAGATACTCCTTGTTTGGCAGTAGGAAATTAAAACCTTTCTTATGAAGAAAGATATTTGCTAGAAAGGACAGGAAGATTACTAATATTATACCAGTTCTAACCAAATCTAATCTGGGTGTTATATTTTTTTAGCCATAATTGCACTGGCTATGCAATTAAATGCAATACAGATTAGGTAGCTGATTTCATGTCAGTTGATTCCAGTCACTGACTGCTGTTAAGAAATGCATAAGATGGGATTGATTTAAGACAAACAGCCAACAGATGAAATGGTAACTAAAGAGAAAGGTAGAATCATGATGAGAGCACAGCTTGGGGTCATTAAACTACAGAATTAATCAAAATGGATCATCAAGGCCAGAACACAAAACCTGAAATGTCAAAAAGTACTAACACTGACGTATCTTAGTAGTTACCTCCTACAACTAAAAGAACAAGAAAGAAAGACAGAGATCAACAGAGTAAGTTTGATCAAAACTAGGACACTGTGAACTGAGGGCAGCTACCTTATATAATGTAGGATAAGTAAGTGACATAGTGTAATGGCGATAGCAATAGTAAGCAAGGGCCATGCACATGTGACTAAACTAAACAGAACAGTGTCATCCATGAACAAGCCAAAAATGATGACACATTGATTTAACCGCTGCATTGATATGCATGCCAAAACTGCATAAAATAATTCTTAAAAACAAAAACATCCAAATTAATGAAAAAGTATCCCTCAGAATAATGACAAGTTTGTTCAACTATAGTTTATAATCTTTGTATAGTCATTGTTATGCAGCATACTGTAAGTTGTTTTCAATAAAGGTGTAGTTGCTAAGCAGAACATAGTTTGTGGAGAATTAAATGATATTTGACACAAGTACATACTGTATCATACAGATAATCTACAAGAAGTGCAACAAATGCACAAAATGGTATTATAACAACATAGTTCTTTGAAAATTAAATATATACAGCAAATATTGACAGAATTAATTTCTAGAAATATGTTTTAGAGTTTCAGATAAATGAAAAATTTGTAAGACCAAAATCTTTTGAGAAGCTGATTAAGAGAGATCTACTAAACAAAAAGTCAGGCCTATTTGGGCCCTTACCAGTTGCACAGAGAGCAAAAAGGGGCATGGAGGACACCACAGCCACACCTGAATTTTACAGTTTAAAAAATTACTGTGAATTCAATACTTTTTTACTGTGAAATGTACCATATATGAGTATTCTGATGTTGCTATTTCTTGCTGTTTATTATAGTCTTTATAGCTTCTGGAAATAACTATTTTATTTTAATATTATTTTGTGCTACCATAAAGCCATTTTTTGGAGAATTTTTTGATTCCCATTGTCAGGACACCACTCGCAGTTTGCAGGGAGTTTGGTTTTAAATATTGTTGACATCATAGACACACCAGTTAAAACAATGGTATAAAGGGTCATTTATTATCTGTGATTAAGGATAAAAGCAAAGCTCTGAGCACATTTCTTTTTGATTTCTGGTGATTGAAAACTTTAGCATTCCCATTTGGCTGTGTTTTTTTTTTTGGTTCTTGTTTTGGCTTTTGTAATAGTTTTAGTGTCTTTTGGTTACTGACTTGTTTCTGACTTTTGACTGAGATTCATCTCCTGGTCCACTGTATTTATTCTTTCTTTTTCTGCCCCTCTGGCAAAATATTTGGAAGGACCAGAACCCAATGTAAGTTTTGCGTTTTATTAATTTCTAATTTGTTTCCAGTTCAATCAGGCCACAAATTTCAATTAATAAACTGATTGATACACTTTGTGTGTACTTGGGGTAGTGTATTTTAGACTTTACAGAACACAAAGACACATTCCCCCTTTCCAGCGACCTCATGATCCCCCATGCTCTCCCAATCCGTCTACTGACTTCATAGGAAGAGTCACTAGAGACATGAATGTCACTGCTGAGGCATTTACACAACCTAAAATCAAACAAGATGGACTTTCAAATGGTTGATTGGAGTCAAGTTAGTATAAATAAAGATTTATTGCAAGATTTCGAACTTGACATGCATAATAAAGGTATGCTTTTACAGCTACTTTTTAATAAAATAATTACTTTAACAAATTGTACATAATTCATTGAATTTTGTCTCAAAATCATAATGGGTAGATGATTGCATGAATCTGGCAATAACGTTTCTCAGAACTTGAATTATAAATCAGAATGACTGCTAATTTTTGGACTAGCTCTCTCCAGTACGGGGTCATAAGTGGGGCAGTGCCTCTGCTGGGAAGTTTAATCATGGTTGCATAATAATAAACTCAATAGCTGAGGATATAGTCTATAATATTAGCAGGAAAATCAAAGTAAACTGGACTGGCATATCCACTTGGGAAGCCCAGTGTGTTCAATGTACAACTTATTTTGTTTTTATTCATTTGTTTTTGATTCACAGAATGCTCTAGTCAATAACTGCATAAACGCTTCTTGATGGCAGACTCATCTGCCTGCAAATGACTTAACATATGTAAATCTATATTCACAAATAAATGCCAAATGTGCCATTTCAGTAACAGGCACAACCAATATATCTTATATTGCTTCATGCAGAATAATATAACCAGTATGTATGAATAACATAGGTTAATGAGCCTCACAGTTAACTAGAATCTAAATATCAGAAATGCACGGTACAATGATGCCTGAAACATCATGACATAAATAAAGTTTCAGGTTGCGAAAAAGACTGGATGGCCAAGAAAGACTAAGATGCTGGGCATGAATATCTATGGTACATTAAACTGACATTCCCACTTGGAGAAACCCATAGTAGATTGAGGGTAGGTATATAAATTGATATTACTCTCCAGGTATCAAATAAATTAGGAAGTCATGATGATTGACTCAATAGCCAGAAAGGCACTGTTACATAAATATGTACTGTAGATTCCAATTGTGCCACATGATGAACAATCACATCTCATGCATCATACACAAGTCTTGACCTGACAAATGTGCCCTCACATCAATATGAGGTGAGGCATGTAAGGTGACTTGACGTAACAAACTCCAGGATTCAATCATATCTCTAGTATCCAATATCCTCCATGCACTTGTGTAATAGTCTGCTTTTTGCCATTACTAAACAAGACAGAGTCTGAACACAAATTTTATTTTGAATTTAAAATGAATTGCAGTTTTTTAAATTTATTAATTGATTGTTTAATTTTGAACATTAAATGCTTTTATTTTTATAAGTCAATATTCCTTATTATTTTACATATTACAACCTGACGAGTACTTTGATACATTTTAGCAAACTGTTTGATTTATTAATGAAGATGCTTCCTGATAATTTATTGCAAAGTATTATTTGATAGGTTATAGGTTAGGATAGCTAAATACAAAATTATAAATCAAGTAAAAGGCTAGAAAATAAAGGATGTTTCTTATGAGAGTCTTCATTTGAAAACTCATCAGGGCAAAATGATTTTGATTCATTTACACTCTAAGCACTCATTTAACCTAATTGGACATTTTTATTATTATTTATTGTCTGAAAATGTCTACTGTAATACCCACTATCCATTAAATATGCAATAAGATATCTGAAATTCATTCAGTTATTTAAATAATTAGAGGGGATTAATTAACAGAACATGGGTGACATACAGAGGTCTACCCGAAGTCTAAAATGAAGTTCTTCTTGGTTCATTTAATAATGAATTAATTTGGCTTTATTTGTGGCTTTTTTCACTGTCACTTATAAGTGATAATTTGATTATAGCTTACTGTATGTAAATTTAGTGAACATAACAGACAACATGTACAGACAGTCAAAGTACTGGAAAAGGAAACACTTGGTTTAGATTTCCAGATAAGGCTGATAGTTTATGAGATAACCAGAAAGTATGTAACTCAGAAGCAGAAAGTAAATAAGTAGACTCAAACAAGGCTCCATTAGAGAGAATCATTTCATAAAATACAAAAGGAGTGTACTGAAGTGAGATGAGAAAGTGTAGTAAGGTAGAAGGGGAGGAAGCAGAGTGATCATTTAATCTGTGTTCTTTGGGAAAACTGAAATTGCAATGTCATTCAAATGGATGTTGGTTAAAAATAGAACATTACAGTATGAGTTATACACACTTAGAAAGAAGTTTATAAAAAGTTTTATTTATTAATCTTTCCTCCATTTTTCATGTCATGGCACTGACGATAAAAAAAGTAAAATGTGTTCAAGATATTTTGGATCTTATATTAATTAGACATTGCAGGAAAAAAACTCTCCATGTCCCTAACTTTTTAAATTTTTAAACACATTTATTTTCACTGTTTACTTTTTCTTTATTGCTGGTGGAATTCAATTGGTGCTGTGGACAGATATCACATGGAACTTTGGTTAGAACAGATGTAGCGTAGTGCTCAAATCAGGAACAGCTTATAGCTGAAGAGCGGTCACTTCAACGATGTGTTCAACCTCTTGTATGAATATTTTCAGTGCTTATAAAAACAGAATTGTTCACAAAATATTTACAGACTTTGCAGGATTTCTGCCCTGAATCTACAGCTGTCATTTTTCAGTGGTTTTGTGACTCTCGCCTTGGGATTAACTGCAGTTGAAAGCTTTTTTTGCTGTGTGTTGTTTTTTAACTTTGCATTTTCTTGCTAATCATTCATAAAAAAATTTTTCATGTTTTGCAATTTACTTTGGATGAAGGCACATATTTAATAAAAAATGATAAAGCACTAACTGACCATTAAAACACAATACGTTAAATTCTACAAATTGTGGAACAAAAAGATTCACACTACCCCAATTTATATAAAATTGACTTTCGTCCACATTCGTTGTTTTAGTCTATGGCAACACAATTCGATTGTAACAATAAATAAATAAATAACAACTTTGTTTATTTTTCTTCACAAAATTCCCACAGCTCCACTTAGCACAAAGTGAGTGCCTTACCTCTTTCCTTTTTGTCAGTTTGTGTACTTAAGAATCTATGACCACTGAATTGAAGAATTATGCAGGCATTTTAAATTAGATAATGGCTCTGACACAATATATCATTATAGATTATATGATTTTCAAATACTTGATCATAGACCTGAATAATAATTATATAATCATGAATATTTTTTATATTTTGAGTAAAATGTCTCAAACATTCACATTAATGGAGATTCTATTCCCATTAGGGTCAGCTAAGTGCCAGGACTCCATTTTAAAAGAAATAATTTAAATAACTTATTTGAAGAATATACCATCAAAGCCTAAAGCTCATATCATAGTAGAAACATGTAAACTTCAAATCTGTGTTACAAAGAATTATATATATTTGGTGGTAGAGGCCAGAAAAGGTCTACACTATACAAGTTAAAGGAGATTCTATATTTTCAAGATGCAGTAAGTGGTTGGATGAATGAATATGTTTTGTTGCAATAGCTGAGCTTTTATGTAATGTTTGATTCCCAAGTTAACAACATGTCACAGAGCACTCTTTAATCAGGATACCCTTATATTAAGAACATTTATAATAAGAAGTCTAACAAAATAAACCATCAGATTTATCATTTTTGTTGTATGTTACAAGGGCTCATATCTGTCAGGTACTATTTTATTTAATATATTATTTTTGGCAGATTGAATTAGATGAGAAAACTTAAGGTACTGTATGAGAAACATTTAGTAATGTTTGGGTATAAAAATAAAAGAATGTATGAAATCAAAGTTACTTTGGAAGTAAGAAGGAAACAACTGTGATTAGCATTCCAGGCCATTGCAAGACCCACTCACTTATGCACATGCGGCTACATGAACCATTTCAAAATTCCAATGAATCTAACACAGATGTCTTTGGGATATGGAAAGATAATGCAGTACCCTGTAAAGTCCCACATTAAAATGAAAAAACATTCAAACTCTGCACTGCCTGGAGTAGAAACTGAACCTGGTGTCCATGAAGTTATGTTGGCCACCCCATTATATTCGGAATTCACAGCCATACAGAAAAATACAATACTTAATTTTATTGTCACTTTCAAATCACTTCACAACAACCAAGGAAAAAATATTTTTCTTCAGCTTAACTGATTTAGAAAGTTATTACTGGATTCCTCAATATTGTCTTATTATTGCTAAAAAATCCCATCCTTTTTTTTTATCTGGCAATTGCTAAAAATAATACGCATAGAGCCTAGCCATCAAAGCATCTCCGTCTGTCAGCACTGCAACATCCTGAGGCCAATATAGTTGTATCCATGATGCAAAAATATTGCTGCCACAAAGAAGACAATTTCTGTCAGACTTAAAACACCTAAATAGGCAAAAATAGTCCACTAGCTTTTAAGGATTTGACACAGAATAATGTATTTAAGACAAAGTTTTAACTTGTGTCACTTTAAAGAATCAATATTTTTACATTTTAATGAGTATAACATTGTTATTTTGGAATTTTGTTTATTAAAAACATTCAGCTTATTATTTAAAAATAACTGTAAATAACTTACAGTATCAAAAGAAAAGTTGACAAAGTATCAAATCGAATTGCATTTTTTTTTTGTCAAGATTTTTTCATTCTGATTCAAATACCAGCCCCTAGAATGCAAAGCACACTCACACTCACTTATAATATACCAGATAAGAGTTGCCTGTCAACCTCACCCTCATGTGTTTGGAATGTACAAGAGAACCACATTACCTGGAGAAATCCCACATATTTCAGGAAAATATGAAGACAGCACAGACAAAGATGAAATTTGAACCTAAGATTTCAGAGCTGTGATGCTGAAATTGTAACTACTGCTCAACCATGTTGCAAACGCATCTACTATATAATAAAACGCTACTGTCTGTGTGTGTTTGTGTTCTGTCCCTCCAAACAATCTAATTGGTCATTTTAGCTTTGGTGTGATTGGTCATTTTGGATTTGGTCGCTCAGTGCTAGGATGATGACACAATTTGTTAGGGATGTGAAGCTCACTTCCTCACTGTAACATTTTTTAAAATTATTTTTACAAAAAGGGTATTAAAATGGAGCACTTAAACATCAACCAAAGCAATGATGTACCAGGCAACGTTAAGTCGCTAAATGCTAATGAGGTGCAAACTGTGTCATCTACAAAGATGTGAGGTATTTGCAAGAATACAAATGATGTTTTCACAGCAGGTAATGGGGGTCTGTCTACCATTGATGCTAGATAAAAAGTGGACAGGAGTCAAACAAAGCACCTCAAAATACCAGAGCCTGAGCAGCAAGCTCTACAGGAAAAAAGATTGAGAGAGGAAGCAATGGGCAACAAGGGTTGAACCACATGAGGATTAACAGGAAAGGTGTAGGAGGTACATTGAGAATACCAAATGCTGAATATTTTAATATTTATTTTGTTACCTGCCAAAGACAGATAATATAGCTAGTAACATATACAATATGAACGAATTCTAACATTTCTAAAAATTTGCTCTGCACAAAAAAATTTATCTAATGTAAACTTTAATTTTGCTAATATTTTACCCTTTGAGAAAGTTCAGTTTTGTTTTTATGTGGTATTAGCGGAATTGCCAGTACAAGAGAACCACAAGGCTATCACAGGACACAGCACCCCACAACAAGCCCTTCTGCAAGAGAGAGAAACTTGGAGATGCCAGTGTGGAAGCACAGGGCCTGCTAGATGGCAGTATGCTCTGAGTGTGTGCTGCATGCCCTGGAAGGATTTTAGACAAAGGTGTCATCAGTACAAGTAAGAGGGAGAGAGAAAGCCAATGTGGGAACATGAGTTGCATCTCCCTGAACACTAGAAGGCAAATATTGGCAGGAATTCCTGACCTTCTGGCTGAAGAGAGAGAGTGAAGCCATATAGAAAACAACTCCTGCTTGCTATATGGTGCAGAAAGAAACATACAGGTTCCTATTTTATCTTACAAACACATTTTGTAGCTAAGGAGCTGCCTTGAAAATCTAGGCCTTTAATAGCAAGTAAAGTCTGAGAGGTGCAGGAGTACTAGGAGCCACAAGTGGTGGCTATAGTCCAGTGTCCCTAAAGTCAATGGAGGTCCGTCCAGATCTCAAAAGTGTTGAATGAGCCTTGCGAAAGGTGACCCCAGGATGATGTTTGATGCCTACTCATGGAAGGGTTTTCTTTGAGTTTAGAGATGATAGGAGAGTGGTTGGCAAAAGAGGCAATGATGAGAGGAAACATGGTTATGGTCTGAAATTCAAAGAAAGAAAGAAACTGAGTGCCGAGCAAGTGAGACAGCCGTACAACTTGATGGACAGAGTGAAAAGTACTGTATGTTTAGTTAGGCATGGAGGAGCAGAAACAAGAGTTACTTTATTTTTTGGTTTAATGCTGTCCCTCTGTTCATCCCACCCTATAGTTAATTTACTTAATAAAGGTACAGTTTTTGATTATTTTTTCCATCCTGTGTGTTATTCAGTGTGCAGAGAGCTCCCGAACGGGTATTCTTCTTATACAACATATACAATTTGATTTCAAAGTACTGTATATTTAGCAATGGTGCACAAAAGAATTCTGGAAAGGTTCCATTGAAATCAAAAACTTCTCAGCCACTGAATTTTCCAATTACGAAAACTTTCTCAAATTTAAGATTGTTTTGAAATACTCACTGCCTCTTTGTTTGAAAAAGCTACTTATTTGCTAAACTGCCAGAAAGACATGAAACTCATTTTATCTTATTCATTACATATTGTTATTTAACATTCATAGAGCTACCTCATTTATGATTGTAAATTAAGCGTTATTTAAAATGTTTAAAAGTAAGATTGTTCACTTTAATGAGATCATGCTGACTTAACGAATTCTTGATCACAAATGTGTTTCTATTATATGCGTCTGCAGAGTCCTTCAATTAGCAATGAATTAGCGGCTGACGCTGTTATAATTTAAAAGAAGGTAAACTAAGGGGAATGAGACAAATCTTTACACAGAGAATTAGGAATTGTAGTCGATCAGAAGAGTGTTGTGTCCTTTCATCCCTATTCTGAATGATCATGTTGTCTTTAGCGAGCTAAAGCTTGATGACAGCAGTACTGAATGAAGGTAGGCATCAATTATGAAGGAAAAAAGAGCCGAAAGTTGTGCACACATCAGCATTCTTTCTTCCTAGACCAATGTAAAGTCTTGGGGATGTGACAGGAAACCATTGTACCTGAAGAACAAAATACAAAAGCAACATGTAAATTATAGAGCACTTTTTTCTATATTGAAGGCACAAGTAGCGTTTGAAAGCTTTGTTAAATTCATTTTATGATTCAATGTAATATTAACTGTACTGTTTTTGGTGAAATCATATTTTCCATGGATATTGTGGCTATAGTCCAGTGTCCCTAGAGTCAATGTAGGTCCGTCCAAATCTCAAAAGTGATGAATGACCGTTGCTAGAGGTGACCCCAGTATGACGTTTGGATACCATATGATTCATCATTAAGTTATAAATCTAAAAGTGACTTCCTTCTAAAGCATGCAGTGGCTTTACAGCTGTGGAGAAGTTTAGTTTTTTTATTTCATGACAACATGGGTTAACATCTGGGGATTCTTCCACAATATTTCTATATATTTTAAATCCTAATGTTTGTATCACAGGTGAAACGCACATGATTTTTGTCTGCTGCAAGCTTGATTTTTAGGAGTAATTGGGATAATTGTCTTGCTGTCTGGCCTGTTCAAAAGTTCTTTATAGTCAGAACATGACATGTCATTATGATTCCTTGTGTGGAGAGCTTCACTGTCAAAGTCAAATGCTGTGAGATCGATAAACTGTAGGTCAGGGCTGGCCTGCATTCACCCTGGTTGTTTACTAAAGCATTTACTAAGCAGGCCTTTGATTCTTCTAATTGGACTGATTGAAGTAGCAGAACTATGAACTTTGTCATACTGGCACATTGCACCATTTTGAATACTAAATAAATGGAATGTGGTATCTTTGTTCATTCACTCAAATCACCTTTTTTAAAGTTCAATGTCTTAAATCAATAAACTGTGAATACTTTGTTTTAAAAAAGAACTACACCTTCTTTTTTCAATGACATATTTGGTATTTTTTCCACAAACTAATAAACTGAAATCAAACAGGACATTATTAGTTAAAAATAAAGGTTACTCAGACAAAAAAAAAAAAACAGTGAGAAATTAAACTGGCTGAATACAAACGAAAAAGATTAGAAAACTAAAGCCAAAATAGATAAAAGTTGTACAGCTCACATTTGCTGTATAACTGGTAGGTGCTTTAATTGAGGTTGTCTTCCATGACATAATGAATCTGAAGATAAGCAACATGACCTTCAACTAGAAATTAAATGTGGCAGGAAGACTATGTCCTGCGCAGCTGGGCATACAACCCTAATAATGATCTGTCATGGTCGTAAGTTTGATTTGTTTTGCCAACAAGAGGGTTTAGCTGTTTCCTTCTTTGTTATTTGTTACGGCATAATAAATGGACTGTATGGTGTTCTATATTCATTTTTTTTCTAAATTCCAGTTTACTTAAAGGAGTTAATTTGTGCTTGCCAGAACTTTAAATAGATTTTTGTAAAATTGGGTTTAATTATTCAAACCAAATCTTCTTCTTATAGTGTCCGTGTCACATGGACAGAGCACAGTGAAATTCTCACATGTTCTAATCATTATGAAATCTGCTTCATTATTACATTGTAAATATCAATCCACCCATAATTTATCAAAGCAGCTTAATCCAGTTCAGTATGTGTTTTAAATGGGCCATGAGGCTGTACATAAATAATTTATTGAAATTAACACTTTAACATAACGTTATTAAAGATTTGTAACGGATTTAAAATACAGTCTGAATGTAATAAAAAGACTGATAAGTCCCTGATATTGTTTTAGGTGAAATACTTTGGTCTGAACATCATATTAGTATTTGTTCTTTGCTGTTTCTTTGCTTATCTCTTTTCAATAATGCTTACTTTACTTAGCTATTAGCAGCCAAGCCAGCATGCTGTAAGCTTTCCAAGGACCCTTGGTGTTGGTCACTCATAACAACCAGTATGTACCCCCACCAGGAAACAATAGAAGCATTTTGGGCAGAAATCAGGAGAGAAAAGGAACAACTCAAATAGTTATGCCAATTTGTTTTATTGTTATGTGCAAAACTGAAAGGTTTTGAAAAACATAACAAAGAGAAATTAACATTACTAGACACAGAGCCCAATACTTACAGCTGAAAAACTTTCCAAGCACTTGTGCTATTTGCCTCTACTGACACTCACAGAAAGCTCTATGCAGTACCTTTTGGAATGTTGGAAGTGATACCATCCATCCATCCATTGTCCAACCCGCTGAATCCGAATAGGGTCACGGGGGTCTGCTGGAGCCAATCCCAGCCAACACAGGGCACAAGGCAGGAACCAATCCTGGGCGGGGTTCCAACCCACCGCAGGGAAGTGATACCGAAATAACAAACACCCCAAACCATCTACAGTACGATGTGAATTTCTGCAATCAGCACAACAGGAGAATATCTTCACCATCATGAAATTGCAGAGAAATAGTTTGTGAATGTATTGTAAGCTACATTGTTTCCTGACAGAAGTTTTATTTGTAATCATTTTTTAAAGTGTTATTTTAAAGTACAGAATTTGGAATCACCTACAGGCAGAGATTATGTTTCACATATAACATATTCTAATTGTGATTATACATCCACTTAACAGTATCATCTCCAGACAGAGGAGAAGCTTCAGCGACAGACTGCTGTAACTGTCCTGCTCCACTGACAGACTGAGGAGATCGTTCCTCCCCCACACTATGCGACTCTTCAATTCCACCCGTGTTAAACGCTAACATTATTCAAACTTATTGTCTGTTTTTACATGCATTTTTATTACTATTTAATTTAATACTGTTTTTTGTATCAGTATACTGCTGCTCGATTATGTGAATTTCCCCTTGGGATTAATAAAGTATCTATCTATCTATCTATCTATCTATCTATCTATCTATCTATCTATCTATCTATCTATCTATCTATCTATCTAAGATTTGTGAGTGTGGAACTGAAGAAAACTGATAAATCAAGTTTCTGCTTTATGATAACTACTTGATTTCATTAAGAGGTGATGGAAGAAAAGATAAAAATGTCTTCAGTTTGGTTCGGATAAAAAGAAAAATGTTTATTATGCAAACCAAAGGAGGTTATGCTCAAAATTTAAAACACTCTGATGAGTCTTCACCTGGAGTGCTCTGTACAGTTTTGATCTCCAGGCTACAAAAAGGTCATAGCAGCACCAGAAAAAGTGCAGAGAAGAACAGCTAGGCTGATTCCAGGGCTACAGGGAATGAATTATGAGGAAAGATTAAAAGAGCTGAGCCTTTTCAGTTTAAGCAAAAAGAACATTAAGAGGAGATATGATTGAAGTGTTTAAAATTATGAAGGGAATTAGTACAGTGGATCAGGATTATTACTTTAAAATAAGTTCATCAAGAACACAGGGACACAGCTGAAAACCTGTTAAGGGTAAATTTCACATAAACTTTAGGAAGTTTTTCTTTACACAGAGAACAAATAATAATAATAATACATTTTATTTATATACACATGGAATAAGCTACCAAGTTGTGTGGTAGACAGTAGTACCTTTAAAAAAAGACGATGTTATTTTTTGAAGAATTAAATAGATGGAACTTTGTTGGGCTGAATGGCCTGTTCTCATTTAGATTGTTACTGCATTTCCAGATATTATTTGGATGATACTGGCTACTTAAACCTACAGAAAAAATAGTAATAATAAGTCTTTTTCTCGGTAGAAAAATATCTTGCTGACATCTTTAGATATTTTATTCTGTGAAGGTTTATTTTCGTATGGGCTTTAGAGACACCACTGTCATAGGACTCGATTGAAGTGTTTTGCTATTCACATCTCCTTTGATTTTAAAGGATGTTGCTCACATTATCCACTTTCACCATCTCATTTAAAATTTCTTTGAGATGTAAGATATTATGAAGGCTTTCAAAAGGAAGAGATGTGCAAGAATTAGAGCAAGAAGTGTTTACAGTACAAGTATGTTTACATCTTTTAATTTATCCTAAAAGCATATTTTTTGTGAATATTGCCATACTTTTAAATATAAAATTGTTCTGCTGTTTCTTACTTCAGCTAGACGGCACTGTTGTAGAGTTCTCTTTTATCACATACATAACATTTTGAAACCCTCTTTAATTGAATTCAGGGTCACAGGGAGAAATTTTATTACATATAATTTTAAATCTCCTTAACTGGAACCCATGGGATGTAATTCAATTTTGTACTGCCTTGTGTTGCATTTATTTTTAGACTAGTTGTTCATATGACAGACATAACTCAAGGATGACAGGAGGACAGCACACTCACATTCCATTTACTATTCAACATTTCAGCAAGGATTTTTACATGTGGTCACTACTTCCCCTTTTCAGAGGGCAGGGGAGTTAAACATTCTTAAAAAGGTTAATCACGGTTAACAGTTTTCTTCTGAGCACTAACCTGGTCTTCCACCTTTAGTAGCAGAGAGAAGGAGGTAAGTTAAGATGCTGGCTATCATGGACAATGTCTCACACTCTCTGCATGTTACATTGATTAATGTGTGGAGCACTTTCATCACTTGACTAATTCTACCATGATGCTTCAGTAAGAGCTATCAAAGTGTACTTCTTATTAACTGCCATTAGATGTTACAATATAAAACCTGTGATCAGCAATTTGAGAAAGTTAATTTTAATTATGTGCATATTTATTTTTCCATTATTATTATTCCAACAAGCTGTACTTACTAACCTTGATACCACAATTAGCTTCACAAAACACAAATGTTGGTAAGACAGAATATAAGTGGTCACTTCCTAGCTTTTGCATATGTTTTCCACTTAATAAGCATTGCGAGATCCCATTGACACAATGCACTACAGACACTTTTTATTTCTACAGAGATTACACATGTGAGTGATTCAGCAGCTGGCTTGTCAAATGTGTTACAAAATCTCCTAAAATTGACATACCATTTCTCAAATTTCACTTCTTTCTAGCTTTAAATGTTATGTGCTCTCCTTCAGTATTTGTGTGTCAATGAGAAATCTATATAGGTGTTGTGCAAATTTATGGAAGTTAAAATGTGGTTTAAGAAAACAAATCTCCTTAATTTGCACATCTCCATATGGCCAATACTATAAAACAGTGCAAATCATTTCTCCATTACTTTTATTCCTGAGTGACACAATGGTTAGCAGTGCTGACTCATGCATCCTGGGTTTGAATCCCACACCCAGTTGTTGTCTGTGTATACTGTACATGTTCTTGTCATGTCCATATGGATTTTACACTGGATACTCCTGTTTTTCCCATTCGTCCCCAGAAATGTGCATGTTAGGTTAACTCACATTTCATTTTTAGCCAATTGTGAGCGTAGTTAAGGTTGAGTGCATTAATGGCACTTCTGGTGGCCAAGACTGTGCAGTGAACTGATGTCCTGTTCATAATTGTTTCCTGCTTTGTGTCCAGTGGTGTCAGAATAGTGTCTGGCCACTGAATTGGATTAAGTTGCTTTGAAATTTTCATGTTACGTTACTTATGTTCAACTACAGCCTGGTAATCCTTACATAAACCCTTTGGTGTCTCCTGTAATTATTTTATTCTCATGTTAAGATGGTAATGAACAGTACACATGGACTTTAGCCTACTAGAAACACTCAGCAATAGAAACCCAGAATACTTTTGCAGACATGTGCTCCAGATATACAATTAGGTCCGTAAGTATTTGCACAGTGACACCATTTTTCATGTTTGGCTCTGTACACTACAACAACGGATTTAATAAAGCAGTTATTATTTGATTGAAGTGTATACTTTCAGCTTTAATTTAAAGGGTTTACCAAAAATATCATATGAACCGTTTAGGAATGACAGCCATTTTCTGGATAGGAGCTCAAAAGTATTTTGACATTTGACTAACACGCTGTTCAATAGCCAAGTGGCAGTAGTTCCCTCATTATTTCATTAACTGTTAAGCAGGTAAAAGTTCTGGAATTGAAAAAAAAGTGTGAAATTTGCATTTGGAAGCTGTCACTGTGAACTCTCAATATAAGGTCCAAAGGGCTGCCCATGCAAGCAAAAACAGTCCCTGATTAGACTGAGAAAACAAAAAAAAAAACATCTGAGAGATAGCAAAAACTTGAGGAGTAGTCAAATCAACCATCTGGTCCATTCCTAAAGAGAAGGAAAGTACTGGTGAGCTCAGCAACACCAGAAGGTCTGGAAAACCACAAAAGACAACTCTTCTGGATGATTGCAGAATTTTATCCTTGCTCTGTCCTTCACAACATGTAGCCAAACTAAGACCACTCTGCAGAAGGTAGAACTAACATTGTCCAAGTCTACATGATAGTAAAGACAGAGGATTTATCACAAGGTCACAAGGTGTAAACCACTGGTAAACTTCAAACATAGGAAAGACAGATTAGACTTTGCCAGAAAACATTTTTTAAAAGCTTGTCCAGTTCTGGAAACCAAGATCAATATACTGTATACCAGAATGTTGGACAGAGAAGAGTATGGAAAAGAGAAGAAATGGCTCATGATCTGATGAATACCACATCATCTGTGAAACATGGTGGAGGCAGTTTTATGACATGATCGTGAAAGGCTGCGAATGGAAGTTGGTAACTAGTGTTTATAGATGATATGACTGCTGGCAGAAGTAGCAGGATAAATTCTGAAGTGTACAGGGCTATATAGTACTATCTGCTCAGATTCAACCAAATGCTACAAAACTGACAGGATGGCGCTTCACAGTAGAGATGGACAAAGAGCCAAAAGATTCTGTGACAGCAAACCAATTGCTTTTCAATGCAAAATAGTGGAATATTCTTCAATGGCCAAGTCAATAAACTGACCTTAACCCAATTGGACATGCAATTCACTTGCTAAAGACAAAACTGATGGCAGAAAGTCCAACAAACAAGCAGACAGCTGCATTAAAGGCCTGGCAAAGTATCACTAGGGTGGAAACCCAGCAGTTGGAAATGGCAATGGGTTCCAGACTTCAGACTTCAGGAAGTAATTGACTGTAAATGAATTTGTATTTATGATTATATTAGAATTTCCAAATACTTTTGAGAGCCTGGAAAAAAATGGGGCTGGGGCAGGGCGGGGTGGCTGTGCAGAAAAGTGGCTGTCATTCTTAAATGGCTCATATGATATCAACCCCTCAAATTAAAACTGAAAGTCTACACTTCAACCCCATAATGATTACTTTATTTCAAATCCATTGTGATGGTGTACAGACTCAAAATTATGAAAATTGTGTCACTGTCCAAATACTTATGGACTTAACTGTATATGTAAAAAGGCTCTTGAAATAAGTAGGGTTTTTAACCATCTGTTACCTACCTAAAAACATTTACAGCACACTCTGCTTTGGAATGCAATACCTCTTTGGACTTCCTAATTGAAAAATGGCTAAGCACTACAGTTTCTTTCCAAGAAATATAACAGATTTGCTTTTGTTCTCAAATGAAAAATATGCAGTTAATTTGCTATCCTGGTAGGCATAATAATAGCAATGAATTATAGCATCCTATAGATTTTAAATTTAGTTTGGCAATGATCCTTAGGAAAATATATTTTAAAGATGCTTTACTCATTTTGAATATATATTACTAAAGCGCATTGTAATGTACTGAAAATTAATTTATGTCAGATCTCTTCAGTTAGAGTGCTGGGTTATAATTCTGTAGAAATACTGTAGATTTGTGGATCTGCTTTTTTGTTCTCCGAATTATTGACCTGTTTAACATACTAAAGAAAATATTTCCAAATATGTAAATGTGAAAATCAGTAAAATAAATTTCCTTAACTGGAGACCTACATACCACAGATCAACATAAGGTAATATTATTTTTAATTACAATAATATATATACAGTAGAATAAATATTAATGGATAAATATATATAAATATGAGTTGCACAGTAAATAGTGTAATGAATAGGTACTGGGCTTTTTAGTATTCCATGTATCAGAGTATTGCATGTAAGCACGTGCCATATATATATTATTTTATTTTGATCTTGTAGTAAGCAGTTGAATACAATCCTGATTGTAATGTATATTAGTCGATGTAGTTGCAGCAGTCTCACACATGGCCAAATGGGGTATGAGGCCAAAAGGACCATAAACTAGGCCAGAACCTTCAATGGCCAGCCTAGAAGAGATGTTTCCAAACCAGCCACCACACAACTGTTACATTCAGGCTTTAGGTCATTTAATGGGGAGCTGGCCATTAAATTAAAAATTATGACAAAAGTCACAAACTTTACAGAAATGTGTTATGAGAGAGAAATAACCCATGAGAGATACATTCTACCTTGTTGAGACAAACCTCACAAAGAGCCTTTGTAAATGGAGAGTAATAAAAAAATGACAAAAAATGTTAAAAATAGCAAAAAAGTTCTTGTGCCTAAAAAGGGAATTCGAGGTGACAAAGTCCAGCCCAAATCCGGAAGCATTATGCCAAAAACAGAAGTAGTATGAATCACACACACACAAAAAAAACCCCCATATACCCAATGCACCACTACAGGATTCTCTTTTGTAAAACCATAGTGAGGGCCGAGCAGCAGTGATGTCAGGGTAGGCCTTCCTTTTGAGGTTCCACCCATATGGAATTTGAGCACAATAGCTAACGAGACAGTACAGACTGAGTATCCCTAATCCAAAATGCCTGAGACCAGAAGTATTTTCGTTTGCATGTATTTTGGAATTTTGGAATATTTGCATATACATAATGAAGTATCTTACGGGTGGGACCCAAGCAAATATACAAAATTATTTAAGTTTCATATGTACCTTATACCCATAGCCTGAAAGTAATTTTATACAATATTTTTAGTAATAAATAATTTTGTGTGAGAATCAAAGCTTTTGCACAGCAGCATCAGTAGAATATAACTATTAGCTGTTAAACAACAATATACAACAAAGAATGGTAGGCTTTTAGTCTCCTCTTACAATACTGTGTTTTGATTAAAAGGTTACTGTACACAGAGAATAAGCAAAAAACACAGTGAATAATGCATGTATGTCTGGCAGTGATGATGGTTGATAACAAACAGGTGGCAGACTGTCCGAGCCTTTGGTCCCTCTAAGCTGTATTGCTGCCACGCAGCACTTTTGAACTGATGTGCAGGTGTTGCAGGTGCCAATTGTGGACGCTTTTTCTCTATTGTCGTTTCTCGTGACTGAAGACAGAGAGATATAATTAAAGTTAGTAAAAAATCTTTTATTAATACACACCAGGCAAAGGTAAGAATGACAGAGAAGCACAGTCCTGGGACACCTGCCCTTCATCTGCGCCGAGAAGTCGGTGTCCTAAATCTTTTATAATGCTAAGCGCAAAATTTGACCTTATGACTTTAGTTGCACAAGAATTTCAAGACATTACATCTTTACAATAATTTTGTTTGGATCAGTAGTTACACAATTTTAAAGGTCATCAGTTGGGCACTTGTAACTTCTTGTTTGTTACAGAAAACAGAAGCTGCACTTGTCGCAAGACAGACTTTTCGTGGCCCTTGTCACGCACACCAGATTTGATCAATAACTGATTTTTATTTTTCCACATTCCCCCCTTTTTATCAATCTGGGCATGATAAAATAGTGAAGAAAATTCAGAAGGCGGAGGTAAGGGATGGGGAAGGAGGAGGAGAGGGGGAAAGGGATGAGGAAACTGAAGAGGCAATTTGGAGCATATGTTCCTCGTGTAGCATATAGGCCTTGGCTATAGAAGCAGTGAAATATTTGGATATTATATAGCGAATAAGAGGAACAATGCAACATCCGATAAGTAAAAGGACAATGAATACTACTGCCAAAGAAATAAATACTGATTTTAGCCTTTGGCCCCATGACCCAAAGGTGGATATGAACCATCGATCCCAAGGGTCAGAAATGCCTGAGTTAGTGGCAAGTTCATTGGAAAGAGATGTTAGGCTGGCTAGTGCTCGAGTAATGGACCCATCAGGTGCAGTATTATTAGGGATATATGTACAACAAGCATCACCAAACATAGCACATACTCCACCTTTCTCAGCAAGTAACATATCTAGGGCCAAACGATTTTGCCAAGTCATTAGGGAGGTACGATCTAATTGTTCATGAATACCTTCTATAGCATTTCTAGTAAAATTAAGGAAACGCTGCTGGTTATAATATAAGTAATTAATCCAGTCAACGTTTTTATTAATGGCAATCTGAGGTATGATAGATTCAAATCCAGCTGCTACCTGATCCCTTGCTTTAAACTTATCTGGGACTCCTCTGGGAACTCCTATAGAATCAATATATACTCCTGGGCCGTGCAGGGAGAAGCTGGAGGAAGAGTCTGGGAGGGAACGGGTTCAGGGGAAGGAAGTGGAGAGCTGGGAATTAGGGGTGATACAGAGAGTGTGAAGAGGGTAGGGATAATAATCGAAAGGGCATAACTAGCTGTACAGGGGCACAAGTGCCAGACCAATCGAAAGGCAAGATATCAAACAGTTTTGACCTCGGCACATCCACCAAATATCAGATCTAGGGGTAGTTTGGGAAAGCAAAAATTTTGAAAGAGTGGAATTAAATGAGGTGGAATTGACATGGAAGGTTTGGGCGCAGAAGGAAGAAGGTAATTCTCCTACCCAAGCAGTTCCATTTGATTTAAAACATGTGAAATTTCCTTCATGGGACTGAAACATGGGGGTAGTCATATGACGAATGGGGGGAAAAAGAACAGATAAAGCGCAAATTGGAATCAATAGAAGTTTTGGACGTAGTAAATAAGTAGAGAAGACAAGGCAGACCAGTAGGGTCAGAAATGTTAGATAGTGGGAAAGGGACTGTTGCTAGAGAAGAACGTGCAGCTGCACAAGCGTAGCAATGTGAACGGTTAACCTGTTTTGCTGAATAGATTACCCACTGCAACCATCTATTCTGGTCCCCATAACCAGTTTCTACTGAGAACGTGCTTGTTAAGGTGGTTAGATCCAAAGCCTGAACTAGGGTTTTTCCTCACTGGATGCAGTAGTGAAAAACTGAGTAGGAAAGGGGACAGAGGAGAGGGAGCAGGTGCCTTGACCTTAATTTGAAAAGTCCTCGGGATCATGACCACTTGCATATGCAGCTAAGACATAAGTTCCTGAATCATGCAAAGAAGGATTCTTTAGAGTAATGATTAATGGGTTACACTGATTCTTAGCACACTCATGAGAGGCATGTCCCTTTAAAATAGAGAATCGAGTCTTTAGGCCATACTGAGTAGCCTGCCAGGGTTCATAACCCCAGTCATTTGGTCCTGTGTTTGCAAACACATCACTCCAGAAGCCACATTCAGAGTCAGATGAAGCAAAACTTGAGTCAGAGTCATAAACCGGGTAGCTCACACAGACATATTTGTCAGGCCATTCCCATTGCTCCTGTCTGCCAGTACAGGGAACAATTGCACAAAAGTCAACCTGGAATGAGGCAGTTTCCTCAACCTGGAAAGTCAGTGTCACCCGTGAAGTGGATAATGGAAGAAAAAACAACAAGAGTATGTATATTATGGGTGCCATCTTTTGCAGTGCGCGTGAATCCAGGCGGGCAATCCTTCAACCTTTACAGCGTGTGGTGTGGACAAAAGAACTTGGAACGGTCCTCTCCACCTAGGCTGATGCCAATGTTTCCTCCGGGTGTCTCGAACCAGGATCCAGGTGCCCAAGGGAATCGGCGAGTCCTTAGATGGAGGGCTGGTTCTCCAAGCCTGATTAACCTGCTCGTGGACTTCCTTCAGGGACGCTCGGAGGCCTGTAAGACTAGAGAGAAGATCATTGTCCACGGTATGCAGGTTCACATTTCCTATAACCATGCCAACGGGCATGGGTCGTCCGGTCAGGATTTCAAACGGCGATAGCCCCAATTGCCGGTGTGTCCGTCCCCTCAATCCCATTAAAGCCAGGGGTAAAGCATCTGGCCAGGATAAATTGGTTTGTTCACAAATTTTTGCAAGCTTAGCTTTTAGGGTGCCATTGCATCGTTCCACAATACCCCACTTTGTGGATGGTATTTGCAGTAATGATGTACATTGATCTGTAGCCAGGTAGTCAATTCATTTATAATGGAATTCACAAAGTGAGTACCATTATCTGTCTGTAGCTTTTGCGGGATGCCCCATCTTGGAATAATTTCTTTAATTAGTGCTTTAGCAACCGTTTTGGCATCATTGCGTTTTGAAGGGAAAGCTTCTACCCATCGGGAGAACACATCGACAATCACAAGGCAATATCGGTAACCTTTAGACGGTGTTAGTTCAATAAAATCCATTTGGAGGTGTTCAAACGGACCCATTGGGTTAGGAGTAACGGCGGGACTTACCTGAGTGCCTTTTCCTACATTAAACCTTTGACATAATGCACAGCGTCTACAGAATTGCTCTGCATATGTAGAGAAGCCTACAGCTTCCCAATGTTTTTCAACATCTTGAACCATGGCATCTTTCCCAGCATGGTCGAGGCCATGGGCTATTTTGCCATACCTGGAAAAGAAGCTTTTGGGAGAAAAGGTTTGTTAGTTTGCTGATGAGTCCAGACTCCATCAGAGAGGGATCCTTCTTTGGACCACTTTTTCTTTTCAATGTCCGTGGCTGCACTCTGTAAAGAAATAATTTGATTATCAGGGTCCTTGTCATTTCTCTGTTGGAATAAAGAGATTGGTGTGTTACTGTATGCAGCCTTTTTAGCAAAGTAATCTGCCAATTCATTTCCTTTGCTGACAGGGTCCTGTTTTCCTGTGTGAGCTTGACATTTAACAATCGCTAGTTTTGATGGTTTAGTTATGGCTTCCAAGAGGGATTCGATTAACTTTTGATGTTGGATGGGCTTGCCAGTACTGGTCTTAAATCCCCTTAATTTCCATAATGCCCCATGATCATGGCAGACTCCAAAGGCATATCTGGAATCTGTATAAATTGTTATGATTTTTCCTTCGGACAGCTGACATGCTCGGGTGAGCGCTATTAATTCAGCTGCTTGTGCACTTAAACTTGATGAAATTCGATTTGCTTCCAGCAGGCGGTCCCCTTGGACCACTGCGTAACTAGTTGAGGGTGCTCCGTTTTCCAATCGCAAAGAACATCCGTCTACAAAAATATTTTCTCCAATTTCTAAAGGTGTTTCCTGTAGATCTACTCGAGGCTTTACAACCTTTGCTATTTCTGTATGGCAATTATGCGGTTCGCCGTCGTTATTTGTTGGCAACAGGGTGGCTGGATTTAAAGTGGAGCATCTTTCAATTGTGACGTTTGACAAAGTACAGAGTACATTCTGATAGTGTATTGCCCTAGCAGTAGTGAGATGGGAGGTCTTAGCCTGTACTAAAATGGAATGTACAGCGTGAGGCACCTTTACTGTTAGGGGGCTCATGAGCACTATATCTGTACTGGCTAGCACAGCTTCTGTTGTGGCAGCCACAGCCCTAAGGCAAGGCGGAAGTGCTGCGGCCACAGGATCCAATTTTTTCGAAAAATAAGCTATTGGCCTTTGTTTATCCCCATGTAATTGTGTTAAAACTGCAGTCATATATCCCCCTTTTCGTCCCACGAACAGAGTAAAGGGACGAGAAAAGTCCGGAAGGCCCAAGGCTGGTGCCACCGAAAGTGCATTTTTTAAGTCACAGAGAGCCTTCTCAGCCTGCTCGGTCCATTGCACCTGACCAGAAAGAGGAAGGCCAGGGGTGTTTGCTAAATTTTGTAACGGCTGTGCTCTTTCAGTGAAATTCAAAATCCATTGCCGGCAGTAACCCAGAATGCCCAATACAGACATAACCTGTTGTTTTGTGACAGGTCTGGGAAGATTTTGAATGGTGTTAATGCGATCGCTAGAGAGAGCTCTTGTTCCATTTGTGATGTCATGACCTAAATATTTTACAGTTGTTTGAATTAATTGCAATTTAGCCTTTGAAACTTTATGTCCATTGTCCCCCAGAAACTGCAGTAGTTTTTAGTATCTTGCACAATCTTCTTCAGTAGTACTGCATAACATAATATCATCTACATACTGTATTAATGTACTACCCCGGTCTGGCCAGAACCCTTCTAAATTTTGAGCAAGCGCTTGTCCATACACACAAGGGGCTTCAGTATATCCCTGAGGCATAACAGTCCATGTCCAACGGCGGCTTTGGAAAGTAAAAGCAAACCAGAATTGCGAGTCAGGGTGTACGGGGATAGAGAAAAAAGCATTGGCTAAATCAATTACTGAAAAATAACGAGCAGAGGGAGGGATTGCAGAAAGAATAGTGGAAGGATTAGGTACAATAGGAGCTCTAGGAAAGATTGCAGCATTCACTTGTCGTAAGTCTTGTACAAAACGCCATGAACCGTCAGCCTTTTTTATAGGTAAAATGGGAGAATTAACTGGAGAATATTTAATTGGAATAATCGCACCGCGTTTCACAAGATCGGAATGTACGGCGGAGATGCCAGCCTCTGCTTCAGGAGACAGAGGATACTGGGCACGTGCGGACGGAAAGAAGATTTAGGGTAGATCACCAGAGGCTCACAATGGGCTATCCTTCCATAATCATTTTTACCCTGAGACCACAAAGAGTCAGGAAGCGCTGAGAGCCAAGAAGGGGAAGTAGTTTGCAATGACAACGCAGAAAGGGAAGTGCAGCATAATGTACGATGTACTAAAAAATCAGTTTGAAGCACAACTTTAGTTATTAAATGGTCTGAGGTATCAAAAACACCTGAAGCAACATGTACCCAGTCTGTTCTATTAAGACATTGTTCTACCCATGGTCCGATTTCCACCCAATGAACAGTGCTTGATTTAGCTAAAGAAATATGAGACACTGATCCCCCGAGATAAAAGATACTCTGTGCACATGTAAGATGTACAAGCGGCCGCTTTGTGGAGGAAATGAAAATGCAGGGGATGTGAAGGGTTTCAGGGCAGGTTCCTGAAGAAAGAAAAGATTCTAGCCAAGGGGTGTCTACTTCTGCAGGGAAATATTGGGCAGTACAGTGTAAAGTGTCAGGGACCTGTAAGTGGGGAAAAAGACATGAGGGAAAAGAGTGTAGGGCTTTGAGGAGGATGGTATGTGGGGAAACATTTAAAGTCCAGGCTGCAAAAGAGGGTTTGGGGTGGAGGGCGGCTTGGCATAGTATCTTGGGGGAGGAACAGAAAAATCCTTGATCAGTCATAGAGATGGAAAAGGAGAGCTTTGTCATCAAATCCCGTCCCAGGAGGTTTACAGGGCAAAGTTGGTTCAGAAGAAACCGGTGCTGCAAGGCAGGTCCACCTGGGTGAGACTGGACTACAAGAGGTTTAGAGACTTGGAGTTGATGGGGCTGTCCTGAGGCAGTGAGCACAGTAACAATTTCTTTCGAGGTAGGGACCTTTGCCAGCGAGAGGGTGGACCGAGTGGCCCCAGTGTCAACAAGAAAGGCAATTTCAGTGCCATTAACAAGTAAAGTCAATAAAGGATCAGTCTCTGGGCTATGAGTAATTAGGGGTAACTGAAGTGAGTGGCTGGGGGTCCCTGCGTATTCCTATGCCCAATGCTGTTGGTCCGATACATCAGAAAAACAGGCTGAGGAGGGGTGGCAAGAATTGTTGCGGTTTCTGGGGACAGTCCCATCGGAAATGTCCAGTCTCGCCACAGTTATAACAGGCATTAGAATAAGAAGGAAAGTGTGTAAAGTGGTTTGTGGGTTGTCCAGCAGTGAAGTCTCCGACACCTCGTCCTCGCCCCCTTCCTCTCCCTCGTCCGCGAAGCCAGCTCTTCGTCCTCTTGCTAAAGCTGCTCCTGTATAATAGTTCATCTGGGCAGCTAGTAGCTTAGTTTGAATATCAGAGTCTTTTTGCTTGGTCTGTTTTTCCGCATGTTCGGCGTGGCGCAGGACTTCCTCAAGTGTGGCTGACTCCCACCCGATGCAGGAAGTCCGCACTTTGGTCTGTATGTCAGATCTCAGTCCTGAGACAAAGGGGAACTGCAGCACGGGTGCGATCTTCGCATTCTCTAGCCCAGAGTGGTTAGCCATTAAATCCTGAATTCTGTGTGCCCATTCATCAACTGTTTCGTCTTTCTTTTGCTTCGCAGCCGAAATGAGGGACCAGTCAGTGCCTTTTTTATATTTCTCTTCTATGGCATTTTTCAGTGCCTGCCACTGTTGATCAAAACTGCGCTTCCACGGGACCATCTCTTCGGTGACACATCTCATCCCAAGTCCACTGTTGCCCGTTAATAGTCCCGTGATTAACGGTTGCCCAGGTAGTACCAAGTTTCCGTCTCAGTACCTGAGTCCATTCTGCGCATTTGGTTTATACATGCCGTCATACATAGTCAGTTCAGCAACGAACTTTTTCCCTCCAACAATTTTAGGATCGGGCAAAGCAGCGACTACTTCATTTAATTCTTGAATGTCCCAGTTACGGTGGATCATTACAGTAGGGGAATTTTGGGCTCCTATAGCCTGGGTGTGATCATAATGGGGATTGGGAACCTCAATTAAAGGGCACGAAAAGGTAACCATGGGGGTGTTTCTAAGTTTTGGGAAAGGAGGGCTAAAAACAGGTGCCATTTGTCGGTCCTTCCCATAGGACTGACTCCTCGTATGATGAGACACGGGGGACTGAGAATTGAAAACTGAATGTTCCGCTTCCATATCGTCATCGGAGAGACCTGGCTCCGCACTTACTTGGGGTGAAGGTGAAGGGTAAGGGGGTGGAGGTTGTGGGTGAGGTGGAGAGGAACAGATGACAGGGTATAAGGAATCTTCACTAGTATTATTCTTTTTCTTACTTTTGGTTATCTGTGGTCCCGGATCTGTCTGCACTTTCTGTAGCGCAATTAGCAGTTCCTCTCTTTCTTTCTTAGATTTACCCTCATTTGTTTTTAGCAATTCATTCTGTTTCTGTACTGCTTCCAAATTCCTGTCTTTAATAACTAACTCCCACCGATCAAACATATCCATTCGATCACGGTCCTCCATTACAACAACCTTGTGTATTTCTACATAAAATCTTTCTTATTTCCTGTATCTCACTTGCATCTCCTGTCCCTTCTAATGGCCAACGCCCACCGCTCTGCTTATTCCATTTTTTACATGCCCTTTTAAAATCCAATCCTGTGTTTTCTCTATTAACTTTCTAGGTGACCCTTTTTTGTGCGGCGTCTGCTGATCCTCCGAAAACAATCCTTCCAGCATAAAAGACTTCGAACCCCGGGCGCGGTTGGCAGGCTTGCTGTTATGTATTCCCATTTTTTCCTTTGCTTTTCCCCCCCGAGCCCTGTGCCAGATTTATCTTTCTATCCTTGTCCTACTCGTCCCCTGTCCGATGAACTATTGGAATGCTGAGTGTGCCACTCACCCGCCCCAACGTTCCCTTTAATATTCCCAGGGGAAGTATACTACACTATTTCCTACGTTACTGTCACAGTGCACGGTGAAAGCAAATATTTATTTCTAGTATGTACTTTTTATTACTCCCCTTGTTTTTTAACCTGTTATTCTTCTATTCTATGCTCTATCCTCTGTCCAATAGATTTGTCCGGGTTTATGGGTGTGCCACGCACGGATCCCGTCCTAAATCCCCTTTTTAATTCCCAGAGGATAGTGTTCTATACTATCTTTCCCAACAGGAGTGACCTAAAACAAGGTATTTCTTTTCCATTTACTATTCCCGGTCACTTTTTATACTCTACAGCAAGCCCGCCCCCAGCTTATCTTTTTACGGAAACCTCCGGGTTACTTACCCCAGCCTGGGTGTTAGTCAGCTCTGTCAGGAAAATCCTTCTCAGTCACCGTGGTTGTACCAGAAGGAGACCGGGGACTCCTCACGCAGGAGTCGTCTCAGGACAGGGCAGTCCTAACTTTTATCGGAGCTGCTTACTCTGCTGCCGGTGTACACTGTAGCGGCAGTCTGCTTCAAGAAGACAGATCGCTGAGATCTTCCCGCTCGAGGAGTCAGCCGGCCGTCTCCTGCCCCACGTTGGGCGCCAGAAAACTGTGGACGCTTTTTCTCTATTGTCGTTTCTCGTGACTGAAGACAGAGAGATATAATTAAAATTAGTAAAAAATATTTTATTAATACACACCAGGCAAAGGTAAGAATGACAGAGAAGCACAGTCCTAGGACACCTGCCCTTCATCTGCGCCGAGAAGTCGGTGTCCTAAATCTTTTATAATGCTAAGCGCAAAATTTGACCTTATGACTTTAGTTGCACAAGAATTTCAAGACATTACATCTTTACAATAGTTTTGTTTGGATCAGTAGTTACACAATTTTAAAGGTCATCAGTTGGGCACTTGTAACTTCTTGTTTGTTACAGAAAACAGAAGCTGCACTTGTCGCAAGACAGACTTTTCGTGGCCCTTGTCACGCACACCAGATTTGATCAATAACTGATTTTTATTTTTCCACACAATCAATCCTCCTCCCATGTACTCTTTGTTAATACACCCTTCACCTCTTACTTAATCTTCACTAAGCCCATTAAATTGTTAATCTTATGTTGGTTCTTCACTTCACTTGATACTTTGGGGGACAAAGCTTGCTGCTTGTTGTTTGTTCTTAGCGGTATTTTGAGTTGCTCAAAATTCAAAGAAGGATTGTAAAAAGTAAGTATCAACTCAAGTGCAATCCAACACTGCTCATCAGTTAGACTCCTGAGATATTAGATAAATGTAGCCTCACAGAAGATAAGAGGGGGAGCGCAAAGAGGGACACAGCATATGACTCTGGAAGTCAAATGGAAAACTGGAAGAGTGACCACGACTTACAGTTTCAATAACTGTTACTTTATTAGGAGCTTCCTGTGGCCTAAAGCAAAAGTATGGCTGTGGATCATAGATTGTTAAATGATCTTGTCTGTTAATGGGCTTAACACCCATGCAGTGTGTGTCTCAGTGTTTGAATCACAGTGCAACAGTATTATTGTAGATGTTGTTGTGATCAAGTGGTAATGATTACATGCTGCCTAGCGCAGTATCTTACCATATTATGTTCCACTTCTTCTTCTCTTGGTCAGTCAGTCATCATCCAACCTCCTATATCCTAACACAGGGCACAAGGAAGGAACAAATCCTGGGCAGGGCACCAGCCCATCGCAGGGCACATACACACGCACAGACTAGGGACAATTTAGGAACACCAGTGCACCTAACCTGCATGTCTTTGGACTTTGGGAGGAAATCAGAGCACCCGGAAGAAAGCACGGGGAGAACATGCAAACTCCACGCAGGGAGGAACCGGGAAGTGAACCCAGGTCTCCTTACTGCGAGGCAGCAGTGCTACCACTGCTCCACCATGCCACCCCTTCTCCTAGTTCTTTGAATATTATTATAATTATTATTATTACTATTATCTTTTCAGTGAAGCCATAGCATTAGTATCAATAACATTATATTTCAGTGTGAAATCAGAAGATTGTCGTCTCAGCCTTTCAACTGCATACTCATTGAAGTCTGAGAATACAAAAACTTATTTTCTGTAACACAAAGGTAACATTATCCATGAATTTTTTCAAGGAAGGACAAACAGCTTTAAACTGGTAGAAAATGTCACAAAGAATTGGACTTAGGTAAAGAATGTCTAAAGGTGGTGTGTTGTGAGCATTGAAGTGATGCATCTGCCACTGTTTTTTTAAGACAGCTTTATGAGAAAGAGACTGACAGAAATAGCAGAGGTATAAGTATCTTTAGCATAATTCCAGGAAATGTGGGGTGAAATGCAAAAAGAGTACAACAGTTTTCAAAAACAACAGAGTAAATATAAGATATAATTGTTAGCACTGACATGGTACAATCTCCTGATGAAGAAAAAGCAAAAGACATGAAAGAAGGGAAAATAATTAAGGGTCATTTATGAAAGTTCCAAATAAACACAACTGAAAAATAAAATGGTGTTTTTTTTCAGATGTAAGCACTAGTAAACAAATAGTAGTACAATGTATTTATAAAAGGCTTAATGTCAATAAGATGATAAAACTAGAATGCAGAAAAAAATACTAAGAATCATCCAGTCAGTCAGCAAAGGAGATTTCATTAATATGGCAGGTGGTTCTCACTCTTCATTTAGGCCTCACTTGCAGAAGGAGAGAAAGAGAGAGAGAGTGATTCTCCTCTTTTGTCAGCTTTCAATCAGGTTTTAGTTTTAGGATTTAATGTCTTCAAAGCATTTAAAGAATATAAACTGGTACTTCAGAAGACAAGCTTATTTTTGAAGAGCAAACATGACAACAAGGCAGCAGTGAATTGATTTTAGCTAATCAAAAGGAGGCAATGCCTTTTACTGATGTGTGCCATTATAAGTATATCCTGCGATCAAGATAAGAAATTAAATTATTAATTTAAATTTTGTCTCCAAAAATGTATAAACGTGACCTCTATACTAGATCAGCATGCAAAGTGAAGAAATATTAGAACTTTATCAATTAACCCCAAATCAGTCCAATTTAAATAATTTTTGAAAATGCGGAATATTAAACAATAACATACTTGGTGCAGGATTGATTTTGTTGATTTTTATAAAATGATTAAAAAAAGAAGCTGTGTGTTTTGGGTGCCATTGTTTCAATTTCTTCACACACAATTCAGAAGTGCCAACCTTTCCCACAGATATATACAGGATGATATTATTTTATGCAAAATATTTTGGTATTTTTCTGTGTGCACAAAGTACTCATTCCTTTGGTTATCATTTCATAACTAATTGTTTGCCATTTGATTTAGTAAAAGATTTTTGGGCACTGCTACATATAAAGCTATACATAGAGGCTTGAGCCTTAATGTAATAAAAACAAAAATTTAAAAGATTAATTTGGGATTAGACTGTAAACCATCCATTATCTAACTCGCTATATCCTAGCACAGGGTCACGGGGGTCGGCTGGAGCCAATCCCAGCCAACACAGGGCACATCAATTGGAGAAATTTTGCTCAAAATCAATATGCTATAACTTTTTACATTGTTAATAAAGGCTTTATTTAGTAATGGGGTGTATTTCTCTTTTTCACCTTCCAGTTGGGACACCAGAAATATGAAAGAGATCTGTACAATGTAATTTATGAACAAGGTTCATAAATTGGCAAAAGTGTACATTAACACTTTCACTTTCTCTGTTTTGGTTCAAAATAGGGTTGAAGATTTGCTTTCCAAAATAACCCCAACACGCTTGTTGAAGTAACAAAATAATACCATTTATTTATAGCAAAATGATAGCAGAAGATGGATATATGCAAATATACAGTATGTAGCCATACATAGACAAAAGACAATAACAAATGACACAAAAAAATATGAAAGCTTGGTTAACTTCTATAGGAAAAGGCATACAACTTATATTTTGATCTCTTGGCTTAGATAGATCCTTTTTTTTTTTTTTTTTTACAGGAAAAGGCACATAGCTTATGAATTCTAATTTTTCAATTCATGTATTCATGATGGATTAAGTTATTGCCTAGAGGTGGCGTTCATTTGCTCATCACGGCTAGCCTCTGCTCTGGCTCATCACCAACCCCATCCACACAGAGCTCTCTCTCTCCCCCTCTTATTCTGTGTACATAAGTTTATAACACAGTGCCAGCGTCCCTCACATAGTTATTTAGTTACATTTACACCAGTACCATAACACACTAGCTGACTTTGTCTTATAAATTAAATTACAATTAATAGTTCCCTGAATAAACGTAATTTGTAATTGTGGTTTGAAGTGAAAGATGCTTTGTTCCTTTCCTGGTTGTCTTTCTCCAGACACAAGGAAGAATTGTCAGTGTGCTTTATTTGCTCACGAGGTCACCTCTTTGCTTTTTGTTTTACCATCTGGTTTCGAGTGGTACTGCAGTTTCTTTTCAGGGGTTTTACACAGTGTTTTCTCTTATGCAGGCAAAGTTACACCTGCTAGGTCAGTTCAGTCATAAACCGTTATTAGTGATCCAAATGTGCGGTTTACATCCGGTCTGCTCATGCCCTTGCCTGTCCAAATGGCAACCTTGTACAAACTCCAATACAGATTAGTATTCCACCCTTCTAGTCCAGCACAGCTGAAGCAAAGGGAATATGCCAGCCCCTGATGTGGCCACACCATATTAACTATAAGTTCTGGTTATGGGCATCCGGGTTAAGGTGTAGTGGGGTGAGAGAAGATTAATTAGTTAGGGTGTTACAATTATAAACGTTTTTATAGGCAGGAAGAGTTCTTGTCATTAGCTTCTTGGCTGCATATAAGACCATCCTCTTGGTTAACCACTGGTGCAAAGTTCGGTCTTTCAAAGTTGCTCATCCGTCATTTATGGTGCTTTGTTTAGAACTTGAGTCCAATTTGAACCTTTGAGAGAGAGATCAGGCAAACTGAGACTTGTTAGCTTCCAATAAGAGTGTCTGGTAGCAGTTCACTAAGCCAGGACATGGGTTCCAGCCTGGCAAAATAGATAATGCCTGTCTGCCCTACAGTTATACACAGAAGTACAATTATGTTAAGTGGAGAAAAAGTAAATTGCATTAACTTTCATAAAGTAAGAACTGTTTTCCTGTACACTTTATATGACTGAAAAAGTACCCTACCTCCTGTGAACACATCCAGATTTCAACTTCTACCATCCATTCCAGAGACATGCAAGAGATCTGTCGATTTAAGAAAAGTAACAAATGGCTAATTTCCAGACTTGGCAGATTTCTGCATGACCTGAACATTATCTAAAATGTTTCTAGGGATCTAAGTTTGATTGCATAGAATTTTCTGATTCTTTGCCTGTCCACATGGTTTTAAGTGCAATTGTCCTTGCTTCAATCCACTTCTCAAACATGTACTATTTTGGGGACTAATTTGCTTGCTTTAAACATGAGTGTGTGCCCTACCAAGGGCTGGTTTCTGTCTTATACCCAAGGCCACCAAACTATAAAACCTGATTAAGCAGGATTAAGTGAATGGATAGATGGATGAATGAGCAAGTGTGCAATACAACATCATAAAAGAAACCAAGCATTCAAAATCCATTTACTTCATTTTTAATCAAAATGACTGTCACATTTAGAATATAGAGCCTCTAATGATAAACTGTATATATGTACAGTATGTACGTGCAGCATTTGTCGTGCTTTTAGTTTCAATCTGCCTATTTCACTTATGCATGTTTACATGCTTTAAACTGACATTAAGTCTTTAATGGTTAAGTTTGCCTGAATGTCAGAGCTTGGGTACACCAGACAACCAGTATATTCTAAATATGGTCTCTGGTTATAAAAACCACTTAAATATAAAATTATTGTCTAAAAAAATGTATTACAAATGAAAAACATCTGTGGAACTCCAATTTTGTTTGATGCAAACATTTGTACATGTTGACATATAATTACAAATTAACATTATGTGTTTATTTACATTTCATGAACTGCATGCAGTTAAAATGGCTATTTTTATAGCAATGACTATTGCAATGACCTATGCTAACAAGAGTTATTATTAGCTCTTAACTGCATCCAATTAGAGTAACATTGTAATTAGGTATAAATGAATAAATTCATGCAAACTTGAAATCCAGAGTAAATGTAAGCATACAGCAAAAGCAAAGAAGGTATGCAAAAGTGAGACTAAAAGATGTCTTATTTAAATGAGTTGCATTGTAACTTTTGTATCCTACTCTGCATTTTGCATTTTTTCCAAGTACAAAAGTGTAAAATGGATTTGGCCTACTTGAATAAGATGGCTTAGAGAGATCTTGTAATTCTATCTAAACATTGTTGCTCAATGTGCCAGTCTCAAAACCACTGTATTAAAACTGCCTAAAACTGATTACAGTAAGGTGATTACCAACTTTAAGGGTGGTTTACTTTGTTTTCTTATAATCATTATACTTTCTAATCACATTTTGCCTTTCAGAGTAATAGTTGTATTAATCTTGGCATCTGTGTGAGCAAAGTAGAATTCATAGCAGAGTGGATACTTTTTGGGATTTAAGACACACATGCCTTAAAGCCACTGCCAGAAAGAAAATATGCAGCAAAAATGAACAAGCTTTGATGGGATAGTAGAACCTCCTGTCTAACATTTCCAAAGCAATACTGATTATTTTGCGGATAAATTTAACTGACTGACTTGCTGGAACAAATGATGGAGTGCTTTTACTGGATCTAATATACCGATGATTGAGTTTTCACAAATCATACTAATAACTGTGTTCCACTCTAATAGAGAGAATAATACATTTCTCCATTTGTAAAATATGAAGAAACCAGAAAAAGTAAGTCAGTTGTTGTATATTTAATACATAGCTTAGTTACGGTGCCCTATAAATATGCAAACATATTACAATGTATGGTTCTCATCAGATTTTTGACAGTGATGATGATTGTGGGATAATGCTTAGAATAAGCTGCCACTTCTTTAGGTTCAATCTATTAAAGTATTTTTACACAGTATAATGTTTGAGCAATAATTTAAGAAACTATATTTTTCCCTCTGCCGTTTATAAATGACAATGTCTGCCTTGCTATAGCAGTTCCATTAAGTGAATACAAATTCTTTGCAATGACTTCTTCTGTAATGGATTTTGCACTTCATTTTTTTCTCAAGGGCTCAGATTACATCTCTCTTGAACATAACAATTGAAAATAAATATACTTATCATTTTCACCCAATTACTTAACAATAGATCTGCTATTTAAAATATAATAATCAATACTTAAAATGCGTAATGCTATCTGAGTGAAAAGGCTTGAAAGCATTACTTAAGTAAAAAAAAAAAAAGGCAAAAATCAAGACTTAGATAGTAGGGTCTTCAATTTAAAGATTTTGCCGCTGCATTTCTTTAGCTTTGTTCGTCAGTCTTTGATTTACAGAGTAAATGTCAAGGTGAAAGCAAATAAGAGATAAAAATAGCTTTCAGTTCTTATCTGAATAATATTCATTTTTATTCTACACATCTTATCTAATTCAACACCTAAACAGTCACATTATTATTAAAGCATAATAAATAAGAATAAGAATTTAGATGAACATAAGATACAAGTGAGTGACACAGTGTAGTGTTTTACGGTGAGTGCAGAGATTACAAACTAGCCTAGCCTACTTCAAATATTGATTCATTGGGTTACTAATCATTTTCATTTTTACTTGACCTTCAGTTACTATGAATGGGTATACAAGTAAATACAGTACACTATATAATACTCTAAACTAACAGAAGTATGATAATATAAAGTCCTTTGGAATACCACTGAAAGCAGATATTGCCAACAAGAAGTACCATTACAACAAACATCAATGTCATTACTTCTTTGTGGTGAGACAATTATCATTTTCTACATTTCAACCAATATCAGTAGTGTTACAATTTTATGTAAGGCTGTTTAACAGCATTAACTTGTATTGTACATCCTATAGTGAAATATTTTATTCATTCATCCGTTTTCATAGGTACTTAAGGAAGTACAGGAATTGCAGGCAACCTGGTATTATAAAGAATGTACTCTGATAGCAATAAGGAATATTAGGATAATGCTTCTTGTCAAGAAGCTATCAATATACTGTACTATCACTGTAATGCCATTTTATACAGACAAGTGAAAAGCATTATTGGGAAATGGAACTCCAATTATAATACAAGGAGAATGATCTTTACCTTCATTTAAATTTTTTATATCAGGAAAAAGAAATGTATTAAAATATTTGCTGGTTTAATTTGGTGCAACATCCTTACTTTGTTCATCACCCTTTCTCGTTCTCGTTCTCCGGGCAATGCAGAGAAACAAATAAAAATTAAAGTGAAATGTTTGGTTATGTTGTAAAAGTTGTTGAGTTCAAATTAAACAATGTTAACATGACCACAGTTTAATGGGCTACTGAGACTGCATCTGGAGCACTGTGTACAGTTCTGGAAATCACGCAACTCTTCAGAAATTATCATTTTGATTCAAAAACGATCCTCTCATAGCTACTAAGATAAATTGAGGTGCTACATAATTTTTGTGAAGAAACCATATGAAACTATGATAACTCTGGTTTGTATATGTGCGCTGAATTTGGATGATAAAGAACACATAGTTAAAAGATTTTGCATTAATTTCCAATATGAGTTCCTCTAGGTTCATAATCAAACACCAATTTAGAGCTTTCATCAATGGCTGCGACAGCAAAATCTAAAACTGCTGAAATAATTTCACATTTCACTAAGAATCATAACATCTAAGACTTAGAGAGATGTCGCTACATATATTAAAAATCCAATTCTTTCACCAGAAAATAACTTTTCATGAAATATCTCTTTTTTTTAATTGGTAATAATTTTCTGCCTTCATTAAATCTTCTAAATACAATACTACTGTCCCAGACCAATTGTCCTGCCCTGCAAAAATCATCAAAGCAAACTGTACAAAAAAAAAAAAAATTGAAGTGATAGTTATTTTGCTTTGATTTAGCAAGATAAATCTGCCAATGGGGTAAGCAAAATTTACTTGACAAAATTTCCTAAAATAAGATAGATAAACATAGATTTGCTCATAAACGGTCAATAAATCTTACAATACAGGAAACAAAATTTAATGACTTAATATAAAACCTTTCACTTGTTTAGGTTAATTTTTTTGATGTGTATTATTTTGGAAGATAAATCATAATACAGCCATTAGTGAATAAATCCACACTAACATACTAAAAATTAACATCTGAAGATGTTATTAATTTCTGCACAAATTGATACTTGCTTAAGACCAACCCATTCTCTGAGATATATATAGTATTCTTGTTGCACATCTGAGGGGACTAATCATTTCATTGGTTTCCTATCAAAAACTAGAACTGACGTTTTCAAAGCAAATCAAGAATTTGCATATTCACTTAATGATATGCTACAAAAAAGGGTGTCATTACAAAGACAATTTACACTTTTTCACCTCATTCTTTTTATGAGTATGGAGTAAAGGCTAATAAGATTTTAGCTTAACAAACACATAAAAAGAAGTCTGGAATGCAGTGTAGAAGAACTGGACAACCCACTGAAGCTCACTGAAGTCCAAAATGCTAATACATTTTTGTAGAGTACACCAGAGGTTATCGTTTGGAATTTTATAAAAAGCTTTCTGTTAAATTAATTTTGCCTATTGTTGAGCAAGTTAGAGAAGAGGAATATCTTATTAAAAATCACTGTCTTTCCAAAGAAGAATAAAGACTCTTTAAAAGTGTGTATTGTACAGACCAATCTCACTTTTAAATAATGATATTAAAGTACTGGTGGAATATTTAACTCAAACAACAGAGGATGTGCACCCTACCATAATATAAAAAAAATGTTAAATATAGACATCTTTTGTCTAACCAACAATGAATAATGTAGTATTTACCCTTAAAGAATCAAATCTTCCAGATATCCAATTATCTCTGGGTACAGAAAATGCTTTTGATAGAGTAAAATTGGGATATCTCATTACCAGACTATGCAAATATGGTTTGTAGTATTTCAGTCATGGTTCCTTTTTTTGGTATAAACACTATAAACTATAATGTCCAATACTGACCATGTTTTTTTGCAATTGCTATTGATTTCCTGGTCATTTGTATTTGGCAGCAAAGAATAATGTAGTGATAAGGAATTTAATTGATCAAAGTGTATCTTTCTTTGTCCTCATGACATGGTTCTTTTCTCCACAGAGTTAATTCATTTCAATTGGGATCATTCCCAATTACTTTAATATATTGGGTACATTTTGCAGGATCTATTCAAAGTTAATTCTACTAAGAGCAAATGTTTCCTTTTTCACTGCTTCTTGCATACCACTCTAAATTAAATCTTGTTTTGTTGATTATCTTAGAACAGTTCAGATATCTAGTAGTTTCAGTCACAAGGGAATTTAAAGGAATTAAATTTGATAGATCTTTAATATGATAGAAATCTTTAGACAGGATATTAACAGGTTGTCATCTCTTCATTTTTTAGGAACTTTCTTATCCTTGGAAATTAATTTGGTTCAAAATCCTCTCTATATATGTTGTGCTGCACAGTGTTCATCGTTAGCTATACCAGAACCTAACAACTTATTTCCAAATTACACACTGGAAGTAACTCCAGGGAGGGGCTAAAGGCCACCTCTTTACAGTAACCTGTTCAGTCTTGATTTCGGAGATGAACCAGCAGGAAGGGCTGGGTGGAGGAGAATACAGGATTGTATGTGTGTGGGATAGAAGAATTAGACACATCATCCCACCTACAAAATAAGAATTAACTTCCAGAGAGGCTATAGTGTTTTTTCTTTTGTTTATCATGGCTCTTTCTCTTCCCTCTTTATTTTTTCTGTCCTTGTTTGCTCCTAGTTTTGTATTAAACATTCCATTTTGTATAATTCGGTTTCTTTTGCATTATTCAGAGTTGGCAGAGCTGCTATAAATGCGTTCTAGCCCATTATAATACATTGTAAAGTTTAAAACACAAGAATTGAAGGTTAAGTGTGAGATGTCAACAGATGTCTTTTAAGAATGATGTCTATTAATTTTATGGTTGCGCTACTGCAATATTTGCCATCTTTACAATTGATTGAATTATCCCTTCTTATTAAATTCATGCTTCTTCAAATACTTCATCAGAATGTTTTTTTGCATTGGTAAATTATTATTGCCAAGAAAATATTTTCACCAATAAGGAGACCTTCCCAATGGTTGTTTATCTCAAGAAATCTGCTCATATTTACAGGAGTTGTGAGCTGAATACATTCATTTGAAATTAAATAATTAACACTGGTGCCAGAAACTAATTAATGAAAATAATCTTTGACTCCATTTTGCAAACTTGATGAGTTGTGATTCTTAAAGATTCTATATTGTCTTTGACCATTTTGACCAAATGCTTTTATGTTTTAATGATTATTCAGTTTTCTTCCTAGGTCATTCTATTACAGAGGAAAAACAAAGGAATGATCTTGTGTTTTAGAGTATTTTAGACTCTCAGGCAATAAATAATGCTGCAAAGTAAAATCCCAGAGACTTAGGTTAATTTCCTGGCCAGCTCTCTTATATGTGGTTTGTGTGTACATTCTTTCTGATTTTATAACAGACATATGTTTCACTAAGCAAGTTTACATGTCTTCTTACATAGAATTATTGCACCAATCTTGATGGTTCTTAATTGCTAGAAAGAGAAAAACTTGTAGCTGTATGTGTGTTTGAAATTAATTTTTTAGAAGAATTATTTGGTTAGGTTTCTGAAAATACATGTGTGTTTTAACATAGCTATAGCCACGTAGTGTTGCTTTTAATAAAAAAAAAAATCATACTAAAACTACAGAGCACTAAAAGACCAAAGAAATAAAGTCTTTATAGTATGTCAGTCTATTGATAAGCATTGTTAAATTTTACCAACAGCACATCTGATTAAAATAAATAAGGCAGTGATAAACCAACCTGATGTGCTACTGATACAATTTAACAAATTAAATGGGTGTACTGGATAGTAACCACAAATACTGCATCTCCTTAAGGAGAGGTTTGGGAATGGCTAAGCTAACGCAACTTGACAGACATAAACTTATACTCAGTAAAAAAAAACAAAAAAAAAACAGAAAACAGAATTTCAAGATATGATTTCCAAGCTGTCATGAAGAAACTGGGTAAGCTGAAGGCACAAAATATGGCAGAAGACCATACAAGCTATCTGATAAACAGGATCCTTAAGTAATAGGAGGACATCAAGAGACATCCATGTTCAACATCTGACAGAGTTGTCTGGCACCAAAGTACACCAAAGTACATATTTCAACCATGTGAAAAAGTCTTAAAAGAAATGATCTTGTAAGGTGAATAGCAACTAAGAAAGTATTCTTATGAAAAGGCAACAAGATTTAAATATTTCAGTATGCAAAAGACCATAAACAACCTATAACAGCAACTCTTGAGGAGCAATAAAAGTAAATTTTATTTTTTTTGTTCACAAAGATGCCAGCATAGAGGTGTTGAGGTAGTGCGAAGTGTATTAATACAATGTGGAGGACTGTGGTGTCTTTGTCATAGTCTGTTTCATTTCAAAGAAAACTTTGGATGATCTGGTCAAAATCAATGGAATGATGACTGTTCAGAAATGTAAACAGATTTAGATTCATCACGCTGTACCTTTGGGAAAATTATTTATTGGCACAAACATTGTCTTTCTGCAAAACAAAAGTTCCAAACATGATGAAAACACAATAAAACACAAAAAAGAGCTAATTGAAGCAGATGGAATGCTAGTAGTAGAAGGCTGGCCAGCAGAAAGCCCCAACCTCAAAGAAATTCAAAACCACTTGGACAAGGAATATAACACAAAACATCAGGGTCCATATCAATGAGAGGTTGGACTGGTCTCATAACACAAGAACTATGTTAAAAAGTGCAGAGCTGGCTGTTTTTCCTTAGGAGACTGCATTCCTCTATAACCCTGTGATGGCCAGTGCGATTGTGTACACTGTAGTGTGCTGGGCTGGTAATATCACTTCAAGAGAGGCCCACCAAATTAACAAGCTGAAACAGAAATAGAGAAGGCTTAATTATAGGATGCACTCTGGACTCCCTGGATGTAGTAGCAAAGGAGAGAATTTTAAACAAATCTAAATGCTGTTATGAACAATGCTGCACATCCTCTATCACAATAACACATACTTTCAATCAACAAACTATTCAGCAGAAATGTTTCAAGAAATGCTGCTTGGGCTCCTTTATACCAACCACAATATGTATGCATAAAGCATCACTGTAACTGTGACTGCCAAATCAGAAGTTTTCTTTCTTTTTAAATATTCTTCTTTTTAGTCATTCTGATGTGTGTTAAGACAATACTGCGTATGTATGTATCTATGTATGAATGTATCTACTGTATCAATGTATCCATGTATTTATTTATTTAAAGAGCTTCTGTAAAAAAGCCATCTATCTATCTATCTATCTATCTATCTATCTATCTATCTATCTATCTATCTATCTATCTATCTATCTATCTATCTATCTGTATCTTCAAAAAATGCACAGCAGTATACCAAGGCAAACTGTATTCCTAAAGGAGACTTGTTTTATAGATACCAAATACTGACTTGTTTTGAAAGATACAATCCATTCTTGTTACTTTCTATTGTATTAATGTTTATTTATCTAGAAAGTTATGCAGTGTTATCACTGGTAAATAAAAGATTAAATTAGATTAGATTAAGTAAACCATTTTTAATCCCTTGGGGAAATTCAAGTTCATACTGCAGCAGAAACATAAAAAACAATAATGCAGACTCACAGGACAGGTAATACATCTAATCAATACATCAACCAATCAATCAATCTATCAATCAGTAAATAAATGGATAAATAACTAGCAAAAAACTTAACGAGTACATGAAGTGGAAACATTCAATTGCCTCATAGCAGTGGGCAGAAAAGACGAAACAGAGGTGTTTCTTAGCATACCAGGGTGGAATGAGCCTGTGGCTAAAATTGCTCCAAGGGGGCATATAGCTTGATAAATATTTTGTATGTCTTTATTTGTAACTTAGGAAAAGCAATGTAACATTAGTGTTACATTATTGATAATAACAGCAATGCTTTGATGGGATTGCTGGGATTGGCTCCAGCAGACCTTGTGACCCTGTAGTTAGGATATAGCAGGTTGAATAATGGATGGATGGGTTCTTAACCTCACAATCTATCTCTTACTAACATCTGATGAAGGAGCTTCTCTCTCTCCTACCAAACTGATGAACTGAAAGGACAATACAATGGAGAGGACAGCTCGGCAGCCACATTGAAACAGGCATGCTGCCTGTTCTGAAGAAAGCTCAGCACAAATGATGCCTTAACTAGAGACATTAAGTAACAAACAAGTCTGTGTGGCACCTGATGCTACACATCACCATTTAATCAGGTTGTATGGTTGGCAATATTCAAATGTACTTTGCATATTGTTATTATTTATGAATATTATCAATAATACATTGTTTAAATTGTAACTTAACTCCTGCTTGTCTTTTACTACACCTAATTGCCTGAGATTATAGATGTACGAGGGAAGGTGGAGAAAGTTTATATACTATAATACCTTATAAATAGTGGTAAGTCTGGGAGACTTCTGACAAAGGCTACTTATTAATAATACAAAAGGGGAAAGTAAAGCAATATATTTCTCTACCAAGACAAAACAGGGTACCTCCTAGATGGAATGGAAGGGATTTTTCATGATGGCGTCCAATTTTGCCACCATCCTCATTTCCACAACAGCTTCCAATGTGTCCAAGGATTTGCCCTGTGAAGGAGCAGGCTTTCTTAATAAATTTGTTCAGGCATTGCTGTTCTTTTGTGCTCAAGTTGCTTCCCCAGGAGACTGCAGTGTGGAACGCCACGCTGGCCACTATGGACTGGTAGAACATTAACAGCCTATATAACTTGCTTTCAAAGTAGTTTTCATTTGTAGTCTAAGGCTTTTGCACAGTATAGTAGGGTAATAGATCTATATATATTTCTTTCAAGATTAATTTGAGAATGATATGAAGTATTGTCTTTTTGAAGATTCTATTTTGTAATCCCTTACCATTTATATTACAACCCAGAATCAGAAAAAGTTGGGGCGGCATGGAAAATGAAAAAAAAAATTGGTGATTCATAAATTTACTTTGACTTTCATTTTATTGCAGGCAGTATGAACCCAATATATTTAATGTTTGGTCTGGTGAACTTCATTTCAATTGTTAATATACATCCATTCCTGCATTTTAGACCTTTAACACATTGCAAAAAAAGTTGGGACAGGGGAAAATTTGGGCCAGTAATGAAGTAAAATAATGAAATAATGATGAGATTTCAAACAGGTGATTGTAATCTTGATTTGGTGCAAAAGCAGTAACCACAAAAGGCTGTCTTTGAGGAGCAAAGATGGGCAGAGGATCCCAAGTTGTTCAACAAATACATAAGAAAATCATTTAAATGTTTAAAAACTATGTTCCTCAAAGAAATATTGGAAGGGATTTGAATATTTCTCCCTCTACACTGCATAATATCATTAGACAATTCAAGGAATCTGAAGGAATTTCAGTGCATAAAGGGCAAGTGCACAAGCCCAAGCTCAACACCCGTGATCTCTGATCCCTCAGATGGCTCTGCATTAAATACCGTCACTCATCAATAGCTGATACAGTATAACCTCATGGGCAAGGATTACTTTGGCAAAGCTTTGCCAAGCCTACAATACAGAATTGCATTCACAAATGCTGCTTAAAACCTTACTGTGCAAAAAAGAAGCCTTAAGTTAAACATTTCCAAAAGCGGCATCAAATTCTCTGGACTCAGAAGCATCTGGGATGGCCATCATACAGTGGAAACATGTATTGGGGTCAGAGGAATCAGTATTCCAGATTTGTTTTTGATGAAATTGTGCTCTGGGCCAAAGACGAAAACAACATTTATTTATATAGCACGTTTTCATACAAATGATGTAGCTCAAAGTGCTTTACAAGATGAAGAAAGAAACAGGAAAAAATGTAAAAATTAGGCAATACTAATTAACAAAGAATATAGTAAGGTCCAATGGCCAGGAAGGACAGAAAAAAACAAACAAACAAAAAAAAAACTCCAGAGGGCTGGAAAAAAAAACCTAAATCTGCAGGGATTCCAAGGCCATGAGATCGCCCAGCCCCCACTGGGCATTCTACCTAACATAAAAGATCTAAATCAGTCCTCATGGTTTTCAGGCTTTACATGAAAAAATTAGACAATGATGGTTATATGGACCTCTGGCCTTCAATCCATCAATGCAGGGACTGCATGGTGCTTTGATCAGGTGGTGGCGGTGCCACCACAGACACCAGATAAAGAACAGTAGGGAAAGTAAATGTTAGTACGAATTGTGGAGCCATGATAAAAAAATGATAATTAAATGCATATACAGAATGTCAAGGTTACACTAAAGTAAAGCTATGAGAAAGCCATTTTAAAGTAATGGGTTTCTAGCATTTTTTTAAAGTGCTCCACCGTATTAGCCTGGCAAATTTCTATTGGTAAGCTATTCCAGATTTTTGGTGTATAACAGCGGAAGGCTGCCTCACTTCTTCTTTTAAAAAGAACCATTTAGACTATTATCAGTAACAAATTCAAAGGCCAGAGTCAGTCATGGTATGGGTTTGTGCCAGTGTCCTTGGCAAAGGCCTACAGTTCTGTAATGGCAGCATTAATGCAAAAAATTACATTGAGATTTTGGAGCAACATATGGTGCTTTCAAAACGTGATCTTTTTCAGGGACATCCATGCATTTTTCAACAAAACAATGCAATACCACATTCTGTACACATTACAAAAAGATGGTTTGCGGACAAAAGAAGGTATGGGTTCTAGACTGGCTTGCCGGCAGCCCTGAACTGTCCCCAACAGAGAATGTGTGGAGAATTTCTAAACAAAAAATGCGACAATGACACCCCTGTATTGTTGCACACCTTAAGACGTGTTTGCAGGAAGAATGGGACAAAATAACACCTGGAACGCTTCATCACTTGCTATCTTCAGTGCCAAAACATGTTTTAAATACTGTCAGAAGGAATGGCAACATTACAAAGTGGTGAATGCTTTACCATCCCAAACATTTTTTGGAATGCAGAAAAGGATATATATTAACAAATGAAAAGTAGTTGACCAGGCAAAAATAAGAAATATCTTGGGTTCATACTGCAATGAAACCAGGGCCGCTGCTGGCCAAATGGGTGCCCTAAGCAGAAATTTACTTTTGTGCCCTCTCCCCCAAATATTACGGAAGTAAAAATAAAATAATAAAAAAAACACCTACTATAGGGGCCAAAATAGAACTTTATTCAATTAAAAGTAAATACATGAGGGCGCGCGCGTCATCACGTGTGCTTAGCCTACTCTGCGTTCACAGTAAAATGCAATATATACGTTTATATTTTTGTTTATTTGTATATGTATATTATTAATATTAATCTATTATTATAATATATAAAAATAATTTTTTTTGAGCAGCTGGGATGGTTCCCCCCTGGGAGTTGGTGCCCTATGCAGACTGCGTACTCTGCGTATAGGGAGCGGCGGTACTGAATGAAACAAAAGTCAAACTAGATTTAAGAATCAAGTATGCACTGTAAAAAACCTCACACTGTTCCTCTCCATTCAAACTAGTGTGGTGCTGAGGTGTCACCCGTTGCATGGCTCTTTAGTATGAAATAATGCAAAATGTAACCACATATTTAATTGCATCCGCTGCAGCCCTCCTCCTGTTCCTTCAGTGTTATGTTCAAATCTTCTCCAAAAACACTTTTTCTCTGCCATTTTAAGGTAAACTAGATTATTTTATGATTAACTCTTCAGTGCCAACCTTACTGATCCAGACTGAACAGTATGACATCATGTCTCACTTCTGCAGCCTTCAGGCATAAGTATCAGTAATACTTGTCTTGTAGAGATCAGTTATCACCCTATTTACAATATTTATTTTGTGTTTCAAACATTTCTTTTTTAGTAAACCTTTTATAATTAATCAATTTAGAAAGGTTCAGATACTAATGATAGTAAACAAATGCCAAAATATCTTACTTTTATAATGGGACAACATTTGTTATAACTTATAAAATAAAAATAGTGTATTGTGAGATTTAAAATTACAAATTTTCTGTCCATTCTTATGACTGTTGTTTTATACCCTTTCCATCCAATAGTTCTCTTCTCTGCTTTGATTGCTTTTGTATTACAAAACTCCTTTGAATCTTTCAAAAAATTTGAATGACAAGTGTAAATTGATCTGAATTAAACCTGCCAGAAACAAATTAAGGACACAATGAATCACAATGTATGACAAAGAGATAACCTACTGTGTAATTTGAACTTTGCCTCCCAAAAAACAAGTAGTTATTGACCATGACTCATGTTACTATATGTGATTTAAAAATGGACTCTCATTCAGATTTAAAGTAAACAAAAATAGAAAACCTTGTTGTGCAGCCCACATTACTAGTATTAGAGTGAGGATTATCTATGATCCTACAATGTTACGTATAATATTGATTTATACATTTAAGTAAGCTTAAAAATCTTCCATGATCCTCATTAATCCTGAGACGAATCAACTAAAATCCAGTAACAGTATTCTTTCAGTGGTTTGTGTATTTGGTATTTAGAGTATTAGATTAAATTTTAGAAATTTTAGTTTGGTAAAATGATTATTACTATTCCTACACTACGAAGTACGGTATATTGGAATAATTGCTGGCACCTATGTAACTGGCTCTTTTGGGCCTAGAAACCAGGTCATGCATGGCCTTTTTAATCAGAAGCCAGAGGAGCTAGTGGTCTGCCCTGCAGCTGGTGAGTCATCCTGCTAATATGTGCTTGACTCGAGAAAGGTATTGTGTGCTGAGCTGTTACCCAAGCTACCAAAAGAGAAGGTAGAAAGTCTTCAGAGTGTACGTAACCCATATTCTCTGTAATCAACTGCACAGCCAATAAGAATATCTCCTTATGCTGACCTAATTTTGTAAAGGTTTTCCTCTATGTTTTCAAAAGATTTTTAAATAAACTCCAAAAGTAATAAAAGTGCACTTCTTAATAATGTAAATTCAGTTTTTGTCTGGTACACTTCTAACATATGACTCTGTTCTCTTGCAGATATCCGAGGGCTGCAGAGCTTTTTAGATCAGGCTTCTCGTCTTGGTCTTGATGTGTCATTGCAGCGTGTGGATAGGAATATTAGTCGTGTCTTCACCAACCTTTTCAGCACAATGAGAACAGAAGAGTTAAATAGATACAGAGACACACTGCGGCGTGCTATACTTTTGCTGAGCCCCAAGGGAGCGCAAGCATTCATCCATGAGGTACATTTCCTACGTTTGCTTTATTCTGTTTTGTAGATTTTGTTAATCATGCACGATCATTAGAGCAGAATTTGAATTTCTATGGATTAACGTTACAATTTATTTGGAGCTACAGTCTAAAATTAATTTAAAGTGCAAAGAAATGCCAAAAACATTTGGAAATAAATAGTGCTTGTGACTTGGTATTGTTTGAATTGTTTGTATACATTAAAGTAGTTCTAAAAATAGTTTCAGCTGGAGTTAAATAAATTATTATTGCATTGCTGGTTGAATATTTTCTTGAATTATGGTCCACTGAATAAAAATAATGTCATTCAGTTTCTCTTGGATAAAAATAATAGATTGCTGGTATAATTACCTGTACACTGCAATTATGATTTTCTACTTCAGAAATTAAAATATATAATGTTTTTGTCATTCTCTATTCAAAATTGTAAATCTATGTCCTAAACATAACAAACCTTGCAAGATGAAAATGTTGTTTAGACATCTGCTCTATTTGTCTGAACGTTATTATCGGGCTCTTATTGAATTCAGAATATTAAAAAAGTTGTTTTATACAAACTTAGGTTATTTTTAAAAAGTCCATCTATTATAATGGCCAATACAGTTGGACAATAGTTAGTTCTGCTGCCTCATGGATGCAGCAGCCTGAAATTTCATTACTATATTATCGTCTGTGTAGAGTTTACACGTTACGCATTCTTCCCATATGTACAGTTCATGGGTTCTCCTCTGTATCCTGTGATTTTCCTCCTATATCCCAAAGATGTGAGTGTTAGTTTAACATGTGTTTCCAAATTGGCCTTGTAAGAGTATGAGTTTGTGTGTATAGTATGTATGGGAACTGGCCCTGCAATAGACTGGTATGCTGTCAAGGGTTTATTTCTGTCACAAAGGATTTAGTCCCTTCGTGACTCTGAACTGGATTAGCAGTAAATGAGTTTGAGAATGCTATCTTACATTATACGAGTGGGGACCCAAAAATAACCGGAAATATTTTTAAAGCGTTTAATTTAATTTTCTGTACAAACTACAATTAGTCTCCTTCAAAGTACTCTCCATTGGCGGAAATACACTAATCTAACCGTTTGTTCCATTGTACGAAACATTTTTTAAATTCGCCTGAAGTAATGCCCATTAATGCTCTGGTCGTTTCTTGTTTTACCTCTTCGACGTCAGCAAAGTCTTTTTCCATCCAAGGGAACAAAAAGAAATCACACGGAGCTAAATCCGGTGAGTAGGGTGGGTGGTTCAGGGTTGTCATACCGTTTCAATAACAATAGTTTCTGCAACACTTTTTTCAAGAAGAAAACAAAATTTCACTGCCACGCATTGCTCACGATAATCGTCCATCGAAAAAAAAAGACTACTTGGCAGACTGACTTGTGAGGAGTGTAACTAGATCGCCCTAGCGGCCCAACCACGTACTACAAGTACCAACCTAACAACAACAAAATTCTGGTTATTTTTGGGTCCCCCCTTGTATACAGGGTGAGTCAAAATTATGTTAACATTTGAATGGCGGAAACAATTTCTTCACAAAACATACTTCATATGTGCAAGATGATTTATAGTAATGTCTCAACATGTTCGCCAGCATGTTCAACATACAAAAACCAACAAGCAACAGTACCATTTAAAGTCTGGACATACATTTCACGGGGAATAGATAAAACCACAGTCCATATTCTGTCCTTCATATCATTGATATCACAAACTTTCCTGCTATACATGTGCTCCTTCACCATACCTCATAACCAGAAATCACAGTGTCAAATCAGGGGAGTGTGGAGGCCATGGCAATGCCATACCATTGACCTGGAAAGGTGTGGCCAAGATAAAAATGTTTAATAATTTTGACTCACCCTATATTAGTTTGAAAATAATCTTTACAAGAAAGGATTTTCATTTAGGTTTATAAAATGTATCATAAAAAGAAAACATAATATAATCAAACCCACTCAATCCAATGCAGAACTGCTTAGTGATAGAACCTATCCTGGTAGTACCCGGTGAAATGCAATAAAGCACTCTGGATAGGGTACGAGTCCATCCCAGGGCCCATTTACGCACACTGGGTCAATTTGAATTCACCACTCCACCTAACCACATCATCTTTTGGAATTTGAGGGGAAAACCCAGAGAAAACCCAACACAGGTACAAACAGAATAAAAACTCCATATGGACAATGACTAAAAATTAGCTTCAAAACCACAACATTGGATCTGTGAGCTTGTAATTGTAGCCACTATGGCATCACAAAAATATACTTTGACAAAAATACAGTATTCTGTAAGCTTACGGTTGCTTTAAGAATTGGGACTATAAAAACTGTTTTGTTAACACATCTTCTGGGGCCTTATTATGACTGTAATTGTTATATCAGCTTGTAATGACACTCACTGAAAACTACTTAAAATCTTATAAATACAGTATATAACAAAGGCTACTTAGGAAAAGCAGTGAAACAAGAGGTTTTACTAAATAATCAAAGTAAAGAGCCTTACAGATGAAAAAGTTCTACCAGAACAAAAGTAACATTAGAGTTTTGTATAATATTCTAGTTAAAATAGTCTTAATGCAGATTGTTAGCAGATGGTTAAAATATAATATATAAAGCTCAAAATCAGTATGTGTGTGTAAGAAGGCAGACACACCAAAAGAGGTTGAGGTACCACCCTGAAAAGGCAGATGATAACAGAAACAAATAAAGAAAATCATTGGTCAAGACTAGCTGTTTGAGTGAAGCCTGTGTGCTCTGTCCTGTGTGTTTGTGAGGTTAGCATCTGATACCAAATTCTGGGAAAGAGCCACTCTTATACTCTGAAGACTGGAAATGGCTAGCATTTTTTCTTAGCTGTGAGTTAGAAAGGAGAAGATAGCATCAGCGTCAGCACCATGTCTTGTCCTGGGGTTACAGCCAGCAAGATAGTTCCCAAATCTACACCATAGTATCAGCCTCACTCAGAATTTGCACACTTCCCTCATCTGATCCGGGGAATGTCCCAAATATACCAAACCAAAATTTTGATCTTGGTGTACCTTTGGGTTGTTTTTTTCTTTTATACTAGAGTTTGAACAATAGTTCCACCTGGTGGCTAAAAGCAAGTGAAAGACCAGAACAGACTAAAGCCAGACTAGCAGACAAACTGACCAAAGCTTAAAATTACTCACCACTACAACGGTGGGTTATGCTTCTAGTGATTTATAAAGCTGTTATCATCAAAGTAAAATATAATTTGCCCATGATTTTAAAATCACGTGCAAACCACTAAAGCAAAAAATTATAATGTCCAATTATCACATGAAAATATAATGTAACATAAGCATTTTAGAGTATACCTAAAATTGTGCATTTGCAGTAGTAACTAACTCCAAAAACAAAATATATATTTTAACACAAAGTAAAAACTGAAATAAATAATCTAAAACTGGATAAAAAACAGTGATTAATAATATGATGAATTACTACACTCATCAAAATAAAAATCAAAGGAAAATACAGTCAGTCTCTTGCAGCAGAGAAGATACAGCCTTTGCAAAATTGACAGCCTATAGTAAAGTAAATCCCACGCTCAGTTACAAACAGAAGAAAGTATTAAGTCTAATAAAGCAAGATATAATAATTATATGTGGCACACCAGTGTTATTAAAGTACTTAATTGATGGATTTAGGAATTGCTTTGTTGCAATCAGGAGGGTGCCCAGAACTGAAGGTAAGAAGAACAGGTTTTTAGCAAGGTCTAGGATGACAACACTCTTCTTTGCAAACATAAAGCACAATATGATGCCAATTTATTTATCTATGAATTTAAAAAGTAAAAAAAAAAAATGCTAATGTGGGTCAATCAACCATATTAATGCAGATTGCAGTGTTATATATAAACTCATCACTACAGGGTTCACAAAGGTCCTTCCCAGCATAATTAATTTGCATGATTTTTATTTTTATTATTAGAATATAGATTGAGTTGATGATGGATGATGTAACCCTGATGTGGTTAAATAAATCTAGTGATTTTAAAATATCATGCTGTGACAAAAAAAGAAATCAGAAAGACTTGAAATCTAATCAATCACGGCAGTACTGATTTTATGTAATGAATCATTTTTGATAAATGATCTTTGATACAAGGTGAATTGTGCTTATGACATTGATTATTGATATCACATAACTAGTATTTTCCTCCACATTATGCATTATTTACAGCAAAAATGTATATAGGATATTTAAACGTGTTGTATTAGATTAGCCTTTTTCAATCGAATAGCACCTAATAATGTATTTTTTTTCTGACATTGAAGAAGACTTTCATGTAGATATGCTGATCTAAAACGGGTTATTTAACATGACATGAACATTGACTACACATGTTTTTTTCAGTCAACTGTTCTTGCACTTTTTACAGTTTGTGATTTCATGGAAGAGTACACAAGCCACCACAAACTGACTCCTGAGACAGGAGGCCTGTTGCAATGCAAGTGTTTCCTTAGCATTAACATTACTTTAGAAAATTGGTGTGATTGGTTTTCATGCAGTGGTATTCTGAACAAACCAACCAATAAACCACTTTCTCCTTTACACTAAACAGTCCTGTAAGGTCTTTATTTTCTCTTGATCCCTTTATTTCTGGCCATTTTAGTCAAAATTTCTCCTTGTTCATGATATACACAGGAGGGCATTGTGAACAGTCAGGTTAGGGTTCAAGCCAAGAGTTTTTTTTTTCTCTGATACGTGATATACTGCATATAAATGTCTCACTTTAAAATGGGAGCTAACCTTCTTCCATATTTCACAATACACTTTTATGAAGTCTTGTTTTGTTTGTTTTAATGCATCTTAATTAATCGTTTCTTTTAATTTCTGTAAACTGCCACTGAATGCACATATGCGTATTGAGAAGTGAATATACCTGTGAATTATAATCCTTCCATATTTATTTGCTTTATATAATGTGAAAAGGACACCATCATGTAATGTCATAACTAGGAGTTTAGATCCAAAAATAAATGATTTATTAGATAAGATGAACAAAAGGGAAGGATTAGTATTCTGGGAATGCAAGGCATGAAGTAGATAACACTCTGGGTTTAGCAAAACATGTTTCAGCAAAACATGTTTCAAGCCATGGTCCATCATCCAACATTAAAAAAAATTATTTTCCCTCTCACATTCACAAGACAACTCTATAGCCTCTTTGCTAAACTTCTCTGCCAGTTGAGACTTCCTCGAAACTTACCTCCCATCCTCAAGTCCAACTAACCAATGAGCAGCTGTATAGCTCTCAGTGGATATTAGCAGGTCAATCCCTAGTGCCAGTTCCCATACAAGAAACTCCCCCAGAAAGTCCTGTATTCTTTCTTGCAGGGTTCTCTCTGGTAACCCCAGGGATCACTTTTATCCCTGACCCACAATGCACAGTTACAGGGTAAGGCAAACTGTCAAAACTCAAAGCAGTAACCTTGCAGTACTTAATTTGGACCCCAGCTGCTGACCAACTTTCTAGCTATTCCTTTGACTTTCCTGTTAATTCAATTCCCAGGACATAGCTGTGCACAGAAAATTACCAATAAACTGAAGAATGGCATGGCCATCTAACAGTTGCTCATCCATTCAATATACTTTTCTGGCCACATTTCTTAAAGCTGGCCAACACAGTAGTGGCTGTCACTTAGTTTACCACTATTCTATATAATCTTAATAAAGTCTAGGACAAACATCATTTTTCTAATGTTGGTTCCCCAACTCCTTCTATGCCTTGTAGCAGCTGGTACCATATATATGATGAAAAGGCAGACAAATTTAAACAAAAACTGTGTTTTTTTTTTATAAAATAAAATAAGAAATGAAAGGAAATAAGAAAAGAAGAACACAAAGTGTAAATCAAAACAAATAATATGTAACTAGTTTCATCTCAGGTCATTCTAAACAACTCTTTAGCCTCCACCTGAAAGAGTGGTTTGCACATTTACTACAAATTGCCGAATCCCTCAGCTTCTCACTTGCTTTCTCTCTGAGGATAGATCTGCAAATCAGCTGCTCATTCCCTTAGAAAAGCAGATAGTTGTTTTTCCTACAACTCAAAGGGACTGCTGTTTGGTTGTTCTGCCATAGATGAAAAAAATGATAATGAGTAAATGTACTATTTAGGACTAGGTGACGGACAAAACCAACAGAGAAGAGACAGAACAAAATATTGCCTGAAACAAAACTGAAAATTGCCAGCCCAAAATCGAAGTCAATTAAGCACACAAAAAGTCTATTACCTTAAAGTCTTTAAATACTAGCTCCTAACACTGCAATCGTTTGTTTTAAACACAAAGTTCAAAATGTTGGGACACCAAGAAGAGTATACTGTTACGTTATCTACTAACCAGAAGTGATGTAAAAACATGCAGCTTCCTGGCGCTGCATGGTAGCGAAGAGTACACATTGCCATATACGAGATAACTACAGATACCAAAACAAATAATACAAAATGTCAGCCAGAATGAATAACAAAATACTAAACAGCTTCAAAATAGACAAAATAATAATGAATTTCACAATGACAACAAATGATAATGATGACACAGATTCCACATACTATATTTTTCTATTTAAGAAAATGGTAAGGCATTCCTAACATCTGTTGAGTTATACATCTTCTATTGTCCTAGGGACACATTGTATGTTTCCACCCATTGCAGTGCTCTCTTCCTGAATCAGTGCCCCTGCCGTTCCACAGTATCATGTTTATCTGTTCTCGCTATTGACAGTGCAGGCTTCTACCTTTTCAGCGAGTTCTGCTGTCCCCTTAGTGGTTTAATCTCTACTCGTGGAATATTACTGAATTTTTGTTTGGAAAATAAATGTGAAATCTACTCATGTGAACATGCTTATGCAAATCTAATGCCTTTTTGACAATAAGTAGTTCTGCTTATGAAAAAAATGACAGACTTTGCATTGTGGAGTATATTTGATCTTTACAAAGCTTTATGTCAAGGTAACTAATGTATTAAATATTTTTCCTTTAAATAAGTTTCAAGGTCAATTGTTGTTGAGTAACCAATAATAATACCAAATGCAACAAATATGCAGTTGCTCTTTAATTAGAGAATTATATCTATTGTTGTTGGCTGTATTTTAACAAAATATGATGTCGTAATTTTGTTTAAAGAAAGGTCCCTTTTGCGCACACAGTATACACTATACAGCATTAACAAGGTAATTATGTCATTATATACAGTACAGTTAGAAAATGTCAAGTCCACATTTTAATTTTAGATACTAGTCATTATTTTTAAAACGTAATTTTTGCCAAAACATAGTTTTTCCCATAAAAAAACTGGCAGTGTAAGAAAAGAATTGTGCAGTATAAGATGCAATGCACAAAACGGACAAACATCAATACCAGAGTCACATGGAGTTCTTGTGCTAAAACCTCATTTCTGTTTCTTTTTTTCTTGTTTTTTTACATAGAAACAATGACAAAATAAATAGGCTGAAGGGAATGTGTTTGTGTCTTACTAGGATTTAGTTTAACAGGTAAACATACTCTAGGAGAAGGTTTTAGAGAAGGCTCTCTAGATAAGCAATTCCACTGTTAATACTTTGGGGTTATGCACCCTTACAAATAGAGCAAAACAGCTGTCTTATTTTTACAGAATTAAAGGAAATACTTAAAACTGGCAGTTGAGTGATTTTAGAATTTGAACATACTGTAGCAAAGAATGTCAAGCAAGCAGCTAAATGTAAGATATATTTGAATATGCAGTGTGATGCAATTGCCAAAATGAAAAGAAAGCTTATTTTGGAGACAATAAAAAAATGCATATGAATGCACTGTGGGGTATGAACATAGTGAAGTTGCACTGCACAGTGAAAAAGCTGGTGGATTTTTTGGGGGATTTAATATTTTCCACTTAACGCAACATAAGTAAAATTGTAGGTATTTAGATAATGTAGGGCAGCATAGTGGTCCAGGGGTAGCGCTGCCGCCTCACAGTAAGAAGACCTTGGTTCACCGGGTCCTCCCTGCATGGATTTTGTATGTTCTCCCCGTGTCTGCGTGGGTTTCCTCCGGGTGCATCGGTTTCTTCCCACAGTCCAAAGACATGCAGGTTAGGTGCATTGGTGATCCTAAAATTGTCCCTAGTGTGTGCTTGGTGTGTGGGTGGGTGTACCCTGTGGTGGGCTGGCACCCTGCCCAGGGTTTGTTTCCTGCCTTGCGCCCTGTGTTGGCTGGGATTGGCTCCAGCAGACCCCCGTGACACTGTAGTTATGATATAACGGGTTGGATAATGGATGGATGGATGACGTAGTATACATGTATTGAAGAAGAATCTGTTATACAGTATGAACATTTATCACTCTTTGTCTTTCTGCTGCATTAATGGATGTTTACTGAGTGCATCCAAGTTGGCCGGTTGCCTACCAAAGTTCTAGAGATATTGGAGCTTGTTTTTTTATGGGATCTCAGTATAGGACCTGAGTGCAGCCATGCAATAGGTGACACATCAGCACCACACTAGTTCAGGTGGAATGGAACAGTGTAAGGGTTTTCATATACAGCATATGCAAGAAATCAACTTGAACTCCTTTTACTTTTTTTTGTTGATACCAAGCAGTAATTGAGATAAAAGATCCAGAACCCTGTTTTACCAGGTAAAAGTGTTCACAAAACTTATTTTAACCTCTAAGGCTATTTTTATATTGATGGACAGGTTAATGCAGAAATGGCTAAATTATTAGCATTGATTTACATGTACTGTACAACCCTCAATACTGAACTATTTGACATTTACTCATCACTCATTCTCAACACAGAATGCAGTGACCGATGTTAGCTAACTCATTGTCAATATCTCATCGATGGCCGAAAAAGGCTGCCTCAGTGTCAGTACCTTAGCTAGGGCCAGAAGTTGCCTCACACACAAGCTGCACTCCTGTTTGAGGCCCCCAAATCACTAGCCATGAAAGGGCTACATTTTCAAACTACCTTAGCAAAGGCCAAGAGCCTTTTTAAGAGGTACACTCCTGCTTGGACATCCCGGATAACCACCTTTAAAAGGGCTACACAAATCTAACAAAATGAGCAAAGCTTACACCTGAACAAACATGTAACGCATATTCCAACAAGGCTAGGAAGTTCTTCTGCCAGGTTTTCATTATTCTTCTGTTTTCTGGTCACTACCTCTGAAACAGCTGAACAAATTCATCACTTGGGGAAGATAATATAAATAGGTAAGGCAAGTTTCAGTGAGATAATATTGAAACTTTAATTTAATTATTACTTATGTTTATAGGCAGAGCAACCAGGAATCAAGTACTAGAACTCAAAGTACAAGAAAGAACAATTCATATCAATGTTTGTAAAGGCAAGTTAACTGAGAAAGAACAATGTCCATGTAATTTAAAAAGTCAGTTATTCTTATTCCAGCCGCCTTTGTCCTTTCTTCTGATAGCATGATGTTTTCCATGTATCATACGTGCTACATACACCCGCTCTTTTTTAGCAGTGTTCTCAGTTTAAAAGCTGTTTGTCATCCCTACATTTTTAAAGCCTTACTAAAGCCTTATGTCATCTGCCTCTCTCAAAAGATGTATAGTGTTTTCATTACTCCAATAGAGATGCTTTCTTTTATACTGTGGCTTGATGGCTATTTGTAGTAAGTTATATCAGCCTAAATTGGAGAACTGATAAGTTCCCTAGGTCTGTCTTTCTACCCGTCAATCCAAACTTATTTTAAGGTAATTATGAGATACACATTTAAACAAAAAAAAAAAAAAACCCAAACCCCATATTTCACATCTTCTAACAAGCATATACACACTGGTTAGTTTATCTAAGCTTAAACGTAAATATTCTAAGGTTAACAACACTTGTTCTTAAGGTTTGCTTTACATTGGCATATTTTCCCAGAGCTCTCTAGTTCCATGTCCATTTGTATCTCTTAACTTAGCACTCTTCTAAACACAATGTTATCACTATCAATTAGTTTAACTGATGGTTTCCAAAAATTAACAGATCTAATAGACCTCTTTCCTAAAGTGGTTTCAAACTTGAGAACAGGTGCCCTGCCAAGGGTTTGTTCTTCCTTGTATTTGATGCTGCTAGAAAGGCCACAACACTCACCATCTTATACTGTATATGGTTAAGTAAATTTAAGAATGTTAAGGTATATTACATTAAGCAAAAGCAACATCTTTAACAATTTAGAGAGAACAGATGGGTTGTCAGCATAATTCTGAACAGGCCAAAAAAGTTTTAGAAGCAAAAAAAAACTGCATCAAACGTAGTTAATATTTATTTGCAGAGAGTTGTTCTGCATAGATACTGTAGATCAACAGTAAACGCTCTAATTAAATTATATACTAAACGTCATAGACGGCTATTGGCGAGTTTTCAAATTAAGAGCTTCTTAGAAAGCTCTAAGAAGAATCAGAATCTGGAGGATGATGCCGTTGTCAAGTCAACTGGAAAGCAGTGCAGTTATTCGTCTGTGACAGTTGCATTTTCAACTTCTTGGTATATTTTAATGGAAGTTTTTGCATTAGCAAATATAATATGTAGTTTTCAAACTAAAAATTCCTTTTAGAAATGCCAGGGAAAGAACACTTTACATAAAAAGACTGACAGACCTTAAGTTGATCTGAATTTAAAGAAATAATAGAAAGAACAACATACAGCTTAGATCACAAATGACAGCCCTAGGAAACATAAGGAAGAAACACTAATGTTGGTTGAAGATTTTTGGGATACATGACATTAAATCAGTGAATGTTTCAAATGCTGTTTATACATTGAGTAGGAAGGCAGATCAAGTAAGTAATGCAACTAGGAGGTAATAAAGCTGTGTGTTTTATATGCTTGTAATTTATGTACTTCTAAAGACTGGCATCTTTGAAACAGGTGAAAAAATTTTGTCCACAGCTAACCTACCTGCAAATGGAATCTTTTGAGCTGACATTGACTGCAGTCCACATGGAATATGAGGTCATACTGGTAAATTAAGTGGCAGCTTGTTTATATCAAAATGAAGCCAAGAAACTGAAGGAAACCTGATTCATTACCAGCGCTGGCTGACACTGTACACCTGTTCATATCATTTGCCGCATAACTACTAACTTATAGTGTGCCTGGATGCAAATTTGTACTACTCTCTAAGTTCTCATCTGCCACTTTTTATTATTAGTAAGCTGTATTCAAGCGTTTTTTTACTGCCAGTAGTTTGTTTAGTCTTACTGATCATTGTCCCTGCTGCCCCTAATCATTCTCTAACTTCTTATTCTTAGTTATTTTGACAGAATTTCTGTGTTCCTCTTTTAGTGGCTCTTGGTGATTTACAAATTAATGCTGTTAAGTTTTGCTCTCCTGTGTTTATATGATGCCATTCATGCTCATCTTTTTATGCAGTATCATCAGGTAATTTTAGTTGTATTTCATGTTGTAGTAAGCAAAGCTAGAAAACCATACACATGTGGCAGAGCAGCAAAAAAAATGCATGTATAAAATGACAACAATCATGTTACCTTCGATGGTAACGACTGCATCTTTTTGATATGAAGTTCTAGGTTCAAATTTCTCCCCAGTGCATTTTTCATATTTCTCCATTGATTTTTACCCAGGAATTCTAGTTTTGTTGACATGTCTAATACCATGCATATTCGAAAGAATGGTTACCCTGATTTGGTAAAGAATGAGTAATTGTGCCCTAGAACAGATTAACATCCCCAGCATGATTGGTTCCTGCTGTGTACTTTGTGATGATCAGATACACCATGAATGTATTTAGGGTGGAACAGGTTCCAGTCCTTTGTTTATTTAATGGAGCAAACAGCAGGTACACTTCGCTGAGCATGAAAAGCTGTGTCATTGTATGAAATAGAAGTTTAGATACCAAACCTCTCAGTGGCCTAATATGCTTAATCTGTAATAACACAATCAACATTAACAGGAATTAGTGCTGGTCAATGATTACAATTTTTAATCATGATTAATCACATGATTATCTGCGATTAATCACAGACAATCACATTGTTATGCGCAAAATTCAATAATTAACTCAAAAGTAGTGTATTGCATGTATTTGGTTTGCAAACACTTTAAACAAATAAGGTGCTTTTTAACAGCAGTATTCCCTTTACATAGTAGCAATTAAAATATTTCTTGTAAATCTCAACTTATACATTAATGTAATCAAATCAAATATAAAACCAAAGCTATTTGCCACTGCCAGCGCATTAACGTTTGATGTATTTTGTTTTAGAAAAAGAAGTTATCCTCAGAGTCCAGAGCCACGATCACAACATTATAACAGGCACCTTCCAAGCAGCAGCAAGTTAAGATTTCTAAATCTGTTATATCTTTTTTATCTGAACAGATACCACAAAGAAATGTTTTCACACATGAATCAACATAAAACGTCTGTTGCTGCCTATTTTGTCTGCTGCTGGCACCTGTTTGCAGCAGCAGCGGCTCAACGGCCAGCAGGAATGTACGGTGGGCTGTCTGTCTTTGTGAGACAGGTGGGCGGGGGTGGCAGTTGCAGAGGGACACAATATGGCTTGTACCTCCTGCCATCATAAGTGTCTGTCCTCCCAGTCAAACGTTACCATAAGTACATCAGCTACACAAACGTGTTCAGCACCACGATCAGCTGATGCCAGTACCTCACTTTCGTTTTCCAGATCACTTGCATCAAAATCGAAGTCCGATAAATTGGATTCTGATTTAGTGATAATATAAAAAAAGTTTTGCTTTGAGCATTCACTTTGGTATCTCTCCAAATGACATTTTAGAAGCTGTTTGCTCTTCGTTACTCATGCACGTGCAGGAAATCGAGGTCAAATCAACAAAGCTAACTTTCCTTCTAGCAAAAGCGTATCGAAAAGCACTGTAACAAGAAGATCACTGATTTCTATCGATCGCTAGAGAGCACTGATCTCTATTGATCGTTAGCGAGACTGAGGCTTTCAAAATAATAATAATAATAACAAAAACTGCATTAGCACTCAATAAAATAATTGTCATTAACTTGCCCAGCCCTAACAGAAATATAAAATAAAACTGAAGAGTAAATAAATATCTACAAATTATAGCTGATGAAATATAGAAAAATGTATAATGCTGGTAATTAGATGAAATGCAGCAAAAGAATAAGGTGTGTTTCATTACAGACTTCTAACAAATAAAATTCATTCACTAGGTTTCTAAAGGATTTATTAGGTTTGGGAATTACCCAACAATTCCACTATCCATTTTGCAGTGGTGATAGATACTTTTTCATATTTAAAAAGGGCCATCAGTCTTTATGTAGAGGAAGCAGACAAAACAAAGGAAGTGGCTTGTATTTACAGGTGTTATGCAAGACCATACATGTATCACATGAGGCTACGTGCATTATTAGTTTTACATTTTGCTGACACATTCACCTAAGGTGATTCATAAGATGAGGATACAAATGTTTACAACTGAACCAGCACAGGCAGTTTAAGTCATTGTTCAGCATCACACAGTGAGCCTGAGAAGGAAACTGAGCCAGCAGCCTTTTGACTTAAGGTTCATGACTTTAACCAGGATTTCACACACCAGCAAGTGTAACATATCATAAGTCACAGAGAGGACTGTTCATGAATAAGGTTAGGTAGTTGTTCAAGCTCAAGTTTAGCTCAAGTTGAGTTCAAGCTCAAATTTATTGAATAAAAACAGAATGATTAGTGCTTCATTTTATATTGGCAGAAACATCTGCAAAGACAGTAATGGAGTTTGGCTTCAACTGCTCCTCAATATATACATATTGTGGACACTGCAGGGCACTACAGCACCTCAAACCAGAACACAAGTGCAGTTCCACAGTCAAAGGCTTCAAAAAAAGCGGCTTATTTAAATCCAGTACCTTATACAGGTTTCAATTCCCATTTAATAGACTTTCTTTCACAATAAATCCTCCATCTCTCCTTCAGGCATGCTTTGTCCACCTGCTACCCAAGTGTAGGTCACCTGGATGAGGCCGGATGTCTCCTTTTATCTCAGGACCCAGAAGTACTTCCGGTGTCAAATAACTACAGCTTGGCAGCACTTCCAGGTCAGGTGGCGCCTCCTTCGAGGTTTACACCTTTCTTATAGCTCCCTCTGGCAGCACCCACACACTCCAACAGGGTTATTCTCTGAGACTACATGTCCCAAGATGCCATGCAGGAGTATGAATGGGAGCGCTGCCAGAGGGAGGTTGCAACATAACATGTTTGGGGAATAAACACCCCCCAGAGCCAGTCTTTCCAATTTATCCCTGGCAGGAAAGGTACTGAAAAAACATCCAGCCAGGACACCTGCCCATCCACTTGGAGCTTCCATTCTTAGTAAAGAACCTTCCTTTTTCTTGGTATGGATGGTCATCCATCCCCCTACGGCTTCCTGTCTGGTTAAGGAACCCGTTCAATGGTAAAAAAAAATCAATCCAGTATTTTATTAAGGAAATCTATCATTTATTGCAACTGTCCTTCACAATTTGTGAAAGCTGAAAGCAGGCATGACCCCGTCTTAGGATATAGTGGGTTGTAAAATGACTGACTGACTGACTGAAAGCAGGCAAACAGCATCCTAAAATTCATATTTGCTACTATAATCCACCAACATTCAGGGATTGTGATCACCTTACTTCTGTGGGAGGCAGTGACGTTTCAGCGAGGCATGCTGAAATACTGCCTTTAGGCTGCAGCCCATTGGGATGTTTTGGTAACGAAAATTATATTTATGCTGATTAAAAAATGTTTTAGAAAGTGAAAACATTTTATGGGATATTTTTTAGAAATTGTTCCCTTGTTGACTGTATTGAATGCCTGTACAGAACCAGAAGCTTAGAAAGAGCATATTGTAAAAGGTGCAAATGCAATAAATCAAAGGAAAACCTTCTAAGGTAAGCCAGTAACCTTACTAACAGAGCATACCATTGATAGATTAGTATGTAAATGCAACTATAAAATCCACAGAGGTCCAAAATTAATTTACAGAAAATTGGATGTGGAAGATAAATCTTTAGCTGTTGCAATAACACTTTTAATACAAGGCAGCTTGCAGCAATTACAGAGCACAAAGAGATTCAGTGAATGTGAAACTCACAGAGGTTGGGAAGAGAATGGAAGTATTTCCATTTGCCATCTTGTGATATTGCTTATCTCTTAAGCTGGTCTGCATGCAAAACAAATGCATCAGCTTGTTTTCTGTTTTGTTTGGAAATTTGTTTGGGCATCCTGCTGCCATCAAGTAATCATTTATTCTGGGTAGAATTAGTGGGTATCATTCAACAGCCTCTGCCATCAGTGTGACCTTCCATTCTATGGTCCTTGAAGGTAGCACTGGTCGCTGTAAGACAGTATTCTGAGCTACTTTTTTTTCTATTTTCTTATTCTGTCTGATTATAGTGTTTAGATAGATTTCCAACAGAATTTAGAAACTGATTTTTAGTGTCTAGTAAATTAATTCCTTTTGGTTATTACAAGAGAGGGCGTGTTTTGGCATAGATGTTAGCAGTGCTTCTTCATAGCAACAGACTCTTTGGGTCAAATCTCAGCAAGTCTTCCCCTTGTCTATTGGAGCTATTTCCATGCATTTCACTTTTCTCGTACATTTCAGGAATGTGCAGGTTACATTGATAGACAATTTTCAGTTTTCCTGGTGTGACTGAGTTTGTCCTTTAATGGACTGTAACCTCATCCAGGGTGCTAAATGCTGTCAGGATAGCCTCAGACACCTGGTAACACAATGTTACAACAGGCAAGTATAGAAAATAAATGAACAGTTACTTTGAAAGTGTAAACTCTGGGTGTTTGAAATTAAAATATCCCATAATTTGAACTGGTAGTTCTCAAATTGGACTTTAGCTCACCTGTGGTATTTAGCAAGAATGGTTCCTTGTGCTCAATGTGTAAAATATCATTCAAAAGCTGGTTTTGCATTTATAAAAAAAAAAAAAAAAAACTTGCTTTGTAAAGAGACATTGTAAGAATCAGAACATTTCTTCATTTTAGTTTATTTTAAATGCAATTCACTGCTTTTGTTTCCCTCCTACTCTTTAATAATTTCTTTTAATGACTACTCCAAGATGTTTAATTATGGGGGATACTGCTCTCAAATCATAAGCAAAAGCTATTATTTCATTTTACTTATTAAGCTTCTTATTACATTTTTTTGCATATTTATATGATGGCCTATCACAAACTTGTCTCATTGATTAGTTCTAATGTGGATGTAATTGCCGCCTTTCACAGTACTTCAATCACAGTTTGCAGGCCAAGGATTTAAAAATGAAGTTTTTACCCAGCTCCTCAGAGGTATTAGACAATCCGTTGACCACGTTTGAGCTTGAAATCTGCCATATTATAAATCAGACTCCTCTGCTACAGTTCCAGCATTCTGAAAAATCCTATAATTGACATCAAGCTCTGTTTGATTGGCCTGCTTAACCCTCTCACCATTGGCCTGTAGATGATACCATAACTTTTGCAGCGTAGATTATTTTTCCACAGTCTGATTCCTGGTGTTGATCTAAAAGCACATAAAGCAGTTCTGCATAGACAACTGTAGCTATAAGATTAAGAAGTGATATAATCTTTCTTCTTATTCGATCATTTTCTGTATACATTTTCAGTTTTTTTTCTCATCACATTAAAAGGTGTGAAATATGATAGCAGGTAATGACCTTCACTGCAGTGACAAAAATATAAAGTAAGATTTATAATGAGAGATATTTAAAAAGAACAGCTGTTAGACCTGGTCTATTTTTATTGTAATTTACATTTAATTGGAAATTTTTCAGCTTAGAAAATCTGTGATTCACCCACTCAACATCTCCTCTCAGATATTGCAACAGTATATATGTTACACTAAACAGTCAAGAACATTTTGATAATATATGTCCACCTTTAGCAAATACAATTTGATCTTGTGATACTATGTAACAGAGCATTAACACGATTGACCAATGGTTTTCAGGGATGGAATTTATAACATTTTCTCTGTCAGAGACCCTCAGTGAATAATCCATTCCATGTCCTGTCTGCACAGTGTATTGAGCTGCAGCAGGCATAAGCCTCATTTCCGTTTCTCTGTGACGTGTATTTAGTCATAGTATTCCTCAGATGTATTAGTTATTTTTTGTGTTTACTACCCTTAGCTCCCACTGTATTATTTATCTCTGCAACTACATACTTAACTTCCTTCTCATGAGTCAAATTATATTAGTCCATTCTCAATGTTCATGCTGAGTGTGGTGTAACTTAAGAATTAATTGATGTCTTTCTGTTGTGGTCAAAAAGTGAATTCTATTAGACTCCATCTCAACAATATATAAAATCATTTTACAATCCCTTCCTTTTAAAGATCCAAGAGGACTCTGGGAAAAAGATCTCTCAATTAATATATCAGAAAAGGAGTGGAAAGTAGCAATGCAGAGAATTCACTCGAGCTCCATATGCGCAAAGCATACAATTATACAACTCAAAATTATATATCGAGCACATCTGTCTCGACTAAAACTTTCCAAAATGTTTCCAGGACATGATCCAACCTGCGAACGTTGCAACCAAGCCCCAGCCTCACTAGGTCACATGTTCTGGGCCTGCACCAAATTAACATTATTCTGGATGAAAATTTTTAATTACCTTTCAGATAGCCTTGGATTCACAATCCCTCCTAACCCATTAACAGCTGTGTTTGGGGTTCTTCCAGAGGGGCTTAAAGTGGAGAAAGACAAACAAATTGTGATTGCATTCACTACACTTTTGGCACGCAGACTGATTCTGATAAACTGGAAGAACCCAAACTCTCCTCTTTTAAGTCAGTGGGAAACCGATGTGTTATATAATTTGAAATTGGAAAAAATCAAATACTCAGTTAGAGGATCCGTACAGACTTTTTTCAAAACATGGCAGGATCTAATCAGTAATATTTTAAAATAAGTTTATAAAGCACAGAGAATTTATTAATTTAGGTGTGTTTACAAGCCTTAAATTTTACGCCGTTTGGCTTGCTCTCTCTCTCAGGGGTGGGGATCGATCTGTTCTTAACTCAGTTTTTCTTTTTGTAAAAACTTGATTGCTTTGTATGGATTGTAATAAAATTAATAAAAAATAAAAATATAAAAAAAAAGTGAATTCTGCTCATAGTGACGTCTTTTTTAAAAGTGCAGAGCACTGGGAGATCTTGCATATACTTGCTCTGTTTTGGAGATCTCAAAAATTAGTTCTGATGCTTGTCTAGTATGTAATGAATTTTTATGCGAAACATGAAATGATTTGTGGGAATATTAATGTATTTATGTACATCCTCCTCAACAATTAGTTCACCTAGTAAAATAAAGGCAACTATAAAATAAAATACACACTCTGTCTGGTAGCAGTACTGGGAGAAACATGGTGTAGCATTTTGTATTTGCTTGATAAGCTGAGAGCATAATTTGCAATATCATGTATTGTGTCCCTTTTACAGGCAGAAGATTAAAATGTCCAGCAGTTGCAAAGGTTCTTCAACATCTTTTTTCTGACGCATCCATTCTGCTGTGTATTTTTGCTTTATTTATATGTGTATCTGTTCCTCTAGTTATATGTTTGCTTTTAAACTTGGACAAAAAATAAATATTTTGATATAATCAATTGGACAGGGTGTCATTTATGATAATATGCACACTGCAACCTTTGAAAATATTACTTGAACATTAGTCAAGCAGGATTATTTCCATAAATATGTCACTGCATGAACTAGGTATAGCAAAATGCTGTGTGACACTTACACACAATGATCAATTCATAGTTGCGAAAGTTCACATAAAATGTGTTTGTGCTATTCTGAACTGTATCATTAATATAACTTTTTCTTGACAACTGTCTTGTAATCCATTTTGAAAACAGCATATCCTGGTTAGGTTTACAGTAAGCCAGCATCTTTCCTTAAAGTTTTGGATGCTTGATTGGAAGCAACCTTGTTCGGGGCACCAGTTAAATTTCCTACATATACCACACATAGAATCCTATTAAAATGCATTTTCTCCGCAAAAAATTGTGTCCAATTTCTGTTATTGATATTATTGAAAGTTAATACCTGGATGTGAATTGCTGTCTCTGTTCCATAGACAACTAGACAAAAATCACTGAAAGAAATGTCACACAATCAATCACAGTCTTCACACTACCCCCCATAGCAAGCTGTATACCTGGGAACAAAGGAATTAATGCAATTTACTTCATAACACATGAAGGACTAAACTTTTTTAGGTTAAATCAGGTAATCTTCCACAATTATCCTCACTGACTAAAACCAATCAATCCATAAATACATGGGGAGAATGTGTAAACTCCATGCAAACCCTGGTGTCCTAAGATCAGAATGACAGCATAGTGCTACCACTCTGCCCATGTTAAAACATCTGTACTAAATTTAATAAACTCTAACCATATTTAAAATAAATGTAAGTTCAGTTTTTCACATTTGATTACATACTACGTACGTGTTACCTCTCTGTCTTACTAGTTGTGAATAGACTACTTTAATATTCATGTGAGGGGATAAGCTTCTATATAGATAAGTATGTATGGCAACATTAGGGGTGTGCCTGGGGCAAATGTCAAAACTCCACCCATGACAGCAGATGTGAAAAAAGAAGTAAATAGAATATGAATGCCTACCTGAAAAAAATATTTCACCATTACTTCCAGTTTACTTTTGTTGTCATAGACATTGTCATAAGCATGCCTCAGAAAGGTGGAAGGCACTTTTTTTGCAGCCGAAAGAAGAAGAAGAATAACCTTTGCTCCTTCAGAGTCAAAATGTTAGGTAAGTTATAATACTTTTGCTTTCATAACTGGACCCCGGTACCATCTGACTTCCATTTTAAAGCAGAAGAGCAGGCTAGGTATTTTTTTTAATTTATAAAAAACTAGCTGTGCATCCCATCTAAGACAGGTTGACATCTAAGTAATCAACATAGACCTCAGCATTAATGTTTGCAGTGTACCAAGTAATGTGTATATCTCTGTTATATGTCATTTGGTATGGGGTTTGTAAAAGTAGCATTAATGTTTGTGTGTGCCATCTGTTGGAATAACAACTGCAATGCATTTTATTACTAAAAACATTTGCGATATGCAATCTTTTGGAGACGCAAAGACTTCTATCCTTTTATAAAAGTAGATGTTTCACTTTAGAACAAAATTAATTTCATGTGGCAAATTAAAGTATACCATGATAGTGAAGATTTATTGATGAGTTGAAAAGCACCAAACTTATCCTTTAAGATATTTGTTTGTATCTTGTACTTTACATTGGCCACACTTATACAGATAGCCTGGATACGATTTTGTATGTACAGTATATGCATAGTTCTGTTGAAACACTTTAAAGTGGTATATGATGTGCTGTTTGTAGGACACCATACAATACAATTTTAATAAGATGAGGGACATGGAAGAGAAAAAAATAAGCAAAGTGTCAGACAAGAGTTTGATCAAAATAAATGAAAAGGTATAATGGCTTATTTAAGACTAAATGCTTAAAAACTCATGCCTGTAAGACATTTATAAGTGAGCAACAGATGATTATATGATGATCCCAGTTAATACTCAACATTTTTACCTTTTGCTCCCAAAATAGACACTCCACATGGATTGACTATAGGTAAAAAGTAATCACTACAGCGTATCTGTTAAACAGCAAGTATAAAATGCTTACATTTGTAACTGACTGGAATCTGTCCTATTCCATGTTGTGTCAAAAAGAAATCAACTAAGAGGCACATAGAAGCGAAGCCGAAGTTTATTTCCTTTTCATTTTCAAGAAACAAAAGAAGAGGGCGTCATACAGACAGATTCTCATCTTTGCCCCTACAGCATCCACCATGTGTCTGGACTTTTGTCATAAAATAATATACATATTACATATGGAACTATTTAAAATATATCATACACATTTCACATGGAAATACAATTTACAATATACCTAGCATCTCAAAATAAAAAAATCCAACTTTATTATCTTACATATTCTTAAACCAAAAATAAAATAGCATCCCTTTCCAAAACAAATAAAAAAAATGGGAGTGGTCTCCCCTGGACTTTCTTATATACTCAGATATGGGAATGGATATTTGAGGAGTAAACTGCAAGACAATGATTATATTTTTATATTATGTACATTAACCATCAACAATGAATCAAATCAAATGAATAATATATTGAACAATTATTATAAAAATAAAGTTGAATAAATCAGACTCTGCAGCTGCATGAAGATAAAGTGCCACTTCCAGTTAGCAGAAATAGCGTAAATGTTGCTTGAAATCTATGTTTTGTACCTAATACTTGTATACAAAATTTGGTTGACCAAAGTGAAAGTGTACTCAAGTTATCATGTTTACATAAACACACACAGACAGACACACAAACATAATTTCAAAAAATATATTTTCGGACTCGAATGGGAGGTCTAAAACATCGAGAGTCATCAAAATCTCAAAATGGAGTTTTTGGAGGATTCCAGTACCTTCCTTTTACTTAGCATACAAGAAAGTCAGGGAGGTCTAAAATGTTGAGATTCATCAAAATCTCAACATTGAATTTTTGGACGATTACAATACTTTCCCTATACTTCGCATATGAGAAAGTAAAAAGAACAGGGCATCATACAAAGAGCTTCTCGCCAATGCCAATGAAATAATATATCAAATAGATTACTAATTATTATAAACACTAACTATAAACACAAACTAATACAAAATAAAATTTTACAAAAAAATGAAAACCCAAAATATACATTTCGTACAGCACACTGAATTACATTAAAACACTATTTTCCCACACTAAAAGAATATACGCTTTTTATTTTTTTAATTAAACATACAAAGATTACATGTAAAAACTAAAAAAAAAAATAACTTATTACTCACTTGAGTATTTCCAAATAATATATATGTCAAATAAAATAAAGTAAAATAATATTAGAAAAGGCTTGGGGAGAGGTGAAAATATGATACACCAAGCATCTGAAAGCTTAACAAAGAAGCCCCATATATTCAGTCTGTAGGGTGTAACTTTTGTAAAAAATTACAAAACACAGAATATACTTTAATACACATTTTCATAGCAATACTGTATATGTAACTCATGTTCAGCAATTAATCAAACAAATTACAACTTTATGAATTTACACTTTCTGTCTAATTTATATGCATATTTATGTGCTATTTTATCCTCTTCTTCAAATGAAATATATGGACCCACATTTTGTAACATATTTATAAGCAAAAATACCTGTTAATGTGTTTATGGATGTGTTTAGGCAGCGCTGCTGAACCTGAGGCTTATCTGATGACTTGAAGTGGGAGTGCAGAGGATCATCTGGGGGCTTCACCTTGAGACAGCTCTCACCAAAGCACATGAAGCTTCTGTAGCTATAGTAATCGTCATCAGCAGATAGAGCCTTGTTTGATGGTCTTCTGTGGTGATTTGTCCAATTCTAATGCATTTTAACTGCTATTCAATTTCAGTTATCTTTCATTTGAGAGGATCTTGTGTATAACAAGCAATCCCCAGTAAAGTGGTTTACTGAGTCAGGAACCCATTATAAATTCAAATTACCTTTTTTGAAGGGTTTGCGGAGGTCACAGTAATTCAAAACATAGAGCACAATGCTCTTTTAGTCTTTAGACATGTAGTCGCTGTTGGCAGGGGCTTTAGAAGAAGAAGAAAAAAAAAAACAATACATAAAGACAGTGTGCTGACAACTTCTCAGATGTCTTAATGAGGTTTATTTTAACATTTCTATAATTATTAGGAACAATTTACTTTTGCAATTGCTGAACTTTCTCTAAATCTCCTACCTGTAAATTGGAAAAACACCTTTAATTTTTAATTTCCACATAAGTATTTCATGGCGCAAACAGGTGGGTCACAACACGATATGAAAAGCAACTTTCATTCACTATGTGAATGTGAGCAAATCATTATGCTAAATATCCTGCAGTTAAAATAAATATGTTTGAGTTCTCTATTTATTTGTGTAACACGCATTGGGATTGCATTTCGCACATGGAGTTTACATCTTCTCCCTGTGTCTGTATTTGTTTTCTGCCAGGTCCTCTGGTCTTCCTTCTAAAGTCTCAAAGAAGTGCAAGTTAGGATGGCCCTGGGGGAGTATGAGTGTGTTTGAATGTGAGGTCTGTAGTGGACATTGTACAGTGCTGAAGGGATATTTTTAGGCCTCCTATGACCCTGAGTTGGATTAAGAATATCTAAGAATGTTATGCGTATTTTAAACAGGATTGCTTTTGTCATGGAAGTCCATTTATTTCTAGTACCACTTATTTTGTACAGAACCATGGAGAGCTAGAGCCTGTTTCAGCATAATCTAGGGTCAAGGTAGGAACAAGCCCTAGAGAGGATGCCAGTCCTTCATAAAATAAAGTCAAATTTCTTCATACTGGGCCAATTTAGTATGTGGACTATCAGGAGGTGCACCAGCCACTCAAACACCCGACACGAAAGACACAGACACAAATGGCGTAAAACAGAAGGGAGACATTTCCAGTCATTTACTACTAGCATCAATCACAATACAGCCCAGAAATACAGCACTTCTCTTCTTTCTTTCTTTCTTTCTTTCTTTCTTTCTTTCTTTCTTTCTTTCTTTCTTTCTTTCGTTCCTTTCTCCCTCCCTCCCCCTCTCTCTCTCTTTCACTCTCTGCCCTTCTCTCTGTCTCTTTCTCTCTGTCTCTGTCTCTCTCTTAACTCCTCCACAGGCAACCGTCATTCCACTTCCTCCCGACTCATCTCTGTAAAGCAGTTGGCTCCTTTTCAATTGGCACCCAGGAGCAATCCAGGTAGCTCATTAGGGAGGTTGAAGCCCAGAGTAGGGCTCTGCAGTTCCCACAGCTCCACCTGGTGGCATAATTCCCATACAGCCCTGTGGGAATCTGAGGTGCCTTTGCAATTCAGGTGGGTTGCCAAGTAGCAGGTCAAAGAAGACAGTGCCCTTCAAAAACCAAATTCCCTCTGCCCTTCCTTGAAGGAGGACTTATATTAGTTAAACTAAAATCCATGCCTTTGAAATGTAGAAGGAATTAGATACAAAGAAAATGTTTAAGAAAGTGATGAAGCCGTGATTCAAACCTAGGACTCTGGGGCTGTGATATAGCACAATGCAGAAAACAGCACCTTAATGCCATACTTTCATTCTTTATATTTGTTGTTTACCTGAAAATTATACAGATAGTGAATAGGCTTGGATTTGACACAAGCACTTGGAAATCAAAGGCAGCAATTCTAACAGCTGGGCTACCACATCATTGAATAGTTATCCTAAATATAATGCATATCATGCCAATGTAGCACTCAAGTTATAATGACTTCTCTTTGCATGTTTGTCCTGTTTTTTTGTTTTTCTCCCTCAGTCTAAATTCCTGTAGTCAGGTTTTATTCAGCATGGTAAATTAATCAAGTGTGTTCGTTCTGATGCAAGCTGTGGTGGAATTGTATCCAGTTTAGAAAGGAATCCTGGTTTGCTTTTTGCTTTTGACATCATGGTTCCAAAATGAAAGGTACATTTTACTAATAATGAGGATTAATTGTGATCTACCTTTATGCTCTTTGAAAAATGTTCATCCGTTCATTATCTATACCAGGGGTGAGCAATGTCAGTCCTGGAAGAGCCACAGTGGCTACAGGTTTTCATTCCAACCCAATTGCTTAATTATAAACCAATCCTTTCCAGTCTCAGACCTTATTTAATTTTATGGCTTGTTAGTCTGCAATGTAAGGTTCTTGTATCGTAGATATTTTCCTTTCCAAAGATATCATCAAAATGATTTGAAGCCTGTCACATCTTCTATTAAGTGTTTTAATAAATCGAACAGTGCATAATGAATACACAGAGATATAAATCGAAACAACCTAGATGGTGAACTGCTGACTGCTTTGTCATTTACATCTTATTGCTAATGAGGAGCCATTAAAACAGTGAATGCAGCTGTTTAAGGTTGAAATAAGCAATTAAGGGTGAGGAACCTTACAAAATGAGACCACTAAAATGAAGCATCAAAATGTCACTTAAGCAATAAGTTCTTCATCAGCAGTAATTGACTCATTAGAATTAGTCATTGAGCATCATTAAGAAACTGGGTTGGAACAAAAACCTGCAGCCACTGTGGCTCTCCAGGACCGACATTGCCCACCCCTGACCCCCCACCCCAGGCAGTTCCTATTCTATCAGCAACAGGCTCATGGACAGCAGCACCACTGAGGTTTTCAGCAGCAGGCACTGATACACGTGCATACAGCCACACTAAATCACAATAGGCCATTTTAGAGTTACCAGGTGACCTATCCTTCCTATCCTTGTATGTGGAATAAAAACCAAAAACCTGGTGAAAAACCCAAATGACCACATGTAAACACCATACACTGTCACTGAGTCAAAATTCTAGCTTCTTGGACATGTTTTCATTCCAATGTGATGCATCTGTTTCTTTCCTGTACACATCATGTAAGGCCAGGTTTATACTTAACACGACGCAACACTTGCTCCAGTGGATGCTCCTGCTACGCAAGTGTTGTACTGTTTATAGTTGCGCGCGTACTTTACGTAAATCTGGAGGAATCCACCAGGAGGCAGTGCAATATATTATTACAGTGAGAACAGGTTTGGCTTCGTTGTGTTGTGAATTGCCTGGAACACCCATCAAAATCATGACATCTTACCGCAATATCTCTGAAATGGATGTTTAATGATTAAATCCATCAATCCAGGGATGTGCCCATTCCAGCTAGCGTTGGGCACGAGGCAGAAACAATCCCTGGATGGGGCATCAGCTCATCACAAGATGAGTACAATCACTCATATACACTAGCATCATTTTAGTGCCACCAAATCTGCATATCTTTGGAAGGAAACCAGAGCACACTGTGGAAACCCAGCAGGAGAACATGCAGACTCCAGGAATGAAATACCAGCGACGTGACTCCCTGCGAGACAGCAGCGCTACAGCTACGCCACCGTGTCACCCCCATGTGTGTAATTATTAACAGTATTCAGTTGGAATATTGTACATTTAATGTGTTTTTTGGGGTGATCTATTGCTGTTTACCGCTGCTGTCAGGTCAGGAGGAAGCCCCAGAAGCTTGTAGCGATTAACAACTGGGATGACATTTACAACAGTCTGCTTTAATGATGTAAGTAAACAACGAGGGTAAAGTGGACATTTCAAGGTTAAAGCCGAAATGTCCACATTAATCACAAAATGCACCTTTTCACCATGTCCTTAAATTTTTTTTTTCTCTGCGGCTCAAATACAGCGCTGTACAGTATGTTGCTGTTGTGAAGTTGCAAAAAAAAAGACAGCACAAAGATGGTATGTGAGAGTTTTAAAATGTATTGTGTCATTATGATGGGGAATATGCGACGCTTGAATATAAAAGCACCATGAATGCATTTGTATGTCGGCATTTTGCTTCACCACATCAAACCATTCATCAAACATCGAAGTGTGCACATCGATCCCATATGATCCTCAAAGCAGCTTTCTGTTACATGTAGATAATTAACAGAGACTCTGATGTCACATTCCAACTTTTAGCACACTGCGCCCCCTGACGTTTTGCTGGTATTGCAACTCACGCACGCATCTCGTTAATCTCTGAGGACATGCTAAGAGGACATGTCAAATGAACACAGGGAACTTGTGGCAGCCATGATGCATTCGCATTCTGAGCGTGAAGTATAAACAAGTCCTAACTCTTGCTGGGGCTATTCCTTTCCAGTGGCACACCCTGTAATCTTGTAAAAGTAACTTAATCTGGCATCAAACCAAGTGAAGAAATCTGCAAGCACTTGTAAAACTGACTTGGATAAAAGGACACTGGTGTAAGGCACTATAGAATTGACTACTCCCCATGTTTTAAAGTATAATTAAGGAAGAAAAAAGATGACCTGCCTTTACATCGAGTCCAAGTGAACTTTAATAAAGACAATGCAGGCAAAGTAACATAATTAAAATCTGTGTAATGCAGCAAAATACTTGAAAATATTTTGTATAACAGTAAATGAAGTCCAAGATTCTTGAAGAAAATAGTAAAAATCACTAAACTATAAACTTAAATGACAAGTGATTGCCCTTGAGTAAAATATTGGGCTATACTTCAGAATACTTCTGAATCAAGCCTAATGTTCAGAGTGATTCATTTCATTTTGATATATCATTTCAGTCTGAGTACTACACTCTAGTTTTTCTGAGAATAGTCAGACTACAATTTAGATGTACACCTTTGCTAAACTTAACATGGTGTCATTAGTTTACATGGCACGAACAGTGAGCCACATGTTGATTGCCTTAATTTAAACAGTAGCATGGGACTGTGGGTGATTGTATACCTGCTACTGTGACATGCAGGAGACAGAGTGTTCTATATTAAATGTCTTTCACCTTGGACACTGACTGATCCACATCAGGAAACCTCTTGTGCATTCACAGATGTAGGACCTCAGTGCTCATAAGAGAGACTGTTTATCTCCTGTTTAAAAATAGATCACATCACATCCACAGACATGATATATTCTGCTATCAATTGTCTTGTCCTGAGATATATTTCAATTTTCTTATGGCAATTAATCCAGAGTTAGAAGACATTGGTTGTAAACTTAACTACAAGACTGGATTGTGAGTTTATGGGAAAGAAACAATAACTGGAGATTGGGACGAGGTCATGGTTCAAGGACTGACAAACTTTGTAATTTATATCAAAACACCATACATCAACACTTTAAAGGATATATCAAGGAAAAACAATTTAGAAAGATCTGAACAATGTTTAGGAGAAACTTGGAACACAAAGCTTAATGCATATAATTGTAAACTGATATACAGTATATATAGGTAACTACAAATACAAAATGGTCAACATTGATCTTAAAGGCTAGATTCACATTCAGGCAACAAACAGCAACATGAAGCAATTAAATAGTAAATAGTAATTAAAGTAGTAATTAAATAGTAAATTTAATAGTAAAAATAAAGTATTAGATTAGATTAAATTAACTTTATTACTCCCATGGGAAAATTCAGATGCATGTGCAGCAGCGGAAACATAAAAAACAAGGTAAACAAGGTTACATGTTCACACGACAAATAATGCAGCCAGTTAATCAATCAGTCGATAAATAAATAAAAAATAAATGTAACAAACCAGTGATTTAGAACATTATGTGCAATTAGGATTACTGTGACATCCGTGCAGAAAAGAAATAACATTCACATCTCTGGAGTAGAGGACGTATGCTTTGTGGTAAAGTGAGGTCAGCAGCTGGTGGGCAAATTTTAAAAAAATAATTGCCGCTCTCGTGTCTTTTGCGTGAGGCGTGGTAGCGTGGCAAGAACAGTTCCCGTTCGCAATGCGGGAGCAGGCGGCCTCCGCTTAGTGCACACGTGTAGGATCAGACATGACCCTAATTGGCGCCGGGAGCTGCTGATTGCTCCTGCTGTGCCACATCCTTGGTTTAATAGGGAAGCAGTGAGTGTTACACCGGGGAAAAAAAAGGCAGATTGGAAAGAAAAGAGAAAACATGGGATCGGAGAGAATGAAAAGGAAGAAAAAGAAAGGAGGTTAAAAGATGGAGAGAGAAAGAAGGAGAGAGGGAGAGCTGGTGCAACTGAAAGCGAGAGAGATGGTAGACAGCCAGGATGAAGTCTCTCGAAGAAGCACACGGTCAGTGCTCAGGGGCTGATGGTCACTCCAGCTGAATGATCTGGAAGCTTGAGTGACTGACGCACGCTGCTCAGTTGGAGCAACTTGTCGAAGAGGCTCAGAATGGCGTCCTGTGGGTGGTGCCATGGACCGCAGGGGCACGAGCCTGGCAACAGGAGTCTGCTTTACCTGTTGACTCTTTAAGACTGACTATAAAAATATATTGTCTATTTACAGAATATATCAAAGTATTCAATCTGTTTAAAAATAAAGATGACATCCAAATAAATAATTAAATATAGGTTGTGTATAGTTTCTTTGCTACATAAATAACTGTATAAGTTAATGTAAAATATATACAGTGTGTGTACATCTCCCAAATAGTGACTTTCTTCCATTTACTGTGAGTCAGCGGTTCAACAGGCTGCCAAATGTGTGGTGCAGGACTGCTGGATCTTGTTAAATTATTTGTTTTCCAATTTAGCTGGTGGTGATTTTCCTCATAAAACCACAAAATGTTATCGATGGTAGCTTAAAGGCACTATAACAAGTAGCTACAGTAGCAATGGTACATTGGAGGTAGGCATTTACATTATTGAGTGGGAAGTTGCAAGGGGCAAATAAAAAGCCAATGCAGCTTCATTTTTCAGATGTGCATTGAGAAGCTGAGCTTGTAAAATGTTTGGCTAAGGAACTATTATTAAGGGCCTGAAAGATCCTCACTGATCATATACATCTTCAGATATATAGTTGGAGTTGTCACCATTCAGATGAAAAACAAAACATTTATTTTTGTTTTGTGTTTAGTTATTTTTGCTGTTTGCTCGTTGCATGATGATAATGATGAGTTCATCAACCTTGGGTACACCCATGCACAAGTATTGTCCAAAGTCTGCCAAAAGGAAGTTCTTCATTGCCACAGAAATATTATCTGTTATAGTCTTGCCATGGTTCCATTCTAAACTTGAGTTTAATACTAATTTGCCTGTTTATTTTGATAATTTTTGCATTTAATTATTTCTCAAGTCAAATCACTTTTATTGTCAAATCACTTAACATGAATGTATGAGTGAGTGAAAAGCTTATGTGAAAGGCCCACAATATGACAGCAATTTTAACACAATAGAGTATGCATGTAATAAATATATTGAAACATGAATTCACCAATTACTGTACACACTCTGCAGAACACATTATGGAATTTAACACATTACACAAGTAAACACTTACACATACTTATGTTCGTACTCTATTCAATACACACTCAACAGAAAAAGGTGGAGTGCAATGTAATGCGCAAATGATGTAGCAACAGCATGAAGTTGTGCGTTACAGGACAGGATGGTGATAAGAGTTAGTTCCAGGCACTGTGCTGAATTCTGTTAATGATACTGTGTTTGTTGATGTTTTCTCCTAATTTAATGATTTTCATTTAGTTTGCTTCTTCCTTGTCAATTATTTTGTAATAACTTTTTCTATATATAATTATATTAATTTTGCTTGTTCTCCATTTACCCTTCAAGCTAACACCAGGGGGATGGGGTTTCCCAATCCCACAGAAGCTTCTGGAGCCTCCTAAGGCAATGTTTCCCAGCCTTTTAATGTCATGACTGGCTTTTTCCTTGTGTCTTTAAAACAAGAAGTGGGTGGGACCTTAGTGACTTGAGTGTCATCGTCAGAGTGGGGAGGACTGAGCAAGACCAACTTGCGACGCACCATGACCCAATATAAATAATAGCAAATCACAGCCCACTGGCAACAGGCACATGATCCAAAAGTAGGTTGTGACCCAGTGGTTGAGAAATATTGGATTAGCAGACCGTGAGGATATAGCTGATGTATTAGTTTGGCTTGGCTTGGATGTTGTTGTTTGACTCCCCTTTTTGGTTTTCCTTTATTTTAAAAAGCATTATATTATCAGAACTAAAATCACCCGGAGATTGAACAGTTTTAAAGGGAGAGGCAATCTTTTAGTCAATAAGCAGATGAGGTTCAAAAACACTGAGAAGACAGTCAGTAAACAATTGTCAAAGCCTGGAAGACACAACATAGAAACTGCAGTCAAAAATGTTAATAGCACAGGTCATTAACACAATTGTGTTTTAAATAACTCTTAACTATTGCTAAAATTATCATTATTTTATAGACAAACCAAGCTTGGACAGAAGGCAATGAGTCCTACAGGCTTTTATAGGAGAAATAAGATAATGTCTCACGTCACAAAGCAGACAGCTATCAATGAAAGTTGTTGCCATAAATAGCCGTTAAAACCAACACATAAATTGGCGGCAAAATTTTAAAAGCCAAATATAGATTCACAACTACTAGTTAATTTCAATGTTTTTTTACTTTGATTTTAACTTGAAGCCTCCCACTGCTGTGTTGTTTTAGTTGCCAGTCTTTGGGATTTCTGTGTATGAATTCTGCCCATTCCTAACTTGTTACCCCACTCAATATATACAACAAATATAACATTGACATTCCTTTTGTTGTTCTTTTCTTAAGGCCAGATAAATTCTAACAATGACTACAATACACAACAGTGATTTGTAGTTGAACTGCTAACTGATGACCATGGAAGACTAGAAGTAGGGTTTCCTCTTGTGTGCTACAAACAGTTCAAAATATGCTACATTTGTGGTGCTGAAAAAAACAACAGCCATTAAAAAGGCTTAGAGGCAGTTATTTGTCCTGGTGGAGATTTCAATGATATAACTCTTACAAGGGCAGACTCAGTTGTCTTTTCTCTTGACTGATTGTTACAACTAGAGATGCAGTATCTTAGTCAGTTACCACAGTTTGTTGTAGCTCTCCAAGAGTAATCCTCTCTGTCAAGCACAAGTCAGTCTACCTGAGGGTTAGCGTTCAGATGACTCTGTCTATGTGGTAAATATACTAAACTCCATTATGTAAGTCTGTATTTATGTTTTTATTATTTTGTCTATGTATTTATAATTTTTTGAATTTTATTTTATGTATTTATTTGTTCTTTGAAAATCTGTTTTCTCTTTACCTAACTGTAAAGCACTTTGAGCTACATGTTTTGTATGAAATGTGCTATAGAAATAAATGTTGTTTCTGTTGTCATTACACATCTTTCTATCCTATCATTGTGCTTCAAAATACAGTCTTAATTACGAATGAACTTATGAATTAACACTATTCATTATTATTTTTTTGAAATTTACTGTACATAGGTTGAATTTACTAACATGACAATAAAGTTGAATATTGTTTTCATTTAAAGCTCTGAGGCTATTTGACTTATTGAGCTTGGTGACCAAACTTTGCGGTGATATTGAAAGCACGGGTACCTTTATAAAGCTAGTTAGGTGTTCTGTTTAGGAGGGTCTTAATGCAAAAAGAAGTGAAATTACAGCAAACATACACTCCAGCCGGCCCACCCATTTTGTTTTGGATGCAGTCAGTACACTAAAGCAAAACAGGAATAAAGTAGCACAAAGCAGCAGTATCAAGCCAGCATAAATTATCATTTATCCTATGTGAGATACACAAAACTTCACAAATTATTATGTGTTCTGCTGGGTTTTGGTCATATGGGACTCCTTTTGAAAGTATTTTTTATCCACCTACGGAAAAAAATAACCGCAGATCTACTTAATTCTATATTCAGCATTGCTCTGACAGGTACATTGTATATTTAAAATTGACTGAGGATGATGATGATAAACTAAATCAGTATACAGATGGTAAATATTACATGAATCTGTCAGTTTTCTAAATCAGCATTAGAAGGTTATAAGAAGCTGTCAATCTTAGGGCAGATGTACTGTATATACACACACCTAGAGAGTCTTGGTCCAGTTTAGAGTTGATGTTTAGATTACCATGAATGTCTTTGAAAAGTTAAATGAAATCAGAGTAGCAGTAGCAGTAGTAGTTCTCGTGCATATACAATACAGTGAAATTCTTACTTTAATGTCCAACCAACACACAAAATATCACCACTTTCAATTTATTGATAGATAGATAGATAGATAGATAGATAGATAGATAGATAGATAGATAGATAGATAGATAGATAGATAGATAGATAGATAGATAGATAGATACTGTATAAACACAGTGCATACTATGGGGATAGATTAAAAGTTGCCCCATATCCACACAAGATACAGTTGACCAAAGTACTAACACAAAAGTATTTATTCACAGTAAAAGTATTTATTCACAGCAGAGAAAGGGTACAATACAGGCACAACTTCTTTAACCAAACCACTCCTCTGCATCTCTGGCCTTCCATCCTCTCACCAGATGAACCCTGGTTGAGAGCTTTATCCCAAATCCTAGTTCATTGAACCACAGCCTGGAAAGAACTTTTAAGCCTGTAGCCATGACAACATTCATGTAAACCTTTTTTAAGTACTTGGTGAGAACGTCTGGCTTACCAGGTTGCCATCCAAAATCTTGGTTCTGTCTGTGCAGGGCTCCCCTTTAGGGGTATTAGGTGTCAGTGCCTGTTCCCTCATCACAGCAGAGTTACAGTATACAGGAAACCAGACTGGCCCTTAACCACCATTATCCTAGGGAGGCTACAGCATATTGTCCTCTAGTAGATAGGAGAGCAATAACACTATTAACATTACTGTTTCATTTAATCTTGCATCTTGAATGACCTGGATCTGAACTGGTACAGCCCTGTTGGTTATCATATCTATTTCTAGGTCTGGTTCCTTAACAAAAGTAAGAAAGTTTAAACTCTATACACATGTTGATCTTGTAAAAGAGATTAACCCAGGTCTAAGCACCCTTCAAGTAAGTATAATGCAGTAATCATTTGTTTAATGCTTAATAAATCAATGCCCAAATGTCTGTGTGGAGTTTGCATATTTTTTAGATCACACTGATTTACCTAAACACTTTTATTTTAGGTCATTTGCCAGTACCAAAAATCCATCCCTTGTAGCTGTGGGTGTAAGTGGGACCTTTGATGGAGTGACACCCCATCCAAGGCCGAATTTCGCTTTAGCATCCCTGAATTGGATTAGTAGGTGTGAGAATTGTGCTTATGTCTTTCTAGATCGTAAACTGTGATGGAAAACTGACTATGTAAGTATAGAAAAAATGAAAGTAGACTATTTAATGCCCAATGATTAATTGATTCCTGATATACATTAAGAGGAAGTAATGTAAGTATCTTAAATTCACAATGCAGTATATCAGGATAATGAAATGCCTAGCCACTCCATCATGCCTGGTGCTATTAAAACACATTGTGTCTCTCAGTGTATTTGTCAGGATTCTTAATCTCCTCCAGAACACAGAATACCTTAAAAGAAAGTCCTCATCCATATTCCCATAACAAAAACATTCAATAATGGCCTCTCGTACAGCCAGATTCTCCACAGTTGTAGAGCACCTTCTGCCAATTTATGTTGAAATGTAACACTAATCAAGATGCACCAGACAGTCAGAATGTGTTGGTGCACATTAGTGCACTGTTTTTACCGTTTATATTGGTGCGCATTTTGCTCATGATTTGTTTTGGTCACTTATGGTACTGCACTTTGATAATATTACTGGATAAGTTATTGCTATGTTAACATGACAAGTCACTAGTGATATCATATGTCTGCATAAAATCCACAGTAAAAAATGCAAAAAAAAGTGCAAACTTTGTAATTATAAGTTGGCATTAATCAGAGCAATTTTTAATTTTGAAGAAAGAAAGAAAGAAAGAAAAAGAAACCCTTATGTTGTATATATAAACCCCAAGAGAGCATAATGGGTAGTCATCCCTTCATTATGATTGCACTCCAAGGGAGCACAAGCCCTGGACTTTAGCGTATTTGGATAGAAAAGGATAGAAACGCGTTAGTGTCCAGAGAAAAATAAGACAGATTGACTGTAGCAGCTAGTAGAAAAGAAGTCAAACATAACTTCAATATGCTTTTTAAAGAAAAAACTAAAATACAAAAGAAAACTTTAGTGTTTGGTTGGAAGAACATCAAAGGAAAAATAATGAAGTCTGTATTGTGAAGAAATCAGTAAAAATAACCTTGGCTTGAGATCAAAGACTAACTTGAGCCGTTGCTTTTCCTTCTACATAGATACTGATTTTGGATAGACGTAATTTGATGTCACAGAAAAATACACTTGAAAGTGGATGCAGAATTAAAATCAGGGGAAAATATATACCAAATCATGACACTAATTTTTTTCTTCACTTGATGAAAACTATAAGACTTGCCATGAAGTTACCACCATTTTTCTTTCCCAGGAGAACACAAGATATGGTTCCATGTTAACTTGTCCTTACCATAATTGTTTTAATAGATCCAGCCAGTAAACAAAATGAAAAGCTATAGGCAGAAGAAATACAAATATACATACATTTCCAGAAAAACAAAGCAGTAGGCTAAGCAGTTACTCTAAATAGCCATGATGTGGGTGGGAGTACCCTTTGATTTTGACACCTTGTCTAGGTGTGATTTTTGAAGAAACTAGAATATAAAACATGTTTTCAGTTATTTCACCTTTTTTTGTTAAGTACATAACTCCACATATGTTCATTCATAGTTTTGATGCCTTCAGTGAGAATCTACCAATGTAAATGGTCATGAAAATAAAGAAAACACATTGAATGAGGAGGTGTGTCCAAACTTTTGGCCTGTACTCTATATATATATATATATATATATATATATATATATATATATATATATATATATATATATATATATATATATATATATATGTATGTATAGTGTATTTTTGCTCCCATGCCATTTGAACCTTCATAACATAGTTCGTTAATAAGTAAAGCATCTATCACATTACAGTTCGAAACAAATATACAGTAGTTCTTTCACAGAGTTTTGAAAAGTCATATGGCTAGTGGGTTTGTAGTACTGGTTTTACTTAATTTTATCCATACCCGACAGGGTCACTCATTCTGTGACTTACAACCTAACCAAGTTGGGTTTCATTGGCCAATGTTTTTATGATTCTATAGCAAGCTTGACTCTACAAGAGAAAATAATTTTTTCTGTGTTAAAAAGTGCAATATTATAATTTCATGTAATATGCTTAATATAAAGTACTTGATGTTTCGGCTTTGGTGTCTCTTGCTGAAGTGCCTCACCATGTGGAACAGACTACAGTAATTAAAAAAATAAATATGCACCAGTTCACAGCTCATATCTGGATAATACATTTGTATTGCTTAAGGCAAAATGATTAATGAGGGAAAAACATTTATTAGGAAATTCTACTAAAATCCACATTGCAGCAACTAAATATTATAAATCTTGCATTTAAACATTAACCATTCAGTTTTTAAAGGAATCTTTTAGAAGTAAAGGTAAATCAGCTTTGAAAGCAGATTCTGTAATATGGAAACGGTCACATAACAGGGAATATTTTAAACAGACATATATTATTCAAGCAAATAATATTATTTCTTTATTGAGTAGATGGTGGGCTTACAGAAATAAAAAATAACGCACTCTCACAACTAAACCCCTACTGTGGCACTCCATTTGAGTATATATCCGGTTTTATTCTGCTTCAAAGTACTATGAGGATACCTGGGTGGGCATTCTCGCTTTCTTGGCCACCAGAGGGCTGCCTGCAGCTGACATTTTTCTTTCTGCTATTCTACAAATGAACAAAATCTCAAATGACCCCTTTATGTATATCATTGTTCACATTATTTTGTGGGTCAGAGCTTTGTATGTACCACCAAGAAAAAGACATATCAATGATAATAACACATTCAACTTTTTTGTTTTCAAAAGTAACCAGTTTGTTAAAATTCTTATTTTGAAGTTGTTTCTCAAAGAAACAAAATCATGAAATTAAAAACAGGGATAAAAGAACTTATTGAAACTAAGAGAAAGAGCACTATGCAATAACATGCAGTAACAGATGCCTTTATTAAAGATACCAGTCATACAATCAGATTTTTCATTCTCAGCCCACGCAGTACTGTTTAAGAAGAAGAAATTGCTTATGAATCTGCTGGTCCATACTTTGATAATATCATAGTAAACTGTAGTCGTTGGACCCCCTTATTATGATGCAGACTTTAATCCATCCTTTGTTTTATAACCTTATGGTTGTCCTGTCTTTTGTTTTTTCACGTATCACCCAGCAATTCTATCAACCATGACACTTTATAAGGTGCAACAATAAAAAGTTTAAAAGTGTTGATTTGTTCACATTCTATTGCTCAAAGCATCGTAGAAAGCAGAGTCACTCTTGTGTCTTTTTTCTTAGCAAGTGAGTCAAAAATGAGCAGAATACCTCAAAGGTTTGGGGAGGAACAAAGAAAAAGGTAAACAATAGCAACAGAAAAAGGGCATTTCACATGAACTAAATGTCCTACAGATGTAGATGTAGGCCAACAAACAGGATAACACTGTCTTTGGTCTAACAAAGCACAGATAGAATTATTCTGGCATGTGTTTCAGACTGTAATGTTTATGTATGAAACAATAACATAATCTATAATAATTATGAATGTCTGAACTGCTGCGAGTACATGTCTCATAGTTGTGAGAGGATGCGGATCTTAAATTTTAAATGGGAAATATTACAAAAAAGACAGTTAATGTGTTAAGAGTTGTGGCTCCTTCTACATTTCAACTTATTTATGAACTAGCTGGAAAAATGAAAAGATTTCTGTCAGTGTTGACTGGGTAGGGCTTGTACGGCAGGGTTAGTGAGCAAAGTGCAAAGATTTGGATCGTTGGAAGTGTTATCTGTAGAGATTTCAGTGTTAGACTCTGCTCTTTTGTACAGTTTTTACAGTTGTTATGTAGAATTGCTGTAAATCTAAACTACAGTATATACATGGAGACTATGTTATATGAAATTAAAATTAGGAAAATATAAGCATAGATAGGCATATTTTGTAATAGTTAAGAAAAAAGACAAAGGTGCTGGAGAGTACACATAGCTAAATGTATACAGTTTAAGCAGCAGAATCATGTGAAGCACCAACAGATACTGGCAATAAGCATATACTGTAACTACTGTGTTGTGTCATAATAACACAGAAACATACCAATGACAGGCTTAGGAACCAGCAGACAGAGTGACAGTAAGTACAAGTCTACTCTCTTCAGGAAGCTGACACTTTTGTGTGTCTTTTTTGTCAACTTTTATGATTATGTACAGCAGGATATAACAAAAAAAAGTTATGAAACATAAATTCAGTTCTGCAAAGCAACGCTGAAACATGCTATATTTCTTTCATGTTTTGTAGTATTGAATGCGGGAAACATTTCCACCGTTATGGTACTGCAGGCAGGGACAGTTTCCAGTTCTTCTTGCTTTTTGTGTGAGCTTGGTGATTTTAAATTATGTGCTGCCATTTGATTTTTCAGCTTTAAGTAGCTGTGCCCCTTCGATTAAGAACCAGTATAATATAATAAAACCAAATCAACCAATATCAGTTAGTAAATAAGCCTTTCAATTGCTTAAAAAGAAGAAAGATGGAGACGATCAAACTGATGGAAGTGAGTCTGGTCATGCAGTTTAATAATAGGCAGTAGAAGCAAAAATTTGTACAAGATGCAACACCATTTCTGTAAAGTTTAAATTAATAAGAATTTGAATGGGTTCAGCTATAATATACTTATTGCATAAATTCGGGGCACTATGTATGAAATATTGTCTTTGAATTCAACAAAACCATAATAATTAAAGATATACTCTATCATTCAAAAGTTTGGAATTATCAGAAATGTTCATGTTTTTAAATAAATTTAATAGAATTTTTTATCAAGGTATCATTACGTTAATTTAAAAATATAGACAAGACATTACTACTGCGTATTTACTGCTTGAAATGACTGATATATCACTTATTACTCATATATTACTGTAAAACCCTTTTCAGGAGCAATTATTCCAGTATCCTAATAATAAACCTTTTTAGAGAAACCTTTTTTTTTTTTTTTTATTAATTTTATTACAATCAATACATAGCAATCAAGTTTTTACAAAAAAAAAGAATTATGCTAAGAACAGATCGATCCCCACCCTTGAGAGAGAGAGCAAGCCAAATGGTGTAAAATTTAAGGCTTGTAAAAATACCTAAATCAACAAATTCTCTGTGCTTTATAAAATCATTTCAAAATATTACTGATTAGATCCTGCCATGTTTTGAAAAAAGTCTGCACAGATCCTCTAACTGAGTATTTGATTTTTTCCAATTTTAAATAATATAACACATCAGTTTCCCACTGACTTAAAAGAGGAGAGTTTGGGTTCTTCCAGTTTATCAGAATAAGTCTGCGTGCCAACAGTGTAGTGAATGCAATCACAATTTGTTTGTCTTTCTCCACTTTAAGACCCTCTGGAAGAACCCCAAACACAGCTGTTAATGGGTTAGGAGGGATTGTGAGTCCAAGACTGTCTGAGAGGTAATTAAAAATTTTTGTCCAGAATAATGTTAATTTGGTGCAGGCCCAGAACATGTGACCTAGTGAGGCTGGGGCTTGGTTGCAACGTTCGCAGGTTGGATCATGCCCTGGAAACATTTTGAGAGTTTTAGTCGAGACAGATGTGCTCGATATATAATTTTGAGTTGTATAATTGTATGCTTTGCGCATATGGAGCTTGAGTGAATTCTCTGCATTGCTACTTTCCACTCCTTTTCTGATATATTAATTGAGAGGTCATTTTCCCAGTGTCCTCTTGGATCTTTGAAAGGAAGGGATTGTAAAAGGATTTTATATATTGTAGAGATGGAGTCTAACTCCTTGAAATTGAGCAATAATTTTTCCAGCGTGGATGAGGGTGCAAGATGAGGAAAATCTGGAAGGTTCTGTTTAACAAAGTTCCTGATTTGAAGATAGTGAAAGAAATTTGTAGCTGGAATGTTAAATTTGGAATGTAATTGTTCATAGGATGCAAAGACGTTGTCTATATAAAGATCTCTAAGCAAGTTAATTCCAAATTTTTCCAGATATTAAAACTGCATATGTTTGTGAGGGTTGAAAGAGGTGGTTCTTTTGCAGGGTGCCACAGAAAGAAGCTTCTCCGTCTTAAAATGCTTTCTACATTGGTTCCAGATTCTAAGTGAGTGGAGCACAATTGGGTTATTAGTGTATTGCCGATAACGTGTGTTTATTGGAGCACAAAGCAAGGAATACAAAGAAGTACTGCAGGATTTTACTTCTATTGCGGTCCATGCCTGTGTATGTTCTTCTATTTGTGTCCAGGTTCTTATCGACTGTATATTTGCCCCAGTAATAAAACTGGAAGTTAGGTAGAGCCATGCCGCCTTCTGCCTTTTGTCTTTGTAGGGTCGCTCTTTTGATGCGTGGATGTTTAGAATTCCAAATAAATGAGGTTATTGTTGAATCTAATTGCTTAAAGAACGATTTATTAATGTATATTGGTATGTTTTGAAATAAAAAGGAGCTTAGGAAGAATATTCATCTTAACAGTGTTAATTCTTCCAGCTAGTGTGAGATGAAGGGTTGACCATCTATGCAAGTCTTGTTTAATTTTTTCCATGCAGACGACGAAATTTTGTTGATAAAGAGCTTTATGTTTACTTGTGATGTTTACCCCGAGGTATTTAAACTGTTCTGCAATGATAAAAGGAAGGGTGTCTAATCTAATATTATATGCTTGCGAATTCACGGAAAGAGTACACTTTTATTCAGATTAATTCTGAGACCAGAGAGCTTTTGAAATTCTGTGAGTGCTGCTAAGACTGCAGGCACAGAATTTTCTGGGTCCGATATATACAGTACCATGTCATCTGCATATAATGAGATTTTCTGTTCCAGTCCTTCTCTGCTAATCCCCTTTATCTGATCAGTATTTCGACAATGTATTGCCAGTGGTTCAATGGCAATTGCAAACAGCAGTGGTGACAAAGGGCATCCTTGTCTTGTGCCACGCTCTAGTTTAAAGTAGTCTGAGCAAATGTTATTGATGCAAACTGAAGCTTCTGGGTTAGTATACAGTAATTTAATCCATGCACAAATGTTCGGGCCAAACCCAAACTTCTCCAAAATAGTAAAAAGGTATTTCCATTCAATCATGTCGAATGCTTTTTCTGCATCCAATGATAATAATATTTCTGGGGTGTTTGATTTAGTTGGTGAGTATATTACATTAAACAGGCGTCGAAGATTTGAAGATAAGTGTCGGCCCCTAATAAATCCAGTTTGGTCTTGTGATATTACTGAGGGAGCACTTTCTCCATCCTTCTAGCTATGATTTTAGAGAGTATTTTAACGTCGTTATTCAGAAGTGAAATTGGTCTGTATGATGCACATTGTAATAAGTCCTTATTTTGTTTTGGAAAGACAGTGATTAGTGCTTGGCGAAAGGTTTGTGGAAGAGATTGGTTATCTCTGGCTTCTGTAAATGTTGCTAATAGGAGGGAGCTAGCTGAGCGGAGAATTTCTTGTAAAACTCTGCAGGGTAGCCATCAGGGCCTGCTGCTTTTCCACCTTGGAGTGACTTTATAGCATCCAGTAATTCTGATAATGACAGAGGTTTATCGAGTTCCTCCACACTAAAAGCGTCAATTTGTGGTATCTGTAATTTATCCAGAAATGCATTAGATTGTATATTGTCTTCTTTAAACTCAGTAGTATATAGGGATTTATAGTAGTCTCTAAAAGTGTACATTATATTTTTGTGTTCGATGATTTTATCTCCGTTCGTGTTAGTAATTACGAGATTGCGCTATGCATATCTTGCTTGTGAATTTGTTGCGCTAAAAGCTTATTAGCTTTCTCCATGTTCATAATAATGATGTCTGGATTTGTAAATTAGTTGTTCGGTTTCTTTAGTTGTCAAGAGGTTTAATTCTGAATGTAGAGCCTGCCTCCTCTTATGTAGAGTCTCGCTTGGTAGTCTGGCATGTTCTTCATCTATTTTAGTAATTTCGCTTTTTATCTCTGCTACTTTCTTCGCTTCGGATTTATTTCTGTGGGAAAGATATGAGATAATCTGTCCTCTTAAGAAGGCCTTAAGAGTTTCCCAGAGTATTCCTGCAGAGATCTCAGGGGATGTATTTGTCTCTAGAAAGAATTCAATTTGTTTGGATATAAATTCAGTACAATTCTCGTCAGCTAATAGAAGCGGATTGAGCGCCATCTGCGGGTGAGTGTATGGGGCTTAGTAATTTCAGCTCCAAGATCATCGGAGCATGGTCTGAAATAACAATAGCATCGTATTTACAAGATTTAATCTTAGGCAAGAAGTTATTATCTATAAAGAAGTAATCAATCCTTGAGTAGCAATGATGTACTGGTGAGTAGAAAGAATATGTTCTTGAATTTGGGTTTAAAAACCTCCAGGGATCTGATAAGTTGTGATCAGTTATAAACTTTGTAATTATCTTTGCGGTGTTAGTTGCCGTTCCCCCTGTGGAGGAAGTCTTATCTAAAAGTGGATTTAGAACACAATTAAAGTCCCCAGCCATTATAAGTTTATGAGTGTTCAGATTGGGAATGGATGCAAATAAATTTTGTATAAATTCCTTATCATCAACATTAGGTGCATAAACATTTATCAAAATCATTTTACAGTTAGATAAGTCTCCCATGACCATCACATATCTCCCTTCAGGATCCAATACTACATCTGATGCTACAAATGGTACTGTTCTATGTATGAGAATTCCCACCCCTCTAGTTTTCTTTGTAAAACTAGAATGGAACATTTGGCCAGTCCAGTCTTTTGCAGCCGGAACTGATCCTTACTTAGTAAGTGGGTTTCCTGTAAAAATACTATTTTAGCATTTAGACCTGTTAGGTGAGAAAGTACTTTCTTTCTCTTTAATTCGTGATTCAGGCCTTTAACATTCCAGCTTACAAGGTTAACTGTCCCATCATGGAGACACTGATTCTGAGTTTTTGGTGTCATATTATAGTCTTAACTGGAAGTGAAATAGTTTAGGTCTTAATTTCCTATTCCCCAAGAGTTGTTGCCATGCAGCTTATTATTACGTTGATAGTTATAATTATAAAGATTGAGATGATAGATTAGATATAGATCAAGCCTGCTCTCTTTCTCTTCCCCTTAACCCCCACCCTCCCTTTTGCCTCCCCAGGTGAGGCTTAAACCCACTTCATGCGGTCCCAGTCCTCTGACATACCCAGAGACAGAGCACGTCCAAAGCACCTCAAGCCCCCATGCAGTGGCGCTTTAAGGTTAAAAGATAGAGATATCTGTTACCAATATAGTCTTTAAAAGAGGAAAAAGAAAAAGAAAAAGAATTTTGCACTTAATATATATATATATATATATATATATATACATATACATATATATATATATATATACATACATATATCTTCATCAATTTTAGTGCATTAAGATGATATCCCCAGATAATAAACCCAGGTGATGGTGTTAAAGATGTGTCCAAAACAAGCATAACAAGTCTTAATGCAGTAATAGCAATAACAGCAAACCAAGGGTATGATATTGAACAGTCTCATTTAGGGTACACATGAAATAATTAGAAAAAAAAAAGAGGAGGAAAACGTAATTAAGCACAATAAAACATAAACATTTAGCCCTAGTAATACTAAGTAATAATAAGTAATAAGTAAGTAATAATAATAATAAGTAAGAATATAAGAATATGAGAATATATGCTGATAAAAACCCGTATTTTAAAACAAATAGATCAGACAGTAGATTATTAATCCTAGCTTTATCATTTACCGCCATGACTCACAATTATGTATCAGAATAGTCCCGGGATCAGCTTTCTTAACTCATTTTCTGCCTCCTCCTTGCTAGCGAAAACATAGAAATGACCCTGCCATTCCACTTTCAGTTTTGCCGGATACAGGAGGCCGTATTTGACATTGGCTTGCCGTAGCGCTGTTTAATATTATAGAAGGCGCGCTTAATAGCTGTTGCTGGAGAGAAGTCAGGGAAGACGCGAATGTGGCAATCTTCATATATAATATCTTCCTTTTTTCCTGAGGAGTTCCATCACCTCTAACTTAAATGATAATCGTTCAAAACGAACTATAAAAGATCTTGGTCGGGTCTGACGGTGTTTGATCAGCGACGCTGTAAGCCGCTGCTATCTCAGATTCTGCTTTAAAGTCGCCCCGATTATTTTAGAAAAAGTTCAGTTGCGAATTTCACGGGTTTAAACTTTCTCGATTCTCCGGCAGGCCTTCAATTCTGACATTATACCTTCTATTCCCATCTTCTAAAGCAGCCAGTCTGTCTCCAAGTTTTTCTCCGAGTTTTTTACATTCCGAACTGACATTTACTGCTCTTTCCTCGGCACTGGCAGCTAGATGTTCGCTATTTCGATCCGATTCGTGAATGTCTCACTAAGATGCTCCAATTGATCAGCAAGCGTGCTCAGTTTAGCCGAGTTTTTCTCAATGCGCTCTTCAATTTTACCCAGCACCTGTCGGTTCAAGTTGTACCTCTTGACGCAGCCTTTCATTTGCCTGTTGGAATTCCTGTCGCAGCCTTTCATTTGCCTGTTGGATTTCCTGTCGCAAACATTCATTGGCCTGTTTCATCTCCTGTTTCAGTCTCTCATGTGCCTTTGCCGTCGCTTTCTCATTAGCCTTCTCGCTTTTCTTTATATCTTGTGTGAGCTCAGCGAGCAACACTTTCAGTTCAGATAGCTCAAATGTGCCTTCTTGTACCGTAGATGAAGCAGCAGACTCTGCTGAAGCCGGTGTCCCCGCTGCTCCAGTCCCGCGTAATTGCGTAACTGAAGCCGCGGACCTCCCGGCCTTTTCCAGTTTCAGGTAATCCTCTCCAATCGGCGAGCTATCCACATCTGCACTCACGATCGCACCTTCGCTCCCCTTTTCGCTCTCAGCCGGCGACGATGTAGCGGACCGTGGTCCCGAGGAGTCTGTACTTTCGCCCATCTGATCCAGGTCTGTCTCTGACAGGCCGTATCTCGAGCTAGGGCTTGCTGATCGCAGCTTGGATGTAGCTTTAGTCTTCGATTCTTTCGACCCCTTCTTGTTGGCCATGTTTATATGTGTTTACATATACTGTAGCGGTCCCTCTCGGGTTGAATAAATACAGGATATCTCAGAATAATAAGCAAATAACATGAAAAATAGCACCACTGCTAGCGGAGCTCCACTTCAGACGTCCATCTCTCGCATCGGACGAGACCAAGCTTCCTTTTTAAGTTTAACCCAGTTATTCTAGTCAAATACAGCAAATAAATTGTTTTTCCTTGGCTTGCAAGGAACTGGCATTCCTAACGTTCAGTTCATCTGCAACAATGCAAAGACGACAACGCTGGGGTGCTGGTTGTAAAGGCAGCATTTCAACAAAAAAGCCATATCTGAAACTGTCAAAAAAGAACATAGATATTGGACAATGGACGACTAGAAAAAGAGCATTATAGGCTGCATTCCAGAGTTCTCTTTTCACTGTTGCAGATGAGGCTGGTATTTGGTGTATGAAGAAGCCAACTGAGGACATTTAAGGCATCTGTTTATCAAACTGCAGACTCTAATGTACTTATCATCTTGTGCTTTTGTGCATCCACTCTTTCTTGTATTACTTTTCTTGCCTGATTTAATCTAGCTTGTTTATTATATAATGTATTTGTTTTGCAATAGCATAGTCACAGTGCTAATTAAAGAACTAGCTACCTTCCATAACCTTCTCCCTGCCTCAATTGTGTGATTTTAATAATATGGAACACCATCAATAGAAATACAGGACTCCAACAGAGAAAGTAATCTTTATTCAATCTATTATGTGTCATATCAGTTATCAATATCCATTTTACAGTATGAAATATCAGAGTTAAACCATCAGTTTCATTCATGTTGAGACTTCTTTTGGACCTTTATTGGTCTGCAATGTTCTTATGAACTCACAGGTTCCCAATGAAAGAGGTACACTAAAAAAAATGCAGACGTTTTTGTGCATTACCTTCACTTTTGTCTTTAAAACTCTTGTGTAAATTAGAATGGCATTTCAGACATTATTTACAATTATTTGCAGCAATTTACACTGAAGAATGATTTTTTTTTACTGTGCTATTACGTCTACCACTAGCCTTACAGTATTATCTTGCTTTGCACTATAAAGCACTTTGTGCTTATATTAAACAAATGATTTGTTTTATTGTGCTAATAAATGTAAAACAACCACATGATTCACTCATTTTTGAATTTGCACTCCAAGGCATGCTGTATATGTCAATATTAACCCTTTAAATAAATTCACATTGCTGTTATACATCAAATAGCCACCAATCTTCACAACTGTGCCACACTAGTGAAACTTTTATTTCCAAAGATGCTTTAAAACCTAAAAATGGAGTTGTCTTACTCTTCATATTTACCTCATCCTCATTTACAAATTAAATAAAAAGGCATTTTAAGAACAAGAATGATACTAAACTATTATCACGATAGCCGCCAATTTTCTCACCTTTGCGTCACCAGTTAAAATGCAATTCTGTCTTCAAATCACGCTTTTAAATGGAATTATCTTTAATGTTGTATTCTTGTCACATCCTACATAATATAGATTAGCATTTAAAAAGGGCAACATTGTGGAATGCTCTCAAAATGATATCACATTTTCACAGCTGTGTGAGATCTATAAAAATGTAAGTTCCACTTCAGATAATTTTGCAGCGATTAAAGCATTTTATCTTTCTTGCTTGAGTAGTTTTTAAATTGTTTCTTGGTCTACATTTTATGATCTTGTGTGTTGTACTATAATGATTATATATTAATCACACTTCTCATGGCCCTTATTCATAGTTGCTTGCAACTTTCTGATATATTCATGGAGTTCTAAGGTAACAAGTTGAGATACTGCAGAAAGCCAAATTAACATTAACATTGGTGCATTACTTTGTTGTTTCCAAAATATACAGCTGCTGAAATGACGAAAGTTGAAGCATTGACGCATAGTACGAGAAATTTCACATTCGAAGTGGAATGATATCATTTTTTTCTATGTGTCTTTATGTTACTATAGTACTACATTATTGTGTTGCTATGAGTGGTCAGACCAAATAAAAACTTACCTTACTGTTACACCACAATTATAGCAAGGCGACAAGAATACTCCACTCACATGTTAGCTTATAGGGAATAAAACGGAACTTTCCCTTGATAATTTAGTATTACAAAGCTGAACATTTTATTATAACTAAGAAAATACTTTTGTGAATTTAACACTAATATTAACTTACTGGGAGTAGTTCTTACAATTAGGATATCTTTAAAAGTCAGTTGAAAAGCCTTAAAATGTAGTCCTGATATTTTGGCATCTAAAATTCAAAGTTAATAGTACTGGTATAACTTTGTATTTTGAAATATCTACAGTTCTTTGTGAAATATTTCAAAATACTTTTGTGAAAACCACAGCGGGAAAAAAACTGTACTTCTATCTAAGGCTTACTTTCTGTACCATTCACTCTGCATTCAGTTAAACTTTCTGTTTCTTTTAACATGTATTGAAATGTATTTCATCTGGTCATTCATCTTCTTAACCTTCTTTGTCTTACATAGAGTTGTGGGGACTTCAGGCACAAGGCAGGAATCGGCTCTGTATGTTAAACCAGCTAGTAGCTATGTGTAACCTCACCCACTTTCAGAAATGCTAAAGTTCAGATTTTATTTTATTATTATGTGTGCATAATAAAATGACATACTTGCTTACAAATCTCACACATACTTCAGACAATACTAAAATACAAACAACTGGTACAGCAACAACTGTGTTTAAGAGACAGCCATAAAATTGTTGGTATGAATGGCTGTTGAGTAGCATTGTGGCCTTTAAAAGAAAAGCTGTCTCTGAGTCTAGTGGTTTTAGTGCCAATGGTTTTGAACTGTTTGTCAGAAGAGTGGAAGAAGAAAAGTGACTGTGCAGGAGAGCTGAGGTTTTCAAAATACTGTTTGCATGTTAGAGGCATGGCGTGTTAAAAACTTCTTGGACAGAAGGGGACTGTGTACCTGTAATGATCTTTGCTGACTTAACTACCCTCTGTAGCGCTTTACAATCGCAAGCTGAGTGAGTGCTCTTACCAGGATGTTCTATAGCCAGTGACGACAGATTCTACTGAGCACCTATGAATGTTGGTGAGCACAGTTGAAGATATTTATGACACACCCTTTAAGGCCATGAGTAAAGATGACTCCAAAAAATGTAAAGTGCTGTCCTTCTCCATAATCACAACACTGATGTAGGTGAAAATGTCATCTGACCTTTGCTTCCTAAAATCTATGACCAGCTTCTTGGGTTTAAAAAAAGACTGTTGTCCTTGCACTACTGGGTTAGAAGATATATCTCTTCTCTGTTGGCCACCTCATCATTGCTAGTGATAAGGCCTGCGTTTTAGGTGTCATCAGCTTAGCACAGTACCTTCCTAAATGTCCGTGTTGAAGGCTGTAAAAGACATTAATGCTGCCAATCTACACAAGCTGTTGACTACCAGGTAAGAAGATCCTATTTTTTATTTAATGTCAATTTAGGCTCAGAAGCCAACCTTCTTTAAGCAAATCCAAACATTGCTATAGATATTGTCATATTTCATTCCAGACCCCATGACCCTGAAATGTATTACATCAGTCAGTCATTTTCTAACCTGCTTAGGCCTGAACAAGCATGCTGGAGCCTATCCCAACTAGCATATGGCACAAGGCAGGAACAAACCCACATGAACACACACACACTAGGGCCAATTTAAGATTGCTAATCCACTTAACCTGCATGTCCTTGAACTGTGGGATGAAACTGGAACACCCGAAGACAACCAACACAGACACAGGGATAACATACAAAACTCTACGCAGGGAGGACCCAGCACACAAAACCTGGTCTTCTTGTATTAAGTGTGTTGGAGAATGTTAAATTATTTCAAGACCTTTAAGGTTTTTAAAAATGGCCAGATAATTTTCCTATATTTAAAATGCTTTTTGAAAGTATTATAAAAAACATCACACCTCAAAATTTTGAAGGCAAGCAGCTAAAAGCAGCTTTTTTGTTGCATGTTGCAATCTTCTTTTCATTCTGTTCTGTGTATATCTTTGATTGTTTCTTTTGTATGTACTTGTTTTCTAAGTTTCTAGTTTTCAACATGCATGTCCTTGACACTAAGCTTGTTTTTTTTCCTTTGAAGAATATATTTGGCAGGGATATGCTGGTAATGACTGCTGCCTTGTTTTTGAAATTGATTCTGTTAGGTATTCAGGTGCTTAACCTCTGCCACTTGCTTAAATAATCCCAACTTTCTGGAAAGCCTCAAGGTTAAAAAATAAAATAATGTTTCAATGTCATTTCTGTTGTTGCCAAGAGGTTATTGATACTGGAACAAAAATTTAGTTGAAGGCAAGATGGAAATAGAGAGTCTATCTTAACTTTGCTGAAGATCCTTAAAAGTTCTGAAAGCCCTGTCTATAAATATGGGAAATATGAGTCAAAAGTGAAAAGGTTATGACAGCAAGACTTTATATAAGTAAACCTAACATTACATTACACTGATAAGAACCAAACATGTTAGTGATAATGTAATGGTCTAGGGATGTTGTGCTGCAAAGGAACCAAGATAAAATCATCTTTTATGAAAATCACTACTCAATTCACTGAGCTGAGGCCGTTGTAAGAAGTAAGCTAAAATGCTGTGAGAGAATGTCAACAGCCACATAAAAATAAGAAAAATCCGGCTGCATGTTGGGATTAAAGTAGTTTGTGTTACTATTTATTGCATTGTTCCTTGTCCTTGTTTCATAAATATATTAAATAAGTATGCTTGAATAATTTTTCATTCAAAGCCGCTTTTATTTCAACATGTTTTGATTGATAATCTGATAAATACATTTTATTATAGTGTTAAATGTTATTTTGGCTTGACATAGGTACAGTATATAAAAATTAATAAAACCAGCACTGTAAAGTAGAACACACGGATACATTGTTTTGCAAAATGTGGACAATGTCAAGAAACTGATCAATGCTCAATAACATTTTTGGCTCACGTTTTAAGGCTTTTGTTTTTACATTTGGACCCCTGCCCCATGGCTTCCATTTTAAAGCACAAAAACAGGATGCTTATTTTTTTCAAATTATAAAATTCTTCACTTTAGAACACAATTTTAAGTGGAATATATTGTAGCAAAGGCGCTATATAGGCATCGACCTACCACAGACTGACAGCAGAGGCACGTATAAAAATATTATATATTATTTTTTCATAAGCCATGGGGCACATCTTCCCCGTGTCCCACAGGCCCTACACAGTCTTAAAAACTCCCCAAAAGAAAGTCACCAGAACACACTGTTCTTCCTCCACTACTCCTCCCAGGCAGCTTCGTCCTCCTGACTCTGGTGCCCTGAGTAGTGGCTCCAGGCTCCCTTTATATCCCACCCGGAAGTGCTTCAGGTGGCAATTAACCTAAATTAGGCTGCACTTCTGGATGTGGCTGCATTATCGCCCACACGGGCTCAGAAAGCCTTGCAGCTCCCCCTGGTGGTGGCCACGGAACCCAACAGGCATGAGCTCCAATGTCCCATGCGTATGGCCCTGATGCAACCCAAGGGGGCTGCCACCAAGTATTCTGCGGGACGTAGCATGGATCCCATGGTGGCCTTCCCGGATCTAGTGTCAAAGGGGTGTTCTGGCCAGGCACGGGCCCCGGCTATCCACCACAATATATATATATATATATATATATATATATATATATATATATATATATATATTGTGAAACCTGGCCCGCACAGACAGACGGACAACATTGTTTCACCCAACACACTTTATTTACACTAATATTTACAAGGTTTGTGCTCACGCACCCCAGTGCCTTCTCGCACCGATCTCCCAAGTCCAGGCCCACAGTCTTTTGTGCCTTCCTGGCCGCCTCCGTCCTCTCTCTCCAGTTCCGTCTCCTTCCTCCCGACTTCCACCCCGACTGGAGGGAGGCGCCCTAAATAAGGCTCCCGGATGAGCCCCAGGTGTTTCCGGCACCTGTTCCTTGCCACGCCCACTCCCAATAGAACCAGGACGGACGCCTCGCGGTCTGGAGGAGGCACAAGCCCTCCTCATGTCCTCCTGGGCCCAGGGCTCCAGCCCGGCGGGGCCACAATATATATAATGATTATGAAGAATTAATTTAAAAATTAAAAAAAACACCAAAACATATCCTTCAAAATACAAAAGAACTTGTGAAGTATCTTAATATGAGTTCTAGTATTTGATAACCTAAAACAGCATTGTGATGAATGTAAAATTAATTCTTGGATATTTCTAAAATGATAATTTGACTTGACATATTAAAATGAATAGTAAATTTGCATTGCTGATAATACACAAAATTCTTGTTCATGTTTATTGGCAAAGGCACAAGGCACTGTGAAATTCTTCATTGCTTCTCATTATTACTAGCCGTGCTACCTGTCTAAGATTGATTGAAACCTAAGTAATCTACCACCACCTGTTTTATAACAGAGATCTATCAACTGGTCAGACACATATACACTTGTCCTTTTATTAAGGTGGATGAGAATAAATTTGTAAAACAGGAATACAATATTAATCCTCTAATTTTCTTAATTTGAAATAAATAAACATAGGAACCTACTGCTTTATTATTATTTCATTTGACTGTGGTCTTCTCTACTGCCTGGATGGCTTTCTTAATCAAAGTAAATTACTTCAGTGTGATTTTAGAACAAAAAATGAATTGTTCTACGAAAGCTATGGTATTCATTTGTTAATTTTAATTTGTTTACTGTGACATTGCTTAAGCTCAATCCAGACGTCTTTAGATTATAACTAATTTTCTATAGGATATAAGGCATTCTTCTAATTCTTCTAATTAGAAAAGGTAACTCCCCAGTATTGATTTTTGAAAGTCACCAAAGTTTGTTTAGAAGAATCTGATAATTATTCTCTAGATGTTAGTTTTTATGACAGACATGGAGATACTTTTTGTTTCTGCCTCCAACTTTTCCAATTTATCACTGTCATTTTCCACCTTAGAATCACAAGAACTAATGAGCAGGGATATAATTAAGCATGTCTTGTATCATTTTTAGTGCCATACTTTAAGTACTGCTGTAGCACTCTGTCAGACTGAAAGGTAAAGTCTCTTAGAAATTTCCTGGGAATGTTAATCACCTTGGCATACCATCGATTGCATTCCATTGAATGTTACTATCTGGGAGAAATCTTAACCTGCAATTAAATATACCCAAATTAGTTTCATAGTCAACATCTTCTTCTTTTGTAGAATTCAGTTATACTGTATAATGCATGTATTAAATTTCTGGACAATGCTTTAGGTGTGGTAGACTTGTATTTAACTACATTCATGGTCTGTTGTTTTTATTTGCATAAGAAGAGCAGTACTCTACAGCAATAAATTCATAAACACATGTTGCAATTGTGATGTATCCTGAATTCATGAAAACATAACCAACATAATCATCTTTAATTGAGAGGACATTTTCTTAATTGCATAGAAAAGGTTCCCTTAGCAAAGTCTGAACTCAACAACAATAAATAAACCACTTATTGTTATTAATATATTTCAGATGTACAATTTATGGAAACACTAGTGCCCTCCTCGTCAAAAAATTGATGTTACTTTCAGAAATCTATAACCATATTTCCCAAACTCAGTCACACCAGTCTGTGTAACTTGAAACTGAAGGGAAACACTGATGCTTTTTTAACTATATATATTATATTTCTTCATGCATTTCCCATGTGTGCTACTAAACATTAGTATAATTCAATGCTTGTGTAGATTTATAGAATAATTTGTTATTCATAAATGCATATGCAGTATACAAAATACAGTCCGACGTATCATAGACCACCATATTTAGTGGTTTACATTGCTAGAAGCATTTACATCAGTCCCTGTGTCCTTTCTTTTCCTGAATTCCTTAAGATGAAATTTAGTTAGAGGATCATGCATACATTTTCTCTCAGTTTTATTATCTACTTTTAAGCCTACTATGTTATGCCTTAAAATCTATCCAGTTACATTGTGTTTTTATATTATATGCTAATATCAATAAAAGCATATTTTCAGGGAAATAGGCAAACCATAGATCTCTTTTATATGTGTTTTCTAGCTTAAGAATATTTAATGTAGTCTTATCTAGCTATATGTTAACAATTTACTATAATTTTTGATAGTATAACGAAAACAGAAAATAACTTTTGTTCAGTTCTTGCCACTTGATTACACATTAGGCATGTCTTTAACCTCCTTAGTGTTACATTTTTTCTCCAAAAACATGTAAAAAGCATTGCATTATTTTGACTTGAAAAATGAAATTTTTATGAAATCTTATCTTTCTACTGTAAAGCTTGCAAAACAATAAAAGTACAAAGTCAAAACTGTAAAAAGCATAATAGTGATACAAATAATAATAATAATACCGTATATACTGTCAAAATATGTCTTTTGTGTGTTATATCTTTGAATGGGAAAACTGCTTTAGTGTACAGTCATTATTTATCTGACACTGTTCAGCATAATTCTTTTTCGACTACATCATCATCAAGAAATAACTTCAAGTAAGTAAATGGGTCTTGGCTATCAATGTTCACTTTTATTCCTGGCTGCCCCATAAAATCAAAACGAGGTAGTGCTGGTTTATTTGAAGCAGGGTCAACAGAACCCCAAATGCAAGCATCATTTTTGGACTCATCAGAATCACTTTCAGTTTCACTGTCTTTGTCAATTTTACTGCCTGAAGACAGATTCACTTCTTCATCACTGCTGATGAGAGGCTCCTCAACATCATTGCTCATATCACTGTCAATAGTGTGCAGCACCTGGGATCCTGAAAAATGTTTCTTACAAGATGCCATTATGAGGCTAGGAGAAGAGACATTCCCTCACAGTTACCCAAGTAATGCTCAGAACTAACACTGTTAGCACCTTTACAGCCTGAGTAATTGTCGGGTCTATGTGGCTGCCCAAAAGACATTCAGGACTAACACTTTTAACACTGTTTTCACACCCTGAGTGACACTCGGATCTAATGCTAAGGAGATTAATCTGTTCCTCACTAGCCGTCACAAGAAAACTGGAGTACACATGTGCACAATGTTATCAAGTGCAACAGGCAAAATCTTTGTAAAATAATTTAATATTTAGCTAAAGAAATGTAACAGTTATTGCAAAAAAATGTTTATGAAATAATGCAACACATTTACTTTAATGGCTGGTATAGTTTCCACAGGCATGTAGACTTTCATGAAGTAACCAAACAAAATTTTAAAATGGTCCAACTTTCCAAGCTGTAAAGTAAGTCCCCAAACACACCTGAATGTTATGTTCTGATACATTTTTTAACTTGTTTAGTTTAACAGTTGTTTACGAACTGCTTCCTCAACTAAAACACCTTAAATAAGTACCAATCATACTTTATAGCTCTAAACCCCCTAGCTGACTCCCTTTTGGATGATGATTGGGGACCTGAAAGAAATTAATGTAAAGTACTGCACACAAAATGCCCATCCATCCATCTATTTTCCAACCCACTATATCCTAACTACAGGGTCAGGGGAGTCTGCTGGAGCCAATCCCAGCCAACACAGGGTGCAAGGAAGGAAACAAGCCCCAGGCGGGGCGCACACACACATACACTAGGGACCATTTACAATTGCCAATGTACCTAACCTGCATGTCTTTGGACTGTGGGAGGAAACCAGAGCACCCGGAGGAAACCCACGCAGACAACATTCAAACTCCACGCAGGGAAGACCCAGGAAGCGAACCCAGGTCTCCTAACTGCAAGGCAGCAGCGCTACTCACTGCGCCATTGTGCAGTTCACAAAATGCCCATATCATGCATAAATAAACTTTATTAACTTAGCTTAGTACTCAGTACTTTTTTTGGAAACTTATGATGGACTGGAGTGTGATCCAGTATTGTTTTTTGCCTTGCATTTGATGCATCTAGAATAGCCTGTGGCACTCACAGCCTTTAATTGGGTTTGGTCATGGGTAAATGGGTAGATGTAATTTAGGAAAGAAACTGACATCTTGTAGAAGAAAAGAAGGAGTAATATCTTTAGCATGGATGAATGAACTTCCATATGTTTTTAGCACATCTGTGATTACTAAACCAGTCTTACAAAAAATGTCCAGATGCTTAGGAGGTAGATCAAGAGTCTGGTGCCTGTTCTTTGTAAATAGACAAAACACTTTCCTGCAGAGAGTCACACATACAGTTCCTCCGAGGCTGATACAACATAGTGTAAAGGAAAACATAAAGAAATTCCATTTTACTTCCTGTTTGCATTTCTTTCAAAATGGGGCTAAATTGAAACTACAGTAAATCCAGGTTCTGTTACATAGCATACAGCAAGAAGCATTTTAAGAATGTAGTCACATATAAGTGAAATAATACAAGTAGTGAGTTCTCGCATTTTCTTTTTATTCCCTTGACTTTACTCTGAAGATTCAGGTTAACTAACTATTGTGGACAATACACTTTGGGGAGAAAGTCAGCTATTTAATTTTACACATACAAACAAGGGATGCAGATGAATCACAAAGGACAAATGAAGTTCCCAAAGAATCAGAATATACAATAAAATGTGAATTATTCTACCATCAGTTACTAATAAGTTACACCCCTTTCCTGATCAAACTTACTAGTACATGTACTTCAGGGTGTGCTTTTCTCAACCTGATAAAAAATGTTGTCTTATTTGCAAATAACTATTTTAGATCATATAGCAAATCTAAATTAATACCTTAATGAGAGTGGATGTGAACACCGCAGCATGTGCAGAATTGGTTCCTGCCTCGTGCCCAGTACTGCCAGAATAGGCCATGGCTCTCATGACTCGGAAATGGATGAAACAGATTTGACAATGCAAGTTTGGAACACCTCAACAAAGGTTTAATAAATTCAATGACCAATGACCCATTCTTTAAGCACATTTGCTTTACATTTAGATAGATAGATAGATAGATAGATAGATAGATAGATAGATAGATAGATAGATAGATAGATAGATGAGGGTTGATCAATGATAGATAGATAGATAGATAGATAGATAGATAGATAGATAGATAGATAGATAGATAGATAGATAGATAGATAGATAGATAGATAGATACTTTATTAATCCCAAGGGGAATATTAACGTTCATCCCCCTGGGTGGAATTGAAGAGTTGCATAGTGTGGGGGAGGAACAATCTCCTCAGTCTGTCAGTGGAGGAGGACAGTTACAGCAGTCTGTCGCTGAAGCTGCTCCTCTATCTGGAGATGATCCTGTTCAGTGGATGCAGTGGATTTTCCATTATTGACAGCAGCCTTCTCAGTGCCCGTCACTCTGCCACGGATGTCAAACTGTTCAGCTCCATGCCTACAATAAAACCTGCCTTCCTGTTCCTTAGAACACAGGCAGCTGAAATATATGGGTCACAAAGGGTGGAGATTAAACAAACAGGTTTATTATTTTAGAATGCAACCCGGAAAAATCTTTGGAGAAAATTCATTGTTTTAAAGCAAAATTCAAAGTACATGACTGATACAATTTGGTAAAGTGCTCTATAAAAAAAAGTGTTATGTCTGTTGTGTAACTTTGATTTAAAATTTGGAAGAAGCAAGTATTAATATTGTTGAAACTGTGAATATTTTGGAGAAAAGATTGTGCAGCATTGTTACATACAGCCTGAGTTTACAAAACATAGCAAAAATCGGTCAGAAATTAAACAAGGAGCTGGAATGCTTTGGACATTCTTAATTTTCTTGGACTGAAAGATGCTTTTTTTTCTTAAAGTAACAGTGTCCATGTATAAATAAATGTTTTCAATGAATGGTGCTGAAAAGTCTCTATGTATCCAGTCTAAAGTGTACCCATAATTTAAGCAAGATTGCCATACAGTTTATCTCTGATTGTAAACACAATGTTTGTATGTTTCATCAAGAATATATAGCTACAAGATATCAGTTTTGATGTCAGATACTGAATAGCATTCCATTCATATAGATGGTAAATAAACGATTTCTTTTGACTATGTTTTGCAAAATAACCTGTCAGATCAGATAGTAAGAAGAAGGAGCAAACTGAGGAGCTTTGCTGCAGTCTTTATCTACTTAGCTGTCTGCTCTTATCACACATCTATAGTTTTTCAGGATCATTTAGTGACCCTTTCCAGAGACTTCACTATGCAGCACCTGAATTCCATTTACTTTGCAATACGGAATGAAAATCAAGGCTGTCAAGCAGCCATTTGTTTCTGTCCCCTACCTCAATCCTAATCCACTTTCTCTCTTCTCCTCTGTCTCTCTCCGCCTCTGTTCCTTCCTTTCGACAAAGGCTGTTTGGCAAAAGCAATCGATATTTAAGGGTCATTTTCCCTCCACTCATCATGTGACAAATGGTTTGATATATAAAAGCTGACTGAGAGATTGAAAATACAGAAGGTCACAGACCTATACTGAATTCCTTACACTTTAACTAATGTGTGTCAGTCTTTTCTCTCTTGCAGTTATATTTATTAAAAGCATTTTCTAAGAAAAAAAAACATGCTCTTGTTTTTTTTCATGTAAAAGTAGTGACAGCGAAAGGAAATGGGTTACAAGAACTGATGTTCTACATTCTCCTCCTAGTCTGCTGCAATGCTTTAAAAAGGCAGCACTGTACTCCATAACTGTACTTCTTTAAGTGTATCACTAATTTAACATGAAGTAGTGGGGTATTTTATTTGGAATTTACACAAAAAGAATGTAATTGAATTGTACACTTGTGTTGCAGCCTTTCAAATATAATGCCTGCTCAAAATGCTACACCATCATCAGATAATTTGCTGACATGCCCTGTACAAATTTTTGCTCCCTTTATGGGAGAAATGCAAGCCACTCAGGAAGTACATTTTAGCATATTTGCTCATAATCCAAAATTTTCCTAGTGTAGTTCCTGTCTGTAGGGAACTTAAATGAATTAATTATTCATATTAACATATGCTTCTATTAATCTTGAAATTAGAATGCTAATAAAAAACACTGAAAAATACTAATTATTAAAATCAGTGTGTAGAATTATTTTATTTATCCAAAATCTGAACTTATAAACAGTTCCTTTAGAATCTGTAAACTTTATTTTTTATACTTGATAGTAAAGAAAGTTTTAATCAAATCAAAACCACAGTTTACAAATATGTATTTAATATAAAAGAACATTCTCAAGCCTGCTTATTTCAAATGAGGGTTGTTGATGGATGGACTCAATCTTGGCAGCACTGGGCACAAGGTAGGAATGCAAGGTACACAAGGTATTCCCAATTTCATGGGAAATCAGCATGGTCAGGTTTGCAAATGTTATTTTTTACACTAATGAGTGCCAAGAGTGGGCCACAGAGTAAGCTAACCATAAAAAGAATTATGGTGACCTTCAGATGCTATAGCAGAACAAGACTGATTTGACAACATATCTGTCAGTCATAAAAACAAATGAGAGAGTCTGATAGTGGCTGATTCATTGGTCTTTATATTGCAGCACCTATTAGGCATAACAATGTTGGAGATGATGGCTGCAGGAGGGCTTTCACGTTCATTAAGAACAATCTAGCAAGGACAAAGGGAAACTAGCGGATTGTAGCAGCAGGGCAAGAGATGCACACATAATAGTGCTGATGTCAAAGCTTACCACTATGTACAGAGATATGGTGCCCTCCATAGATGACCAATTAAAACCTGATGGACTGATGACTCACAGAGGTGAGTGAGCTTTATAAAGTCAGTCTTTGGCAGCAGCTGTCAAGCTTATCAGAGATTGGTTCATATTCTGTGATGAGTTCCATTTCTGTATTTGGCATGAGGCATGGGATTTGTAAATGCAGATAACATTGAAAACAATAAAATCTGAATGACTGTCTTGAATGGCACACTGCTAAAAATGCAGCTGTCATAGTGTAATGCACATTTGCTCACACTAGCCAGTTTCCTTTTGACCTTGTGAGACAGTTTAACCATATGATGACATGTTGAGGAGATCCTGCTGCCTACTATATGGTATTTTGTGATTTATTTGCCTGATTATACTTCTCATCAGAAAAAGCATCTCTTCAAATGATGGCTGACTCCTTGGAACATATCTCCTTGATAATTAGCATAGTTTCCTTTGTGTAGGAGTGTACAATACCTTCTGTGGATGCATCACAGGACACTATTTCGCTCATATAAATATCCATGACACAAAATACAACCCATTGTATCGCCAAGCGTACAAGATCAATCCATCTAACTAGTGATCCATGGGGGTAGCTCCGGACTAATGTCTAATAGAAGTAATTTTTTGTTCTTTCTTACCTGTAAATTATGTGTTTTGTATTGTCAAAGTAAGTATATAATGAATAAACAGAAAAATAAGAAAAAGTCTACTGTTAGAATGTGTCATTCCTAGGTTATAGGAGTTCCACTAGGTTGAGGAAGTAAGTAAAACTCTTGCATGGCTAGAGTTATAAATGAAAATGTTGGGCATGCATTTTTGCTTATAGTAAACACAGGAATGACCAGGTATGAATACCTCATTGACTTTAAAAGGTAATTGGTGGCATATATTTTGCAGGAGGTTTTGTGATCAAAACTGATTATTCACAAAGAATTTTAATTGAAAATAAGTCAGCATGGAAATGAGTGGGGAAGGCTTTATGAGCATGTTGCAAATGTTTGGAGGAATATACTTCGTCACTGCAATTTTTTGTGCTTAATAGAAGTGATAAGCTAAACAAGTGAATAGAATTAACTGTCTCCAAATTTCCTGAGCAAGAGTAGTCAGTTTCAATGAAACAATTCTATCAACAATTTTGCAGAACACAAAACATTCAGGTGTTTTTCAATTCATATTAATCAGCACAATGACATAAAAAGCACAGATAATGAATTATTAACTAGTAAAGAAATGTGATACTATCATAGTGATAGTCCTTCAACTTGTTTCTGTATATACTGTATGTGGTGCACAGCAAAGGAAGTCTACATGTTTAAGTGCTAGACTTCACAATAAGTAGTTCTGTTGGTTAGGTAATGGTGTGAGATTTATTCTCCTGGGATGATCTGCAGTCTTACCCTTATTAACTAATATTAATGCTAATCCCCACTTGATAAATCAATTGTATGCCCCGTTTTAACAATTGTTTTCAAGCTTCAAGTAGAGGTGATTTCAAGAATATCAGTGATGAATCTAACAATAAAAATATTCATATGCCCTGACTTATTTAGTCACCTGATTTCAACTCAACTGAGCATTTGTGGAATATTTGTGAAGCAAGTCATGAAACAGTGATTTCTACCTCTCTCAGTGAGACAAGTGTAACTTCACTGTAGAAGAATAAGTTTTCTACTGTACTGTAGGTATTAATCTAACCGCCTATTAAAACATGCATATTGGAGTTACATCTTCTCCATAATTCATATATAATGTGATCAAATTGTAACTTGTTTTAAAAATCAACACATCAAGAATGCCGTTTTAGAGCATATTTCTCTATGAGAACATTAATCCCCTGTTTCTCTAGATTCTGCTGATTCAGCAACATGAAAAGTGCTTTAGAGATTATAGATAATATTAAATTGTGAACAAAACTTAATCAGACAAAATTCAGATGTTGAAAATGTTGTGATATTTTAATATATTGCAAAATGTGTGTACAATGTGAGATGACTCATCAATATTTGCAGAAGAGCCTTAATTCATTATCAACCTTATAATTTCCTTAATTCTGTAAATCTGACATATCGTACAGTTAATCAATTGTTTGAAGGCTGCAAAAAACATTCTGCTTATCCCAGGGCAGTAAAAAAAGATTAGTTTCACAATGCAGCTTTTAAAAATAAACGTACGCAACTCCATATATAAAGAAATCAAAGGCATTTCTGATTGACAAATAATTACTTAATTTAAGCCAAAAGCAACAACTAAAGAACATGGCGATTATGTAAATTGAGAGCAATGTCAGGGAAAATGTTACCCATATGATTAACTTCACAGTTTTTGTAGGGATGTCCTTATTCTGACCTCTGGAGAAATTACTTTTCCATATTAAATGTTCAAATTAGGAAAGTGTTTCCAGTCTGGGTGGGTTATTATTGGCTAATAATGTCACTAGGATGGTATATTGCCCGATAGCCCCTTCAGAAGATAATTGCTACTTCCTGCCAAAAATCTAAGTAATTTTTTCCGAATAGAGAGGGTATTTCTCACACTTAAGCAAAACATCCTTGAATAAACTGAACAGTGTATTTCATGTAATTCTAGTGCACTAATCATATAAATATTTTAACAAGCCAGCATTTTGTTTTCTATGACAAATCTTTATCTTTGAACAGAAATAAATACGCTAGATATAAACAGTACATGGATTATATGGTATATGCAGGTAGTGTATTCAAATGTCTAAGAAATTCAGTTTTAAAGACATTTTCATGCTTCTGATTGTCTTTGAGACACTGGGAAAACACTTGATCCACCTGTGCTCAAATTGTCAAATATGTGTATGTATAGAACTACTGTATAATCTGCTGATGATAGATAGATAGATAAATAGATAGATACGTTTAGAAAAAAAGAAAAACTGTGAGAAATATGGAATTAAGTCATATATGAAATTATAATCATTTTGGTTTTAAGTTACCCCTAAAATACTTTAAATAAAATTTTTCATAAATTTAGCAATTGTGTGATGTGTGGCCTGGTGAAAGGGGGACTGCTGCTAACAAGTTAGAAAATGTATGTATGGTATAATATTCAGGTGTGTTCAGTGACTGAGTTAACAAATATGAAAGTTGGAGCTTTCCATATTTTTTAGTTACTTTATCCAAGAGGCGGTTATCAATTTTTGTTTATTAACTATTTTTGTAACAATGAGTCCTCATAAAAGAAGACAATAGATAGATAGATAGATAGATAGATAGATAGATAGATAGATAGATCTTTATTTTTTACAAAGGAACAACGAAATTGAAGGTGCAGGTGACTCAGTGTGAGGCATAAGAGTTAAAAAGACAAGAAGAGAGAAAATAATAACAAACCGAATAGCAATAAAAGTACTTTACGAAATATACAAATTGCACTGGTTAAATGTACAAATTGCACTGGTTGACTTAAGGTCTATATTGCACATTGGGAGAAAGATATGGAGCAGTTTTATTCTGAGTTCAGGGCCATGATTTGTTTTTGAATAAAAACTGTTTTGAAGGAGGTTTGTCCTGGTTTTCATTGCTCTGTATTTCTTGCCCGATGGCAAAAGCTGGAAGAGGCAATGACCGGGATGTGATGAATCCTATGAAATGCCTATTGCTTTTTTGCGGCATCGGGAGGTGTAGATTTGTTCCTGAGTGGGGAGGGTACAACCAATTGTTCTCTCCACTGTCCTGATGACCCTGTGGAGTGCTTTCTTTTCTGAGGAAGTGCAGCTGCCGTACCACACACACAGTCCATACACAAGCACACTCTCAATGGAACAGCGATAAAAGGCAAGGAGCAGATTTTTTGGGGAGATGGTTCTTTCTGAGGATTCTCAGAAAATGCCGTCTCTGCTGCGCCTTCTTCAGCAGCTCCTTGGTGTTGGCGCTCCAGGTCAAGTCATCCTCCAGCTCAATGCCCAGAAACCTGAACACCGGAACCCTCTCCACACAGGCCCTGCCAATAATGAGTGGCTGGATGTCAGTTTTGTTTTTTCTAAAGTCAATAACAAGCTCCTTCGTTTTTGTGGTGTTGAGGAGCAGGTAATTGACTCTGCACCACTCTGAAAGCCGCTCCACCTCGTCCCTGTATGCCAGCTCACCCTCCTTGCTCGAGATGAGTCCAACCACCGTTGTGTCATCCGCAAACTTTATGATCTTGTTGCTATGGTGAGTGGGGACACAGTCATATGTGTAGAGGGTGTAGCGGGCTGAGCACACAACCCTGCGGCATTCCAGTGTTGAGGCTGAGAACAGTGGAGGTGTGGGGACCCAGCCTGACACTCTGGGAGCAACCAGACAGGAAGTCCAGTATCCAACTGCAGTTGAGTGATGGAAGTCCCAGATCTGCCAGTTTGGACACCAGTTGTTGTGGGAGGATGTTGTTAAACGCAGAGCTGAAGTCCACAAAGAGCAGTCTGGTGTAACTACCCTGCTGCTCCATGTGGGTCAGGGCAGCATGAAGGGCTGTGGCCACAGCATCCTCCGTGGATCTCTTTGCTTTGCAAGCATATTGAAATGGGTCCAGATCTGCTGGCAGGCAGGCAATGATATGACTCTGCACCAGTTTCCCAAAGCACTTCATGATGGCAGATGTGAGTGCCACTAAGCGGAAATCATTCAGACTGTTCGTGATGGATTTTTTCGGCAGCGGAACAATGACAGAGGACTTGAGGCAGAACGGGACAGTGGCCTGGGACAGGGACTGGTTGAAAATTCTAGTGCAGATTCCAGCCAGTTGATCCAGACAGTCTTTCAGCACCCATCCTGCTACACCGTCGGGTCCTGCAGCCTTCCTCGGGTTCACCTTCCTCATCACCCGCCTCACCACACACTCTTCCACCGTGAGTATGTTGCTGTTGTGAACAGGAGGCTGTGATGGAGCTGCTGTTGGTGTCGCCTCAAAGTGTGCAAAGAAGATATTCAGCTACTCTGCCAGAGAAGTGACTCCCTCAGCGGCCAAGGAGTTACTGGATTTGTAGTCAGTGATGTGCTGGACATCCTGCCACACCTGCCTGGTGTTGTTGCTCCTCAGATGGTCCTCTATACTCCTTCTGTACGCTGACTTGGCCTCTCGGATGCTTCTCTTCAGGTTCGCTCTGGCTACACTGTAAACAGCCCCATCCACAGACATTAAGCAGTATTCCTGGCTTTCAGCAGACACTGGCATCCTGTTGGGATAAATCCTTATGCATCTGTCACTGGTGACATTGTCTGTGTAGAACCTTATGTAATCCAGGACTGCCGTAGTGTGGTTCTCCAAGTCTTGGTGATCGAACACCTCCCAGTCAGTTCTCTGGAAGCAGTCCTGCAACTGTTGGGAGGCATCCTCGGGCCATATGGTAACAGTCCTGGTTATAGTGGGAGCTTGTTTCCTGAGGGGGGTATATGCAGGGATCATAAGCAGGGACGTGTGATCAGACTGGCCGAGGTGTGCTAGGGGTTTAGCCCTATAGGCCTGTCTGATGTTTGTGTACAGCTTGTCCAGTGTTTTTACTCCCCTGGTTGCACACTTTATGTGTTGATGGAATTTGACGAGAATTGCTTTCAAATCTGCATGATTAAAGTCCCCAGAAATGATGTGAACAGCCTCCGGATGTGTTTACTGCTGATGGTGTCATGCAAAAGCCCCAGAGGCGAGCTAGCATTAGCATCTGGTACTATGTACGAAGTGGTTAGCAGTATGGCGTTGAATTCACAAGGGCAGTATATGGGTCTGCATTTTATTGTCATAAACTCCACGTCTGGAGAGCAGTGTCTGGTGACTATGTTGGAATTCGTGCACCAGCTATTGTTCACATAAATGCACAGCCCTCCTTCTCTTTTCTTACCGGAGCTCTCTGGCCTGTCTTGCCGGTTGCTGTGTAGCCTGGTATCTCGATAGCCGTGTCCGGTATGAGTGGATTCAGGCACGTCTCCATGATCAGCAGCATGCAGTAGTCCCTGATGAGCTTTTCTGTTCTAATCCGCAGCTTTCACTCGTCCAGTTTCTTCGGCAGAGACCTCACATTTGAGGAGAAAATGCTTGGAAGCGGTGGTCTGTGTGGCTGCTTCCTTACATTTTTTATGCCGCCGCCGGCTCCTCGAAGCTGGGATTGTAATCCATGGACAGCCTGGTGTCCGTGCAATGTCGTCCAGAATGTTGTGGATGCAGAGAAACTCAGATGTCCAGCAACTCTCGCTCCATAAGCCGATAGATAAAATATCCTGCTGGCTATAAGTGTATTTATCAAGGCAGGGTGGAAAAACCAAACTCTGAGTTGGATGGCACACAGCCGCAGTGTTTAAGCGAATATTAGAATGCAGGTACATGTATGTGTAGACTACATTAAATATGTGCTTTTTAACAGTACTTTACAATGTCATATTGTTAAAAACTTAACGCAAATAGCCTTTTAGGAGGTCAGTAGCTTTTACAGACAGCCCAGTCCAATTCAAGTTATGTGAAAATGAAATCGATTGAAGTGTATTAGTGGTGGAGAATCTGTGAGTAACTGTTTTTACTTTACATAACATTTTTGAAAGTATACTGATATGAGTAGAAAGAAATATAACTATTGATACAAAATAAATACTGGCATAAAATCACTATCAACATTATCTCGTGAAAGGAGAAAACCAATTGAAATGTATCTAACTCTTAATATTAGTAAAAACTCGTTAACTCTTTAAAATTATATAACTAAGACTATGGAAAGGAGCTATTTTATTGTATAACAGGAATACCTTAATGTGAGAATTGTCTTAAAGATTTTAATTCCAGTCTGAAGATACAGTACACAAGAGTAAAAGAGTCTCTTTGCATACAGATAACCCATAACCCCAGCTTGCTCTTTGTCTTACATTTTACCACTAAGAAACTCTTTTAGTATGTACAAACCGTAATTATAGCCTGTCCCTGCATTATGCAGCCCAATCAGCCTCTTTGTGCACTGCAGAAAGTGACCACCACAGCACAGTCCTCGCTACATACCCAGCGTTTCCAGTGTTCTGCATGCAGATCAACTGCAGCTCCTGTTTTTTATTTATATCACTTAAGGGAGCTGTACCTTTATAATTAATTAGTTCAAGCATCATTTAGCTGCAGGTTGGAAGCATTGCTTCTTTACAATAATAATCAGCAGATAATATTAGTTCAGTCAATTCAGTCTTATATATGCTTATATCATTTCTTTCTTCAATTGAATAGTGACTTGTGTGTGTGTGTCTGTGTGTGTGCCTTTACTGTGAACTTACCTAAAGCAAAAGGAGAAGGGTAATGCTGAATGAGCTGCATGTGAGGAATGCACCCCTTCCCTGTCATTGTATTAGGGATCCAGGCAGCTGATGGAAAGATAAAAATATACAAAATGCAAAACTGAAACATTAAACTATTTCGTTAAGTTTCATGTAATGTTTCGTTGTTTTAAGACAGATGATTTTGCAGATTTTCCAAAGCTTTTCAGTTGGATGCTTTGAAATTTCAAAACTTTGTACATCTTATTGAGATGTCTCAACGGAAAAAAGAGTAAGTGTACCAGATTCCAATAAAATCGATCCACAGGGGCCAAGTTGTTCTATGTGGACAGGCAGACAGACAGACAGACATGGCTATAACAGAAGGTGCTTCTCACATTATTATCAAATGTACCTTAAAAGTGGCACAACGAAGGCAAGGGAAGCACTCACTGGCACAGACAAAAGAAAAAAAAAAAAAATAAACAAAATAAACACAGAATACAAACTTACCAACATTATTTTCTTTTGTGGACTTTTTGGTAATTTTGAGCTTCCTGTTTAAATCATTGTTCAATCATTCATTAGTTTATGTTTTTTTTTTATTGTATCCTTCTCTGCCTGCGTTTCAGTTGTCTGGCTACTATCTTGATTTAAGTACAGTTTAAAATAAATTTACATTTGAGAGCAGGCTCATTGTAAAAGGCAGCTAAGTCTGGTAACCATGCAATGGCAAAGCTCAACATTTCATAAGTATTATAAGCAAAAAATAAACTATGAGTGGATAGTCTCTTGCACTACAATTGTCGTCACAGTTACATTTTTGGACTGGTTCATTACAGTTGCATAATGTAAAATATATAAATGTTTACATGGAAAGTGTTTCTAGTGTGACCCAACTACCTCATGGCTTTGACAACGGCCAACTAAGAATGTAAAGTATATAAATTAAATGCTGTGGTAATTGAAGAAAAAGGCCAGTGAAAATGAAATGAGCACAATTTATTTCGAGAATGTCCACTTTCAAGATACGTCTTTGCAGTGTATTGCCAAGATAATACATCTTACACTAGAAGAATTTCTTATGTTTCTTTATTCTGAATCTGCTATTCCTTTGATAGATCTAGTATTCCTAATTAAACTTGCATGTCTTCAAATTTATTTAAGCTCTTTGTTATGTTATCCAAATAACAGGTTATTTCAATTTTCTTTCTGATTGCTGGATTATGAAACACCGACAGTTCATTTGAGATGACACAAAAAGCAACCATTACTTTTGCAAAGATGTTCACAGGCAAAAACTTGGAAAATCTGGCTGTCCAAACATTTAAACTCTTATGGGGTAGGTGCTTCTTGCATTTATCAAGGTGTAAAATCTGATGAATGCTGTATGGAAATCTGCTTTTTCTCATCTCATGTTTTATTCATTGCATTAGTTAAACCAGTTGTATTCCTGGAACTAGAACTGCATACCACTGTATATTTCTATTTAAAGAAAAAAAAAGTCTGCTTTATATCATGTTTTAATTTTAATAAAGGCATTATTGGCTTGCTACTGTTTGCAGAATCCACTGGCTGTTGCCTAAAATTAAATTAGGTTAAAGTAACATGAATTGCACTTGTTTGAATTATTATAGAAGATAATTCTGAAGATATATATAGGCACAAATAATAACTACACAATTAGGAAATAGTAACACTAGTTAAATATGACAATCTGTACTCTAATAACCAAATAAGTATTTAATTCTTATTTAGTATGTTGATACACTGAATATGTATGAAATTGTAATTTCACAAAATATTACGCTAAGTGCATTAGTTTACAGTGCAGAGATAAGAAACTACAAGCAGGCATGTTGCAATTAGTTAATATAAGTTGGGCATTGAATGTATACAAATCTATTTAGAAGCTTCACTTTCAGCCAGTTTTCTTAGTTAGGATTGCAATGACTACGTGGTGTACTGGACAGAAAGGACAAACCAATCCTCAGAAACACTTTGCAGCTCCTCCTGTGGAATTCCCAGACATCCTGAGGGCATTTAAGAGATCTAAACTTTTCAATGTGTCATGGGTTAGCCTTTGATCTTCTCCCACTTCAACTTGCCCCTCTTGATAGACATGAGCATTAGTTCTATGCCAAATTCTTCCTATATTGCTGGGCTCTTCTTATTTAGAAACACAACAATTAATTTTACCAAGTACAATGCACAAACATTTTTAGAATAATATATTTTGTGCATAATCTACATTTAGTGAAACACTGAATTTAGTTTTAGGAGTATTAGAAAGTCCCTCTTTCAAAAATTATATACCTGTATATATTGTCACAAAGCGAGTCAAAGACAGAAAAGGTTTGGGGCAGCCACCCATGTAATTTGGTATCCTGGCTGCAACTTCGTTTTCTTTCAAATACCAGCACTGAAGTGCTTACAACAGAGTCCAAAACAAGACTGACACAGAAGGGAAAAGGGAAGGCTTTTAAAGGGGAGACAGGAAGTGAGGTCATAAGGGTGGACGTGTTCATTGTTCATTGGTTTAGTCCCGGATGTGACATCAGGGGCGGAGCTGGCAAGGTCTGTCTCCATTGGCTCGGTCCCAGAAGTGGCGTCCAGAGAGACAGGTGGAACCTCCGGGTTAGGTCTACAGGGAAGTGAGAAGAGAGTTAGTGCGCTCTGCCACATCCCGGCATGGCTCAGAACTGCCTTCACTCGAGCCCTTTAGCTGCCTCCCATGCGGCGTGTGTGACAAGGCCCCCCTCAGCCCAGACCCGTCGGGTGGGCGACCTTAACCGAGAGGTCGTAAACCGAGAGAGAGCATCGGCGTTGGCATGGAGAGCACCCGGCGATGAGCGGCGAAAACTTATGCGGCTGCAGGTCAAGAAACCACCGGGTGACCAGCGGATTCGACTCCTTGTGCAGGGCCATCCACTGTAGAGGTGCATGGTCCGTGACAAGGGTGAACTCCGGCCCAACAGGTAGTACCTCAGCTGAGTGATCGCCCATTTAATCGCCAGAGCCTCCCTCTCCACCGCCGCATACCTGGTCTTCCGGTCCAACAGTTTCGGCTCAGGAACATGGCGGGTGTTGACACCATCGACACTTTGGCTCAGCACGGCTCCCAGGCCTGTGTCCGGCGTCCGTCTGGAGGATGAAAGGCAAAGAAAAGTTAGGTGCCATCAAAATAGGTGCGGGCGTAAGGGCCTTCTTCAAGTCACCAAATGCAGCGTCTGTTTTGCAGTCCATACCACAATGTTGGGGCCCTCTTCTTTGTTAAATCAGTCAAGGCGCTTTCTCCGAAAACCGGGTACAAACCGGCGGTAGTACCCGGCTAACCGAAAGGCTTGGACCTGCCGCTTGGTTGTGGGACGGGGCCATTTCAGAATGGCATCAATTTTGGAGCACTGTGGCCTTACGGTACCCGACCCACCAGGTAGCCTAAATATTTGGCCTCGCTTAATCCAAAGAAACATTTCTTGGGATTAATCCGAACCCGCCTCACCAAGTGTCCGTAATACCGCTTGGACATGCTGTAGGTGTTCCTTCCATGTGCTGGAATAGATGACCACGTCATCTAGGTAGGCAACACTGTATGAGTTATGAGGCGAAGCACTTTGTCCACCAGGCGCTGAAAGGTTGCTGGAGCCCGTGTAACCCAAATGGAAGGACCGCGATACTGCCAGTGTCCGCTAGGGGTACTAAGCGCGTTTTTCCTTGCGAGTCCGTTAAAGGACCCTGCCAGTACCCTTTTGTCATGTCAAGTGTGGTCAGGTATTGAGCCTGTCCAAGCCTCTCGAGGAGGTCGTCCAGCGTGGCATTGGATAGGCATCAAATTGGGAGACTTGGTTAAGCCGGCGGAAGTCATTGCAGAACCTCCAACTCCGTCAGGCTTACCGGCGAGCACAATGGGGCTGGACCAGGGACTATAACTCTCCTCAATTACACCTAGTTCCAGCATGCGCTTGATCTCAGTTCCACTTCAGCCTTTTTGCCTCGGGAAGGCGTGCAGGCGTTCTCGGACAACAACCCGGGCTCTGTCACAATGTTGTGCTCAATCAGAGAGGTCCTTCCGGGTGTTCACTGACTACCTCTCGAGCGGTCCGGATAACTGTTTCCAGCTCCTGCCGTTGCCTGGGTCTCAAGTCTGCGCCAAAGTTAAGGTCGTGTGTGTGGCGAAGAGTGGCGGGGCTGGCGGAGGAGGGATCAGGGTCCCTGTCCTTCCACGGTTTCAGCAGGTTCACATGATATACCGCTCCTTTGGCGGCGATTGGGTTGACTCACCAAATAGTCGACCAGTCCCTTCCTCTCCTTAACCGTAGGGGCCCTGCCAGTGGGCAAGCAACTTAGAGTGGGAGGTAGGCACTAGGACCATGACCCGATCTCGGGTGGAACTCCCGAAGAGGCGTGCAGCGGTTGTAGTAGCGAACCTGTGCTGCTTGAGCCTCCTCCATGTGACTTTTAAGGACAGGCGAATCTTTCCAAATCTATCGCGTAACTGCGATATACTCCAATATGTTAGTGGTGGGAAGAGCCTCTTCTTCCCAGCCTTCTTTCAAAATATCAATATGCCCGAGGTTGTCGCCCATACAGTAGTTCAAAGGGGAGAACCCGTGGAGGCTTGTGGGACTTCCGATAGGCAAAAGGACGAGGGGAGAGCTGATCCCAGTTCCTTCCATCCTCGCTGACCACCTTACGTAGCATTTGCTTGAGAGTCTGATTAAACCTCTCTACTAATCCGTCGGTTTGAGGATGATACACGAGGTTTTAAATGCTTTATTTTCAGTAATCTGGCAGTCTCCTTGAGCGTCTCCGAGGTGAAGGGGTCCCCTGGTCTGTCAAGACTTCTTTGGGGATCCCCAGCGCGAATACCCTAGTAATTCCGTGCGATGGCTTTAGAGGTAGCTGGCGCAACGGAACAGCTTCGGTATCGTGTAGCATAATCCACGAGGACTAAAATGTACTTGTGTTCTCGGGCTGAGGGCTCTAGAGGTTCCACCAGGTCGACCCGATTCTGTGGAAGGAGCGTCAATCAAGGGAATAGGAACAAGAGGAGCACGGTCCCTCCTAGGAATCTGTGCAGTTGACACTCCGGGCAGGAAGCGCCAAAGCGGCGAACCTCCTCATTAATTCCTGGCCAGTAAAACGGGCTTGATCCGCTCCAGAGTTTTTCGGTGCCCAGGTGGCCACCTAGGAGGTGGGCGTGTGCTAGCTTCGCAGACCTGCCGCCGGAAGGTGCGCGGCACTAGCAGCAGCCTCGTCTCCTGCCCGTCATGCATTGCTACGGGTAAAGGAGGTCATTATCTAACACAAAGTAGGGGCCCTGTGGCATCGACTGACTAGTCGCTGGCCATTGACAAGGACCACTGCATTTTTACAAACTTCAGGGAGTCGTCATTCCATTGCTCCCTTTTGAAAGAAGCCGGCGTCTTTTAAATTGAAACCGCAACACGGAGAGAGGGTCAGCGCCGACCTCAATGGGCGTGGTTTCCTCCCGCTCCGCCGCGGCGTTGGTGGATGGCGTGTCAGCCTGCGGCGGCCGGGAGTTGCCACGTCAGCCAGGGCGGCTGCTTCACCTCTCTCTGCCGGCTGATTACGGCGTGGAGGCAGCTTGAGACGGTTCATCTCCGTCCATAGCGAGGCCCAACTTAACCCGGGAGTGGTATGTGTCTCACCGCTTTTAATGTCAGACCAGTCCGCCCTAGTATCACGGGTGCGGAGGATCAGGAAGGATTGCCACGGTTACTTTCTGGACTGATCCTCCGTAGCTAATGACACAGGCGGTGCTGTACCAGCGGGTTTCCCGTGGACACAGGTTATACTGGTCTTGAATTTTAGCCATTGTCGCGGTAGCACAAAGCGGCGGGCAACAATGGAAATGTTGCTGCGGAATCGAGCAAGCGGAAGTTTTAAACCGTTAACGATCACCACGTCTGTATGCGGGACCGTCAGCGGGTTTGTCAGAGCACACCAAGCCCTCCTCCCCTCCACCTGCATTCCTCCTCGCCTCCAAGCGGTTTTGCGTGCCAGCGCGCCGCGACGCCGATGCAAGCTCCGGGTTATACAGGGAGGGGCTAGGTCTTGGGACATACCCGGCTGAGTTTGGCAGAAGGGCGGTTCCGCTCTCCCAGAGTGTGAGGCCGCCCTCTGTGTTTCCAGAAGCTCTATGAGCTCAGACATGTTCTTAAACTGCACGCCCCAGACCGGCTGGGTGAAGCCCTGGGGAAGTGCTTTCAGGAGCAGATAGCACGCTACCTGCTCAATGACCTGGTGGGGCTTGTTTTCCAAGGGCGTAGCCACTGCCATACTTTTGCCCATAAGGACCAGGCTTGTTTACTGGTCGGCCTCTCAGGGTCCAACCTCCACTTCGTTATTTTACTCACCTGCCAGTCTGGGGCACCCCAAGGTGGTAAAGGGGCTGTGGTTTCACTGGGGGCAGGCACTCTCCCCAAGAGAGCATACTGAGTCCCTCTTGTCTCCCCCTCCAGGGCAGCCCAATTGGTGAGCCCCACCCGCACACTCCCTGGCCTCTCTAGGCGGCCTAGTTCTGCGTGCTGGGGCGGAGCCCGCAGGTCTCGCCGAACCACGGGGCACCCTCCCGCCTGAATACTCGGCCCGATGCGCTCCCACCTGGGTGTTTTGCAGGTCCTGTCCCCTTCTCTTCTGGGACTTCTCCATCCTGCCGACTACGCCACTGTCACAAAGCGAGTCAAAGACAGAAAAGGTTTGGGGCAGCCACCCATGTAATTTGGTATCCTGGCTGCAACTTCGTTTTCTTTCAAATACCAGCACTGAAGTGCTTACAACAGAGTCCAAAACAAGACTGACACAGAAGGGAAAAGGGAAGGCTTTTAAAGGGGAGACAGGAAGTGAGGTCATAAGGGTGGGGCACGTGTTCATTGTTCATTGGTTTAGTCCCGGATGTGACATCAGGGGCGGAGCTGGCAAGGTCTGTCTCCATTGGCTCGGTCCCAGAAGTGACGTCCAGAGAGACAGGTGGAACCTCCCGGGTTAGGTCTACAGGGAAGTGAGAAAGAGAGTTAGTGCGCTCTGCCACATCCCGGCATGGCTCAGAACTGCCTTCACTCGAGCCCTTTAGCTGCCTCCCATGCGGCGTGTGTGACAATATATATATATATATATATATATATATATATATATATATATATATGTATATATATTTAATCATACATATCTGTTACATAATCCATACACACAAATACACACACACACCTGCCTTAAAATACCAAATGTAGGAGCAAAATACATTACAGAAAAATGATTTTAATGATTTGTTGAAGCAATTGGAAGACAAATGAGCATATGTTCAGTATACGAATCTCTAGTCCAAGGGGAAAGAAAAGACCGTGAATAATGTTCTTGACTGTAGCTGAGGTCTTAGCTCATCAGTTGTATCCAGGTCACAGTGCTGGAAGGTATGATGGATTCCTACAAGGTACCACTCAGATGTTAAAGCACTGTAGTAGATCACACAGTGTGTTTTCTCTTCTTTACATTCAAACTTCCATCCATTCATCATCATGGAATATCCTAACTACAGGGTCACGAGTCTATGGGAGCCAATCCCAGCCAACACAGGGCACAAGGCAGGAAACAAACCCCGGGCAGGGCGCCAGATTACCACAGGGCACACATGCACACACACACACCCCCACACCAAGCACACACTAGGGACAATTTAGAAGTGCCAATGCAGCTAACCTGCATGTCTTTGGACTGTGGGAGGAAACTGGAGTACCCAGAGGAAACCCATGCAGACACGGGGAGATCAAGCAAACTCCACGGAGGGAGGACCTGGGAAGCGAACCCAGGTCTCCTAACTACGAGGCAACGGTGCTACCCACTGCGTCACCGTGCCGCCCTTTATTCAAACTTTATTTGCAAAAATTAGTCCAATGAATACAGTATGTTTGATGTAAACAATCTTTGTTATTTTTTTGCTCTATAACCAGAGAATTCTGTTAATTTCTTGATTATAGAAAGAAATCTTCAGGGGACTGGAGTCTCTCCAGCTAGCAAGCTGCACAGCAGGAACAAACCCTGGACAGGGTGTCAGTCCATCACAGACCAATATCAACTTCTTTTAATTAAATTACACCATTTACTTATAACTAAAATAACTAAGTGCTCAGGAAAGGAGTAAACACCGCAAAACATACAAACACACGATTGTGAGATAATTCAAATAAAAGAAACAACTTATAAATTATGAAGGACATATGAATTTGTCCTCCTTCCATCATTTGCACACTGTTTTATTTTAATAGGAAACCCCCAACAACAAACAACTGCCAATTTATATTCAAATTAACATTTATTAAATGATTAAATATACATAGATGAATATCAAAAATTAATCAAGCAAACTATGAACAGATGCTAATGATTAAAGAACTGGTGCAAAATCTAACCAATTTAAGCTTGCAAGAAGGTTGAAAAACAATAATAACACCTGTAAAAAGTAAAAGAATAAACAGTATAGGCAAACTAGGCAACTCAGAAAAGAAGGAACTAAGATGAAAATTATTACCCTTTATTCCCATGTAACGATCAAAATCCAGGAAACTACCAAATGATCCTATACAATAAGAATTTAAAATCTCAAAACCATGGAACCAAATCCAAGGAGCAATTATTATGGTTCTGTGTGTTTTAAAAATTACGGATAGCTTGTTTTATTTTTTAATAATTAATATTGTTTTTAGTTATTAGTAAATTAAATTTTGTTATTTCTGTCACAATTTAGTTTTTTTACAGGACTCTCTTTTTCAATTGTTGTCTTCGCAATGCGGTGTCAGTTGCTACGGAGTACATCTCTCGATGTGATGCAATCAATGAAATTAACACAATGCTATAAAAATTACCTGCATATCCTTCAAAGCAATCTTTTATGTGTGTGTAGATCACGAGCTTTAGAATTCTTGGTTCATGACTTTGTGTTACTGCTCTCTTTAATACAATTCTTTGATTAGTGTGTTGGCTGTGATGAAGAATAAAATGGATCTCTGGTTCTGATTTTGGCTTCATTTAACATTTCCTCTCTTAGTCATCCACATTTCTAAATCCCTGTTTGGATGGGATGAGTATTACACTAGGAGGTGGCGTAAAGTAATTACTACTGGAGGAGGTGTGTAATTTTGCTCCCGTCCAAATCGCTCATGTCAAAATTATTTATGGACTTCACGTTGATGTCTCAGTAAAGATTATGAGGCCTTTTATCTTATGTAAAAAAATCTGTAAAAATAACCACAGGTTAAACCATTCCCATGCAAATGAACGTGTCAGTAAAATTCCATCATTTGAGTGATCCGGATGGGATTAACATTAAAGAGATCCTTTGGAAAAAATTACTTTATCCCACCACCTGGTGTAAAACCAATCCTGTCCAATTAGGGTTTAAATCAGCCTTTCTAGTGTAAGGTGTAACAACAACCTAACTATAGATATAGTTAAGTAAAACAAAGTCAAAACCTAAAAATTCAAGGAACTACGCAATAGGCTTTAACAACAAGACATAAATGAAGAACTAAAGATGAGGCCTTTTCTTAAAACTTCCTTAGGTGAATGCATTACTAATTGCAGCAGCAATTGATAAAAATGTACCTACTAGAAACCCTGTCCTTTTAATGATTGATTTACTTGAGAGGATAAGGTTTAGCGATAACAATAAGGGAAGGCTGAAAACAAATAATGTCAAAAAGGGAAAAAGCTGGAGTTAAGGGTAGGGCAGCTAATACATGTGGAGCTTTTTATTATCAATCAGTGTACCATGCTTGCATCTGAGATGTGTGAGAAAACCTTATGGATACATGGAGACAGCATTCAAACTCCATATTAACAGAAATTAGGCTATGAAGTGAACACAATTCCCTGTGGCTGTGAGGATATAGTGATACATACTTTAGCACCATAACTCTATATTGCACTGTACTTTTTTTTTAAATTTCTTCTCTCAATACAGGTAAACAGAGGACCAAAGCCTATCCCACATGGTTTAGGGACGAGGCAGAAACCTGCCCTTGGCAGGACTCCAGTCTATTGAAGGACATGCTAACTTATACAGCCACACAGAGTGAATTTAAAAGTGAACAATTAGCCCAATTGTAATTGTTACACCTTAGCTTTCCAGCTTTATCACTCAAAATAACTTTACTTAATGAATCAGCCACTGTATGTTTTCTAAGTGAAATAGTTAAGCATTAATATACTGTCTGCATCTTAAAAAGACTGTTCAGAATTGAGGAATAGTGTGTCACTCTCACTGTCTGGAGTAATGCAGAAAAGTAAGGTGCTGCTGGTAATGGATGTCATCCTTTCTTTCAATGAGGAAAAACTGCTCTGGCTTGGTCCTTCACTGGTGGCTGAAGTGATTTATCTATAGCTTGTAATTCTCCTGTTTGCATTCAGTTTTAAATCAAACCACTTTTTCTTTACTTCAGTGAGATTTATTTCAAGAGCTGACATGCAATTTTAATGCTGTTATAAACTCCTCCCAGGATTTGTTTTTATTATTGCCTAGTACACCATGACTGACGCTATTAAAGAGTGTGTGCTTTTTTCTTGGTTGCAGCTGTCCCAAGATATTTTCTTCTGCCTTCATGATTCAGAGGCCAAGCCTATATATGGTAGTTAGGTTTGTTACTCTATGCAAATTGCAATGAGTACACAGGACTTGATTTAAGTAATAAATGAATGCACATAGATAGATAGATAGATAGATAGATAGATAGATAGATAGATAGATAGATAGATAGATAGATAGATAGATAGATAGATAGATAGATAGATAGATAGATAGATACTTTATTAATCCCCAAGGGGAAATTTACATACTCCAGCAGCAGCATACTGATAAAAACAATATTAATTAAAGGGCAATAAAAAAGCAGTGCAAGTTAAAAAATGCAAGGGTGATGGACATATGTACATTATGTACATAAGTATGTACATATACTCAGATCTCACTCACTTATAGCTTTGTTATATGTGACTAAGGTGTTCAATCGCAAGAGTACTGAAAGTAAAAATAGTGTGAAACTGCTCTCTTACGCTACCTCCAACTGGAAAAAAGAAATACTCTTTCCATAAAACTGTTGAAGACATTTTAGAAAATTGCAAACAATTGTTAATGCTAATCTAAAATATGCATCCTAACTCTCTGATAAACCTTTATATCATAAAAGATATGAGGATCTACATTAGACTGGACTCATCATATAACTCCCTGAATTGAGCAGGGGAAGGGAGTCATGTGTATGGTTGGATGGATTTTTTTAACACACTACTACTGTATTATTGATTGTATATTTCAATGAATTGTGCCTTAACGTTTGTGTATCATGGTTTTAATTAAAATAATCTACTATTAAAAAATTACTGTAATTTGCAAAATCAAGCTTATTAAGAGTTATTGCAATGTCACTCATATTTGAATGAAAATTAGAATAAGAACAGATGCTAGATGTCAGATACGGCATTGTGAGAATCAGTCTGTTGTTGCCCATATATTCAGTACCACCACACATAAGCATTTTGAGATCACAGGGAGGGGTTTACAGTCATTTAGCCTAAAAGCATTATTTCCATGGTCCTTTAAACCCCCATTCTGCACCATTCTGGCATTGTATTTTCCACTATTCCTTTACCACCTAACATATATTGTATATTTATCATGTTCCTATGTTTTATTTTCAAATTAATATATATATGTGTGTGTAAATGTGTGTATGAATGATGTATATACCTATACCAGAGATATATGTCCCATTTTAAGTGAAATGTGAAGTTGCTATTCAATTTTTAGTCACAATTTTATAGAAATGTTTCAGAGCCTGATTTTACTAAGTACCAGTATATGAAAATAATGGCTGTTGCATGCTGTTGACCTCCAGATAGAATTAAAAATGAACCTAAATTCTAAAGGAAGTAGCTGAACTTTTATAGTTAAAAAGAAAGCTTGAGAAGAAAGAGCACTAATTGAAAAACATTTAGCCCCTCAAAGCCCATTTATTCAAAGCCTAATGAGACTTTGCTGTCTTTAAAAAACACTCTCTAGAAGAGAATGCTGTTCAAATTATTTCTTCAAAATGTTCTGTTGTTTTAACATTTAAGAACATCTCCTGGCAACCTGGCCATATCTTTGATAAACCTTATTTCTAAACAGGCTTAGCTAAATTTTAGAGAAGTATACAGTGATGAATGTGCATGTTATAAATAATAATGTTGTGTGGAATTGCAAGTACTGGCAGCAGGGTATTGATTAATTTTAACCTTATAAGTAGAATGCATTCATGAAAATAACAAAAGTTTTTCAGAATTTTAACTGGATTAAACACTAAAATTTTAGTTTTAATATTTATGTAATAATACAATTACCTAATACAAATTTAACTACAGACCTTTAAATTTAAATTCTGAGTAAAGGAAAAATAAGTTGACAATTTAAAGGTAAGGTTTTTAAGACAATGGTAAGACCAGTAATGTTGTATGGAAAGGAAGTGCAAGATACGAAGTTGGAAGTGGCAGTAATGAGAATGTTAAGATGGATATGTGGAGTGAGACAATCAGAGGTACAACAAAAGTAGATGGTAGGAGGCTGAAATGGTAGCGATATGTGATGAGGAGATATGTGAGGAAAAGATTGATAGAATGAAAAGGATAAGAGAAAGCAGGATAGGCTGAAGAAGAGGTGGATGGATAAACTAAAAGAAGATATGAAGGAAATGGGTCCGACTGGGGTGGAGGTGCAGGACCAACCTGTATGGAGTGGGTTGATCAAGCACATCAACCCTATATAGAAGTGGGGAGATAAGACCATCTTATGAACAACTGGGGAGCACCTTCAAATGGGATCACTCTTTTGAATTGAAGACCCATCCCTCCCCTCATTTTTTAGTTGTTAAGCCAAAATACTGTATTCCTAGGTTTTTCAATGTCAGTTTGTAAAACTGTATGTGCAAATTGATCTTCTGCTTATTGAAGCACCTCAGATATGTACAAATTCAAGTTGTATTTTCCACCCAATAATGTCTTTTTTTGCTTTTCCATAACTTTTAAGCTGTAATGGAACGCTACTCTCAGAGCACACTCTGAAATATTGATATCACATGAAGCGCCATGTCATCCAATAACACTAGAATTACCAAAGCTTACGAGAAAACTCATAAAACCGAACCACCTTAAATCCACTCGCACGTTTCGATTCAATATCTTTTGTCTTGCAAATGTGTTGATAATCCCAAGCAGCCTACTATACCATCCCCACCACCGCCGGAGAAACTGCAAAAACCTCTCCCAAATGAAGCCTTGTTAATCAGTGAGTCAGGTACCTAGGCTAAAAAAATATATTGTTATTCAGAACACATGCATTTCACGTGTGTTCCGTGTCCACAAAGATCTGTGTAAGTGTAGGATAACAGAAATGTTGAACACAACATTTTGTACTAACAACAAAATGTAGACATGAAGTCTATAATGTGTGAAGACTGTCTAAATATCAAATAATCACTTTCACAAAAGATACAAGTATAACAGAATAAATACTCTTTTATTGCAAGACTATAACCGAAGAAAAAGAAATCTGGTTAGTGTTGCTTGTTGTCCTGACTTCTCGGGTAGTGTACTGGTATAGAGCTGCTGACTCCAATTTAGAAGGTTCTGGGTTTGAGTCTTAACGTCTCCCAAAATAAACGTTTTGAGTAGTGAGCTGTTTTTATTGTTACTATTATACAATAAAAGCATACATTTGATTTGAGTCTGTAACAGACGGTGTAAATGTATGGTACTTGTAAAAGTTAGCGTTTTTTTTATTCAGTTTTATTCTCTCAGTCACATTCACACTCGCCCTGATCTGGCACGGCTGTTTTCAAATAAAGAAGCGCTATAACAGAGGTGAACTCAGATCAGAGAAAGAGAACAGAATTCCTCCCCGCAAGAAACGTCCACTCACAAATAAGAAAACACAGCTGTACCAGGCGTAAAGGCGAAAGATAGCTCCGTTTGGATACAGGAAGAAGTCTGGCATCATCCTGCCAATCGCCTGTCCTTCAAAGAAAGAGCACAGCTTACAGAGCTCAGTTCTTAGCATTGCACCACACAAGCTGTTGTATCAACCGCCTACCGCAACCTGCTTTCTTTTTTCTTTGGTTAAATTCTTGAATAAAAGTGCATATACTTGTACCTTTTGTGAAAGTGTTTATTTCATATTTATATTTCAGGCTTCACACCTTATACATTTCATGTCTACATTTTTTCAATTATTACTAAAACTTGAAAAACATTTCTGTGTTAACTACGTTTTACATAGATTGTTGTTGACACGGAACACACATGAAATCTATTTATTCCAAATGATGATGTACTACTGTATTTTACCCAATAAAGCTCCAGCACTTCACTCGAAGATAAACACTGAGCACTGAGAAACTTCTTTGCAAAATGAACTGCAGCGATGGGCGGGGGGATGGGATACTAGGTTGCTTGCTGCTTATCGACACATTTACAGGACAAAAGACACTGATGGAGAGGTGAGAAAGGAATTAAGGTTGGCCGGATTTATGAGCTTTCTCGTAGGCTCTGGTTATTCTAGTGATAAATGATTCCTGACCAATGAATGATGAGGGAGGCAAGTCTTCAACTCAAAAGCTCACTTGTTTAATTGTGCTCCATTTTTACTCAGAGGAGGATTTTCTGGAAGTGGTTTATTTAACATTGACATTGTGACCTTATGACTGTATAACTGACATGTCACTGGGAACTCTGTTTTCTCCATTGACCATAAAAATACAAGATTAAAAATGTTTGCCATCACAAGGAACAACATGGGGTAATTAACAAAACAGAAAATAATTTTGGATGGAGTATTTCTTTAATACAGATTTAAAAAGATACCCTTTTCCAGATTCCTATGTCCTATTCTCTTTCCCCACAAGTGGTTAGGGGGATGTAATAATACCTTATAAAACATAATGTAATAATACATGGACAATTCTGAAATATCCATATTAGCAGTAATTGCATTCACTAGTCCATTATTCTTCCTAGGTACTGCATCTAGCTGTATTGTCTTGTTACTACTGAGCCTTAGCTATAACTCACTTCCTAACTTTTCACCCAAGTAAGTACCCGAGTCCTGAAGATTACTTAAAATGTCGCTGCTGGTGGAAATTTATCCTACTGTGCATCCTTTAAGATTTTTACATAATTTCAGCTGTTTCAGTCTGATTTCCACAGCTGTGCTGAGAAGGCTAAATATCATTAAAGCTAATAATATGACATTCCTCGATAGAATACATATAACACAGTATCCCCATTGGATACAACATGTAGATAACCAACTATGCATTAATGGTGTAGCAACTTCCTTATCCTCAACTATTGCTCATAGAAAATTGCAGAATAGAAAATTAAGTTTTATAATAGAGAGGAAGAACATGCTAATGCCTTCATAAGACTCTCCAGAGGATTTCTTTGTATATCAGAAACAGGATTTTATAATTAGTTTATTGCTTTATTGGCAGACAGTATAAAATTGCCAGAATTTATGTTATTAATGCACTTGCAAGATGTGACATGTGTCAGCTCAAACTTTGGTAAGATCTATACTACTGCTGTTGAAAAATGATTGCTCCAGCAAGCCTTGTGAAGTAAGAATTGCTATTGTCTGCTTTATGGGAGTAGCACTTGGCCAAGTAGGGGATACCCAGTATTAATGTCACCTTCTCATGTATAGTTATCACAGAACACTTTATAACTCATTACGTAAAGCTTTGATTATAACTCACATTTGGTTCTCAGCTGGTTAATCAACCAGAACTAGATCAAGATAAAAACTTAACTTTTCATACATTATAATGTTGGCCTCTTGGACATACAATAAAGAAATGCAAAATCTAGTTTTCAGATACAGCATCTGTACATAGAGAACTTCCTCTAAAATAACCCTTGTAAATCTTACCCAGAACCTATTTTATTTCATTCTGGTTGCTTCAGTTTTTAAAAGTATATTATATTATTTCTGCATATCACTTATACCTAACTTTAAAAGCCTAAGCACTGTTTCTGAAATCTTTTATCCATTTCTAAAGCATAAACTTTATCATATTTGTCAAACAGATTCTGCATAGCATTCCTCCAGGTTAGTCCTTTCATGAGATATTGTGATTCTATATACAGCACATACGGTGGAAAAAAATGATTTGATATCTTAACAGATTTATCCAAAAGGGACAATTGGCAAATACATGTGAATCTGCTCTGTCTGTATAAAAATAAGTTACAGTATTGTTGTACATATTAGGGAAAAATTGGGTTATCAACCCTTAGGACGCCCAAGACATAAGTTAGGTGTATAGTAAAGGTAAAATTTAGCTCAATTTATAGAGTTTATTAAATAAATGAGAGCTTTTCATTTAAGTATTTTATTGGACTTGGCTCAGTGAAAACTTGACATGTCAAATATCAGACTAAAATTGTTTTTGGTACTTTTAGCATGCATGACATGGGTATCTTGCTTCTGCCTTGAGATATAAAACGTTACCCCTACAACATGACAGTTGTATACAATAATCATGCTATATTTAAAATTATTTGTGTTAAACTGGTTGTTTGTGAGTATAAGAGAAAAATTAACTTGAAATGGCCTGTCTGTTTTTAACAAATGCAAACCTGACATTTGTACCAGTACCTTTACATTAGAAAACAATATAATTTATGATATTTAACTTTACTAGAGCACTTTGACCCCTGGTTGCTTTGCTCGCTCACTCCCCACTCCTGCACTATGCACCAACCACTTCACATCTCTGCTACTCACGTTGTGAAGAGGTGGGCTGAACGCACCCCAAGGAGACGTGATTGCTCCTCTGAAACCCCCTCTTAAACGGTGATACAATGGGAAACATATACAGTTTTTTTTTTTACCTCCTCTTTGCTCAATCAGCTGGTGGCTTCCTGCTGCAGCTGTGCCACGTGATCTGCATTTCGCGATGCGCACTTCTGTCATATCACCTATGTCCATATATTCGATCTTTCTTCGCTTTTACCTATTCATCAATATTCGTGTTTGGAATTACATCGTGACAGCGCAACGTATAACTGCCCGTGAGTGAATATCGTTTCTTTCTCTCTACAAGAAATGTGTCTGACATAACCATACAGGACTTTTCCACATCTCTTTGCATAAGCTCTTGTCTCGTGGGGCTTCTGGTCCTGGGCATGTTTACATCGCTTGGCACGAAGACTCGTCCTTCCAAGATTTTTTTTATAATAGAGAGATGTTTTGTTGTTTGATAACAGTCTTTAAAACACATTTCATCCAGGACTGTTAATTATTAACTACTAGCAAAATAACCGCGCTTCACAGCGGAAACAAAACAAAAGGAAACATTTTAAAAATAACGTAACATGATTGTCAATGTGATTGTTTTGTGACTGTTATGAGTGTTGCTGTCATCAAGGATTTGATTATCATTATTTCTTTCAATCAGGTTCGTATTTGAAGGATGTGTTGTGTTCAAGTTACATTCCGTGTTTGTCAACCGTTGTAAAGATAACAGGTTTCATTCATCGATGTGTTCACTACCTAAATCGGTACTCGTGTATCTAAGATGTTTAACAGGCATTCCCGGTATTAAGTTGTGGATTTGCCTGTGAATATTTAGCGGGCGCGTGTCTATGAACTTAATTTAAACTGGAGCTTTACACCTTGCTTTCTTATTGATATGTCTACAAATGCTTGTTCAGCGTCAGAGAGTTGTTCCTTTCTTACTACATCAATAAACAGCTCGTCTTCCTGTTTATCTGAGACATCACACACTGCATGCACGGGTTTACCTTTCCCAGTCCTGCAAACTTTAGCTGTAGCTGCACTTATGAATATGCTTGTATGCGTCACTTACTTCATATTCTTTTGCTGCCTTCTCAATTGTGTAATGCGTTTTTTGTTCAGCGCTCTTTGGAGCTCTTGCTTGTTGTTGCATACTGCATTCACAGTCAGTTCACATGAGCCGCTCGGAGTACATGCATCGAAGGTTCTCAGCTGTGCTTGTGCTATCTCGTGCGATCTTGCAATGTCCACGGCTTTATTTAATGTTAGCTCAGACCTGGCACTTAAAAGTTTCTCTCGCACTTTTGCTGAGTTTGTGCCAAACACTAGTCTATCCCTGACCATCTCATCTTCGTTTGCATAAGCACAGTCCTTCACCAGCAATTTTAACTCCGTTACAAAGTGATCAAAAGTCTTGTTTATACCCTGCGTCTTCTCATTAAACTTGTATCTCTCGAATATCGTATTCGTCTTAGGCATGACAAATGCCTCAAAACGTTCATAAGTTTTCAGTACCTTTGCTTCCTCCTGGGTGAGAGTCCATGTGTTAAAAATGTCTCTTCCTTTTTCCCCAGTCCACAGGAGCAGGTAGCTGCATTTCTCACTGTCATCTTGCCATTAGTGGGCCAGAAAACATCAGCTCCACGTGCTGTCAGAACTTTTTCCATTCTTCCGGCAGGTTAATAGGATCCCAGTCAATTTGTGGCGAGGGAACTCCAACAAAATCCATGACTGTCCTCTGTTCTGACAACGTCTTGTTTTCACAAATTGCAAAAAATGAAATGATGGAGCGACTTTCTTTTAAAGTATGCAGGAGAACTTTATTTATTACAACTCTTACATTCACAGCATCCGTGCTCTAAATTAACTTCCATAATAGTAATCTTGAGGTCCCTTTTTCTGGTGCCTTCCTGATGACATAGGTGTCTAAACCATGCCTGATAATAATACATTTCAATGACATATAAATATTACAGTGATCACCTCGATAGACAGCTCACCACCCAAGTCGCTACTCGTGAATCTAATATGTTTAACAGGCATTCCCAGTATTAACTTTTTGATTTGCCTGCGAATATTTAGCGGCAGCGTGTCTATTGGATTGCTGCTGACAGACGACCTTATATGGGCAGGAACTCAATTACGTGGGAGGCGTGGGTATGGGGAACGCAATATAGGCAGGCAGCCAAGTACATGGGAGGCGTGGTGATGGGGGATGCAACTCCACCTCACATGGCGACCGAGCTGCAGGCTATGGCCGTATATATGTACGTAAGTAGGATTCAGTTATGACCGTTACGCGTAGAATTTCGAAATGAAACCTGCTTAACTTTTGTAAGTAAGCTGTAAGGAACGTGCCTGCCAAATTTCAGCCTTTTATCTACATGGGAAGTTAGAGAATTAGTGATGAGTGAGTGAGTGAGTCAGTCAGTCAGTGAGGGCTTTGCCTTTTATTAATGTAGATTTTGAGCCTTTACAATAATTCTTAATAGCAGAGGTAGGTTTCCAGACAAATACCATTTATCTGTATGCTGACTGGTGTGTTTGAAATGCTTCGTACTTATTATATATAAATGAATCAAGCTTACTAAAGGAAGCTTTCTGTTAGATTTCTTCAGTGTGTCATGCTGAATTAATAAGACCACGTGGGACTCCACAATTACTAAGTATTTTCAGCAACAGTGGGCAGTTGGGAATAATGATTGCTACTGGGCTTATGCTATATATTGGTATTGATATTTTATTTGTGCAAGCATAACCTAATTAAAAGCCATGTAACTGATATAATAGGAATAAAGTATAAATTAAAGTATGCTGACAAGTCAGGTGGTTTTTGGAAAGTCTGAAAGCATGTTCCCACTGTAATAAGAAATCTTTGTTGCTAACATGGGATAATTAGTGTATTTATATTTGGTTATCTTTATTGTAATTCAATTTCTATCACATAGAGCCTGCACGATTTGCATGCAAAAAAAAAAACACTTTTTGTTTGTTTTTCCTGAGAGAGTTGGTTAGCACTACTGCTTCACAGTGCCAAAGGCTTGGCCAAAGCATTGTATAGTTTGTAGTTTCTCCCCATAGCTACATGAGATTTCTTGTGTGTGCTCAATTTACTGTCCCATCTCCCAAAGATCTGAAGTTAGGTTAATCAGAGAATTTAAAATTTTTCTGGGTGGGAGTGGTTACACTGTAGATTTATCCAAAAATATATGAACAGGCATCTTGTCCAGGATTAGTTCCTAATTTGAATCCAATGTTGTCAAGGAAGTAATTTGGAACTTTTTTTAAATAGATTCTAAGAAAAATGGATGGAATCAGACTGTCAAGCTCAACAGTAAAAGCAAAACACAAGGATAGTAAAATTCTTGATGTGGTTAATGTTATTTGGATTCAATAAAGGGACATTAGAAGAGAACATTATTTACAGTATGTGTTATTTTGTTAATTTATGCAATTAATTATTAGTTAATTGTAGGTATGTATTTAGTATATTTTTAGAAGCAGATTAATCTATATTAAGCATTCTGCTGGGTTTGAACAAGCACTAACAAGAATATCCTTGAAAATGCCGGGACTGTTCTACTAAAATCTCAAGTACGCACTTGAAATTCTGTAGTTAGAGGGCAGATTGGAGAGCTGGTATCCCATTTTAATTTCTTGACTACATGTTGTAGCTATTAACATACTTGAATTAAGGCATGTTATTAATTACACTAGAATTTATTATACTGCGCATGTGCATTAATTGAAGCTCATTAAGCAAGCAATGTGAGGCAGGCAGTCTAGACTCTTGATAAGAGGATAGGACTTTAAACCATAAACCTGTTGTTTCAATCTCCATCTTTCAGTCCTCATGTCCTTTATGCATGTCCTTTAATGTGCCCTTATTAAATGTTTACTAAACATGTGGAGTATTTAAGCAATCATCTTCATCTGTATTATGGTAGTGATTACAAAGGGCTTTTAATATAACATTCTAAAGCCAACTTGTGGTCCAATTTAGGAACTCAGGGGCAAAAGAGTATCCCAAGAGCTGTTGGTACATTAATCCATTGAAAGGACCCACACGCAGCCATCTACTCTTAAAAATAATGGATCTTTAATGTCAATTTATTGTTCTTTACTGGGTTGTGTGGTTTTTCAAAAAAACATTATTTAACAATTCACCATTTCATTCTGGGAAGGGTTCTTTGTATATGAAATTATATATTTGTGCTTTGAAAAACATTCTAATATTTAGAAAAAAAACAGAAATCCTTAATGTATCGTAGGTTATCTAGCAAGACACTAACAGATTTAAAACCACCTGGACTTAGCCTGTATGATCGTATGCAGCAAGAGTTCTTTTAAAATTATGACCCTTTGGTATTTCACAAATCTGTTACCATCTATTCATGATTATTTACTGTATAAAGCCTGGTGTGGCGGAAGTGCTGCAGTTCAAGACTCCAGAGCTGTCAAGGCGCCCCCCGTTAGTGGTCACGGGCCACAGAAGGGTTGAGCTTCCAAGCTCCAAGCCCATGGCCATCCAGGGGGGCTGCCCTCTCATGTTCCGGGGAAAGTACTGCTGCTGACATGTCTTTTTCCCCGGTCCTCTCATCAGTAGGGCGTCCTGACGGGGCAAGGCCCCCGGTCTCTGCCACAGTGCATACTAGAAAATTTGATTTTAAAGTCCTGCTGTACACACAGTACACAGTTATTTAACTTTGTAAATTATAACCTTCATGAAATTGTGCATAAGTGAAAAAGCCTCAAAAGTAATATTGACATTGCAGAGGTCTTGTGTAGTGGAGTGTCACTGTTTACAGTTAAAAAAAAGCAGCTTCATTCTATCTACATGCTCTTATTGCAATATGAGTGTAATAAAGAGTGCTTTGATAATGTTAGAAAAACTGGACACTACTGCAGATTGCCTTTTTATGTTGGCAAAAACATTTTATGCTTTGCTGTGTGTATGTACACCTGCACCAAACAAAAACTGAATGTAGTGCTTCATTGGTCAGTTAATGGCTTCCTGAACAGCGGGCATGACAGAATGACGCTTGGCCAAGATATTTCTGACCTGTCAGCCAGTTACTTGAGAAGTGACAACATGTTTGGTATATAAACTGATCAAAATCCAAAGAGGTTCTTCAGTGCAAATGCACAGTATTGGCCCTCTTAAAAGGGAACTAAAAAGTGTCCATACGTTACAGAAGTTTAATGTGTTTGTCACAGTGACACACATTATAATTGCGCCTCATGTAAGGAAATATGTTATACAAATAAGCCGTAGCTTTACACCTAAAAGATACATATAGTCTCACAAGAACAAGATCATTCTTAGTAAACACTTTTTGTCATACCTGTATATACAGTACGTAGTTTTAGTTTGCTTCTCGTATATTACTATTGCTCAGTACCTTCATGTTATTCTTGGAAATGAACAACAGCAGTGATGGCCTTTTCTTAGTATTTTTGAAAACGTATACTAAAATAAAATAGTATAATCTTCATTGGGACTGCTGCAGGGAACTGTCACTTTAGGCACACTGAATTTTGTTAGATTTTCTAGAAAAGTCTACATTAATTTAATCTTTCTACCTGCTTAAGACTCTTTGAATGTTGCTGTCAGTTCCTTACCTTTTGCCCAGCTGAGTGCACAAATATAAATAGGGTGCAAAACAAGCCAATATGACAAAGAAGCACAACAACTTTGTGCTCTAAATAACATTAGAGAATACAATTTACTAAAAGTAGGATTAAGTGAAAACTTTAGTATTAATACTCTTTACAACAGGGGGTTCGAACTTTGGTCCTGGAGGGCCACAGTGGTTGCAGGTTTTCATTCTAAGCACCTTCTTAATTAGTGACCTGTTTTTGCTGCTAATTAACTTCTTTTGCCTTAGTTTTAATTAACTTGACTCAGACACCTTAGTTCATTCTGTTTCCTTAATTAGCAGCCAAACAATAATGAGACACAAAACGAGCAAACAGGTGACCAGCTAACCACATTATTTGAACATAAAGAAAGGTGAGGGTCTCGGTAAGGTTGATCTCTCAGGTCAATAATCAGAAACAGAAAATCAACAGTTTGGTTAATGTTTGCTGTAGCAGAATGAGAGCAGCAGCAAGCCGTGGAATTAAGTAACAGGTTTAATTAACAGCAAGAATTGGCATCTCATTAAGAAACTGGTTGTAGTGAAATTGGTTGGAGTTTGAAACCCAAGTTTAGCTGATCATCTGTTGGCTTGTTTCAATTCTCATTTCTGTTTGGCTGCCATTTATTGAAGAAAATAATCAATTAGGAGGACTGACTCCTTAAAAACAGGGGTATTAAAAAGAAAGGAAAAGGAGTTAATGAGCAGTGAAAACCAGTGACTGATTAGGAAAAGGGTTAGAATGAAAACCTGCAGCCACTGCAGCCCTCCAGACCTGGAGTTCAACACCCATGCTTTACAACGTTTTGTTATGCTATCTAATTATTGCTTTTATTAAATTACATTTTTTCAGAATATTTGTGAGTCCTGTTAACACTCTCTTGGGCAAATGAGTGTTATAACCCAAAAATAAAATATAAAACTACTTATGTGCTTGTTATAAAATGAAAAACATCTGAAGATTAGGAATACTTAAGAACTTTTTTTAATTTTTTATTGTCAAAGTAATATACACATTCCATGGCCACATCACTAGCTTCACCTGCTCTTTAATAGATAAGGCCAACAGTTTAACTGTTGCTTATCTTCAGAATGATGTAAGTGACTTGGGTGGGGGTTGTTAAGTGTTGTTACATTCGACTTTCTTTTTTCTTACATGGTGGTTCCAGCTTCTTGCTGTCTCAGATTTTCGTGCACCCTCAGTCCCCATGGCAATGATTTCCAATCCCCATCCTGGAGGGAATTGCTGTGGCTGCAGGCTTTTCTTCCAATCACTGTCACAACCAATGAGTCATTTTCCCTCTAATTTATGACACTGTTTAATTGGCTGGTCTTTTTTTCTACTCCTATTCTGCAATTAGAAAAAAGATTAACATTACTTATAAATATATTTACAGTATATACATTTTTCCACTTTTTTTAACTTTTGTAATTTTCCTATTAATTCACCTTTTTCTATGGAGCTTGCTCAAAAAATCGTGTTCTAATAATGACAACAGTAAATGAAGTAAATGAAGATTAGAAGCTATTGCTCTACAATTTTGCAGAGGGTTACACATAGGTAATTAGCAAGAGAGTGGCAATACTTGGTAAAGCTGAAAGAAAGCCCAACAAAGCTCAAATAGCTGTTTTTTATAATAATTGTGTATAGAAGGGTGTTTCTAAACACACAATATGTTGAACTTTGATGCAGATGTGTTACCGTAGCAGAAAATCACGACAGGTTCCACTTCTGTTAACAAAAAATATGAAAACAAGGTTGTAGTGTGGGTGAACTGATGATTTGAAAAAGTGTTGGCTGGTCTAACAAATTTTAGTTACCATATATACTCGTGTTTAAGTTCTCCTGCGGATGAGTCAGGACTTGATTTTACTGTATAATTACCCGTATTTTATAATGTCGGTCATATAAGTCAAATGCAGAAAACTCACTCTATTGAACCAAGAGATTATGATATGCTAATGCCCACCTAAGAGAGTAACCATGGAGCACACTGCCTTTTTTTTCTATGTATTGTGCCTACATGACCACACGGTAATACCTGAACTATTCCGAAGCAACGTTTGCACAGTTTAGTGTTTTTTGTATCTCACACCCTCATACACCTTTATTGTAACAGCATTCCTTATCTACGATGTAGCGTTCAATCAGAAGAAAATATGAAGCTGTTTTTAAATTAAAAGTCATTGAAGTGGTGAAAGAAAATGGTATCTGCACTGCTGCAAAAAAATTTGATGTGTCTGAGAAACTGGTGCGTGATTGGAGGAAGCAAGAAGATGTAAAAAATATGTGTCGTATTTTTGAACGGGTGTATAAGTCGGGGTCTGATTTTATGATTAATTTTTCTAGTTTGAAGACCCGACTTATATGCAAGTACAGTATATATAGTATTTTGCAATACGGTAATGTTTGGTGCCGAATTTGGTGTAAAAGGTGCAAATCCAAGGATCAGTCCTACCATTTGTCATTGAATGAAGGGGTGAGGAATGTATCCTTGGCACACATTAGACCTCTTTATACCAAATACATTGAACAGAAAGTTGCTCTGTACCTAACCATTGCTGCTGAACCCATGCATTACCTTATTTCCACTTTCTACCATTTTTGATAAAGGATATTTCCAAAAGAATAATCTGTTGTATCACAAAGCATTCATCTCCTCAAGCTGATTCCAGGAACATGACGGACTTAATTTACCTTAGTAATGATCAGAAATCTCATTCAAATTGAGCACCTTTGGGATGAGTGGGAGAGGTATGGGGCCCAAAAAATTACAGAAACTGCATGGTCCTATTGAGTCAGCATAAAAAAGTATCTAAACATGTTTCCAGCATTTTGCTGAATCCATGATTTGAGTAATTCAGGCTATTCTGGTATTATACACACATGCCACTATAGCCACTGCATACATGTTAAGGTTTATGTGGTTGAATAAATAAATGTATACTTAAAAAAGTGTATTGATCTAATGGCTTATTTTTTACCTATATAATGAATTGCATCAAATAACCCACAAGCCACTGGTTTCAGTCTTTATTAATAAAGACTCTCTACCACAAACAGATTTATACATTAAATAGTCACACCAGTTACTGTCTGACTAGGCACAGATAAATATTAGTGAGAACTCTGTACAAAATAAAACAAGGAAGCAATTCTAAACAGCTTTATAGTCTTTCAATGCCAGTCTGAAGACTGCTTCTTACATAAAAAGAAGATATGTTGACAGATTTAGGAAGTTCATTACGTTTTAATGGGAGAATCACTTGGAATGCAACAGAGTATGTTGTTAGCTCATGGGCAACAGCAGAGAGCAAAAGACTGAGTTAGCACGTATCTGAAAAATGTTAGCATACTGTTTACTGAGTACCTGCTTCCTAGCTGCTTATTTTATTATGTGTCTATCCAAGGCTATTTCTAAGACTATGCAGAACTTTTATGGAACAAAAGAGGTAAGACTGGTGTTCTTGAAAATATCTTAGTATCTATTTTGGGGATTCATATTGACCTATTCTACCTAACCATGGTCTCACTTTCCTGGTAAGCAGAAATGTATGACATGCATTCAGCATTGGTTTTTTTATTTTTGTGTATGACGTGTTTTTTGAAATTTGTTTTTCATATTTTAACAATTATCTGCCGTTTGGTTAGTCTGTGTTTTGTTTTGTGTTTCATAATGATATATTTTTATATATATTTATATTATTATATTATATCTCTCTATTATAAAACAAAATCTTGCGACAAAACGTGATCTTTGGAAGAGAGATCTTTTGAAGAGAGACCGAGAGACACTTTCGTGTCCTGCGAGACGGACAAGTCCTGTGATACTTTGGAAGCAAGTCCCGTGATACACATGCAGAGCAGGTTAGAGATACTGGAATTAGGAAAATTAGAAAGTCTCAAAAAAATGAGAGTAAAGATCGCATTTGTGCAAACAAATGGAAAATATTACTTGGTGAAATAAAGGAAGAGTGAAAAGAGATTGCAAAGTGTGTGAGGATGTCTGGGGGACATGAGAGACAAGGCAGTGAGACAAAAGGACAGGGGCTGTACAGGCTTTTAAATGTTTGAAGCGACTCACAAAATGCAGATCACACGGCATGCAGCAGCAGCAAGCCAGCAGCTGATCGAGCAATGAGGAGGTAAAAAAAAACAACTGTTTGTTTCCCATTGTATCACCGATGAAGAGGGGTTTCGGAGGAGCGACCACGTCTCCTTGGAGTGCGTTCAGCTCACGTTTTCACAGTGGAGCTTGTGGTGGTGGGGGGGAAGGGGTAGGCAAGTGAAGTGCAGATCACGTGGCATGGCAGCAGCAAGCCAGCAGCTAATCGAGCAAAGAGGAAGTAAAAAAATTTGTTTCCCATTGTATCACCGTTTAAGAGGGGTTTCGGAGGAGTGGCCGTGTCTCCTTAGGGTGCATTCAGCCTCCCTCTTCACAACGGCGCATATCTTTGGGGGTTGGCAAGTGAAGCAAGCAGGGGGCAAAGCCCCCTAATTATTTATACATTTTTCATATTTTCAAAGTCTTTGACTTTGTCAAGTAGATTTCTTAGGTGTTTTGTTAATTAAATCAGTCAAAAGCAGTTACTTGAGTGTCCTTTACAAGACCCTGTGTGCCATAAGCAATTTTTTTTTGGTTCATCAGGAGCTGTGGTTTTTTAGACCATTTTGCCTTCTGATTTCTTCGGCTGTAGACTTGGATTTGTAGATTATTTATTTACTAGCAAAATACCCACGCTTCGCAGCGGCGAAGTACTGTCTTAAAATTTTTATTAAGAAGAAAATTATACCTTTTTAAACTAAGGGAAAATATACCAATAATTATTTGTTAAGGATCTCTTTGTATACCACATTGTCAGTTTGGCCCTCCCGTTGTAATATGACCAAGCTGTGCGCTGAGTTTACTCTTGAGCATGCAATGTACAGTTGGCCATGTGAAAAGTAATCTTGTCTGAAATCTCACAGCTTGGATTGCTGCTGTCATAATCAGTTTGAGTTTCATGGTTTGTTTTAATTACAACAGTATTTGCAGGACTTGTGTTGAAGTGACATTCAGCATTTGTCAAGCTTTGTAAGCATACAACCGGTTTCATCGATAACTTCACATCCAGCTTTTGAGAGTTTAAACATTCATAAACATCAAAGTGTCCAGTACTGAAATCGTCACTTGTGAATCTAAGATGATGGTGGTTGTCGAAAGGTGTAAAATATTTCGCCATTTTGGTACACTTGAAAGCGAGAACCGAACAATTCAGCAGTAGCCATCAACTCACATACAGAACCATAGGTGAAGGGCTTAAGCATTTCACTCTTATAGTGCTCCTGTGTAGTATAATTATCTCCTGTACCGTCATCAGTCCACACCTTGAACCTGTCCCAGTCATTCAATACACAAGACACAATGTTGCTGTGGATATCAAGAGTGAGCCTGATATGGCCATGCAATATGTAACACAAGAATGGAAAAGGTAGGTGCCATCTCCGGGCATGGAAACCACTCGGTAAGTGACAGTTCTTTGATCGATAGTGATCACCTCGATAGACATGTTAATGGGGGTATGGCTGGAATGATAAAGGAAATGGGCACCTGAACAATGTAAAGTAAGTCTAAAATACCTACACAATAACTATAATCGTAATAAATGAACAATAAAACAGCGGAGAAGCCGTGGATTAAATTAAAAGGCTGTAGTTATCAGCAGGGAGACGTGAATCCCGTGGTGAAGCAAGGAAGAGGCTGTAGAGACTGCAGCAACAGACAGCCTTATATAGGCAGGCAACCAACGATGTGGAAGGCGTTGGGATGGGGGACTCAACGCCGCCTCACATGGTGACTGAGCTGCAGGCTATAGACATATATATGTATGTAAGTAGGATTCAGTTAGCGTTGGGAACCCGCGTACCAAATTTCTTGAAGATGGGCCCATGAGTAACAAAGACCGTTGAAAAGTTCAATATGGTGGCCGACAGTGGCATCATACCACCGAAATAAGTACGTACATTGGTTTCGGTTAGTGCGGGGAAGCCGCCTACCAAATTTCGTGAAGATGGGGCCATAAATAAGAAAGTTCAACATGGCGGACATTGTCGACCATTATGACCATTACGCGTAGAATTTCAAAATGAAACCTCCTTAACTTTTGTAAGTAAGCTGTAAGGAATGAGCCTGCCAAATTTCAGCCTTCTACATACACGGGAAGTTGGAGAATTAGCGACGGTGAAAAGTTCAATATGGCGGTGGACAGTGGTGTCATACCACCAAAATAAGTACGTACATCGGTTTTGGTTAGCGCAGGGAAGCCACCTACTAAATTTCGTGAAGATGGGGCCATAAATAAGAAAGTTCAACATGGCGGACGTTGTCGACCATTATGACCGTTACGTGTAGAATTTCGAAATGAAACCTGCTTAACTTTTGTAAGTAAGCTGTAAGGAATAAGCCTGCCAAATTTCAGACTTCTACCTACACGGGAGGTTGGAGAATTGGTGATGATTGAGTGAGTGAATCAGTGAGTGAGTGAGTGAGTGAGGGCTTTGCCTTTTATTAGTATAGATTATTTAATTGCATTTGCAGTTTGTTAATTAATCTCAATTCTTTTCTTTTTCTTTGAAGTTGTGTTTTTTAGCATTTCAGCAATTGTGTAGTTTTTCTGTTTTAGTTATTTATCAGGGTTTTCAGTTTTTTTCCTTGATTTGAGTTAAATTTTGTATTTTAAGATATTTATTTAATTTTACATAATAAATTAATTAATATGTGGTTGAGGAATATTTGTTGTGGTAGGCTTGGCCTTCCTGTGTACTGACTGTACATTGGGCAGTATAGAAGATTATTCATGCCAGAATTAACTGTTTCTGCATTTCATTGGGCTATTTAATTTTGACATGGTTTTATGGTATCTTTTTCAAAAACATATCAACCAGGTAATCGATTACTTTTGATGATGACATTTCAATTTTACCAGCAGCTCCATGTGCATTGTATTTAATTCGGGACTGTTCCTCAACTGTTGATACCCCTTACCCCACCTTTACGACACTGATTAATCATTTGATTTCATTTAGTTTTAACACATTTAAAGTGTGGTATTTATTGAAATGCAATGCACATGTAGCGCCTGCTATGTGAAATGCAATATGTGCTTTTCTTTCATTTATGACATGCAGTCTTTGAACATGAATTAAAATACAATGCATTTTAATGGTATAATGCTTTAACCGTGTAATCAGTTTATTGTTAATATTGTAGTTTTAATGGAAGGGAAAAACATTTTTTTAAGTAAAAAGTTGACACTATTTTTCTTGGTAAATCATAAATCCATGTATATTAGTTATCTATAATGATTCTGGTAATCGTAGATGACAGAGAACAACAAGGCAAAAAACAAATCCAATTAGTTACATCAACAATAAAAAAGCTATTGGCAATTAAAAGACAGATCATGTAAACTGAATTGAAATCATCAAATAGCTTTGCATAAAGGCTTGCATAGCACATAACTACTACACATAAGTAGATTTTTTAAAATAACAGGTAAATGATATGTCACAATGGCATAATTATGCAATATTACAATTTGAAACAAATCAAACAAGGAACGAAATTATTGTAATAACTGAATTATTGCAATATTTTGATTCTGGATACTGTAAAGAAGAGAAAAATATTAATGTTGCATCTATGTTCTATTGCTATGTTCAATTTAAAGTGGGAATTTGAAAGTTTCAACTGGAAAACTGCTCTTAAGTCCGATTTCCAACACAGTAACTCGGCGCTGGTCTGTCAATTCCGAGTTTGTCCAACTTCAGATCATAACGTCAATCCAAAATGACGATGTACACTGCAAACTTTAGTTAAAGCAGTTGTATTATACTGTTTTTTAGGACTTCTGTCTGTTTGTGTTTCATTAAATCAGCACACTGTCCAAATTTTATTTATGGACGTGTTTCTACAGTTTTTGGATATGTAAAATACTACATAATGTGTTGTTATCAACTGCTCTTTATTCAAATAGAGCTGTTTCTGCATTTGACATACTGCATCATAACTTTTATTCTCTGTTCATTGTCCACATGTTTTTATTCCAATTAATGAAGGAAATTAGAGTGCTAGTTTTAATGTTGGTAATAGTGTAATGCTTGATGAATTTAATAACAAACTTCAATGCAAGTATTTTGTTAATTTACAGTAGCATGATATGACAAAACCACCATTTCACTGAAAAAAAACCCTAGGGGAAAAAAAATCAAATATACACTCAAAAATATTGATTTAGGCAGCGGTATTCATAGACAAATAAAATCAGTACACAGAAAAAAATCAGTAATGTCAGTTTTAGCAACTGCATTGCTTGGTAATAAAGTTCAAGAAACATTTCAAGATAGAGCATGATTTGATTTTTTTCTGCACAATGAAGATATACTGAAAAAATAAAATATTATGGAATGAAAGAAGAACAACATTTAATCACTATTTAGCCATTAAAGTGATAATAGCTGTGATTCTTTCAAGAGGTTTAGAAGTGGTACAGCTTAGCAATTTAACAGGAACTCCATATACATTGTTATTTTGAGGAAACAATCATAATTCCTTTTTCAAAGGATTTAGGATGGCCATTATTTTATAGTACTAACATGAGATCACCTGCTTGTTTAGGTTCAATAGTAGGTTGGCTTCCTACTCTTTAATAAGCGACCCATCTATTTTTTAAGATTTGTAATGAAATGGGCCTTCAGTAGTGATTTGAGTCATTCCCATTATTATCATACTATATATCAAAAAATTCAAACCCATATTGAGCCATGACTTTCATTGATTACTTCATTAACCTCCTACCTCTTATTAACCTTAACACCAAGGAATGTGCAATAAGCCATCCTGTGGTAATCTTTCAATTGCTGCTGTATTTATTGTGCAAATTGTACCAATTATTTTGCCACCATTTGAAAAAAAATATTTTAGATAAAACATTAAATTTGAAGTATAATAAATCTAAAATATTTTAGCACAAATGTAGTTAAACCAAAATACTGGTGCATTATATGCAAGACATTTCCAATATTATCTTTTTACAGGGTCACTTATAGACAAGTCAGTCGCATGCTTGTTGTTCTTGTTTTCTTTTCTTTTTTTCATAAATGATGCTTTCAGTTGCAAACTCTATGTCAATGGATTTTTTTTTCTATTTGAGATATTTATTTCTTCTACTTTGCAGTGTTTCATTTTGGTACTGATATTTGAATTGCCATAGTGAATGCAACTTATCTGCTTATAGAATACAAATTTAATTACATAGCTACAATTAGCACTAGGCATTTAAACTCCTACCCAATGGATAGCATGTTAAGGCGGGCAGTTCATGTATGATCTAATCACATTTCCAAGTGACACAGTAACATATAAAGGAAAAATATCATCTTTTATTTACTGTATAGTTAGCAATATTGTTTGTTTGTTAATGACAAATGTGTTTGGCAATTTCTGAAATGCAAGAGACAGAAGGTTTGAAGTAAAATGGATGTTGGACTCACCAGACATTGTTGATGGATTTACTAATTATTTTTCTGTATTCTGTACACTTGATAATGACCCACTAAACATATACAGATTCCTGTGATCAAAATAGTACACTTTTGTAGCAATTATCTAACAGTAAACCCTGCAGCCTGTAGAGATTAATAGTGAGGAGATCATTTGCCTGGAATGACCCATTGGAAGCCAAAACACTTTGAAATAATGTGTTATATTAACTGAATAATAATGATATGCAGTTGTCCAAAGAACCTTTCATGCAGTAATTCCACCATATAGTCTTCCTTATACAGTTTTTCTGGACTAACTTCTTCCTGCTTGTTAAACTGTTATCCAGCTAGTACCTGACTCTAAGTTCACTGATCTGTGGTCCAAACACTAGCCAAGAACTACTTCAAGGGAAGGTCTCTGAGTTTAGGACTGAGCTTTGGAACCTTGAAGCTGACCGGCTAGTACTCCAATTTAGCAGCCCCATGTATCTCTTAAACTCCAGATCTACGCGCTCCCATAAAAGCCAAAAAAATCTCCAAGGAATCTACCTGCACCGCTGAGTATCAGAGTGTCATGCACTGCATACTGTGTGTGCTACCACCCACTTCACCTTGGAACTTCTAATATACAGTAGTTCCTCAACATCCTTACATTACAATAGTGCCCTCATGACATGATGGTTGAACTATGCTGACAGAAGTATATAAGTAATCAAAGTTAGTGTAAACTTTAGGTGGGTGGTGTATAGTTGAACTAGCATTCTAAGACCCCACAAAAGAACTTGCAAGGCCAGCCCTAATCTAATACCCTTCCATAGCATACTTGCTCAGCTTTTTCGCATTACATTGTACCTTGTTATGAAATCCTCATATACTTATTGAGTTTATACTAAAAATGTCAATGGACATCCATCTATTCATTCTTCAGCTTTAGGGTTGAAGAGACAAGGAATTGTTTACACAAGTCATATATAAGGAGTTACTTTGTGTGCAGTTAAGTACGTTTAATATGAATTCAGATTCAAAATGCTTTGTGCCTCTGGGATGTTCCACTCTTGGTAACTACATACCACCTGAAGTTATGTTATGAATACAGAGGGAGCATTCAAAGCAAATCCAGCATGTTATTGCTCAAAACAGAATATGAGACATTAAAAATCCCTCAAGGCTTAATAAGCCTAATTGCAAAGAAGTAAGGTGTCAGTATGTAATCATAAAATGCCAATAGGAACTCTAGTCAGGAGGCCACTGTGAAGCTGTAAAAGAATTACATTTTTTCACTCTAAAAAAGGAGTAAATTAACCAATCAAAAATAATTATTGGGAAAAAAAGAGAACAAAAGACACTGCTTCATTGAAATTTCAAGGTATTCTCGATAGTATGTGACAGGCTCTGAGTGATTTTAAGGTCTTATGTGATTTAATTTCACATTCTTTGGAACTATTGTGACACCACATAGCATATACTAAGTAAAATTTCTGGGTTGTTGTATGGTGGACACTACGAGGATGTCTGTATGTGTAAGGGTATGTGGAAATATAAGATTATCGAGAAAGCCTGGCAGAAAACTTGCTGCAGTAGAGGCATGGAATTTGGGGGAAGATTAATCTGTAATGTTCACAGTGACCTAGAACATGCGACCAAAGCTAGTGCTTTAGTGACAGTGAATAATCCGTAGTTATTGCAGTTCACTGTTATGGTTCCATATTCTTATCTGTAGAAATATTAGCTGTGTGTACTGATTATAACTACGGAAAATATTTCTGCCACTACACTTTATGCTTGTACATTTCATCATAAAACACATTTTCCTCTGAGATAATAAAGTTTATCTAACCTGCCCTATCTGTTTTTATTGATGCTTCACATCCAGCTTAAGAGCACCTGAGTAATTCCTTTGTCCAGATGTGCAAAAGCTGTAACGACTTATAATTAAAAGCCCACAGCAATAAACTTTGCCAAAGGTGTCTCAACCAAATATTAACTCTATAAGAATGAAAATGTATGGCATCAGTTATTTTTGTATTTTCAATTTGAATTAATTTATTAGAAAGTACTTTGGCTTACTAGAATTTTACATTTTGATCAATCAAAAAAAACATTCTAATGCAAAGGTGCCATACTGTATCAGAATAAATGTGCAATAGCCCATTGGGCCTGAGGAAATATTTATAGGCAGCATATCCTGCAGTTACTATGAGCTCAAATAAAAAGTGAAGCTAATTATCCAGATGCACAAAAAATGACTTACACACTTTGACAACAGACAGAAATGACTTACTTTATCTACATCATAAATAAGCTTAATCCAGTGTTTACATGAGTTTTTTAAATATATTTTCTAGGCCTATTCTGACAGTGTGTTTGCCTCAATATTGCATGCTGATGTGACGCTTTCTTTAAATGTTATACTGTAATGATTCAGTTCCTGTAGCCAGCCGTACTGCTGGCGAGGTTAGAAAAATCTGTATTTATTCTGATGTTTCTGAAAGCACAGTAATCAAACCTGTGACCAAAAAAGAAAACAGGACCTCATACAATCCTTTTTTTATATCCATTTGCAGGTGGACATGCATAATGTAGATGTCTCATGGGACATCACACCACTGTATAAAATATATTTGCTGTATTAAATGTGTGACAAGATTTGCCCATGTAACAACTCTACTTACTCTGAAGTCTTTCCTTGTGAACCATATAGTTGACCTATTTGGTACACTAGTTATTGCCAACATTGCAAAGGATAATTTAATCATATATTAATTTTTCCAAACCATCCTAGTTCAGTTGTGAGATGCATTAAATTGCTTTGAGATAATATTTCAGTCAGTAAAAATAGCAGTACAAAGTCAAATAAAAGTGGAATTATACTGTACATGCAGAAGTACAGACATTATCAGATATTTCTGCTATTGTAACTTAAAATTAATAAAATTGTATATATACAAATGCATTAATTTTTCAAAGAACTGAACAGAAAAGTAAATGCTCTTGAAATTAAATTAATATAATGAAACATCTCATCAACACAAGCAACAACACTCTGTTCTGAAGCTAAAGCATCATAACAATGTAGAGACAGATTCTTATTATGCCTTTGGTGGTCAGTTTAGAGTTAATTAGAGCAAGATTCAATCTGTGATCTTAGAAAAGAGGCCTTTATAATGAGTGGTCTATGTAGTTACATAGTGCAAGTTGTAAATTAATTAATTATCTTATTTATTTACGTATATTTGTAGGGCACAAAAAGAAAAAAGTGATTGAATTGCAGTTTATTAGTCTAATTATGATGGTTTTACGTCAAGAAACTGACTGCATTTCAGGTTTAATATTTTATGCCCTGGCCTTACTGCTTCTGATAGTGTTGCTGAGATTGTGAACATAAGGAAATGATCACTATACAAGTTATGAACAAACCTTTTGGAGACTAAAATTTATTAATTGCTTGGCTTTTCATTTTACCTAGAAACTAATTCAAAAGGATTTGGACAAGCTTCAGAACTGGGCAAACACTTGGAAATGTAGTTTGATGAAAAAAAGTACAAAGTGCTACACACAGGCATAAGGAATGTCAATTATAAATACAAGATGGAGGAAATTGTCCTGCAGGAAGCAACCTGTGAATGGAATACGGGGTGGGAGGGGTTATGTAAACACAGAATTTTCTTCATATAAGAAATGCAGAAAAGTTTTTTAAAGGCAAATAAATTGTTAGGTTGTATCATAAAAACTGTTGAATAAACATTGAGGAACATTATGGTTAGACTATATAATCCTCTAATGATCTGGAGTATCGTGTGCAGTTCCGGTCACCATACTACAGGGAAAAGCATAGCAACACTTGAAACTGTGCAGAGGAGAGCAAAAAGGTGAATTCCAGGACTTAAGGACACGTCCTACTCTGACAGACTCGGAGAGTTAAACCTGTTTAGTTTTGAGCATTAGACACTTCAGAATTCTCAAAGGCATTGATAATGTAGATCTAGTAGAATTCTTTCACATTACAGTAAGTGTGAATCACATACTCAGGGACACCAGTGGAAATTAAGGGGAAGTGCATTAAGAACTGAAGCCAGTGAGCACTTCTTTACACAAAGAGTCATGGAAATTTGGTACAAACTACAGGGTGGTCCAGATCTAATTATGCAGATCCAGATCATCTGGATGACTTTGATTTATGCGGGGATGATTCCAGTTCGGCACGAAGGCGATTCTTCATGTCGTCAGTTCACACACTTCTCGATGGTCTGGGAATTTTCTGGTGATTTTCTATGTAATAAACTTAATAAGTTATAGCATAATGAAAATTGAATAATTAGATCTAGACCACCCTATATAAGAGGTATCTGAATGAGATAACTTTGATGGACTCTCCTTGTCAAATTTCTTATGTTCTCATATTAATTTATTCCTCTACTTTGGAAATATTTATCTTACCTGATAATGTAAAGCAACTAAAAAGGAGAATATTGTAGACATATTCTATTTTAATCAGTAATAATGTTTTGCTTTATCTATATACATTCAGGAATAGTGGTTACATAGCACACTTCTCTTTTGCATAAAATTACATTTCTAACAAACAAAGTTTTGAAAAGAGTTTTAATTAAATAATGTGCCTTGTTGTAGTTCATTTTTTCATAGTTTATTAGGCTTCTATAAATAAAATGTGTTTAGCGCAGGTATTCTCCCACATAAATCTGCAATTATAGGTCAGATAAAGCAGGCCAATATTTTTCTGTGTGGAACAAAATGGAAGTATCACAGAAAATTTACCACTGTTAAGGTACCTCTATTAATGTTAAAGTTATCCTTCAAAGTGTGTATAATATACCTTAAGGGTTAATTTAACACTGGCATAACTTGTAGAAAAAATTTATATTTTCTTCCTCAGTTGTGGTGAAGTTGGGCTACCTTAAAAAGAGAAAAAATACAAAATCAATAGACTCCTAGCATTTTAGAATTCTAAAACGTTTGATTTATTTGTTCTTCAGTTATTATATTCGAAGATTGACATCTTTGTGCATGAAAACACGCACATGCAAAGAGTTGATGGAATCTCAATTTAATCACTGGGAAATATAAAATTTTCCATTCTTGAGTAAAATGAAAAAATGGAAGGTGTAATCTTTGGATTTGAGGAATATTGATGAAGAAAACAAAGCTGTGTTTTCCTTCAGTGTGTCATGGCTGAATGAAGTTGACTTTCTGTTGGCATCGTCTTTTATGGTCCAGAATCTGAAAAGGGATGAACCTGAGGCAGGGAGGACATGACTTCCTATTAGATGGAAACAGGAGCAGATATACTGTATGAAAGGCAGTGCATCTATCCATTGTTTTTCCCTAGTGCCCTCTCAAATCGACACATATCATGCTAACATGTTTGACAACAGACAGTCAAAATTGTGTTTTTGTCATAATGTTTTCCCTATGTAATATACAGTGCATCCGGAAAGTATTCACAGCGCATCACTTTTTCCACATTTTGTTATGTTACAGCCTTATTCCAAAATGGATTAAATTCATTTTTTTCCTCAGAATTCTACACACAACACCCATAATGACAACGTGAAAAAGTTTACTTAAGGTTTTTGCAGATTTATTAAAAATAAAAAAACTGAGAAATCACATGTACATTAGTATTCACAGCCTTTGCTCAATACTTTGTCTATGCACCATTGGCAGCAATTACAGCCTCAAGTCTTTTTAAATATGATGCCAGAAGCTTGGCACACCTATCCTTGGCCAGTTTCACCCATTCCTCTTTGCAGCACCTCTCAAGATCCATCGGGTTGGATGGGAAGCGTCGGTGCACAGCCATTTTAAGATCTCTCCAGAGATGTTCAATCGGATTCAAGTCTGGGCTCTGGCTGGGCCACTCAAGGACATTCACAGAGTTGTCCTGAAGCCACTCCTTTGATATCTTGGCTGTGTGCTTAGGGTCGTTGTCCTGCTGAAAGATGAGCCGTCCCCCCAGTCTGAGGTCAAGAGTGCTCTGGAGCAGGTTTTCATCCAGGATGTCTCTGTACATTGCTGCAGTCATCTTTCCCTTTATCCTGACTAGTCTCCCAGTTCCTGCCAGTGAAAAACATCCCCACAACATGATGCTGCCACCACCATGCTTCACTGTAGGGATGGTATTGGCCTGGTGATGAGCGGTGCCTGGTTTCCTCCAAACGTGACGCCTGGCATTCACACCAAAGAGTTCAATCTTTGTCTCATCAGACCAGAGAATTTTGTTTCTCATGGTCTGAGAGTCCTTCAGGTGCCTTTTGGCAAACTCCAGGCAGGCTGCCATGTGCCTTTTACTAAGTAGTGGCTTCCGTCTGGCCTCTCTACCATACAGGCCTGATTGGTGAATTGCTGCAGAGATGGTTGTCCTTCTGGAAGGTTCTCCTCTCTCCACAGAGGACCTCAAGAGTTCTGACAGAGTGACCATCGGGTTTTTGGTCACCTCCCTGACTAAGGCCCTTCTCCCCCGATCGCTCAGTTTAAATGGCCGGCCAGCTCTAGGAAGTGTCCTGATGGTTTTGAACTTCTTCAACTTACGGATGATGGAGGCCACTGTGCTCATTGGGACCTTCAAAGCAGCAGAATGTTTTTTGTAACCTTCCCTAGATTTGTGCCTCGAGACAATCCTGTCTCGGAGGTCTTCAGACAATTCCTTTGACTTCATGCTTGGTTTGTGCTCTGACATGAACTGTCAACTGTGGGACCTTATATAGACAGGTGTGTGCCTTTCCAAATCATGTCCAATCAACTGAATTTACCACAGGTGGACTCCAATTAAGCTACAGAAACATCTTAAGGATGATCAGGGAAAACAGGATGCACCTAAGCTCAATTTAGAGCTTCATGGCAAAGGCTGTGAATACTTATGTACGATATGATAAATTTTCAAAAATTTCAAGTAAACTTTTTTCACGTTGTCATTATGGGGTGTTGTGTGTAGAATTCTAAGGGAAAAAATTAATTTAATCCATTTTGGAATAAGGCTGTAACATAACAAAATGTGGAAAAAGTGATGCGCTGTGAATACTTTCCTAATGCACTGTATATACTGGAGAGATTTTGTTCATAATTAATAGGGTTCTGGCATTTGGCAATGTTATTAATTTTCATTCACACCGATGGATTGATTTCATTTTGTGTTCAGAGACAAACACACAGACACCAAACGGTTTCAGGAATGTAGGTTAGGCAATGAGGTGATCACCTCAGATGGCACTTTGGTCAGGGTGGCATTTTGCTGCAGTATTTTGAGTATTTTTCTAACATTACAAAAACTAATAAAGAAATTAGAATTAGGTATGAACTGGTAAAATCACATTCATATCATTCATATACTGTGTCTGTGCATTTTGAAGCTACAGTATATGTTAGTGCCTGTTGTTGGCAGTCATTTTCCCAATTTTCAGACATCAGTTTATGTTTTTATTGATAGTCATTTTGTAAAACTTTGTTAATTTCTGGAATGTTATAAAGGTGTCTGTCACCTATATAATGTCTGTTAAATGTCTGTTAAGTTTTTTACATGCTGATTTAATATAAAAGGGCAGACAGGCTCCTTTTAGCTTGCAGAACAGTCTGGCAAGGAGATTAGAAAATCTGAAGGATGAGTGATACACTGAAAAAAGTATAAAATTGATGTTGTTCATTCAAGGTAAATTTTAGTGTCATAGCTTGAAATATTTGGTTTCAGATCTCAATAAATGTAAAAAACATTGTTTTTTAACAAAGTAAGTTATGGTGGAGGGAATAAATTTGTGGAGGGAATAAATGTAAAAATCCTATTTCAGTTTGTTTGTGTGCTGTGTTCGAAGGGCCGTATTCTTCCGGTCGAAATTTCCAGAGTGATGGCTTTCTAACTACCAAAAAAGAAGAACAACTTAAAAAATAGATTAACTTCAGTATAAAACAAGTGAATTGCACCCAATCACTCTAAATGTTTGCCTCAACTTAAAAATTGTGGGGTCAATAAGCTAAAAGGAATGATATTGGTTCAGATTAAAAATATTAAGTGTGAATCATTACCAAACTTTTTTCAGTGTACAGCTGACTTAAATTTTACCGTTAATTTCAGAATAGCAAAACTCAATAAAAATGTATATTTGGGTAGAGCAGAAGCACTAAAAAAAAATGAACATTTATATTGTTTTTAATGTAGGAGTTGCGTGTTTTAGCAATTTTAAGTTAACACTTACATTTTTTTCACATTGTTTCCAAAAACATAAAAAGTATTCATTTTTTATGAAGTAGTTGCTCTTTTCCTGTATGACCAAAAAAAAAAAAACAAAACAGCCCAATCAAGCAAACAGTCTGCAAGGATCGGTAAAGTTTAGATGATCTGAAGCCATTTTTGAGCAGGGATTTAAAAAGCTTTGGAAAATTTGCACTTCAAAAAATCTGTCAGCTGTGGCTATTAGCTTCTTAGCTGTAATCACTGTTGATTTGCATTATTTTTTTGTTAGATAAATCACAACTCAATGTTTCCTAACATTTCTTCACCTTGAGGACAAAGTATCTTTATGTATTTGCTTAATCAGTCTTGGCAAACTGTTTTCTCATACTGCTACAAAACATTAACAAGAGCCTGCATTTATTTATTTAGCTGTTGGGTTCTGTATAGAAGTTAATTGTGCACATAACAATTTAAAGAAATTCCACTAATCAGCTAGACATTATAAGCACTTTTTCAGCTTTCAAGGCATCAAACTTGCTGCATGTTGCTGCAACAAAGCAGGCAATGTTATTTCATTCCATAGCAAATATCCACTTAATAACAGTGCACTTTACTAAAATGACTAAATGCATTTAAATGTAGTTAAAAATTACAGTAAATTCATGTGTATACTATGCATTTAGAGAAAAGCCAAGCAAAATGACACCTTTTATTGGCTAACTAAAAAGATTACAATATGCAAGCTTTCGAGGCAACTCAGGCCCCTTCTTCAGGCAAGATGTGATCATTACATCTTGCCTGAAGAAGGGGCCTGAGTTGCCTCGAAAGCTTGCATATTGTAATCTTTTTAGTTAGCCAATAAAAGGTGTCATTTTGCTTGGCTTTTCTCTACATTCATAATGGCTAACACGGTACAACAACCTAGTACTATACTATGCATTGAAATAGTTAGCCTGCCTGGAAAGTGAATATGAGGTGAGGCAAATATGTAGATGAGGGGAACAAGTCTAGCAGGTTTTTGTACTTCTAAATGCCAAACTGTGCTAATACCTATGTAGAGGATTTTGAAATTCTTATTGTTTATATTTCTGGGCTCTTGTGGATGCAACAAAGAGCTCTTCTGTGGTGTAGAAAAAAGAAGAAAGTAACCAGATTTGTGGGAGCTGCTCACAAACACAACCTCCTGTCCTTTATGTCCCAAGATCTGCGGCTAAATAATTATATGCCCCGACTATCTGGGGATACACAGTTAATTCTTGAGTGACCATTAAAAGAAAGAGAATATCCACATTAATAACATTTTGTTGTTAAAACATCAATTCTCAGATATTGTTTAGTTCAATGAATTTGATATACCTCACATAACCCCCTAGCTGTTCCACATAGCTCAGGCCAGATCTGAAGAATGAGACATCTTTCCACATAGCTGTTCATCAATTGGCTTGTCTTATTAGATTACAAATATAGTCACAGCGTCTTTACGGGAGCTTAAACTGAAATTGTTCTCTTTACAAAATTAAAAGCTGCCTCACTGAAGCTTAACAATACCTGATGTTTGGATACATTATGATAATCCTGCTTACTGAAAGGGTAATTGTATCTCTGTGTCCATCGGTTGCTATGTCTTTATTATTCCAACAAATGGTGCATCACAAACAAGAACACTGTTTTTATGAATCCCATTACAAATGATGTATACTAGAGACATACACATTTATTACTACAAATGTTTTTGATGTTTAAATAACAAACCCGGTACAGTGCATTTTATTTTTGCATGCTTTACAAAATACATTACAATTGATAGTGCATTACAAACATTAACACAAAGGCCAAGGTTGATTACTTAGATTCCAACACATCTTAGATAGGTAGCACAGCTAGTTTTATTTAAAATGATTATGCTTGGTCAATCATTTCGAACAGCAAGAATTACTTTGACTTGATTTAGATAGCTAGAAAACAAATCAGAGTTGCTGATATTTAACTTGTACAGTACTATTATCACTACCAATAGTGTGAATGTGAGTTTTACTTCTAGTGATATACTTGTGCCCTGTGCATTGTTGTTTCTCATCTTGTATTATCTCTACCGAATGAAAATATAACACGGATACAATTGAACCAACTACTGCAAAACTCAGGCTGTGATCTAGTTAGCTTTCCAATTTATATCGACTAAAGAAGGGATTAAAAAAAAATTGTTTGGGGAGGGTATGGGCTGGATGTGGAATTGGAAGAGGATTTTTTTCTCACAATGTCACAATCGAAGTGCGTTTGTCTGATCTGTCAATCTATCATTGCTATTCCAAAGAAGGAAAATGTAGAAAGGCATTTTGGAACTGTTCATAAAAATTATGAAACTGACGTCCTCCCGAAAAGTGATCTGAGAAAGAGAAAGGAGAGGGAACTAAAATCGCAGTTAATTGGACAGCCGTCATTTTTCACTTAGCTGAATTCAAAAGCTCCTTGACTGCATTATTCGACTCTACTCATTTATGCGAGTCAGCCTTTTCCCACATGACGATTATTAAATCCAAATACTGTAGTGACCATAAATGTATTGAATTGTTATTGTGCCATAAAGGTTATTCAGTTATGCAAAGTATGATAACATACATTTTATGTATAAAGTATACTCAGTATGTATATGTACTGTATGTGTGTGTGTATATATATATATATATATATATATATATATATATAATCTCATTTTAATGTAGGTAGATCATTTCGACCTGGTCATTTTAAAAGTAGCTTGCAAGCCAAAAAAGTGTGGGCACCCCGATATAGATTATTTAAATGAAGTTAAAGTTTTATCTGTATAATTTAATAAATATATTTTGCTGCATTTCATCCTAAAAATGATATTATCATCATACGTAAATATGCGCTTTATAAAGTGGCTCACGTTCTGCAATATTATAACTGTCTCGCAAGTTTACAGTGAGGTAATTGTACTTGTAATTGTAATTGTAAGTTTGTAATTGTACAAACAGTTCTACTGATTGAGTGCATGTATTGTTCTTGGGATGAAACTGTTTCTGAACCACGAGGTCAGTACAGGAAAGGCTCTGAAGCATTTGCTGTATGAGAGCAGTTCAATAGACAGCATGGCTGAGGCAGCGTGTGCTTGATGCTGTATACCGATAATTCTTTTGTACTCTTCTGTACAGCTGTGATTCCCCACTCAGATGCAGTGATATAAATACTCCGAGTGGTTGGCAGTGAGAGTAATATGGAAAAAGATGATCCGCTGTGGCAACCCCTAACGGGAGCAGCTGAAAAAGAAGAAAAAGGTGCAATGAAAGTAACAACGCTAAGGCAGCTATTGTATTTAGAATAGTTTGACCATTCTGTGGACCATTATATTGTAACAGGTTAATTACAATCAGATACTAAACAATAATAAACAATATGGGGTTAATTTCAGTATATTTATAAAGCCGCGTCAGGGATGTGGATCTAAAAAAGAAAGTGCAACCACAAAGGAAAAGTAGCACTGCTTTGACGCTGGGTGCTGCCAGTCTGCAAAACCGAGTGCAGAACTTGCGTACGCCAGGGTTTGAGCTACCGTTAAAGTGTGTGTAGCTTTACGCCAAGTTTAGGTTTTATACATCGCAATTTGAATGTGGAAACGTTCTTACACAACATTTTTGTGCATACGCACCGTTCATACATGAGGGCCCTGGTTGTTGTATTTGAGGAGTTTGCATGTTCTCCGAGTATTTGCAAGGTTTTTGTCTAGGCACTCCGGTTTTCCTGCATTATCCCAAGGATGTGTATGTTATGTTAACTCTTGGGTGTATTATGGTCATTGGATGGAAAACAGCCAGAGGAAAATTGGACAAAAAGCTTACATGACTAGATGATTAACAGAGCCAGTTTTAGAATAATTAGGCAGGTTTGGCCGTTAGTAGCAATATCGAACAGTGGGCAGGGGGGTTTCTCTTGACATTTCCATGAGCAAGATTGACCAGAGGAATAACCGACAAGGTGGGAGGGGTCCCATGGCACAGTCATAAGTTTCAATGTGATTTGGGGGCACCAACACATTTTTGAGATGGCATAGCCACTTCTTTAATTCTGCCATGAAATGGCCTTGATGACAAACATTAGTTAAATAAAGGACAGGTCTGAGCCAAATGATCTGAATGAGCCAGCAAACAAAGCTAAAAACATGAGACAAAACTTGAAAGTCAAAAACAATTAATTAGAGATCCTTTAACTAATAAGTTAATTTTAAAGAAACGTCACCAAAAATATTTTTTAATAATCAAATAATTCGAAAAATGAGTGCCATAAAGATGTCATATGTCACATCAACATCCAGTTATTTAAACCCCTTAGCAACTAAATGCCATTGTCAATAAAAATATATGGCTATGAGAAATATGGTGTTTATCACTAAAATATTGATCAAGAGAATGGTAATCTGATGACATCAAATAAATAACAATCAAAACATAACCTTAATGCTTAAATATATAAACTTTAAGAATCTGTACATCAGAAAATGTTTGTGACAGATTCCACATGGCTGTGTGTGTGATAGACTGGTAGAGCCTTGCAAGCTCTACATCACCCTGAATTGTCCTTAGGTGTGAGAATGTTATGTAACTTAACAAAATAATTGACTTAAAATATATTCTGCTCTTAAGTATAATATAGGGATTTGTATATGAGTGATGCAGTTAATAACACAAATAAAGTACATTCACATTTTTCATAGGTAATAAAAAGAAGTTCTGGAAGCCAAATATATTGTTAAGTGCGTGAAAGTAATATTCTATGTTGCATCTTTTTATTGTGGAGCACTGTGTTGAAGATGATCATGTCGGGACCTAGTGCACTGTATGATATGCAAAACCACAGTGCAATGAAAAAGGTGAAAGGCAGTGTGTGTAATGCATACCATCAATTTGTAAAATTAGGCAGAAGGTATTATGAATACCCCCCTGTGTACCGCTATAACCCAGAATAAAGAATGACAACATACAACATTATTTCAAATGAAGTAGTTTTATTTTAAAAAGGCACTCAAGAGAAAGATCAAAGGACAATCATAAAAAAAGCAACATAAGGGAGGACAACCCCTTGCTGCCACACTGGGCCCACTCATGTACAGAGTGGTCCTTGGTAAGCAAGCAGTGACTTGCCCATCATGCAAAATCAGAGTACCTCAAATACCTTATTGCTCTCTTCCACCTCAGCTGCTTTCTGTATACTCTGACTGTCTTATCCAGTTGAACTTTTTGCACATTTCGACACTGAACTTTATGATCAATGGGCCACAGAGAAAAAGTGGCCTTTAAAATGGTGCCTCCAAAGGGGACTGTTAAGACAACTCCAAAGTCCACTTTCAAAGTCAAAAATGCTCTCAAATGTTCTTGAGCCTTCCCAACTGAGCTCCCTGCTATGACCCCAGTTAAGCCACAGTTCTGAATTAAAGTAGCAAGCACTGCCCATGGCTCAGTTGTTGCCTACTCTTTGTAATACAGAATACAGCAGGTTTCAAAACAGAAACTCCTTGTTTCTTCCCATCTGCCTGAAGGACTTTTTATGGTCTTCAACCAGAACCACATTGCTTTTTTTCTCACTTAAGTTCCTACAGTATAATTAATTCCTGGGGACCCTGTAAAATAAACATTATATACTATAGTCAGATGGGTGTTTACCCACACTAACACTTGGAGGGGCATTGCATTTAATAGTTTGGGCTCCTCTTTTAGAGTATGCACTCTGCTGGTCCTGTCGTCAACTGCGTGTCAGCCCTATGCAGGTGGCAATTCTTACAACCACATGCTGTTATGGCAATAATGATTATTTTCAACCTCTTATTAAAAAAGATACACCAAATATAGAAAAACAATATGGAACATGTGCTATGAAGAAAAAATATTATAAAAAAATAAAAGTCATTCAGACTCTTTATAATACTCATGTGAAGGAAAGCACATACCAACTGTGTCACCAAACATGAGCTTATGTAGCTCGACAATGGCTTTTATAGTTATTATAATTAAGCACATTAATCTCCATTTTGTAGCTCAAACTGTTTTTAGCTGAAAAGCTTATAATACTTTACCATATATTTTAGAAATTTCCATTGCAAAAGTTCAGCCTGTTTCCTGTTCATTCTATTTGTTATGCATGACATAATTCACTATTAGTATCAAAGTACACTAAATCCTCATTATCCAGAGATTCTGTTCCCACAAATTCACTTATCTGCTATTATAAAAGTGGAACTTGTGCAGTCTAATCATACCTATTCATGCATAAGTTCCTTGTTGCAGGCCTCGGGCTGGGGTGGGGATGGACATCTGGGGCTGAATTTATGGCCATGCACATCAGAAAAAAAAAATATCTCAGAGCCCTTTATCATATGAGCGACACATCAAATTAAACACCAACAGATTTGTTATGCTCTTAGACGTCAGAGGCTGCACGTGTGCTATTGTACACTGAATAGATCAACATTTGTCTACCCAATGCTGAAAAGTGTAGGTAAGTCATTGAAGCTCATTTTTGAAAAGGACCAGGGCTAGCAATTGTTCCCCACAAACAAGTAATTACCAGTAAGCGCATGTCATAAGCTAACACCAATTAAGGTTCTGCCCTTTGTACACACCATCCATTGTTACTACCAGTTGAATGGTTTAGTGAGGTCCTCGGATCAGCTCTGCTGAAGTTGCTCACAACCTCTGGTGGAACATCTAAAAGGAAACCAAATTTGACTGCAGAAGAAGTAAGAGTCGTAACAAGGTTTTCATAGGTGAAACAGTGAAAGGATTATTACTGAGTTTTGAGGGGCAAGAGCAGACACTATCTATCCTTGCTGGTCTTACTCTAGATGGAGCATCCCACCAGAACATAACCCTATTGATCCAGTCAGATCAATACTTCTGTATCCACATTTTCTGTATTCTGTATTTCCTCTATTCTGTATGAAAATTGATTAGATATGATTGGTGCACGAGAGTATTAATGATCATTTAGGTTGCTGTTCTGATTAAATTGAACAATGAAGATTTTGCTTCCTGAACACTTTTGGATGTATCTAATGGGTTTTGGCCTGCTGTTCACAAAAAAATTACATTTTCAGATCTCTTACAGTTTTATTACAATTGCCTATTTTAGTGATTTTCTCTCATAAATATTCATATACAGTAAAACTACTACAACTGGAGCATCTGTGTCCATCTAAAAGTAGTGGCACTGCTACTAGAAAAGCAGCTCTGCACTGTAGTTTCATGTGCAAATGGGACAGCTGTGCTTAGAGTCTCATTACATTAAAAAGAACTCGCTGCTCCATATGTATTTGATCCCAGGGCAGAAAAGCATGGCACATAAAACACTTATTGACCTAACAAAGATATGTTTTCCTCCTCTTTATAAAAAAATAAAAATTTTGTGAAAGCAATGAACAAGGAAGGGGAAGGATTTTGATATTTAAAAGAGATGTTTCCGCAAATAACTAATAACTAAGATAAGGAAAGTATTTTTTGGTCCACAAGTCAGACACATCATCTATGGCAAACAGTTTCAAGATCTTCTAGTGGTGTCAGAGGAAGTCACATGGAAGGCATTCAAGTATGTTTTTTAATATTTTCTTGAAAACTACAAAGCACTAAACTACATCCAGCAGACTGACAACATGCTTCAAGCGTAGAAAACCATGAAATATGACTTGTTGCTAAAGATTATTTTTCTGTACTCACACTTGAAGTTCTTCCCTGTTATTCCTGGTGCAGTAAGTGACAAACATGGTGAAATGTTTCCCCACTGATGGAAAAGCGATATTAGGGCAATTGGAATCCATCAATGCTGGCCAACTATTGTTTAACTCTGAAATGAGAAGCATCAGATGCTGAGAAGAAACTTAAATCAGTAGGCAAACATTGCTGCTTAAATGATGTCAGCATCATTAAGCGATGAAACATGTTAAATTCTATAAAAGTTAATTTCATGTTTCACCAAATTTCTATGTGATACAGTCAACCTAAATTATTTTTATGTTATGCTTGAAGCTGTCAGTTAGAATCAGCAAAATGTTTCGGAACAAAAAACCTTTACAAAAATGTGTTAGTTGGGTGTTGTTAAATAAAATACACACGCTATAAATAATCCAGATTCAGTATTAGTGTCCTGTGTTATTATTTCATTCATACCCTCCAATGTGGTCAATCTTGCTGGATTTGTTTTTAATTCACCATCTTGTAGCTACTGGAAACCTTAAATAAAATGTTCCTCTTCTGAAGTACTTCAATCCAGTCTACCACAGTATATCCCTTGTGGACGTCACAGTCACTAAAGTAGGGAGTCACTAAAGGAGGACCCAGAACATGCAGTCGCTAAACATGTGAATCTTCAAAACCCATTAATACAAATCATTGTGTGTATCTTTGAGGACATAAAAACAAACATTCTGCATTAACAATTGAAGACTAGGCACATTATTTCTGAAATAAGTCAGAAACTTGTTCCTGTTCATCCTCTCATGCCAATATGTGTTACTTTGTTTAACAATGATTTTCTATGGGGGACCCTGTTGGAGAAAATAATTCTTTAAAACATTGTGTTGTGGGTTTTTATGCAATGTACAGTTCACTTTTTTATATGTAGTCTGAAAATCAAGTTTACAAATGTCAATAAACATTTTAGTTTTTGGTAATTGTCTACCTCAGTCTTTCTTGTAGTTCACAGTTAAAATAAATGGATGTAAAGTATAATTTAACAATAATTTAATGTGTAAATTCAATGTTAATCATTTGAATTGGCTTATAACAAAAAATTATTAGTCATCCTAATATATTCTGTCTTTTTATAATCTGGTGTTTTGAGGGAGCCCAGCTGTATATTTTTCAGGTGCATAAATTGCTAGACAATTTTGCAAAAATAAAGGAAACTTAAATTTGCTTCTCAGACACCACCTGTTCCTGTGACTGGTAAATCTTCCCATGAGACTTTTTGTATATTCAGCTAAAGTTCATGTAATAATATCAAATTTCTTATGGTATGCTCGAGAAACCAAGCTTGCAATAAATTGAATACAGAATGACCTGTTCACAAAAATTGTAACTGACACATATTAATATTACAACATTTAATCTACTTTATTTTTCTTTTTCCATATTTCATAACCACTCAGCACATTTCCATTCTCCATTGTAGAACTGCAAGTTTGTAAGTTCAATTTTCTTTTCTGAATAAGTCAAACTTCTTTTAAGACACATTTATTACTCCTGAAATGTCTTTGATGGCAAATTACAAACTTAATCGCTGATAACAATTGCTACAAATGCAAATGACCCTGCAACAATCCCATCTTAACTAAAGTCCTATTTGTAAACTTCCATAGCTCATTCTTTTATCTTGACTCAAATTTATTTTTGAAAATATGAATATATACTTTGGTAAGTCAAATCCTGTAGTTTACAATCATATTTTGGAAAGTTATTATTATTTTTAGACTGAATTTAAATATGTTAAATGTCAATTAAAGTATTTATCTAAACTACAAAAATAATGTGTGTGTAGAAAGGCTTGGTATTTGACCATAACTACAGGAACAATAGCTTTTTACAGGATTAGAGTCAGACAGTGCACTTGCCGCTTTGCAGCTTACAGTTTAAGATAGCACTGCCATTAACAATAAGCCACTCATACTGTGAATGGAGCTCTGGTTATTGTTACATCTGGAGGAAAACTGAGATTTCTGGATAGTGGGGTATTATAACAATAATTCCAGTAGTCCACAAGACATTTGTAATGAGTGTACAGGTTGGGTGGTTGGGAGCATGCACTGATACAGTGTGTGGCAGGGGAAAGTAATAATTATTTTATTGAAGAAACTGGAGACAGAGTCCCTGGGGACAAGCGAAGGTTGTTACCAGCAAATCAAAGATCAGTTTGAACAAAGTCCTAAGATGTTAAGCAGAGATCAGAGTTTATCCTGTGCTTTTTTGATTTTCTGGAGTTTTATTAACCTGTACTCTGTTTTTAGACTGTTCGTTGGATCAGTGATTGAGACTTGTTTGCTTTGGATTGCTTCTGTGTTTTCAGGCATCCCCTGCTATATCTTTTGTGTTCTTCAAAAATTCACTGTTTTCCATGGCATTTTGTGAAAATAAACCTTTTTATTTTATAAAGATTCTTTTTTGGCCTTTTATGTAACTAGCCGGGTTTTGATTTCTTTACCTCCTCTACTTGGCATTTTGAGTATTTACAGGACTCTGTGTGCTTGGGAACTCTTTAGCTCATAACAGTAATAAATAACAGAGCAAGAGAGTCAAAAGCCAAAATAAAAGACTTAAGTCATAGACACAGACAAAAAGGAAAATCTACAATGGAAATAACAAGACACATGTTAAGTTAAGAATAAGATCCTGAAAACTTGGAAAACCAGGATGTGTGTTAATCTCACTTGTATGCCTTTGCGGCAATGACATCACAGCATTATTATAATTATACTTTTTTGGGGTTTTAACATATGAGGAATACATTTCTGGTGTTATTTTCACAATTTGTCTTGAAATTAAACAGTTAATTTTTAGTGCTTATATAATGCCTTTGGTATTGGTCATATGTCCACAATCATTATGTTAGTGGCACCACGGGATGTAATACGATAAGTGTGGTGGTGATTATGTATTGACTTTATCCCCTTTGTGGATGCAAAACTTTTGCTCTTTTCAGTTGTAGTCGATCCCTAGTGGTAGGATCTTATGTTCTGGTTATGACCTTTTGATGAATTTGTCTTTCGATTTTGTTTTGCCTCTTTGGTTCCTGGTTTGTTGTTCTTGTTTATCTTTCCTGGCATGTTAACCCTTGCAAGCTTTTGGCCATAATGTCTGGTTTATTTTATCATCTTCTGGTCATTTTGTCCTCACGATAATCCTCAATCCATGATGGTCACACATTCTGCAGCTCGATTGTCCTGCCTAAAAAGAGTCTACACATGAACTACACATGATGGATGTTGTTGTCCATAACCAAAACCAAATGTCACAGCAGGAGAATGTATTCTGTTGTGAACATTTTTTTAAAATGCATCAAGACAAAAAATACATATGGCCAATGAACACCCCCACCTCCCAAAAAATGATAACTATATTTTAAGGCCAAGACATGACAATAAAAAAATAAAATAAAAGTCAAAATATGTGAAATAGAGAGACCCAGGTTAAAATATTTGGACCACTGCTCCTCATTTTAAAAGTTGAGTGACCTGGAGTTTATGTAGGCTATCTCTTGAGACATGGACTTCCAGTTTACAGTGACCCTTGTAGCCACTAGGTACTGGTTCTACAAGAAGAGCCTAGGAGTCCCCAGCATCATTGCTGACCCTTGAAATCTTATATATATCTGGTTGCTAGTCCAGTTTATGCAGATTCAGGTAGAAGAGGACAGAGAAGTGCTTATCTAGTGGAAGGAAGAGCAGGTAGGGCTGGAAGAAGAAGCAAAGTATATCAGACAAACTCTACTAGTTTTGTGTGTTAGGCACCCCATAGGCAGTCTGGGGTTGAATCCTCAGGAGGTGAAATCCTGTATTACTTTTAATATTATTATGCATATCAGGTCTAACTTTTCTTTCTCTACTGTAATGTTCCTGGCCTCCATGTAATACATTTGTTTTCTTTTGATACTTTGTCCTCTTTGGCTCAATTTCGTGCTCGGGACCTGCTCAAGAACTTCCCCTATAGGCCTAAGATGACAGATAGACAGTACTGTATGTAGCCGCCGATGTATAAGGCGAAGTCAGGCACGGGGAAGACGCGTGTCAAAGAAATCTCTCAGTCCAAAAGTTCGTTTTAAAAATATTTAGTGAAAGTTAAAAGCAAATAATTCATACAAGAATAAAAGGAAAAATAGTTACACACAAAGAATAAAGGCAAAAAAAGGGAAAAATGTATCTTCTATAAATTTAGTTTTTCTTATGAAGCTTTGGTTACTTCTGTACTTAAAGGTTATTTATTTCTTCTTCTGTATGCTTTAAACATACGGTTCAAAACTTATATCTTTTAATTTACGAGTTACTTCACACTCAAAAGACCCTTAGGCCGTTGGCACTTAGATATGCACCAGGTACAGTGATGTGCGTAAGCACGAACGTGAGCACAAAAAAGAATTCTTTCAAGGACACGGTTAGAAAACCGTATGCCTCTATACCTTACACAAGGCAAGGCAAAACACTTACTAAAAAACATTGTTTACTCAAAAACTGTTAAGAAATGACAGGAAAATACCAACTCAATTCTATTCACGGGGGTTTTAGGAACCTCCCATATTTTATGCATTATCATCTAGTAAATATTCATACATTTTATAGAACTAGGAAAATGGCTCTTACACATCCGGGCCCTAATTGTTTATGCTAGGGCAGAAATCAATTACTTAACTTTACTTAATAAGAGCCTTCATTACTTTACCAAACTTAAAACAAACCTTAAGAAGCTTAACTTAGTTTCTACTATAAAAACACAAATATTAAGCTTAGGAAACTTTATAGCTTAAACTCTAATGTATAAACACAAGCATTAAATTTAAAAAAGGCTTTAAAATTAGGCATGCAAAAAGAAAATGAGTCATTTTAATTATTTGACGCCTCCTGGATCAGGCACAGTTTGCTCACGGGTCTGTCCAGTATACTGTTCTTGGTTTGCACGCAAACTCTTCTGACGGCACCTTTGGCATCTGGCATTGTCTTGGTGACTCGACCCATTACCCATGAATTGCGAGGTGTAGCTTTATCCACAATTAGAACGATGTCTCCTTGTTCAAGGTTTCTTTTTGGTGTAAGCCATTTTTGACGTTCCTGAAGTATTGGCAAATACTCTTTAGTCCATCTTTTCCAAAACAAATCTGCCATGTATTGAATTTGTTTGCAGCGTCTTCTTGAATATGATTCGTTTTTTGAAACTAGTTAGATAGATAGATAGATAGATGCTTTATTAATCCCAAGGGGAAATTCACATAATCCAGCAGCAGTATACTTATACAAAGAAACAATATTAAATTAAATAGTAATAAAAATGAAAAGAATTAAAATAAAATTAATGTTCGGATTTACTCCCCGGGTGGAATTGAAGAGTCGCATAGTGTAGGGTAGGAACGGTCTCCTCAGTCTGTCAGTGGAACAGGACAGTGACAAAAGTCTGTCACTGAAGCTACTCCTCTAGCTACACCTAGTTCAGGTGGCATATCGGGTTCAGTGTCCAATAACAATAGATGATTGGGTGTGAGCGGTTCCAGATCGTTAGGATCGTTAGATGTCTCTGTAAGGGGTCTATTATTTAGTATTGATTCCACTTCGCACATCAGTGTATGAAGATTTTGATCATCGAGTGTTTGTTGGTTTAGTGTCGAATTTAAAATCTTATACTTCTGATTTGTCTTTCCCAAACTCCGCCTTAATGAGAGGCTGACGGTGGGTTAAAAATCCATTTGATTTCTCTTCGCATCATTTCATTGCTGATTTTTTTGTGTTCCAAATTTTTTGTGGCTTCTCGTAGCTCTCTTTCTGCTCCAACAAAATTTGTTCCGTTATCTGAGCGCATGATTTTAACCTGGCCCCTTCTACTCTTAAATCTGAGAATCGCTTGGATACAGGAATCCGTGTCTAAATTGTGTGCAATCTCAATGTGCGCAGCTCTAGTTGTTAAACAGGTGAAAATTACTCCATACCTTTTGACTAAGCTTCGTCCTCTTTTGACAAAAAACGGTCCAAAATAATCAACTCCAACATTAGTGAAAGGCTTTTTGTTGGGTGCTAGGCGATCTTCTGGCAAATTTGCCATTTTTTGCTCACCAGCTTTCGCATTGTATCTTCTGTACGTAGTGCATTTCGAAATTATTTTTCTGATGGCTGCGTTTGCCTGAGGTATCCAGTATTTTTGACGTAGTTCTACTAGCAAATAATTACGTCCACAGTGTCTGTGTTCTTGGTGAAGGTGTCTGTTTAAGAGTGTAGCGATATGCGAGTTTTTATGAACTGCAGGATGCTTAGCTTCCTTTGGCATAGCTGATTTGCTGAGTCTTCCTCCGACTCTTAATATTCCTTCTTGCAGGACTGGATCCAGTTTAATGATTTTACTGCTTTTCTTTACAGGCCAATTTTTACTTAGTGCTTTAACTTCTTCTGGGTAAGCTTGTACTTGACTTAGGCGAATAAGCTCATTTTCTGCTTTAGACAAGTCATCTAGAGACAGAGGCTTTAGTCTCATTGTTGATTTGTATTCTTTCATATGTTTCGCGATCAGCATCTTTTGTTTTTCTGGGCTATGTCCAGATTGGCTAACTGTATATTGAATTGCCTTTCTCTCTTCTTTCAAGCGTATTAACACTTCTTTAAACTTAAGGAACCAAGCTACTGTTTTCTTTAATTTGTACCATTCTGAGTAGTACTCTATAATTCTTTTTACTGGTTCAGTTTTTTCTTCTACACATGCAAAATTTGCTACACACCTTTTGATTTCCGGATCGTCGCTAGTAGACAAGTCCACCTCATCCGGTCTCTTAGGCCATTCGTGCTCTGGCTGTAGTAGGAAATTCGGGCTTTGTATCCACGTCTTACTTTTGATGAAGCTTTCTATTGTCGAACCTCTTGATGCCTGATCCGCAGGATTTTCCGCAGATAAGACGTATCTCCATTGCGAAGGTTGTGTGTGCTCTCTTCTCACTGCGATTCTGTTGGCGACAAAGGTTTTGTAGCGTACACTTTCATTTGCGATGTACCTTAGTACTGTGGTGCTGTCAGTCCAAAAGATTGACTCTTGCAGGGGAATCTGCAGTTCACGTTTTAAAATTTTGTCCATTTTGACTGCAATCACTGCTGCTGTAAGTTCCAACCTTGGTATAGTGACAGATTTTAATGGTGCCACTCTTGATTTCCCCATTAGAAATGAACAATGTCTCTCATTTTCTTTGTTAGTGAAAAGGAGGTAGGAAACCGTGCCATACCCATTTTCTGAAGCATCTCCAAAATGATGCATTTGTGCGGTCATTATTTGACCAAATCCAGGCGGTTTAAAGCACCTGACTACATTAAAATCCACAAATAGCTGCAAATCGTCCATCCATTTTTTCCATTACCGAACGTACTTAGCTTCCACTTCTTGATCCCAAGCATATTTTTCTTTACACAGTTCGCTTAGAATAAGCTTGGCAGGCAGTATGACTGGCGCTAGAAATCCAAGTGGGTCATATATTGAACTGACCACTGACAGAATACCACGTCTTGTAACAGGCTTATCTTGCAGCTTTACCTGGAACTTGAAACTGTCAGTCTGTGTGCACCATTGAACACCCAAGGCTCTTTCAACTGGTAACAGATCATAGCTTAAGTCCAAGTCTTTTTGATCTTTTGCCCTGTCTTCTTCAGGGATTGACAACAAAACTGCTCTGCTATTACTTATCCATTTTGTAAGATAAAATCCTCCCTTTAAGCTAAGTGCTTTAAGATCTTTGCCCAATTTTATGGCTTGTTCTTCAGTAGAAACTGACTTTAAACAGTCGTCGACATAGAAATTATTTAGCACAGTGTTAACTGCTTCCTCTGGAGCTGTGCCTCTTGCATCCTCTGCTGTTCTTCTTAAGGCTTAAGAGGCACAACTGGGCGACGACGTAGCACCGAAAAGATGCACTGTCATTTTGTATTCCTCAAGTTCATTGTTTAGATTACCTTCGGGCCACCACAGAAAACGAAGTAGATCCATGTCTTTTTCTGGTACTTTCACTTGATAGAACATTGATTTAATGTCCGCCATGAGAGTGATTGGTTCCTCTCTGAATCTTGTAAGAACACCAATGAGTGTATTAGTTAAATCAGGTCCTTTCAACAACTGTTCATTTAGAAAAAAACCTTGATAGGTGGCTGTACAATCAAACACTATTTTTGTTTTTCTTTGGATGGTATACTCCATGATGAGGGATGTACCATATTTTTTCATTTTCGAGGGTCCGCTGTTCAGTGGGTACCTTTATGGCATAACCTTTGTCTAAAATGTCTTTCATGAACGCTTTATAATCCTCATGAAACGTCGGTTACTTTGTAAGTTTCCTTTTAAGTCCTATAGCACGTTGTTTTGCAATACGATTGTTTGGTACCTTAAGTGTTTCATCTTTAAAGGGCAGATTAATGCAATAATGTCCGTTCACTAGACTTGCAGTATCTGGGGCTATGCGCATGAATCTAATGTCTTCCTGTGACATTTCCTCTTTTTCTTCACAGTCGCGTTCTGGAAAGTCTATATTGTGTTGCTTGAGTAACATTTGTTCTACTTGCTCTATTGTTACACAATTGACTGAACATCTTTTTTCACTTTCGTTATCTGTCACTTTCGTATAACAAATAACAGTCCAACCTAGAGGTGTTCTTGTTGCAAAAGGTCCATCTCCTTCGCTATGTATGATTTCCCATGGCTCTAAGAGTTTGCGAGAGTTTGTACCTATTATTAAACCTACTTCTGCGTTTATTTGCGGTAGGTGTACATCTTTAAGGTAAGGCCATTTCAAAATATCTTCTTGAGTAGGAATTTTATCCTTATTACCAGGTATAACAGTTGCTGTACGTACCTCTGGTAAATCATAAAACGTGTTTTCTTCTATCCCACTGACTTGTAACTCTGTTAAGATTTTACATTTTAATGGTTTTTCTAGATTGTATAGAGTGTTGAGATACATAAGCGATTTTCTTCCTGAAAGAATTAATTGTTGTCTTATGCTCTCTGTGCAAAATGTGGCTGAGCTACATGGGTCTATTAGAGCATATGTTTCAATATATTTTTCATTCCCTTTGGATTTGAGTTTAACTGGAACCGCAGCTATGACACTATCTCCGACCTCGGTAGCCATACAAGACTCTTTCGGTGTTATGGGCGCTTTGGTAGAAGAAGCGCTTTTCTGTTTCGATTTAGAACTCTCTTCTTTAATGGATTTAGCTTTATCATCGGAGTCCTTTTCTTTATTTATATGCAAAATAGCTGGATGGAAATGAGAGCATATACTGCATTTAATTTTTTCTTCACAATCTTTGCTAAGATGTCCTTGTCTTAGACATTTAAAGCATAAGCCTTTGGATTTCAAAAAGTCAATTTTACCTTCATAAATTAATTTCTGAATTGCGTTGCAGTCATTAAGATCATGCTTTTTGTCGCAGAAAATACAGTGCTTACCGTGTATACGCTCAGTTGTCTCCTTTTTATTTTCTTTTTCAACAGTAGTGGCAAAATTTGAGAGGAAGTTGTCCTTTCTCGTTCTGCCTTTCGCAGGATATTTTTCGTAATCAGCCTTTTCTTTCTCTCTTTTGAAGGTATAGTTTGAATAGTAAGCACCATACATTGGATGCAGGGAAGCTATGAGTCGATCTTCCAAGAAACTATATAAGTCAGCTAGACCTGGTTTTCATCTTTCTTTACTTTCTATCTCTGTTGCTTTATTTTGCCAGAGCTCTCGTAGTTCTTGGGGAAGCTTTGATGACATAATGCGGATATTTAAATTGTTTTCGAATTCGTGTCCTTCTTTTAAGCCCGACATAACACTTTTACAATTACCAATGAAGAGCGTGAATGTCTTTAAGCTATCAATATCTCCTGATTTCAAATGTGGCCACTTCCTTACTTTCTTCATGTAAGCATCTCCTATATGAGCGTGGTTTCCGTAAAATTTTTCTAAAGTTCTTCTGGTATTTCTATATCCTTCTTCTGGCGGTAAGTATGTTATTTAGAGCTATATTTTTAGGTTCGCCTTTGGTGAATTGTATGAAATACTCTAGTTTGCTACCAGGATCACTCACTTCTTGGTCGATGATTCAATCAAATGCTCTTATAAAGTTTATATAAGTCAATGGATCGCCTTCAAACACTGGGATCTTTTTATGGGGTACATTAGGAACTTGTGTCTTATACTGTTGTTCTTTCTGTTGATAGTAGCGCTTATCATAAAGCGATTGTTGAAGAGGTGCTTCGTTTTGTTGCTGATAAGGTGGTTGTTGATGATTATTTTTACTTTCATTCGTATTTGTAAAGTTGTAACTGTTCGCATCTGGTTTCTGGCTCAGTCTATTTGGACTGCGATTGCGCCCTTTAAGTGCTTTTAATTTCGCTTCTGATTCTGCTATAGCTGCCTCCAAAGCCAATTGATCTCTTTTAGCTTTCAGTTGAGCTTCTTCAGCTTTTCTCTACATTTCCTCAGCTTTTCTCTTAGCTTTTAACTGCATTTCTTCCAAATCTAGAGCTTGTTGCTTTCTTTGGTTTTCCGCTTTAGCCAACAGCACAGCGTGTGCTGCCTCTTGAGATCAGATGGTGCTCATAGAAGTCCCGGCTGAACTTGTACTACATTTAGATTTTGCGGAGATTTGGGAGGCTTTGGCTGAATTCGCCCGAACTTATATGACTTTTACTTTGAATGGAAACCTGTGAGACACTATCTTCTGGCGAGACGTAAGGAAAGTCATTCGTCGTTCTGTAATCCTTGAATTGGCTAGCCGAAAAGTCAGGCTGCTGGTTGAGGCTTATATTATAACGTACTTCAAATGCCCATTCCATTGTATTTTCTGAAAATGTGCGAAAAGTTTCCAGTTTAGCATCAAAGTCTTTTTGTAACATTTTCTGTATATCTTCATTGCTTTGGAGGGATAAGAGCTTGTCAATTAACCTTTTATATTCAACGAGCAAAATACCCGCGCTTTGCAGCGGAGAAGTAGTGTGTTAAAGAAGCAATGAAAAAGAAAAGGAAACATTTTGAAAATAACGTAACATGATTGTCAATGTAATTGTTTTGTCACTGTTGTGAGTGATGAGTGTTGTTGTCATATATATATATATATATATATATATATATATATTTACACACACACACATAAACATATATAACATATATATATACATATCTATACATATACACATATATACATACATATATATATCTACATATATACACATACATATACACACACACATAAATACATACACACATACATATATACATACACACACATATATACACACAAATACATATATATATATATATACATACATACACACACACATATATAAACATATATATACATATACATACATATCTACATATATACACACACAGCTATTTCAGATCAGTGCAATACGCTGCTTGTTAAAATGGATGACTCCGCTCTTACGTGCAAGTCTGCGTGGATATTATGAACTATCGATTTGTTCAAGTTCTATTTAAATTTTAAATAGAAGGAATTTTTATTTAGTCGACAGAAATATCTTTGGTAGGAATGGTAAAACAGACAGGAATATTATTCGTGAATAAATCAACTCAAACCTTAAACAACTTATAATATTTTGCTCTCCATAAAAATATATCCTGTCTAAATTATACAAGTTAGAAATAAAGTAAACGTTAAAAGAACAAACATTCAAATTTCTTTACTCTTATGTAATTTTATATAAAAATAAACTTAGATTTTAAATATCCCAAAAGATTTTGCTCTCCATAAAAATATATCCTGTCAAAATTATACAAATTCAAATATGAACATGCTGCATAACAAAACCTGGAAATATAAATAAAATGTGTTCCTTTCAGCAATAACAAATCAAATCATTCAGTTGTCTTTGCTCATATGTCATTTTAGAGCTGGACGCCTGGCATCTTTTTGGCCACAGGTTCGTTTCTGTTTGCTGTGAGGTTCTGTGTTGTGGAGATTCTCAGGATGGATTGCAGGTGCTCATCAGTGAGGCGACTCCTGTGTGCTGTTTTGTTAGTCTTTATCACTGAGAAGAGCTTCTCACACAGATATGTGCTACCAAACATGCACAAGGTTCGAGCCGCATGTAGACGGACTTTTTGTTCTTCAAAGTCACCAAAGCGCGCAAACTCAGTGCGCTCAGTTTATCAGCAAAGTGCGATTTGGGAACACCGTAGTGACGACTTGGTTTAACATTACTTGGCAACAGGGAAAGTGGGGCAAGGTGCACTGGTGCATTTGTGTCTCCCATAAAAGCAGCTTCACTTGAAATCACTTTGTGATTGTGCACGGGTTAAACGTCCGCTGAAGTGTCAGATTCTTATTTAATTATGCTGCTTTCTGTATCTTCTGCATTGCATTCAGGTTACCCTGATGTTTTGTCTTGTAGTGCCGCCTTAGATTAAATTCTGTAATTACAGCCACATTAGCTCCACAAATGAGACACACGGGTTCAGTAAACATATACTCAGCCTCCCATCGGTTTTAAAGGCTCTATTTTCAGAATCAACTTTTCTCTTCAGCATCGTGTGAGCTAGCTTCGCAATAACTTGCAGCATCATAAGGTAGACTTGATTAACGCGTAAGTGTTGCAAGGCAGCTGAAGCGCTGCATTATGGGATCTGTAGTTTATTGTGTTACCAGCGCTTCATATACCCGGCTTTAATAACAATAATACAGTATATAAAATGATCTCGCTGGCGGATATAATTACACGCCGGATGTGGCCCGCTGCCCTTGAGTTTGACACATATGGACTAAATAGAACTTGAAAAGATATATTTTTTCAAATGTGATCGCAATTCAGATAGAGTTGACGCACTACAGCCTGCATGCCTCAATAAGTCATCCTCCCTCGCTCTTACTTTTTACCGCTCATCTAATGAATACACTGAGTATGGCTTTACCAAAACAATCATTGATGGCTAATAAAGTATCCATTATTCGAGTATGTAGATCGGGATATATATATATACATATATATATATACCCGCGTATCGCAGTGGAGAAGTAGTGTGTTAAAAACGCTAGAAAAGAAAAGGGAACATTTTAAAAATAACGTAACATGACTGTCAATATACAGTATTTGTTTTGTGAGTGTTACTGAGTGTTGCTGTCATCAAGGATTTGATTATCATTATTTCTTTCAATCAGGTTCGTATTTGTAGGATGTGTTGTGTTCAAGTTACATTCCGTGTTTGTCAATCGCTGTAAAGATGACAGGTTTCATTCATCGATTCGCTTCTTACTGCATCAATAAACAGCTCGTCTTCTTCTTTATCTGAGACCTGACACACTGCATGCACGGTTTTTTACACTGTCTTCCTTTAGCGGACATTGACTTTTTCCAACGTGTGCTTTGTTTCCGCAGTAGTTGGATTTATGAATATGCTTATATGTATCAGACGCTTCATATTTTTGCTGCCTTTTCAATTGTGTAATTCGGTTTTGTTCAGCCTTTTGGAACTGTTGCTTTTATCTGTGCACTGCGCCAGTTCACGTGAGCCACTCGGTGTACATGCATCGAAGGTTCCCAGCTGTGCTGGTGCCATCTCCTGCTATGTCCATGGCTGTATTTAATGTTACCTTAGTCCTGGCACTTAAAACTTTCTCTCGCAGTTTCGCTGAGTTTGTGTCAAACACCACCCTGACCATCTCATCTTCCTCTCCATAAGCACAGTCCTTCACCCGTGAATATTTAGTGGCAGTTTGCTATTGGATTGCCGCTGACGGACGGCCTTATATGGGCAGGCACTAAATTACAAACGCCAGCGGCAGCCTGTCTATGAACTTAATTTAAAGTGTAGGTTTACATCGTGCTTTGTTTCCGAAGTAGCAGAACTCATGAATATGGTTGTATATGTCACTCGCTTGCTTCTTATTGTTTCGCTGCCTTCTCAATTATATAATGCATGTTTTCTTCAGCACTTTTTTGAGGTCTTCCTGGTTTTCTATGTACTGCGTGATTACGGGAGGCGTGATGATGTCACACGAAACTCCCCCCCACGGCGTTGAAGCTCATCTCCATTACAGTAAATGGAGAAAAACTGCTTCCAGTTATGACCATTACGCGTAGAATTTCGATATAAAACCTGCCCAACTTTTGTAAGGAAGCTGTAAGGAATGAACCTGCCAAATTTCAGCCTTCCACCCACACGGAAAGTTGGAGAATTAGTGCTGAGTGAGTGAGTGAGTGAGTGAGTGAGTGAGTCAGTCAGTCAGTCAGTCAGTGAGTGAGTGAGTGAGTGAGTGAGTGAGGGCTTTGCCTTTTATTAGTATAGATTCTCTGGTTAAAGAACGAGTTCTTGATGATCGATTGTATAGTTTTACAGTTAAATTCATTTTTTTTAAATTCCTTCACAGCCTTCATCACACTAGATACAGTAATTGTTTGTATTTGCAGACTATTTCAGATTTAAGTTTAGATGTTAATGAATTGGACAGCTTTATGTCATCATCAAGATGATCTTCCATTGAAACATCCTGATCGTTGTGACTTCCACTCACACCACTGTTACTTTCAATGGGGGTTCGAAATGTTCTCTGGCTCCCGGACTCAGATGCCATGGCGTTGAAAATGCAGACTTGCTTTCTTTTATGATCCAAGGCAATTTTAAACTTTCAGTCCTAGGCAGGTTCAGATCTTAAGCAGGTTTCAAAACTTCAGGCAGGTTTTTTTAACTTTAATGTAGCCGCCGATGTATAAGGCGAAGTCAGGCACGGGTAAGACGCGTGTCAAAGAAATCTCTCAGTCCAAAAGTTCGTTTTAAAAATATTTAGTGAAAGTTAAAGGCAAATAATCCATACAAGAATAAAAGGAAAAATAGTTACACACAAAGAATAAAGGCAAAAAAGGGAAAAATGTATCTTCTATAAATTTTGTTTTTCTTATGAAGCTTTGGTTACTTCTGTACTTAAAGGTTATTTATTTCTTCTTCTGTATGCTTTAAACATACGGTTCAAAACTCAGATCTTTTAATTTACGAGTTACTTCACACTCAAAAGACCCTTAGGCCTTTGGCACTCAGGCTCAGTGACGTGCGTAAGCACGAACGCAAGCATAAAAAGAATTCTTTCAAGGACACGGTTAAAAAACCGTATGCCTCTATACCTTACACAAGGCAAGGCAAAACACTTACTAAAAAACATTGTTTACTCAAAAACTGCTAAGAAATGACAGGAAAATACCAACTCAATTCTATTCACGGGGGTTTTAGGAACCTCCCATATTTTATGCATTATCATCTAGTAAATATTCATACCGTTTATAGAACTAGGAAAATGGGTCTTAAACTATATACTGACATAAATACAGTGCAGTGCAAAAATAATTAAGAAAGCATAATGAAAATAAAATTAGCCAGCCTTTTGTGAAGTCCTGTAAAATATTATAAAATAGGCATGATTATAGGCACGTTCTAATATGTTAAAACTGATTTAAAACAGTTCTAAATAATCTTTGTAACTCATTTTGTGTCCTTCATTTCATTGTTAAAACAATATTTTATTTGTATCCAGAGTGTAGTAGAATGACCTGAAGTAAGAACATGTCATGGATGTTATTTGTGTTTATGTATATAAATGTTGCACAATTATTGCATTACAATTAAAAGTGAAGGAAAGCATTCAAACCCATATTCAGATAAAAGCACCATACATACAGTAATAATTCGACTTGATAATTAAAATTGTGTTTGTCACCTTAGAAATTAGCCTGAATTTAACATGAACAGTAAAGAAAAATAAGCATTTTAAGTGCTACCTATAGAACATAAAGGGTAATGAAAGTTATTGTGAAATAAGAGTTTATAATTCCCCACCCTACACTTTCCCCATGAGTACACCACTCACTGAGTGAAACAAGTCTATATTAAAACAGTGTCAAACTCTTTTGATCAGAATGTACTCAGTATGCTGTATGTATTTATGGGAAAACATATAAATAAATAACTCAATGTACTGTTCATAAATTAATGGATAACGCAGTTTATTTGTGGGGTAACAGTTTTCTTAAGTTTCTCATTGTATATCTGTTCAGTGCACAAGAAAGGCACGGCATGATTTTGCCATTTGCTTCCAAACATGTGTCTGAACAGCATGCCCTAAATTACTGTGCCTAACCTTCAGTGCTTTTGTCTGAAGGAAGGCACAACTCTATTACATTATTCTGTAGATGAAAATATTGGTGCAGCCTTTGGCATCATGCAGTTCTCGTCACTTCTTATTTCAGCTTTGGATGGCTAAAAGATTTGACCTGGCCACCCACACGCTTCTATCTAAACCTCATTCAATCTAAAGTTTAAGGTGTCTCCATTTAATTTTTTTTCTCCACTATCTGACACTAACTTTAGTTGAAATCCTAAATGTTGGATGAAACTGTTCAGCAGAATGGAATTCAGAAATTTAAGACAATAAAAATAAATGTAAATGTAAAATACTAACTATAATCAGTCATAATTATGGTCTTCAAATTATATAGTAGGCTAATTTCCACATATATACTTTAGTCAGTCTTTAAGTAAAGAATTATTCAGTTACAAGCTGGAAATTTAAGGCAAATAATTTTTTGTTCATAATATTTTTTCTGTTTAAAGTCCACAGCAGAGCACCCCACTGTTTCAATATTCTATTTTAGTGATTTTAAGTACTAGAACATGGTGGTCAGTTTATCAGACAGTAATAAATGGATTCCCAGTTAATTGAAATAAATGATTCATTTAAGTAATACACAACATTTGCAGCATTAAATGCAGCATGTTTCCATATAATAGCTAGATGATCATATAACATTGGGTTTGTATACTGTATATGTTTTGCAAAGTGTTGCCTTGTGGTCAAGAATATTTGCTGGATAACAAAGCCCAGGACAGTAGATCATCAAGGCCCAAAAAGATGGAGAGGGCAGAACATGGTAGTGACAAAATATGTTTTCCTGCCAATGTGGGTGGATGGCCAATGCAGTGACTCCGATGTGTATACTATGTGCCCCAGGAAGGTAATAGCAGATTCTTGTTCAAAGAAGCAAAAGTGTTGGCCTGTTCAGAAGCATGTAACGCCTCCACAGTATGCTAGAGAACACATAACCCATCTGTAGGTTGATGAGAAGATGAGGCCACACAGGGTAGGCAGAAGTTTGGAAGACCTCCAAACCAGTAGGCTGATTGGAAAAAACAATGTACTGACTGACTGCACAATTACCTAGAATGCTTCTAAAGGGTGAAGGGACTTAATTTAATAATGTCAAATTGTTTTTACAATTACATTTTCTTTAATATCAGTCTCACTCGTTTAAAGACAGGCATTGCACAAACTCAGTATAAATATAAATTCATGTACTATATACTGTGTGTCTATGTATATGTATATATATTATAAAATCATCATTGTATTTATATGTAGTTTATATTATATATATATTTAATATATTTGTATAAACAATAAATTGAGAATACCAAAGCATGTTAGAGCATAGTAACCCCATTTAAAACCCTTCGTAGACTGTAGGTGGAAGAAGATTTAAAGCATCATGTGACACTGGTGCTTCATCTTCTGCCTTGGTTGTCTTACACATTATTAGGACTTTCTATTAGCAGTAGGTTTTTAAGGAATCAAGCTGAATGAGGTGTGTCTAGAGGTAGGAAGGCCAAAGACAAACTCACCGTTTTTCTAATTTGGTCTTTTTTGTTTTCTAAGATAGAAAATGAAGAGATATAAGTGGCGGTATCATGCTCAAGTCTTTCCCGTGTGTATCTAACAAATTGGTCTGTGAAAGAGTCACACTAAGCAGTTGGCAACTGCTGTTCTACATGCACAGTGATGAGAGCTCTCCTATTGCTCTCCATGATGTAAAAGCTTCTTGGCGTCTTTTTAAGGTGAAGGTCACTCAGTTCATGACTGAGGAACAGCTATTGGCAAATGGTGCCACAAAGCGAATCAACCCACCAGTCAGAAAAGGTTTGCAATGACCTGGCACAAAGGCAGTCTTACATAGTACAAGAGGCAATATTTTTCTATGAGTTAATTATTGAGGAAAGACAACAATATATTTTGTAGTACTGTGCCATACTGGCTGTTAAAGTAGAAACGTCACTGGCAATATGTTATCTAATATACTGTATCGTGCAGTGTCCACAGTGGCCTAAAAGGCTTTTAAAAATGCACGTATAAGCTATTCAACCAGTTCACTAAATAAAGAAGTTGAATTGTCTGAATGGTCTGCACTGATTAGTTTTATTTCCTTCTTAAGGCCATTACTGCCTAACACATGTGAATCTAGCATGTATCAAGTGATCTGAACATAACTGTCAATGCTGTCACTTTTTCATTAATTTTAGAACTAGTGGTGATTTACTAAAATGAATGCTACCCATAAATGATTGCTATATGCACATATTAAACTTGAGGCCTCCTTGACTTCTTATTTCTCATTGGCTATAATACATGCAAGAAAAAAATAGTTCATTCTACTAAATACAGATATTCCCATAAACCAGTAAACTAAAACTGCTATAAACTCTGGATCTGTACTGATATAAAGATACCACTACTGACACAAGATAATGATGATGAATTCAATGTTCATAGCTTTCCAAGAACATGTCAGAGATAAAGGTACAGTATGGTGTTCTTTTTGAAGCCCTTAGTAATTTAGAGTCATTATTTTAAAGTGTTATCTTTTTAGTGCTGCTGAGTTACACTGAGAGAGCAATAAAGTCTTTGAACTGAAGATAAGCTTTTAATTGATGCCCTTGCTAATTAGCCCAATAGTCCATTCTGTTCTACTTATGGCCTTTCATGTTACATAGTTCTTGCGCTGAAACAAAATTCAGTTGCCCCGGGCAGGTTTACTTTTTGATTATCATGAAGTAGGTTTTCAGTGTATAAGTATGTAACAGGTTAATTTGCTGAAGCTAATTGATACAGTTAAAATATGCTTAGAAACTGGCTGTGTTTCTGATAACATAAACAAAATCATAAAAATCAAATTAAATAAAAATTAATACATTGGACTGCTAGAATGCAAATACACAATGGAAGCTTAAAATACATTAGGGAACTTAGCAGACAAAAAAACAGTTCTACTTCTGGAACACTTTAAACTACACTAAGCTGAATATTACTTTAGAAACCCTTACTTTTCCTGTGGTAGTTGACCCTGAGCTAGCATTAATCTTTCTTAGTCTGGCTGACTTTCTGCCTTAATGCTTCATTTTTTTACCAGAATACCGTGGCTGTCTAAACTGACTTCCAGAACCATACCTTCAGTGTGTCTATTTTAATATTTTAAAATAAAGTCTTAGTGTTCTTAGATGACAATCCATATAGTGTATAGCAACCCTGAGTTCACTTCCTGGACCAGCCTAATCCAGTTCATGATCTAACATGTTCCAGAGCCTTTTGTAGCATCAATCTGCATAAAGCTGGAAAAAGCACAACAAAAGCCATACTCACCCACACTCCCTCATGCCTGTCCAGTTTAATGTCTTTAGTTATCCTAACCTGTATGGCTTGGGATGTCAGAGAAAAAAAATAATGACCCAAGAAACAAACGTAGATACAGGAAGAACATGTGAACTTCACTGAGGCAGAAACTATAACTTCTGTCAGATTAGTTAGACTTTAGGAAAATATGCTTCTAGTAGAATTGTTCCAACATTAAATTAAATTTCAATAAAGAAATGATATGAATTTTTACAATCAAAACACACCATAGGATTCTTGCGGATAAGAAACACAACTGTACATTGTAACAATGGGTGGCACGGTGCCACAGTGGTATTGCTGCCTAACAGTAAGGAGACCAGGGTTTGCATCCCTGGTCCTCCCTGCATGGAGTTTGCATGTTCTCTCTGTTTTTACTCCCTGCTCCAAAGACATGCAACTTAGGTGAATCAATGATGACAATTGGCCGTAGTGCATGTTTCGTGTGTGTGTTTTCTCCCTGCGATGGACTGTTGCCCTGTCCAGGGTTTGTTCCTGCCTTGTGCCCTTGGCTAGCTGGGATAGGTTCCAGCAGCCTCCATGACCCTGGTCTGGGATAGAAAATGACAGGGTTCTGTAACAATTTACAGTTCATCAACTGCCATTATAATTCAAAACGCTTGTAGCACCTGAAATAAAATCTGTTGCTCTTAATACTAAGGAGGTGGTCTGCTGTTCCATGGCCAAGATGGTATCCACATTGTTCCTCCTATATCTTACGCATAGCCATTGGACGGAGTCTCCACCCCTGAACCCTGGCAAAAGCGTTACCTTTAAATATTTTTAAAATCATCAACTAAGTTAATATTATGCAGTGTTGGCTGTCTGATGAAGTTTATTTTAATTATTTCAAAGCCTGGAATCATGGTAGAGAATGCCTAATCTGTATAATGCGTTAAATTGCAGCTGTCATTTGTTACTAATTTTCTCAAGATGACATTTCGAGTGGAAAACATGCAGATTTTAAAATATACTTTTGAAAAAAGAATAACTAATAAAAGTAATGGGTTTCTTTTCCTAAAGTGTTTAAACTTAATTGCATACTTAATGAGTGCATCTATAGAAACTTGTTGAACGTATTATGAAATTAATGTTGATATTCTCGAAGGAAACCATTTGTACAATGAAATTAAAGAAACATGCTTTACAGAAAGAACCTTATACAATCAAATTAACTTAATTTCTTATAAAATTCTGCTAATTGCATATCATATACAGAGGTGAACGCAAGGTAATAAGAAGCATGGAAACAGTGTAATTTTGAAATTATCTCTGTGCCCTGCTTACATTTCATGTCTGCATGTAAAAGTCATATTACAACTTGCTTTGTAAGATTGCCATGGATAAACACATCTGCTAAATAATAATAATGCTGAATCTTCTGAATTTGGAAGCAATTTCCTACTTGCACCTTCTAATTATGCTTGTATGTATGTATGTATTATAATTTGCTTTGGATAAAGACATCTGGAAAATAATAACAATACTGTATCTTCTGAATTTTTAAGCTATTTCCTACTAAACTAATTATTATTATTCTTTAATTTAGTGTGCAGTTATTGAGAGCAGATATTGTACATATTCTATAATTAACAGCCTACAACACAACAGTGGTAAATCCTGGAAGGTTACCTTCTCCTCAGGTTTTATTGTAGCCAATCAAATCTCTAGTTCTCTAATAAGATGTAGTCAAACACTACACATCTTGATTGTACATTTTTGTGCTTAATCCGTGGGTGTAAATTGAATATAAATCCAATTTGAAATATGCATGAGTAAAATAAAAAAATGTTAACAAAATGCCCTGGTTAAGACGTTAAACTGCAACCGGCCCTGCAAGTTGTCCTCCAACTTGCAGGGAAATCATGGGGGTTGGTGGCACTCTAGCCACTGTAAAAAAAAAAAAACTTCACACAGCTCCGAGACAACAAAAGGACTCTTTTTTGCTCTCCGTGGGAGTAGCTCTGCTTGCATCATGAAAGGGACGGGGGAAACTCTCTGAGTTGCGCAGACCGGGGACTGGCCAGATCCCTGTAGGTGAATACACCTGATGGCTGTCATACTCAGGGAGTAGCTGTTGCTGTAGCGTATTGGCTTCTTCTGATGGTGTCCAATGTCACTCTTTTCAATGAGCATATTATGAGACTCAGATTACGGCACTCCCTGGGTCCAACCGCGGTAAGTGATGTCTCAGTGAGGAAGACATTTTATTTGCAGCTTCGCTCTGTGGTTGATGGGTGCCCACGAGGTGACATTCCTCTGGTCATGGGTGACTTTAATGCAGCCACTGGCACTGACAGGGCTGGCTATGAATCTGTTCCTCGGAGAGTCACAGTCAGGGCAGCTGATGGAACGGTCCTTACGGATGACACTGCAGTTGTGACCCGCTGGGCTGGCTACTTTGAGCAGCTGTTCAAAGCTGATCCTCCGGCTAGGATGTTGGATATCTCTGGGTCCACAGTCCCACAGCTGTGAACCACCCAATCTCACTGAGATTGTACAGGTGGTGAACCAGTTGAGGGGAGGAAAGGCTACAGGGATCTGTGGTATCCGGGGTGAACTTCTCCAGGGTGGTGGTAAGGCTGTCCTCCTGGCATTGCAAGCAATCTTTGCTTCCATTTAGGAGACTGGCATCATCCCAACTGACTGGAAAATGTGACTTGTCACTATCTCGAAAGGGAAGGGTGATTGCCTGAATTACAACAACTACAGGGGGATAACACTGCTCTCGGTGCCAGGTAAGATCCTTGCTAGGGTCATCCTCAATAGGATCCGTGATTACTTGCTCATCTACCAGCTGATCGTAACAGTCTGGTTTTACGCTTAAGAAGTCTACCATCGACCGCATCCTTGCACTCAGGGTTCTAATGGAGAGCAAACACGAATATCGGCAGAGCTTCTTTGAACCTTTGGCAATTTTCGTAAAGCGTTCAACTCAGTTGATCGAGCTTCCCTGTGGGACATCCTGAGGGCTCGCAGGATCCCCTCGAGGTTGCTGGATATCATGGCTGGCCTATACACTGGTACTGTGAGTGCTGTGCAGAGTGGAGGCAGAACCTCTGTGTTTTTCCCAGTTGATTCTGGGGTTCGTCAGGGGTGTGTTCTTGTTCCTACTCTATTCAATGCTTGCATGGACTGGGTGTTGGGCAAGGTCGTGGGGTACAGTGGCTGTGGGGTATCTGTTGGTGAAGAAAGATTCATGGATCTTGACTTTGCTGACGATGCTGTGATCTTCGCGGAGTCAATGGAGGCCTTGATCTAGGCTCTTGAGAGATTGAGCAAAGGAGTCTGTGTGTCTAGTATCCTGGATAAAAACCAAGATCCAGACCTTTAATGACCTCTTGGGCACAGCCATCAGCAGTGTGTCTGTTTGTGGAGAGATTGTCGACCTTGTCCAGAGGTTTACTTACCTTGGCAGTGACATTCATGTCTCTGGTGACTCTTCCTATGAAGTCAGTAGACGGATTGGGAGAGCATGTGGGTCATGAGGTTGCTGTAAAGGGGTATGTGGCGCTCCCGATATCTATGCAAAAGGACGAAGGTCCAAGTCTTTAGAGACCTGGTGCTTCCTGACTTTCTATATGGTTGCGAGACATGGACGCTATCCTGTGATCTGAGATGAATACTGGACTCCTTTGGTACTGTGTCACTCCGGAAAATCTTTGGGTACCGTTTGTTTGAATTTGAGCGGTTACTCATGGAGTCCCGAAGTGAGGCACATTACCTGAATTATGAGGGAGCGTCAGTTACGGTAATACAGCCATGTGGCGCGTTTCCCTGAGGGTGATCCAGCTCGTAAGATCCTCATTGTTAGGGACCTCAGTGGCTGGACCAGGCCAAGGGGTCGCCCACGTAACACCTGGCTGCGACAGATAGAAGGTCATTTACGGAGAGTGGGACTGAACCGCGTGTCTACCTGTTGGGTTGCCAACCAGGATCCCAAGTTGTTCGTCGTGTAGTGGGTGTGGCATGCCCCCCAACTTGACTTGACTTGACTTAACAAAATGTAAACAGCAGTACAAGTTAAAATAAAAATGCAGATACTAAGTGAAGGTTTAAAGTACATATCAAAAAGAGAAAGTACAGCACTAATAAAACAAAAAATGGATATGGAACAATCTAATGCACGATACAGTCCAGTGCAGAGAAATAAGGCTGAAAAAGAAGCTTTGCAAAGCAAATTTTACGAGGTGGGGCTTTAAGCCTTGATTTTAATGGTTACAAATGATGGAACCTTATTAACAGACCTACACAGAAAAGTTCTGCAGAGTAGTTGGCAGAATACATGCTGCCTGCATTTTCTAAAATGTATTTTGTAGAGACCAAGTTGGACAAATTACTTGTGAAGCTTAGACAGCAAAGGAGATTTAACTTCACTCTGTCATCCTTAAAACCTATTAACGTAGGTGCCCCATAAATATTCTGTTCTCAGTACTGCACATTCTGTACACAAAATGAATGTTGATCTGTGTATACGACTCCCACATTTTTTAAACATGCTGATTATAAAATGTTTTAAAATATTACACTTAATCTTAGGGATGCTTTTATACTGAGATCCATCCATCCATTTTCCAACCCACTGAATCCGAACACAGGGTCATGGGGGTCTGCTGGAGCCAATCCCAGCCAACACAGGACACAAGGCAGGAACCAGTCCTGGACAGGGTGCCAACCCACCGCAGGACACACACAAACACACCCATTAGGGCCAATTTAGAATCGCCAATCCACCTAACCTGCATGTCTTTGGATTGTGGGAGGAAACCGGAGCGCCCGGAGGAAACCCACGCAGACATGGGGAGAACATGCAAACTCCACGCAGGGAGGACCCGGGAAGCAAACCCAGGTCTCCTAACTGCGAGGCAGCATCGCTACTCCCACTGCACCACCGTGCCGCAGTTTTACTAAGATATAACATTATATTATATAGTGTTCCAATACCTTTCTTAAGATCAACGTGAGGAAGCTGTACTTCCTGGTTGATTTTCTTTCTACAAACATTTAAGAATCTAGGTTGACGATCAACTAGGTTTTTCTGGCTGTGACATGAGTATAGTTAAACAGTGGCTAGTATCCATAAATAAACTGAATGCTTGCAGTGTCAGCTGCTGAATTTTTTCAGACAGTCTATGCATCTGCATTACATAGTGTTCTTTACTTTGGTCTGATATGTGTTTTTATCAAAAATGTGCACAAGATAAAGCTAAATGGCAACACGTGATATAAACAGCAAGCAGAGTTGCTGGGGCTGATCAAAGTGTGTTGAACAGCTAAATGCAGAGCTTGTCCTAACAAAGCCTTATCATATCCGTAATGATCCTTCTCAGCCACTGCATTCTAAACTTCGTTTCAGTAGTATGACAAGCTATAGAATCCTGCAATGCACAATAAAAGAAAATTCAGAAAACAAGCTATTTAATAGCAATAACATGCTAAGAAATAAAAAATGTTTTCTTTTCAAGGTGAGTATTTTCTTTTGCTTTATTTTGACATTAATCTTTTACGAAATCACAATGCACTTGACCAATGAAATGTTTCAATTCGTAATAGTAAAGTTCACATTGACTTTAACTCAGTAATGTTAGCTCAATTGAGACAACAAATTAAACTTTGTACCAAAAGACTTTTTCTCTTGTGCTCATTTATATGTATTTGTTTGTAATACATAACGTAATATGAGCCAATGAATATGAGATCTATATTAGTTCCATTAGTTCTTAGTGCAGAAATCACAATCTGCCTTCGAATGTTTTATGCTCACCTAGCCACACTAAATGCAAACACTTTCATTTATCTTAAGTATAAAAAGTGCTGTAATTCACAGCACACAAAATTGGCAAAGGTGCGACAGGCTTCAACCTACACTGAAGAGGAGCTGGGTGGTCTATCGGCCTTGAAACCTTCAACAGCTTGCCCCTGGAATTTTTTCTGTCCTTCCTGACCATAACATTGGACATGTCATTAGAGGCTTATAAAGAAATCAATAAATAAGGACTCTGTTTTTTCTATTATTTGTATATCTGTGTTATGTAAATGGACATTTTTTTTCTGTATCTAATTTACTATTGTATCTATTTCATTCATATTCTTCTCTATTTATAATTTGTTTTTAATTTCTTGCAACATGTTCTTTGACATCTTGTAAAGCATTTTAAGCTACTTTTTTGTATAGAAATGTGCTATTGAAATAAACGTTGTTGTACACTGGGTCAAATGGGGCAAAAGTGCAAAAAAAATTTGTAAGGTCCTAAACCAATCTTGTGCAATAAAGGACAAATGAAAGAATCTCTATGTAGAAGGATTTTATTAACAAAAGACTTGAAAATATCAAAAGTCAATACAGTACTCCAGTAAACAAACTCCAAAGAGAGGCAAAAATTGAAGAAAATCAAGGACATCAAAAGAAAAGCAATTCTCTACTCCAACCAAAGCACATTTGAATGAACCACAAGGTACTCGCTTGCCAGCCTGCCTGTATAGACTGGGGGCGATTCCTTAGTGCTGCGGTAAAGGTGGCGTGTCTCCTGGGTATCCACCCATAAAACACAAGGAAATTAATACAACATGATTAAAACTGAAAATAAATAAGTAAACAGTCAGTCAGTCAGTCATTATCCAACCCCCTATATCCTAACACAGGGTCACGCGGGTCTGCTGGAGCCAATCCCAGCCAACACAGGGCACAAGGCAGGAACAAACCCTAGGCAGGGTGCCAGCCCACCACAGAATAATTAAACAAATAAATGAAAATATCAATATTAACAAAAGACCTAAGAAGTTACGTTTTAACATAAGTATGAGCCCTAGTTTAAACATAACAAAAACCTTCATTAGGTCAGAAATGCTTTCAGACACAACAGCATATACAGTATGATATTGTTAGGAAAGCAGGAATGCTTTTAACATGGTTTTTATATTGTTTACATTGATATGTCATGATTAATGTAAATAATACCAGAGATGCAATTCAATATTGAACTGGATTAAGCAGATTACTTAACAGATTGATGGGACCAGAGACAGCAAGGAACCATGCAGTATGTAATGTAGTTTTAGATTAAACTTTGTTACTTATGCAGTCTTATTTATATTTAATGAATATTCTGAACTCTTGCTCTGGTCACAGCACATACTTTCAGATTTATGGCAGTTACTGTGTAAGCAGTTGTTGCTGCAAGGCTTTGGTACATGGCACTTGTATGAACTTTGTTTTAGGAAAAACTGTTTTAACTGAGAGAATAAAAATTTGGTTTAAAGAATCAGGGAAGATCTAAAGATATTTTGTTTTCTGTCCAAGCTCTGTGTGGTGTAGACTTTAGTGTTACTCCTTCCTCGATTTTTTCTTTGTTCTATCCTTGTTCTATCCTTGCCTATACAGAGACCCTGGTCTTGCAGCTCCCTCACTTTAACTCTGCTCCTAAAAGTAAAATAAATCAACTGAAAATTAAGATCTTTTATGGACAAATATTTTAGTCTTGACTATAATGATTTTCTATTATCATTATATTTCATTCAAATTAAGAAGATGTTACATATGATATTAATGCTCATGTGTACTTGAATGTGCTGGTGCATAGATCAGAAAAAAAACAGTAAATGTCTACATATAAATAAGTGAAAAGTCAAGCAAAATGACACCTTTTATTGGCTAACTAAAAAGATTACAATATGCAAGCTTTTGAGGCAACTCAGGCCCCTTCTTCAGGCAAGATGTAATACAGAAACTGGAGTTCCCTGTGTTTATATAGACACCAGGAAAAGAAACAACATTGGTAAATCTTGTAAATGAGAAATCGTAAATGTTAAAAATGAATAGGTTCATTCAGGCTAGGGTTAATTTAGCAAGAGAGAGAAGAACAATGTATGGTCAAGATCTTTGGATAAGATAACTGTCCAACAAAGTTTCTTTTTTCAATACAGTGTGGATCTGTAGTCAGGTTATCTGTGTCATTCTGAGAGATGCAAACAGTCCTCATATCTGGCCATAAAACTCTTGTCTCTATTCAATCCATGTTGCAATGTGTGAAATTTTATCATGAGTTTAACTTCCTATTCTTTTCTCTCTTACTGTGTTCTGAAGTTGCCCATAGGCTCTGTGATTTTAAAGTCCCTCTCACAGTGTCCATGGCTGTTGAAGTGGGCCGCTACAGGAACATCTGTGTTGCCACGTTTAATGTGGAACCTTTGTAAATTCATTCTCTCGTGGAGTGTTTGTCCAGTTTCTCCCACATAAAGTGCAGTGTCAGGACATTTCATGCAGAGAATTAGGTAGACCACATTAGATGATCTGCAGGAAAATGATCCCTTTATGTGATGTTCTAGTCGGCAGTGTGGTATAACTATATGGTCTGTATTATACACACAAATAAGAAGGGCTACTGCCATCCCCAGAGACAACCCTCTGGAATATAAAAACAAAGACAACAAGAGCCGCATCCCCCTTGTTGTCACCTACAACCCACATCTTGAAGCACTTCGAAAACTTATAAAAGAACTTCAGCCAATGCTAAATAATGACCAAACACTGAAAAATGTATTTCCTGAACCTTCCCTCCTGGCATACAGACAACCACCAAACCTTCAGCAACTAATTGTCTGAAGCTCCTTAAGTGAACCAACAGAAAATGGCACATCACCCTGTCTACAGAAAAGATGTAAAACTTGTGCACACATTTATAATACACGGTACAACACCATAGTACTACATATAAATAAGAAAAACTGTTAACATCCTCTGGAGAAATGACGTTGCTGCACCTGATACTGTTGGAATGGGCACCACCTTCATCCACTGCAAAATTGAACTAAAGAGATTCAGTAAATTGATGGAAGCTTTCCACTTTTTACCTGTTATAGGCAGAAAGCATAATGATCGTCAGTACCAGAATATCATTATTTTGAATAGTAATTTGTTTTATCATAAAGGTATCATCCAAAACTCATACTTAATTATACATATGCCTATGCTTATTTTGGAAGATCATGAAAATGTCAAACATTCAACAGAGCAATTACTCAATGTTTTCTTATTGTCATGGTAGCTGTTATGCATGTTTAATTAAGCATTTAAATCCTTAGTGCATTTATAAATGTGGCACTAATTTTAAACATACATGGATTTCCATATGTTGAGTGAAAAATGTACATAAGAGTAAAATTTTACCATGGCAGAGGTCATACTAACATTCCCTGGCATTTTTCTCCATCCTCTAGGGTTTTCTGCCAGTTTTCGTTATTCACACTCTCACTAATTGCTCTGTTCTGCTGCTACAAGAAGATTTTATCTTCTTAACTATCTTAGAAAGTGCACAGGAGGGATTGACACCATTTTCTTCTGAAATGCTTTTCTAGTGGATCTATCAAAGCAAGAAATAACTAAACAATCTCTTTTTCCTGAGATATAAGTGACATCTCCCCAAGTGAACTCTTGCAAGCCAATTAAATCCTCATAGCTCGTTAATCATAATTTTACAAAGGCAACACACCTGGAAATGTGCCATGTCATTCTGACTTCATTTAATTTGCAGTAGAAAATAAGTTGCCTTGACCTTGATTTACTTTCACTGGCAATGTTTAAGTAAGAATACATGTTCTTTTATTTGATGCCAATTTCCCTCTAATCATTATCAGCATTACTATTGACCACAACAAAATGGAAAACAATGTATTCAAATCATACGCTTAGCAACACAAGCGTGACATATCAAAAAGGGAACAGCAATTAATTCTGCATGCCAGTGTATTGAATGGCATTTTTAAGCTTTTAATGTTCTTTAGGTTCAAAAATGAATTCTCCTAGAGACACAAAGATGAGTACATGGATCTGTTGGTCTGGGAAAAAGCCAGGATGATTTACTTAAGGAGCTATGGATGCAGTAGGTAGGTGTCACAAGAAAATGGGCTTAGTAAATTACGGTATCTCTAAGTCTGCAAGTGAATTCAGGGATATATTCCTGAAAAATAGGTTCTTATATCTCACAGTGACACACACATCTTAAGATAAGTGCAAAACTCTTGAACATTAGGGACAAATAGCACTTTGTTTTTATTTGAATGCTTACTTTATGAAACTAACAGCTGCCATGACATAGAGAGGCAGCACATCATCAGACGCCTGTGGTGCAACAGAAACACGACCAAGCGTCTTGTTTGTGAGTGCCATCTTGGCTCTTCAGCTGAGGCATGGGTCGGAGAAAATATTCAAAGGCTGGATGGCTCATTGAATGCAAGCAGGTCAGCACTTGGATATTAAAAAATTGTAATAGTCTGACAGTTTAGTGTTCTAGCTATAATAATAAGCAAGAATAAAACTATAATAATAATTAGAATAAAAAGATTAAACAACAGAGAATCACCAACAAATTGCACAGATGACTTATATCATGCATTGTATTAACAAACTAGTTATCGGACTGATAATTATTTAAGAGTCATGAATGGCCTGTGACCCAACATTTGCACGATAGACATATGAGCGCTGACAAAATAGCGGCGATTAAAATGCGGCGTCAAAATCGCGCCGACAAAATCGCGAAAGTTTCATTAAATATGAAATACTAGTTTAAAGCATACAGTATATAATAATGTTTATTTTAGAAGTCAATATAATGAGACGTGGCATGCCATCAGCACAGCACGCAGATAGTCCTTAAGATCACACCCTGCATATGTAGGAAGAATTGCAGCAAGGCATCTTGATAGTTGAGCGTATTTAGACTTGCTGGCTGCCTGACTGCTGGTAATTCCGATTTGTATACGACACGTTATGCCAACCCTCGACTGAGTTATTTGTTCGCGGCATGCCATCAGCAGTTATAACAGTTATAACCTAGCACATAATGTGTACATAATGCGCACGTACGCGTCCCACTCTCTTGGCCTCTCTCGCGATTTTGTCGTGGCGATTTTGTCGGTGCGCATTTGTCAAAAACCAGTTAGCAGGTTTGTCAGCGCTCATTTGTCCGTCGCGGTTTTGTCGGGGCTCATATGTCTATCGTGCTTTTGTCGGTGAACCGAATGGCCTGTAGGACAAAACTTTAATGAAATCTGGTGGTTCTGTGCCATAGCCTTCATTACAACTTGTCAGAGGAACAAAGGGCAAACAGTCTACTGTGGTGGTGAGTGTGGGCTCTGATAATGTTGATGGCCTTGTTTTGGCAGTATTTGCTGTAGCTATGCCAATGATTTTCTCAGCCTACTTTCTGTAGGTAAATCCTGCCTGAAGAATTACAGTCCCCATACCAGACAGAGGTGCAGATGGTCAATATTATATCTCTGCTACCTCAGTAGCAAGAAATGAGGGGGGTGACATGCTCTTCTCACGTGTTGCAGGAAGTACAGTAGCTTCGGTTCTCTTTTGACCAGGGAGAAAGTGTGTTGGCTGTAGGACAGATCATTTGTTATCTTTACTTCCAGGAACTTTATACTCCTGATTAACTCCACTGTAGAGCTGTTGATAGAGAGGAAAAGGTGTGTGGCATGGTTGTACCTGAAGTTAGTAGTGATCTCTTTTGTTTTATTGACATTCAGAGTTAGGTTATTGATCTTACACCAGTCCACTAGTTCTTTGACTAGTTCTCTGTAAGCTATCTCATCATCACCACTGATGAGGCATATCACTGTTGTTTTGAACAAAAAGTTAAGGGCTGCAGTCATTGAGGTATACAACAAAACTTATTTGGTACTGGTACAACAGAGGTTACTATGATATAACTACATCCTGGTTTAGAGAGGTATTAAAGATGTCGGTAACTATGTGTTCTAGTTGGTCAGCACATTGCCTTAGAACACAACCAGGTATGTTATCTGGCTCTGCAGTATTTTGTGGGTTGACTTTATGCAGGGTCCTCTGGACATCAGCTCTACTAACATGTAGTACCTGATCACAATGATTAGGGATGAATGTCCTTGTAGATGTGTTGTTGGATGCATCAAACCTTCCAAAATAACTGTTATGTTTGTTGAGGAACTCCTCATTGTCCTTGCAGGGATGGAAAAGTGTTTGGATTATTGAATTGCATTTTTTGATTGAATTTCAGCTCTATTTTTTTACTCTGTCTCTGGATGTTTACTTTTAAAAAGGTGCCTTATCCCACACCTCAGATTGTTTAGTATTCATGGTACAAGTTAAAATACCATACTTAGTGTTTTGCCTTGGTAGATTAATATTTTACTCTACTTTCCCCTTTTGTATTATTGATATGTTGCCTTTGTCAGAATGCCTCAAATCTCCCAGACTTACCACTGTTTATAAGGTATTGTACCATATAATGTCCCCCCACCTTCCCTTCTACATCTATAACCTCATGCAATTAGGTGCAGTAAAAGACAAGCAGTAGTTAAGTTACACTTTAAATAATGTATTATTGATAATATTCATAAATAATTACAATATGCAAAGTACATTTAAATATTGGCAACCATACAACCTGATAAATGTTGAAGTGTAGTTTCAGGCGGCTCACAGACTTGTTAGTTACTTAACATGTCTCTAGGTAAGGGATCATTTTGTGGTCAGCTTTCTTCAGAACAGGCCGCATGCCTGTCTAAATATGGCTGCCGAGCTGTGCTCTTCATTGTGTTGTCCTTTTCAGTTCATGGTGTGAGATTATCTTTCATCAGTTTGGTAAGAGCGAAAGCAAGCAAATTTATAGGTTTTCTGCCCAACCCCTAAAGCCAATAGGGCGTTGTGGTACTTAAAAGCTTTTGATACAAGCCAGTTCCAAGCAGCCATACTCTGACCAATGGGGGAATAGAACACCTTCACACCTGCACTCCAAACCATGTGTTAAGGTAAAGCTTGGCAGTTAGGCAGCCTGACTTTCCTGTGGAGATTGAGAGAGAGACTTTAGCAGAGAAACACTTACCAAACTTGTTTGAGTCACTTCCCCCCAACCGTGTCGTAAAATTACCGAAAAAGGGGGGAAGGGGTTCTTAAACCATCAAAACATTGCTGTTATTATCCATAATGTAACACTAATATTACATTGCTTTGTCTAAGTTACAAATAAAGACATACACAATATTTATCAACTTTTATGCAAAATTTCACATCACAAAACTTAGTAACACTTTTGTTTAGGTACTGCAAAAATGCATCTATTACTGATTTACTCTTACGTAACAAGGCCTTAAAAACACTTGTTTTGGGTCTTCATAATGCTTACAGATGTTTATTCATCGCTGCAATGTCACCTACTAGCAGGATGTCACTTTGGAGTGGTCTGAGATGGCTTAACTAAGACACATCTCTTTTTGTTACATATTATCAGACCTAGTGGTATAAATATAAAACCTATGAAACCTTTATATTAACAATTAATTTTACTGTCATGTCAATATGTCACAGAGATGAATAACTTATCTATTGATATTTTATAAATGATTTTGTTAATGTCTTGTTACAAAAGAGTGCATTTTTACAGTACCTGAACTAAAGTATTACTGTGTACTTTTATGTGTATTTAAAAATGCATGGCAAATGTATATTTAACTATGTAAATATTGCTATCACATACATATCTGAGTTACCTAAGATTTTGATTAAAAAGTATTCTCTTTTATTTGTACCCAGCCGCCATTCTATACACAATTTAAATCAAATTTGGAAAAAATAAGAAGCAGCAATAGAGACAGCTGCATTCAGTCATCATTAGAACAAGAATCTGGACCAATAGAAAGAAAGCAACATGGACAAACGTTGTCTCTGCTGTGGAGTTATTGGCTCTTCTGTTGTGTCCAGGTGGCTTGGTTAAACGAAATATGCTCAAAGGCTCTAAGGGATTTCTAATTAGCAGTCTGGTGTCAAAATATACAAACAGACAGACAAACAGCCACTGGATGGTGCAGCAAGTCATTTTATCAGCTTAATTATTACTTACAGAAATTACTTCGAAATGTCTGCTTTTGTCTGGCATTTGAAAATTCACAGTATGTTTTTTTTTATGTAAAAATGATTCACCTTCAGCTCTGTGCAGTTTTTAAGTTTGTCTGTGGATGTTTACACATGAAAAGAACCTTATGTACAGCCTACAAATGATTCTCATACTGTGGGAATATATTAAGCAACAAAATACTAATGCAAATGCAAACTAGTTCTATGTGCAAATGGTAAGCATAACAATGAATACCATGTACAGCATAACTCGTAATAATGCTTTACTGATTAGTTTGAATATATTTACTGCTCACAACATTTTTAAGCATAGAATGTAAAAAATATTTAAAATATTTTGACAATGCCCAAAACCAGAATGCAATCCAAGTCCTTAAGGAGAGCAGTTGGTAGCGCAGGTGGACTCATCATGTTCATCAGCCAGACAATCTACAGAAACTGTGTGGGTTCAACATGAGGCCACACCCAATATATTGTTTTCTTTTTCTTGTGAGGTCCATTGTGGAGTCAGCTTTCATTATGCTGCAGATGAGTCCCAACTGGCCATCTCTACTAAACCTTCTGTAGTGCATCCTACCTCTTCTTTGATTTGTTGTCTTCATAATATTAAAACTTAGGTGAGACACCACCTCCTTAAACTCAACAGCAAGAACTCTGAAAATCTTCACATTGGCTCAAAATCCTCTCTGGTAAAACCTGACAGTATTAAAATCTGTATTGAAGGTTCTCCAATACCAATTTTAAAGCAAGTTAAGAATTTAGGTGTGATTTTTGATTGTTCTCTTTCTTTTGAATCTTATATTTCTCTGCTTCATCATCCTTATCTTTTTTGAAACATGTTTCGATTGTGGTTCCTCTTTATCTTATGTTTAGACTGGAAAATTGATTAATGCATTAATACTTTAAAGATTATTAAAAAGTGACCAGCTGAATGAATTCCACAACCACATCACCTCAGTATTCCTTGCAATTCAGTTAACCATGGAAAAAGAATTTAACCCGACGCATTAACTTCCTACACATCTCCATTGAAAGAGATAATGACGGCACCTTAATTACCCGTGTTTATCGCAAGGAAATTATGCAGACAAAATATTACACTTTTCTAGCATTCACTCCTTATCACATAAACAAAGTTGTGTTAAGACTCTATTCAGAAGGATTCACACCCATTGTAATACAAAAAAACACTTAAAAGAATAAAAGACGTTCTCTTTTCCATCTGTTCATTACGAGACGTTCATCAAACAATGCTTAAATAGTAGGTGTCACAGACCTCAGCAAATAATCAATTCTAACTTGATCTCACATTCTACTTGGCATACCCTTCCCTATCACAGTGGTGTATCGGAAAGTACAGTGCGTATCCACTCCAAATCAGGCATCAAAATAGCCCATAACTGTGCAAAGACTCTACAGACTTTTCTTTTTAATGCCAAAAGCAAGACATCTACATCAGACATGTGGAATGCAGTATACAGTATACCGTGCAGTGCGTTCCCAGCTGTACATGTGGGACAAACATCTAAAACACTCGTAACACGCATACAAGAACATTCCAACACTATCAGATAGAAGAAACTACAATCTCTGGTATACACACATACAAGTTCAAATGGGCACACATTTAACTGGGACATGGGGCAAGTAAAATTCAGGACTAATACTAAAAGTGCCAGAGAGCTGGCTGAATCACGGCTCTCAAATGAAAATACCATTAACAGACATTTCGTCATGAACCCAGCATATGCAAGTTTAAAAAGAAGGTTCATTCCCGGAATTAAACTGTTGCACCTTGTACTCTGCACATGTGACACTAATATCTTTATAAAACTATAAACTTCATAGCATGGTGATTATACTTCTGCCATTACAAAGATGCAGTATCACCAAGTATGTCACTGTATTACCAAACTTGCATGCTACTGTAAATTCAATATTGATTCTCCACTGGTGAAGATGAGAACACAGTAGCTTTGTGAAAAGCTATGTATTGTGATGAATTGGCATCCCATTCATAGTGGTTCCTGCAGCAAGGACAGAACAGGTCCTCTTCAACCTTGTATAGTATAGGATTAAACCTGTTTAGAAAATATACAGAATGAAAGAAATGCAATCAAATAGATAAGGTCTGCAACAACAAATATAATGTTCCTAAAAAAATTACTGTAAAGAACTTTACCCTGAAACAGTATGCATATGGAATAATGTTTTCTCAGCCCAGGCAATTAATAAGCATAAAAACAAGGATGTAGCTAGGAGATAATAACTTCTCCCTTTCTACTCATCTCATTGTGTCCTAAGAGAAGTCTACAGCCTTTCACATGAATACTGGGCATGAACAGGATGCACATGCATGCTTTGTTAAATTGAATGCAAAGCAAATCACTATACAGTGATACCAGTATTACAGGTTTGTTTAAGTGGAATGCTAGCTCAGAGGATGTGTAACGTCTTAGAAAACTGAAAAGTTATTTCAAGGTCAAACAGTTTCAAATTAATTGGTCTGAAAGAGAGTTTGTTTACAATACTAACAATAATAAAAATTTGTTAATGCAGAATTACAGCTTAAAGACATGCTGGCCCCTCCTACACCTGCAGTGAACATGTATCTTGAATTTACATAGCATCCAGATATAATTTAGCCATATTACATTTACTCCTGCCATTAAAATGCATCTCCAGAGTCTACATTGTTTCCAGATAGAGATACAATGTCACCTTCCCCACACTAGATTCAAATCAGCTGCTGCATTCAGATAGAAAATGTATTTTCATTTACATGTGGTCGATATCCATTTCTGACTATCCCTGAACGTGATCTGAGAGATCCTATCACAACAGTATTTACACCTCATTTCTAATATGGTCTGGTGCTACAGATTGCGATTGGATCACTACCAGGTGTAAAGAGAACCATGAATACCGTAATCACTTCAGCATTTTGGGAACATTTACTGCTGTGTAGCTTTTTGCTCTGCAAATCGCCTTGGATAAAGGTGTCTGCTAAATAAATGAATAATAATAATAATAATAATAATAACAATATAAAAACATAACTTGTAGTCTAAAATGATTTTTAAAAGATTTAAAAAAATAACAAAAGCAGAATACTAAACAGATCCCAAAGAGACACATTTTCTTGAATACATTTTATTGGAATGTAAATAATTTAAATATTCCAACTTGCAGAGCAACAGACGTTTTGCTTGATGTTAATAGAGTAATTTTAAATCATTCTTGTGGGTTTAATCAAACAACATGTCAAAAATACCACATTTTGCAACTGTATTTCTGGATGTGTTTTTATAATTTATGGTGTCAAAGGTGCATATTATGTAGTACTGTAGGTCAGCATGGCTCTTTTGGTTCACTAAATTATAATTGGTTTTAGTATCATCTCCCTTAGGCATGCATTTTAAAGGTAAAATATTTATTCTACACATACGTATTTTTCTGTTTCAAAGTTGACAAAAAAATGCAGCTGTTCATAGTTCTATTTATATGTCTCAAATATTATCAAGGAACACAGAATAAAAGAAAAACAGGTTAGATTATACTTTCAAAATAAATTCTGTCTTGAGAAGTAGTGCATGACTTATTCTGCTTTTCATGCATTCAACAGTTGTGACACAGGATCCTATTTATCAGAGGACCAAGCAAACAGGAAATTGCAGAACAGACAAGAATTGCATCTGACATTGTTTTGCAATAAAAAAAACAGAATGTAATGTGATTGCAAAGTCTTTGTAGTGAAATTGTATTTCTGAAGAAAAGTTAATATTGTCAAGCAATGATGGTTGTTACAAGCATTTTTTGTTTAAAATAAAAAAGCCATCCCACAAACTGAAGCATAATGAAATGTACAAAGACTCTGACTTAATAACATTAACTTTGACAAAGGCTATGAAAATAAAACAAAATTGTTATAGATTGATTGATCTTCACCTGCCTTTGGAATAAAAAAGGATTAAGCAATTGTTAACAGCTGCAAATGAACATGTTCCAAAAAATGGAACAAATTGCATTGTGCATAAATATTGGTTATACATCATAATGTTAGTAGATCTTACAAAATTTAGGTTAAATGAAAATGTTAACATAAACTGCTCAAAAAAATTAAAGGAACACTTTGAAAACACATCAGGTCTCAATTGGAAAAAAATTCTGCCGGATATCTATTGTATATTGATATGGACTGGGTAATGTATTAGGAACGAAAGGATGCCACATCGTTTGATGGAAATGAAAATTCAAAATTCAAAAGACACCCGGAAAATCAAAGTGAAAAATTGATGTGGCAGACTAGTCCATTTTGCCAAAATTTCATTGCAGTAACTCAAAGTTGGACCCAGTAGTTTGTATGGACCCCACATGCTTGTATGCATGCCTGGCAATATCGGGGCATGCTCCTAATGAGACAACGGAAGGTATCCTGGGGGATCTCCTCACAGATCTGGACCAGGGCATCACTGAGTTCCTGGACTCTCTGAGGTGCAACAGATGGACCGAAACATAATATCCCAGAAGTGTTCTGTTGGATTTAGGTCAGGCGAGCGCAGGGGCAAATCAATGGTATCAATTTCTTCATCCTGCAGGATCTGCCTACATACTCTCACCACATGAGGCCGGGCATTGTCGTGCACCAGGAGGAACTCAGGACCCACTGCACCAACAATGTTCCTTTAATTTTTTTTGAGCAGTATATATTAACAACCCTTTCATGTCTTTGTATAAAATACCCTCCATAGTTAACTTTTGAGACAACTGGCTTCCAAGATAATGAAAATTAGTCAACAACTTCAAATGTTTTTTCAGAGGTGGTTATTGTAGGGCACTCAGTTACCAGGTCAGGGACATCTTGTCAGAGGTTGTTGGTTTTCCTAATATGGAGTGATAGCTGTAAAAGCTGAAAAAGTTTAGATTAGTGTGGAATGTCTGGAAAAAAAAGAGAGAAAAGCAATAGGTTTGTGGAAGCTGCTCCCAAATAGAACCTCTTGTGCCATTGTCCAAAGGATTAAACAAGTCAGGTATCAGAAATCGCATATATGATGGATGGATGTTCCTATTTTGAGTGACGGCCAGTGAGACAGATTGTCAAAGGCAAAATATTTATAGTTCAAAATAAGTAACTCCTAGTCCTATTTCACACTGGGGCTGATAATTAAAATTCACACCAGTTTATAATGGGTGATATACAGTATAGATTTTTTAAGAGACTTTGGTTCTGTCCTTCATGTCCATTATGGTTTTCTGTATGTCAGTCTTTCAGGAGATCTACACATTCCTTCACATTGTAACTCTAAATTGGTGCTTGAGTGTTCTCTAGAATAGAGTGGTGACCAGACCAAGTTGCATTACTTCCTTGAACGTGATGTGGTAGTGGGAAAAAAGCAGAATCAGAAAGTGATTGAATGAGACCAATTTATTTAAGCAAGAAAAGGTAATAAATTAAAAGCATAACATTCTCAACACCACGTAATCCAGTTCAGGGTTGCAGGGGATGAGAACATATCCTGAGAGCATTTCACAAAACACATAAATCAACCCCAGACAAAAGTGCCCCACTCGTATAACCATCTACAGGATTAATTTAGAATTTCTACAGCTCTGCAAAGACAGTGACAACGTAAAGGATTTGGAGCCATGAAGTTGGTTGTGGGGGTGCACCACAAAATTGTAAATCATTAACAAGCATAATCCATGCCTATTAGAGGTAAAGTAAACAAAAAGAAAAAGCAATGAAGAAACAGGATTTTTTATATGAGGAAATTGCAGGGGATAGAAACCTTGCAAAAATCACTAGATGCAGGATGCATTTATTTTTACTTATGTACATTCCACACTTTATTGCACATTTCATAATGCAAAACAATTCAGCAGTTTTGCTTCATCCTTTTGAAGCTATAAACTAGTTAGATAACATACATGAAAAATCTTCTTTAAATCTATTCTTCCTGACTCAGTGGCGAAAAGTGCAAGGGGTGGATTAAGTGAAATGGGTGAAGAATACAATGAAAAATGAGGTTTCTACTACATATGAGTTATTCATACAGCTGGAAGTACATAATATTATCTGTTAGTATAAGATATTGACCTTTCTTCTAAATCTTTGTCTCTTTATTACTGAAACAAAACAGAATCTCCTGTTTATTAATTTTACCTTGCTAGTATTGCCTTAAAGACTTTCTGCCAAAAAGTACTTGTTGTTCAGCATCAATACAAATAAAAAACCTTGCTCTGCAAATATAGGGCCCGAATGCTATGCGACAGCCACCTCAGGAACCTACACTTTTTTAGTATCTTCCACATTTTAACATGGGGTAAATGGCATTTTTTAAGTCCACAAAACAATTGTAGACTGGACTGGTAGATTCCCATAAGTCCTCAAGTGTCATTGTAAGGTCATGTCAATGTAATTTAGTATAACTGAGTATATATAGGCTTTGAAAACTGTTACAAGTTTAAATATGAAAAATAACTTTCAAACAGAGCAATTTCAAAGAAATTAACTTAAATAAATCTTAAAAGTCCATTAATGTCATAGTTGAGATATGGCCATTTGACAATGGAGAGGACAAAAACAAAAACTTGAGTCAGCAGCACATGTACTATGGCCAAGATGTAATCCACACTGCTCCTTTTAAATCTGAAATGTATTTAGCAGATGAAGTCCTCATTAAAATATCCAACAAAGGCTTTTTCAATTAGGCTAAGAAGTCTGATCCTTCAGTAAATTAAACAAGTAACTCTTACCTCCTTTTTAAAAATGAGGACCGCCATCAGCTCTGAGGCACTAACCCTGCTTTCCATGCAACAGTAAAGATACACATTAGCCAAAATCTACCCTTAATATCCAGTCTTTTCAGCATTTCTGGTCAGATCTCATCTAACACCATGGTCTTGCCAGTTGTGTCAATATTATGTTGAATGGTCATTATTTTGTTATTAGATTATTGTTAAATAGAACATTAGAACCGATTTGACAAGGACAGTGTTAAAAGAGGAAGGCCTTAACGAAGGTTTATTGATGTGGTGAGAGAGGACATGCAGGTGATGGGTGTAACGGAACAAGATGCAGAAGACAGAAAGATATGGAAGAAGATGATCCGCTGTGGCATCCCCTAACAGGAGCAGCCGAAAGAAGAAGTTTTATTCTGATTCATCGAATTTTCTCTAATAACAGAGTTTTGAATGCCCCTAAAATACCATTCACTGCAAAACTACTTGGTAATCTATTCCATGCTTCTATAGTTCTCTGTATGAAGAAAAACTTTATTATGTTTTTGTGAAATATACCCTTAAAAAGTTTACATCTGTGTCCTTGTGATCTTGTAGAAGAACCTAATTTAAAGTAATAACTAGGAATCTTTCATAATTTCAAAAACTTCAATTATGTCTCCTCTTAATCACCTCTTTAAGCTGCTGTAATTCATGCCTTTTTGTATACATAGTGTCCAATAATAATTCATGGTAAATGTTCTTTGACTGTTTTTTGTTTCATTGCTTATAACCTGTCAGTGATTAATGGGACTTTCTAGTAACGATTAGGGTGATTGAAGTGACTGCAGAAAATGTCTTAAAGCAAAACAGATAAAGAACTTAGCTCATCTCGCTGGGTTTTTTACATACCATTAGAAAGATTTTGAAGAGTTCAAAAATGCTACTATTTTATTTTAAATAAAACAAGTCTAGCTGGTGACGTTGGCTGTTTAAAAGTGAGTGATTGGTTTATTGGTGGAAATATGGTTTAAATAGTTTACCTGGAATCACTGCTGATTTTGTAATACTATACATACATGTGAGCATTCGCATGTGCTCTGTGCTTTCTGTACAAGTTCAGAAATGGCTGGGTGAATGATTTTCTTTAAATTATGTGCCAGGTTGAGGGTTACAATTGTTTGGTATGTGCCCTCAGCACTCTTCACTTTGACTACTGATATTTCCTTTTTAAAGTTTACCTGCTTGAAGCATTAATTGATTTAAGACTCATAAAGAATTCTATTGCTACTGTGACTATATAAATTGTCATGAGCATTCAATCACACAGTTGGTCAATGTATATCAGTTTCTTGTTCATCAAAAAGTATTTGCAGTTTGTTTTTAAATATGTTGGTCTTACACTTTCAAAACCTATTTTATTCTACAATCACCACTGTTGATTTACTTCCAATTTTCAATTGAACTACTTATATTTCATTGTCATTATGGCATTTATTATAATATGCAAATCTGTTCATTTGTTATTTTATCTTTTTTGTAGTAGGCAAAATTTTAAAAAGCATTTCAAAAGCATTAACATAGCAATGCAATTTGAATTAGTAAGCAATGCAAAGTAAATACTGAACTGTTTATACTGTATTGTTAACTGAATTGTACAGTACATCACCATGGCAAGGATGCAGGTAATAGAAAGAAAGTTCTGTAAATAAAGATTAATCAGACTTTGGAGAGCAAGCGACAACTGGTTAAACACTGGGAAAGAATTCAGTACAACATTTGCACAGAGCTGTAGTGTGCTTTGAAACACTGCTTTAGAGGACAGTATTATAAATAAGGCTATGTAAGATACACTCACTTGCTACATTATTAAGTACACCTTGCTAGTATCAGGTTGGACACCTTTTGGCTTCAGAACTGTTGTAATTCTTCATGGCAAAAATTCAACAAAGTGCTGGAAACATTCTTCAGGGATATTGGACCATATTAACATGATATCATCACTCAGATTTGTTTGCTGCACATCCATAATGTGGATCTCCCATTCCACTCCACCCCAAAGGTGCTCTATTGAAATGAGATCTGGTGACTGTGGAGGCCATTTGAGTACAGTGAATTCATTGTCATGTTCAAGAAATCAGGTTTAGATGATCTGAGCTTTATGACATGCCACATTATCCTGCTGGAAGTAGCCATCAGAAGATGGGCACACTGTGTTCGTAAAGGGATGGACATGGTCAGCAACAATATGCTGTAGAATTTAAACCATACTCAGTTGGTACCAAGTGGCCCAGAATGTGCCAAGAAAATATCCCCCACACCATTACACCAGCACCGCCAGCCTGAAAAACTGATACACGGTGGGATGGATCCATGCTTTCATGTTGTTAAAGCCAACCATCCAAATGTTGCAGCAGAAAAAGAGAATCGTCAGACCAGGCAATGTTTTACCAATCTTCTGTTATCTAATTTTGGTGAGCTGATGCAAATTGTAGCCTCAGTTTCCTATTCTTAACTGACAGGAGTGGAACCCGGTGTGGTCTCCTGCTATTGTAGCCCTTCTGCTTCAAGGTTTGACGTATTGTGTATTCAGAGATGCTCTTCTTCATACCTCAGTCATAATGAATGGTTATTTGAGTTGGTTTTGCCTTTCTATCAGCTCAAACCTGACTGGCCATTCTTCTCTGACCTCTGGCATCAACAAAGCATTTTCACACAGACAACTGCAACTAACTGGATATATTTCCTTTTATGGACCATTTTCTGTAAACCCTAGAGATGGTTGTGTGGGACAATCCAAGTAGATCAGCAGTTTCTGAAATACTGACCAGCCCATCAGGCACCAACAACCATTCCACATTCACATTCACTTAAATCATCTTTCTTCCCCATTCTGATGCTTGGTTTGGACCACAGCAGTTCATCTTAACAGGGTCTACATGCCTAAATGCTCACCCTATCTTTTAGGTTGAGCCTGGACACACTTTGATGAAAGCTCAATGCTGCTACTTGCATCTGTGATCTAGTTCTTTTGGCCTCTTCCCAAAGCTTGTTATCATAGCTGAGGACAGTGACACAGATCGATCAGTAAATCAAGAGCTTTGCCTTTTGGCTCAGCTCTCACTTCAGCATGACTGACTAGTACAATGTCCACATAGCTGGTGACACCACTCTGATCTAGTTTTTAATCCTTCCACTCTCCTCTTCCCTCACTTGTGGAAAAGATCCAAATGTAACTTTTTCACTTCAGAAGCACTAAGCAGCACCATATTGGGGATAAGGTATTATTACATTCTGTTTGGTCTGCTTAAGTAATTGGCTGAATCTAAAAAAAAACAGAAAATCAATAATGTCTTATTTTTCATTTTCATATTCTTTTAAAGACAGATACTAATTTTCATTTAATGTGGCTCAAAGTAAAAAAACAAAAAAAAAAAGTTACTTTGCGTTGTGGTGTGATTAGTGTTTCACTGCTTATTCAGTTGTTTCTGTTACATAAAACCTTTCAATAAACTATCTGGAACAATTTTATTTGCCAAGGCAGTTGATTATTAAAACAGTTTTGTTATAGAAAATAATCACTGAGTTATTTCTCCTTTATAGAAAAATAAATGTTTTAATGAATACAGGAGATAACATGCAGTCAATTTTGATTACAAATTTTAATCATGCAATAAATTCCAATATAATGTTTTAATTAAATGGCAACCCCATATATACTGTGTATATACACACACGATAAATTAGGACCCTTATCTCTCTTATATCTATATTGATTTCTTTCATGCTAACTATTTTAACTTGCTCTTATTGCAATTCTAACAAAAAGCCAACTTGAAATGTAAAGGCAGGCATGACTGAAGTAAGAGTTTTGGTCTGGTTTCTAGTTGTAAAAGGTATGAATTCTGCTGTATTGCTGAGCATAAAATTATATTACCTTTTTTTCTATAAAACTTAAGAAAATATAAAATGTTCAAACTATAATTGAATGATTCCACATTATCATATAAACAAGAATTGTGCTCTGCATGTAATGGGCATTAAATTAAATTATCGTACATATTGGTGCAATAATTCTTATGCCTTTCTTTTTCATTTGCCGGCCCTAAAATATGTATGCTTGAAAAAAATAACATAACACAATATTATAAATGTCACTACATTTTTCCTTTTTTGGAAAAAGCTTGCTAAAATCATAATTGGAGTGAAAGGGTGGAATCAAGCTGAGCAGATCTTTTTTTGGTCTGTAATAGTTTTTTTTTGCTTTGACAGAGAGTCTTATGCAAAAGAAAAGCACCTCACAGCTACACAGCAAGTACTTTTTATGGTATCAATGAAGAATAAAAGCAAGAGGAGAGAGTAGTCTGTCATGATGTGTACTCTACAAATTAGTTTTGCGAAGTTAGGAGAATTCAGCCAGCATGCTGTTCTAAAGAGTTTTATCTCAAACTGTTTGTATTAAAATCATTCATGTATAGCTTCTGCTAAAAAGGTTACTTGCCTTTGTCTAATATTCTGCATTATTGGTTATTTTTAAAAAATTTCACTGAAAGTATATTAGATAAAAGGAAACCTAAAGAAACAAATTGCACACTTTTCACAAACATATATATATTGCAGTAGGACAAATGAAGAGACAGGACAAAGGCCAAATGCTTAGAGTGCCAGCCAGGTAAAAATCCATTTAACTCCAGTGAAAATAAAGAAAATAATGGGAATTATGTGCTTGCAGGCACTCTTTGTAAGGAACAATTCCTTCTAGTTAGTACTTCAACTGCACTTTCTTTCTTAATGTAATCGTTATCATGGTTATGTCTGAAATGAGACACCACCTTCCAGGAATGCCTTCCTTTTATACCGGCATGTTGGAAGGAGTGGGGTTTCCGTGGTGTTGTTGCCCACAAGCGCCAGCTTCTCAAGGATGTCAGGGAAAAAGGAGACAAGACTGTTAATGACTTTCTACTTCTCTGTGTCCCTGGGTGGTACCACATACCTTAGGTGAGCCTGGAAGGCTCTAGCATGCATGCGTGACTATATATATATATATATATCTATATATGTTTATAATTTGTTAAGGAAGTCTACACAATACACAGTATCAATTGTAAACAAGTAGCAGCATCGTTGAACTGTTTCCTTTATCACAAAGAAAGCAAATACATGTTCTTGTGTTTTTGATCTGTTTCTGAGAGTGCAATGAAGACAAACTGGTTCTTGCAGAGAGGTTTTTAACTCAGTTACAGTATTTTCATCATTGTGGCCAATTTTCTTGCTAAATAGCAAGTCAAGTGGTTTTATTGTCATATCATCCATACATAGTGTATCAGCATACAGTGGTATGAAATAACTTTATCTTAGATAAACTGCCTAACATTTGAAGAATCCTCTTACACACAGCAGTATTTATTGTCCCTTAAGTGATGACAAATACCAGATGCAGCAAAGCATCTCTGAACCATGACACTACATCTGCCATGCATGTCCACTGGTTTCAGAGTCATACTGGTGAATGCAGTGCTAGCTTTTCTTAACATAAAACACTGCCATGTCAGCCAAAGATTTTCATTTTTGACTCATCTAGCATCTTCTGATGATCATTCAGGTCCATTTGACCAGACTGAATCAAGTGCATCTGTTTTTATTAATTTCTATGTTTTTTTTTTAAGGTGCCATGCTTTAATTGATAAATTTATGTCTGTTCTTGGTAGACGATTTGGCAGGATGGCCAATCTAAGGAAAATTGTCTTTGTCAAATTAATTTTACCCTTTTAGACAACATTGTAAACTCATTGCTTCACTTTTTATTGAGTAAGTTGTGTAATTTTGTGCTTTATCCATAGTTGTTTATTTTTGCTCCATTTTGGTGATGTTATTGCTACTGACATAAAATGTCGACATTTTTATATTTTTGTGGCCTTGACCAGGCTGTTTACATTATGTTATCATTACATGTGATGTTATTGAGCATTTCCAATTTAAGAGTGCAGTGCCCAGTTTATGCAATCCAGGCTTTTGGATTTTTGTAAAATAAATCACAAATTTTTATTTTCATTATTTGTAAATAACCCTTTTTTGTTTGTTTTGTCCATGCTTTGCTTCTGACCTCGAGTTAAGCCTTTTAGTACATTGAGAACAATTCTTTAGGAAGTCTTTTTGGTGTTTTGACCCCATCTAATTTTCTGACAATTCTTATGCATGTCCCACAAACATATTATGACATTTCAAGTCCCTTTATTTCATCCATAGTCTTAATGGTACCTGTCGATGTAGAGAAAACTATGGTTTGATGGGGCATCAGAGCCTAAGAAATAACTTTTTCATACTGATAGGCATCAAAGGATTTTTTTTCCTAGAAGTCTGCAGGAATTTCTGTTGACTGTACTTCTAGAACCCTTATGATGAGAACTTCATTGGAAAGAGTTTCTTGGATGTGTTTTTGCCAGGGCCGACTAAATAAGTCCTAGTGGACTGCTAAGGTATTGAAACAGCTGGCCATATTTATGCCTTTATTGAGCTAAATTTAATAGTGAGATTATAACTTATTAATAAATAATAAAAATGCAATTTTTCTATTAGACATTCATTGTGTATGTACTGTAATTGGTACATACTGCTTTTTGAAAGTACTTCCTATCATTCATATAAAATGTATAATGTAGCAATTTAAATAAATTTAAAGAAATATTTTTTGTATTTTTTTGATTTCAATCTGGTCATCTCTAAGATTGAGACCTAGCATAACTTCTGCGAATTAGCTGGATTTTGCTTTTGTAAAACCTACAAGTGAAACACGCAAATATGCTGTTATGGATGTAAGTAAGTAAGTCGATCATAACTTATGTAATGACATTTAGAACATTGCAAGGAGCTCAACATTTTTCAGAAACAATAGTAAAGGTTTATTTATGTTTTGGTTTGTTTAGTTTATTTAAAAAATAATATTACTAAAAGCATAATATTACGTAAAAGCATTCATTTTTAAAAATATCTGGAAATAAAAGAGCCTATAAAATGAATGAGCCATTCTCCATTAGAGTGATTAGGAAGACTATTAGGCTCAGCTACTGCCGCATGCATCAATAGATTTTCTATTCCATCAGTGAAGCGACTGGAGTGTTCTCCTTTGAGGGTGGTAGTGTAGCAGTTGTGAACTGGAAGAGAAGCATCTCTCGTCCAGTGCAAGCTAAGCTTTGTGCATCTTTCAGGAACAGTACAAATGCAGTAAATGAAATCTTTGATTCTGTGTTACTGTATCATTTGGCTCTACTCTTAGTTTTTTTTTTTAATTTTTATCCATGGTTTTGTTCATGTCATGATGACATCTTGGCAATCTGACCACACATTAGTATAATGTTAATAATGATGCTGCTGCTTTATAAGTTAGTTTTCTTTTAGACAACAAGACTGTCCCATTGGTGGATTCAGATGTTTGCATATATTGTACGCTCTCCAGCCCCTTTCCTGAGAGTGACATGTGTGAATGTTATTTATCCAGGAAATTATCAGGTCATACAGATTTACTTACTAAATTCATGGGATTGAGTATTCTGAGAACTTTTCAGGTTTTGCATTTAAAAGATGTTATTTTCTGTGGCTGTTCATCTCTATTGTGACACCTGCTACTCATGTAAGTCTGAAACCCACCACCCCTTAGCTGCTGCCTAACTGCATTACAGCCTTGTCAACATCCTGTTGCCCTTCCACTTTCAGCCCCTTTTAACCCTAACTCCACCATGCCAGGCCTGCCTCTTGTCACACTAATTGCATCTTTTTTGACACACATCCAATAGACATGGACATTAGGTCAACCGTCAGCATTAAACTAAGGTAGTGGGTTCTCTCCCTTCTTTTTTATTCTATTTATTTTTATTCATTTATTTATATACATATTTTTACTATTGTTAAAGTTTTGCTCTGCTGGCCTGGCTCTCTTTCTCATGGGTGGGAATTGATTCATTTCGAGCTTAGTTTTGTTAAACTTGACTTGCTTGTATGAATTGTTGTTTGATTGAATTAATAAAATGTTTAAAAAAAAAAAAGTCAGCATTAAATTAACTTGTTTTTCGTACGTGTGAGATTATGTATGACTATGCCTTGTGACGGATATTCAACTGTTTAGTTGCCTGATCCTGCCACTAGAGGCTCCCTCACATCCCCTAGCAACTCCAAATGTGCATAGAAATAAGATATAACTTGGCAGAAACACAATGTGTTTTTGCATTGAACAGAGATTTAAAGAGTGTGTTGAGAGGGAGTAAATGAAGTCTAAAATTATGAATTCTTTTCATGTTTCTAGTCGCTATATATTTACACAAATGCAATATTTTCGTCATACTGCAAGCTGAAGTCAAAGGCCTGTCCAAATTCTTCAGTCAAAGCACCTTTTCAACTCTTGTGTACATTTCTGTATGACCCTTTTTCATTGTGCTCAACATAACAAAGGAACACAGTTATGGCTACAGGGTGACACTCTATATTGACTTTCACCTGCATCACAAGATGCTTCAGGCACTTGTGGTGGGTGATTTTCTGAACTCTAGAAAAATAAAGTCACAAAAAGCAGTCATACAGTACATGTACTGCTTCTTTGATTTGCTTTCCTTCTACCAGCATCCTAGGAGCTTGTAACATAAACCAAAAGCCCTGTTTTGAAACTCAAATGATATTGCACCCTTTGGCAGACACGAAAGGTAGTTAACTCAATAAGCTTCAGTTGACCTAAGTATGATTTTGAGGTAAAGCTAATAATGCGTGCACAGTTCTGATTAATTATGAATAACTAATCTAGAAACTTTTACTAATCTGAATTTGACATTTGTGATAGATTTTACCACATCCAAGAGTGTGGTTTGAAAACCATGTAGATGTGTGTCGCATTCATGGTGATTTCCATTCATCAAAACAATTGTATCTCTTAAATTAGACTAGCCTAAAGATCCACAAGCTAAAAACTACATTGAATCCCTGTTCATTTCACAGAAACAAAAAGAAACATTTTCCAACTACTTTGCAACTTTTATATCTGTATTTACTTTGTATAAATTTAGATGACATATGATAAAGTACAACAGGGACACACTATTAATAATAGAAAATGCATTTCAGAGGTTTCCAAGCTGGACTACAGACAGATCTGGGAATTGAGAGTTGTGTCATGAAGGAAATCAGAAGAGCCAACCTGTGTAAAATTAGCAGGGCAAGTCATAGGTATTGCCTGTTTCTAATGGTCTTTTACTTTTCTATTCAAAAAGAAGTAATTGCATCATTTTTCAGGGCCTCGGCTCTGCCAGATACTATGGCTAACTTCATTAATCATACTAATGGAGAAGTAAGTGATTTGAAATATATGCTTTAATCATGTTTTGCACCAGTGCTGTTGCTCTTGTACATTCGTTTTTTTGTTTATTCCCTTGGTGTTACTCAAAATGTGTATGCAAACATCTGAATTTATTCTTGAATTAAATGAATTTTTTTGGAAAGAAATACTGTGCAGTTCTGTCCTCTGCTCGCTACAAGTAACGTTTAGGTATAGCATTTTGTACTATACTCTATTTTGTACTAGTGTAGTACAGTATGCTGTTAACTGAGCTATGATTGCATTTAACTTAAATACTTTATGTCTGTTACAGATAAAAAAAATTCCCAACAGCTGTAAACAGTGTAGATTTGAATGGTGACAAAGTGGGCTGCTCTGCTACTTCACAGTTTCAGTGTCTCGGATTCTAATTCTCAAATTAACACTGCCTGTTTACAGTTTGTCCATCCTCCCTCCAGTTTTAGATTGATGCAAAAGCAGAAAATCTGGAGAACTGAAATTTCAACCAGTTGTAGGATCAACCTTGATGCTCTAAACTACCTTTATGCACATCAGTCCTGAACTAGTGGGCTTCTTAACAAATAAGACCATAAAGCCCTTTTCACTTTTGCTACAAGCAGAGCTACAGTACATTGTCTCTTTCAGTACTTTTCACCTGCTTGCTTTAACAACCTTCAAATTGATTCACTATGATGAGAATAGTAATTTTTTTTTACTCCGACAAAAGGAGGCTGTGGTTCAGAATAATGATATTGCACAGATCAAACATATCCTTTTTTTTACTATGATGTCTTTTAGTCACAATGAGTGTGTCTACATCCACATACAAAATTGAGATAAAATGAGTAACCCAGTTAAAGCAGAAACCTGTTTTCTTAAAAATTCACGTTTACATTGGCAAGTAATCTTCTTGAGTTCTCCTTTGACAAAACGCTGTTGACATCATAAACTAGGAAAGAGTTAATTGAACACTGTGATATTTTCTTGTGTTTTATAAGTATGGTTTAGTCCTTTGTGTGCTGTGAACAAAATAACATCCATCCCCTTTTTTCTTCCTTGACCTGAGCCCCCGAATATTTGACGTATGAACCTTGGCTGTTGCATCACCTGATCACACTGTTTCAACATATCTATAGCAAAAAGCTGGAAGAAAACTAAACTGACACCTTATTAATATTGTTCTGTTACTGGATTGCACACAGCACCCTCTTTTCTGCTTAGCTGTGGGATTAGCTCTGCAAAGGCTCAGTGCACCAGTACATGTGCTTCTTGCCTTACACCCTGTGCTTCTTGGGATAATAATAACGTAGGTATTTTTACTTTATGAAATAAGTACTGAATTACATTACTCATTACATTTATAAAGTAATCAGACAACTTAACGGACTTTACTTTTTTTAACATTACCCTACAGCTCTTGAGATTGTGCTGCTAAACGTAGCACTGTACATTAAGCCCATCAACATACATTTAGCAACATCTGAAATATTGAGACAGATTATTTCAGACGGTAGGAGGAATGATGTGATCACCTACACATTTCCCTTAGGAAAGTTATCTTGCAAACTCTTCTATCTGTGGCTGTTGAAAGTTTGTGCGAAACTAACACTTGCACAAACTTACAGAGTGCAATGGACATATGCAGACTACAAAAGCCTTAACTGTAACCCGGTTAAGGGTTTACATTGACAAATAACTGAGTTACTCGTGGAGAAATCTGTGTCTGTTAACCTGGTTTTTCTGAAACCAATAACCCAGTTTCTCTAACTGGATCAAGGTTTCTCTGAATAACTGAGTTATTAAAGCGCATGTAAACACATTGGTAGTCAGTTAGGACTTCTGAATAGATGCATGAATGCTTCCTCAAACCAGCTTAATCCAATTTATATTCATGGATGGAAGTATGTCCTAGCCTTTTTGAACGGAGTGCCAATTCATCACAGGGCTCACTTACACGCAAACCCATAAAGGGCTATGCTGTAACCAACAATTATCCTGAAAAACATGTATTAGAAATATGGGAGAAAAAGCTGTATAGCAGAAGAAAAAAAAAATGCGAAAACACAATGAGAACTGGCACATTAAGTCCATACCACGGTCTGTTGTGGGATTTATACCAAAGATGCTATATTGCTATATTCATAGATAGATAGATAGATAATTTATTAATCCCAAGGGGAAATTCACATAATCCAGCAGCAGCAGCATACTGATACAAAAAACAATATTTTATAAATTAAAGAGTAATAAAAATGCAGGTAAAAACAGACAATAACTTTGAATAATGTTAGTCATTTTAATGTTAATGTCATTGACTTCTGTTTATATTATGTGTGTGTCTTTGTTGGTACTGTACTGTTTTCTTTTTCTGAGGAGTTTTGCAGTTAAGGATTCCATAGTACTAGGTATACCTGACAATAAATTTGAACTTATACATGAACGTTACTTGACCTGAGACTGATAATTATTTTGATTTGCTAATTGAGGGAAAAAATATTCCATGTCACCTGAAGGTTTATTGGTTTTGTTAAAAGCAGTAATATCACACAGACTGTATAACCATACTATCTACAACTTATTGTAATGTAGAAAACATTCGACTTTGCATTTAATTAGCAAGAATAATTTTTAAAAGATCTACAGTAATTTTGGGTGCCATTGTGCTGCAGGGGTTAGTGCCTTGCGCCGTGAATTGACTATTTCATTATGAATCCAGTGTCATGGTTTAGAATCCTGTACCCAGATGTTGTTTGGAGGGTCTCTATGAATGCATCAGTTGTCCTCCCACATCCTCAAAGACAACCTAAATTGGCCCTGTGTAAATGCAGAGATGTGTGTGTGTGCTGGGTGTTCAAGTGATGGATTATGCCCTGTCTAGGGCTGATTCTTATCTAGTACTTGATGATACTATGACAGGATCTGGAACCCACAACACTAAATTTTGAGAATCTTATTTTTATGTAGTTCTATTTGTCAAGTATCATCCCCTTACATACATTAACTTCTTTATTTAACATCATTAACAAATTTGGCAATACCAACAACATACAGATATAAAGAACCAAAACTGGGCATTATATTAAGTCCTGGTAAATCAAAAATAAAAAGAGAAAACATTAAAAAAAAAAAACCATAAATTCATAAAAATCAATATGAAGAGATCCCAACAAAAATAAGTATATAAAATAGTTTTTTGCTTGTCATTCTGTGAAACAACTCACCAAATAGATGTATCTCTTTGTTTCCTTCTTCTTCTGTTTTTAACTGTTTTTATACAGTGTCCTTTTAAAAGGGACTAACTTGTTACAGTCCAATTGTGTGCATGTATGCACTTTTAGAGTAGGCAAATAATTAAAGTACAATGTGGAGAAAGAGTTAAAAAATGTAGAAACAAAATTAGTTTGGATAAAACAAATTTGATGCCTACCAAAAAATACAATGTTTATTTTATTTTTTAGATAACCAGAATAGCCATCAAAAAGTTTTAGAGCATGTAAAAGATGTACCTACCCACATTGAAAGAGCACAGTTTCCTAAGAAATCTACTCACCCTTTTCTTATATTGTTCCTCTGTGTTTTGAGACCAATCCAGCCTGTCACCCCAAGTACTTGTACAAGTACTTGTAACAGTGTACCAGCACATTGACTCAGGGCATAGAGGCTCTTTGGTGCTGCAAAACTCAATAGCCTGTTCCTTAGTTGTGCTGATGTTAAGATGCACATAATTAGTTACAGCTCTCAGACTTTAATTCTCACAAAGAAGGGATAAATGAGGCATTATTATTGGAAATTATTTAAGTGATAGAGTGTGCTGATCAGACATAAAGTCTCTCTTTTAAAATACTTTTTTAAACCTGTCCTTTCAATTACAGGATTGTGAGGTTCTGGAGACTATCTTGTCAGTCTCTGGTTCAGAACTGGACCAACCTATGCTAGATGATCACAGAACACACAGAAACCCACTCACACAAAACCAGTTACTTGATACCAGGTGACTTAAGGTGCATGTTTTTGTGATGTGGGGTATATTCAGCATACTGAGAGAAAAGCAATGGAAATAGATAGAAATCAAATATTAAAATCTGATTAGTGTATTTTCAGATGAAATAGCAGGTTTGGCTTTACAAAATAAGTTTAAACTGACTGCACTAGAATGTGTTCTACTTTGCCATTAGCTGTATTAATTCCCTGTTGTTTCCTTCGACAAACTCTCTTCTCTCTCTTTCTCACACACACACCCTTATATATAGTTTATATATACATATACAGGCGGCACGTAGAGTTTGCATGTTCTCCCCGTGTCTGCGTGGGTTTCCTCCGGGCGCTCCGGTTTCCTCCCACAGTCCAAAGACATGCAGGTTAGGTGGACTGGCATTTCTAAATTGGCCCGTGTGTGTGCTTGGTGTGTGGGTGTGTTTGTGTGTGTCCTGCGGTGGGTTGGCACCCTGCCCAGGATTGGTTCCTGCCTTGTGCCCTGTGTTGGCTGGGATTGACTCCAGCAGACCCCCGTGACCCTGTGTTTGGATTCAGCGGGTTGGAAAATGGATGGATGGATGGATATACATATACACATATTGCTATTTCTCCTGGCCTAGTTTACTTGTTTTTTTTTTCTATATTGTATAATGGTAATGCCAGTTATGGCTTTCTGTCATGTTTCCATAAGTTTAGTGGTGCTGCAGTGTAGTATGACCTAAATAATTTGTTAAATTCATTGCAACCTGCCATACTGTAAATAACACTTGTTGGAGAAGAACTAATTGCATTTTTAGTCTGTGATCTACACTACAATGACCTGCAGGTTGCTCTGTGGTCTAGGCCATTAGTTTCAAGCATGAAACAACATTGTGGCAGCATCATGCTGAATTTACAAAGGCACAATACAAGCATCACACATTTAAGTGAGACAGGCCTGAGTTATATGAAATGCTCAGCGTTTCATGCTATATTTGTTAATCAAAAGCAAGTAAAAATATATATAATATGTGTTATTTAGTTTTTATGTGTTTTAGTGAGCTAAAGAGAACACAGGTTGGCAAATGCCAATACTCAACTGGTCCAAGATCGTGGAGCTATCCAATGCAGTGCTGTGACTAAGATGTAAAGTGGCCATTTTTTAGGTTTGCCCTTTGGATGTGTGGATGTTTTGAATTTTAAATAAATGAGGTTATGATTGAATCTAATTTCTTAAAAAAAATATTTACTGATGTATATTGGAATGTTTTGAAATAGAAAAAGAAGCTTATTTAGGATATTCATCTTGACAATGTTAATTCTTCCAGCTAAAATGAAATGGAGGGTCGACCATCTATGCAAGTCTTGCTTAATTTTTTCAATGTAGACTGCAGCCATTTTTAATCATGGCACTGGAGAATGGTAATGTGTTTCATGTTGACCAAACATGCAAGTAAGAATTTCACTGTACTATGTGACCATCCTACTCTTACAACTGCCATTTTTATTTGCATTCAGTAAAGTAAAAAGACATGAACCAACTGCAGATGGGGGGCCATTGGATTGTAGAGCACAGTTAATAATGCACTCACTTGGGGCCAATTTAAAGTTGCTAGTTAACCTTTCCTGCATACCTTTGAGAACACTAGGAAAAATTACACATTGATACTGAGAAAGCTCTGTAAATTTCAAACAATAGTGTGCAACAATAATAAAAAGTAACAATAAAAATGTGAAAAACATGAATTGTTAATGCATGCCTAGCCTAGACTGGCAAAGGTGTAGTTGATATGATTCATATGGTAGATCGTATCACCCTAGAGCATACAGTATACACACAGCCTGGTTTAAAGACAGTCTCTGTGCTTTGCCTGTTGATATCTTGAAATGAAAACTAAAGACAAGTGGGATGCTATTATTTATGTTAATTTATTTTCCTAAAACTGAATTCCTGCGTTTTGCTGTTTTACTGTAGTAGAATACAGACTGCAGTATAATGCTAAGCAGGTAAAGTTTTCTAAGAATTTTCAACAAAAAATCATCATTGTTAACTAATTTTGACACTTTTCCAGAACACTGTGCTCTCTGAAACATTTTTATATTTGTTAGCCCACTGCATAGATGAAAGGTTTTCTGTGGGATATTTCATTATTATTTCTAATACCCACAGCAAAGTTGCATTTCCTTAGAAATTATTTCCATGGCTTTTATCACTGTGTAGAAGGCTCTTCTGTATCCTTGCTTTCTGCTGTGTTTACAAAGCCTAGAGATAACATTATTGTCAGCTGAAATGCTGCAGTCACAACTTCAGCCATTTAATTTTCAAAGTAATGAAGCAATACTGAGTGTAAACTGTATGGGATGAATAGATTAGTCTGAGCAGTACAAAATGCACACAAATGCAAAAGAACAGTGCTAATAAAATCAGTAATAAGAAGCAAAAAACACAAACCTGTAATTTGTCAGCAAGGCACAGAAAGCAGAATACTAAATTCAAACATGCTCTTTTAAATAAATGTTCTAGTTTGTCATAGATTACAATTATCTAAATAAATAATTTCAAATATAACTCATATGTAACTATGCTGATAAAAGAAGTCTGTTTATTCATTTTTGTGGTTCATTCATTTATTTTTCATATCACCAGGCTGTCTTTGGGTTGGAGCTAGAACATGGTAGACCTTAAGTTAGGCATGTTTGGCCCCACCAGTACTTGATTGGGAGATCATCTAGAAAAAGCTTGGGTTTCTGCTGGAAGAATTGTTAGTGAGGCCATCAGAAAGGCCTACCTTTTGATCTGTGTGTGGACCTCAGTGACCCAGCGCAGTGACGGGAACACTATGCTGGAAAAAGTTGGCGTTATCCTTCGGATGAGACATAAAACCAATGTCATAAAAGAAGACCACAGAACACAACTTTTCATCTGGGCATCTTTTCAAAAAAATAGGGTGTTTCTCAATATCCTGGCTAAATTGCTCACTAAGGCCTGGTCATTCCCTGTCCTTAACTGGCTGTTCTCTCTCTCTCACTTACTCTTTCATCACAAGAGTGGATTACATCTCATCACCCAGGTCACACATTGGTGCAACACCTCAGCACCGCACTAGTCCAGATGGAATGGAACAGTGTGAGGTTTTTTATGGTGGCTGGAGTTCCAATTCTGCCAGTAACCCCGAGGTTTTCCCTGCAGGTTGGAGGGCCAACATGCAGGGCTGGATGCAGATTAACGTCATACCCAGGACATAGCAATTGCAGGTTAAGGGCCTTGCTCAAGGGCCCAACAAAGTAGAGTCACTTTTGGAAATTACAGGATTCAAACCCACAACCTTCCAATTGACAGTGCACATCCCTAGCCTCAGAACTATTGCTCTGCCCTTAATAATAGATAAAGGAAGAAAATTAATTCACTTAAAACAAAAAAAATGTTAAAAAAACGAAATTCCCAAAGAACCTGCAAGGTAAATGATGTATTTGAAATATTAGTTACTATAGTCCATTGTCTTGTCCAGTATGAGCTACACCTGGTAGCTATAACTGGAAACCAATGGAAAGTTTTGTTTTTTTTTAAGAAAATGGAAAAAACACTTACACACTAAAACAAAAACTTTCTGAAACAATTGACAACCCAAGCCAAAAATGATGTGCCGTTTCCTGTTTTGTCCATGGTGTCTAGTTCAATCCTGAACGAATACAGACTGCACTTACAGCGCAATGGGTTCATTTGGTCTATATAAGAAAACAGTATTGGTAAGTTAAACTTTACTCTAGTATGCTTGTGTACAAAGTGTGGTTTGACCATTTGTGAGTAGCACAGTGATCAGGTTAAGACTACTACCCCTAGAGTTTCAAACCTGACCTAGAACTATCCTGAATGTGCGCGCTGTCCACTTCTTCAGAGGAATTTCCATTTGCAATTGATTTTTAGCACTTAAGTAGCTCTTTGAGGGTGTAAATGGCAGTCCCCGTGATTTGCATTTTCTTTCAGTTTAGGATTTGTTCAGTGTCTCAAATGCCTATGCTGCAGCCATTCTTTAATTTTTTTTCTCTTCATAAAATTTTTTTTCATAAATTTTTTTTCCAGATTATAAAGAGGTCGGCAGTGTTAATGTACTGTAATTTCTGCATTTATGAGGAAAGCGAATAAGTTGTACATTTTCACTTGACTTAATATACAATTAGATTTTTCTGGTGTAGGTTATGGATTATTATATTCAGTTTCCAGGTGCATTTTTGACAAAATCATCCTTAGATGTGTCAATAATTATATGACTTATATTTTGTTTAAGGTTTCACTATACTTCATTATTCTAGAACATGAAAACAATTAGAAAACCTGAACAGGACCAAACTTTGGAGCAGGAAAAACTTAACACTATTGTTTTGCCATGAATCAGAATTCAAAACTTAAGTATTACACATCAACATTGTGTAAGCGAGTTACTGGAATTTAAATGTGTTTTTTACAGTGTAAAACAATAAGGTCAAAACTGATTAAGTTAACGGTAGCAGCAACCAGGAATGATGAAGCTCTCAACATGGGAGGCTGATGCTAGGATTTGACAGGATCATTCTGCAAAGGAGTGAGGTTAATGGCCCATAGGTTCTGACAGTATTAAACATCAAATGTTGTAAGGGTTCTGAATAAATAAAATCTAAAGAGATGCTAATGGAAAATTTTAAAATTGCACTGTGCAAGATTTTACTGGATTGGATTCTAGAGTGGTTAAAGATGAAAGACTTTAACAAGAGGCATCAGGTTAAACTTACAGGACAATATTTCAGCAAACTTTATTTAAAAACGCATTATGGTATTTTATTTAATCAATCTACATATATTTTTACCAGCTGAAATAAATTACACTAGTATTTTCAGCATGATGGATCATTATAGTAAAGTGCCACTCACATTTACAGTACATTAAACAGCAGCTTAATTTTACCCTTTCACCTTAAATCACTGTATTGACATCTGCATTATGTGGAAGCTCTCTCATCTTACTGCTGCCTTGTATATGGTTGTGATGCCGTGTTACTGAGAGATGTCAGCTCGAAAATCTATGTGATTAAGCCTTGCAAATCTCGGCTTCCATCAGAAATCTTCTTAAAATAGACAGCTTCATATACACAGAGGGCATCTGTGATTAATATTACATGGTGCAAAATACTGTACATTCAGACAAGTTCAATCCTTGCAGACATTTTTCCAGGGTTTTGTCACATCCGGTTCCAGCTGTTTAATGCTCGAGGATAAAAAATGTATTGCAACTCCCTAACCCATTCATTTCCTCATTTATTTCTAATCAGATTTAGCTCATGAACGTAAAGCTATGCATGCAAAATGTTACTCAGTATTTTACATTAAAAACCATATACAATTCAATTGTTTTTCCTGTGAAATACAGACAGTCAGGTGTGTCACATAGCTCTCTCTGCTTCATTGTCATAATCAGTGATAATTTTTGTAACGCTTTAGAGTAAGGTCAATCTTGGTTTGTCCATTTGTCAGTTACTGCTATGTAACAAGACCATAACAAACTGTCTGTTTGGTGTTAATAAGACTTACAAAGCAACAATAAAAACACTTCACAATAAAGGCAATGTTTAGTGCCTATAATAGACATTTCCTGCTAGTTAGCAAGACCTTATCATAGGCTTTGCTTGTGTTACATAAAGCAGCAGGTAGATGAACTATATGAAGCACCATTTTAAATTGTTACTTAAAACTCTGCATAGCATGGGGTCAAAGCAAATCTGATGTTTTAATGTGTTTTACTAAAAGCATGTAAATACAGAATAAGTTATGAAAACCTAAATCTGGACTGTTATTTTAATATAACCTGTACCCAAAAAACACAAACATCAAGTGTTGTGATATTTTATCAAAAGTCTTAAAACGTAATTTGCCAGCAGTTGCACTGCTGTAATAAAGATGGTGCTAAATTTTATCCAAGATGCATGATAGCATTAAATACTGACCAGAAAGTTCAAAAGTAAATGTGACCATCTAGTTGCTCATGTCATGAACAGGTGGAGCCCTGATAATCTGCTATCCATTATCACTGCATCTGCCAATATACCACTTGCACCCCAACATATTTTGCATTTTTAACACTGCTATACAATTTATTTTAATTATTCACTTTGATGGTTGCATTATTCCAGAAAAAAATGTGAATAAAAATTCCAGTTTTCTAGTTATATATGAAGAATAAACCTTCTACATAGACTTGTTTATTATCTTGAGAATCAATAAATGATTCTTATTCTTATTTAAATACAATCAATGTTACTCACTGTGGGTTGCCACACCTCGTATCTTTAATTCAAGGCAGTAGTTCATACATCTGAAATGTTCGTACTTGTTTAATTTTCCCGGAGTGGTTTAGTTTCATATTATGAAAAATTTTAAATATTTCCAAAATGTAAATACATTTATAATGGTTTCTTATAATGACAAGCAAACTATACCGAATGTCAGCTTTCCACCCTGAATTTCAAAGTACAAACAATACCTAGAGGTTTTCTTATATTCCCTAGCAAATTATTTAACTATGTTTATTGTTGGCCTGTTATAAAAAAAAAATCCAACAATCTATTTTTCTAATTAAAACTAAAACAAGTTTAGAGCTACAGGAGCATGAGTGTCTATGCCAGCAGAAATGGATGCAATTTGAGACTCAATCTTGGACAAGTTGCCAGTAAAATGCACTAATCATACATTCATTAACAAGTGACTGATTTGGAGTCACCAAACCATCTAATCTGCAGATTTTGGGAATGTTTGGATTAAAATAGAGACAAACCATTGGAAAAACATTAAAACTCCACAGAGCTGGCAAAATGGCTCAAATTCATGACCCTGTTCCTAAGAGTCAGTGCCATTATGACTGTCATTGAGCTAATCTTCAGTCTGATTTTGGCCCATAATTTATTTATTTTTTAACAAATAAAACCATTGTTATTATTATTTTCTGTTTTTTGGTGACATCATCCTGGTTCTATTTTATATTCGCGTTATTCACACAAGATTTCTTTCATGGGTGATGCGGCTTGTGATGTCAAATTAAATGCAACTATTTAGGATAGTGGCACAGAGACACCAGCATCCAAGATTCTAAACAGAACCTATAAATACTTTGCAAATCTTACTTGTTGTAAGTAAAGAAGAAAATAATTTAAAGGAGGATATTTTGCAGTAGTTTGAATTACGTTTTATTTTGATGTTCAGCTATTCTTTTGTGTTGTTCTTCTGAGCTCCATTTTCTGGTGTAATAATTCTTACAGACAAGTTGGGGACAAACATTTTTTACATGCTCACAACGGGATGTAGATATAATTAATAATAATTAAGGATATCGAAAGCAGCCCACAAGCTATGGGTTTGATATTCACAACTTCATTTTTTTCTCTTGGAAACATTTAAAGCTGCATGTAAAAGTAAGAAATATTAAACGGGTTTAAAAGAGAATTGCTGCAAAAAGTATTCAAATGCTGACAATATTTTGTAGAATATTAATAATAATGACTTTTATACTGTACCCTGAATGACTATTTCGTAATACCACCACATCTATTGAACTATACGTAATATACAATATACATGTATTTTTTTTTTTGTTTGAAGTGTACATGTAATAAAATAGGAAAAGAAAGCAAAAAAATTTGGCAAGTAAAGCTCTTATTTTCTTAATTGGCTGCTCAGCTTTGTGAGAAAGGGATTCATTTTTTTGCTGTGCTACAAATAAAGTACAGAGAATGTCCACCATTATTGTTTTTTGCAAGCTTATCACTTTCTCCAAAAACTGCTTATAATTTCTACTTTTTAATTGATCTTTTAGTACTGATATTTCAGTCTAAAAGTTGATATCCCAGCATTTCTATGTAGAATAATAATAGGTTTTAACATCTTTAAGGACAAATTCACCTTGTTCATAATTACCTTAAGCTTCTAGAGAGTGCATTAAATAAAATTGCTTCTTATTTGTGCAGCATATTCAGTACAAGTCCTGGGAAGTCATGTTAAGATGCATTATGAGCTTTGAAAATGTTCATGTAGAACTACAAATTGTGATTACTGAGTCAGTTCATAAATGAAATTGCGTAAGTATTAACATTTTTAATTACATTGATAACCCATTTACCAAATAAGTCAATTTTAGAATTCATTACCTAAATTCTGAAATGGTTATCACTCATTTAATGTGTTCCAGGTATAAATGTTACCTCTTTTTGCTTAATTTCTATAAAAAATAAAACAAAAGGATACCTGTAAAAAACAAAAAACTTTGTTTACTTTTAATATTTAAAAGAATGATGAGCTGCATTTGGTGGAAATATATTTCCAAATATAATTAATTATTCAATTAAGTAACTTAATATCCGCATGCCTCTGACAGGTTGTTATTTATGCTGTGAACAAAACAGTGACGAGAAATTATACAGTCCTGCATACGTTACCACACAGCAGCTTAGAGTGAAAAAGATTATTAAAACCTAAAGACCATTCAACAGGAACAAAAGTGCCTTTTAATGAAATAATTGGTAAAATAAAAGTTTATACCCATTTGGAATTTAAGGTTTTACACAAATCAGGTAATTAAAAAATAAGTACATCATAAAATTCTGAATATAAATGTCCCCCTTCCATGGCAAGATGACTACTCTAGTAGCCTGTTCACAATGTCTTACTTGTTCTATTAGCAATAATGAAAAGATCTTTAAATAATCATCCTCAAAAATACTCAGGAGACTGAAGAATGACTCAGATTCAGATCTGAAACCTGGTGAAATGTTATTTTTACATAAATCGACTTCAAATACGGTCACAAGATGCTGGATTCTACTGATATATAATCTATTGATTTTGTGTATAACCTCAGCTACAATTCAACCTTGGACAATAAAGACTATTTAAAATCTAAGAAGGGTCACAAATAAGAAGAGAAAAATAAATGCTGCTATGAATTTATCCCAGTTTCTCCATTTTAGATGGTGAAATTTACTTCACTCTTAAGTACCCAAAGGCAGACGCATCAGTGTGCAAAACTAACCATGTTAAAAATAATAAAGATTTTTGTGGAATAGAAGATGAAGAGCTTCTTTGTGCCTTTTTATAGCTGGATGAAGCCTCGAATGGAATAAAGCACTTCCTAAACATTAGAGGTAGACTTTTTGGCCATCTTTACATAATCAGACATATGGATTTTGGCAAATCTGCAAAGGTCATGGCTTGAAATTTTCAGTAATGTCAAGACTAATTGCCTGATTAGTGTTATCGATTGTTTAAATGATTTTTATTTTCTGCATACTGTATACACAGATACTACAGACATCATGATATTAAACCATTTTAGTAAAGGCTAATTAAATTTGTTGCACCTACACACTGGACTTTCCCTTTATACATATTTCTGAAGATCCTTAGGTCTCAATGCTCACATCCAGCCAGAAAATCATATTCAGCTACATTCAAAAGCAAACATTTTTATTGATAATCATTGTTTATTTTTTGTTTCTTCCTTGTTTCACTGTCTACGGTTTAATATTTTTAATGGTCCATTTTAGTGTTTTGCTCTACTTCTGTATTCATTGTATATATTGTTTGATTTTTAGTTATAAATATTTAAATATTTACGTTCACTAAAACATACTTTGTATAAAATGTTTGATCATAAATGTAGCAGTGTGCATAATTAAATATATTTTATGCTTTATTCATCTCACAAAATATTTAATTATTTATACATTCAAGTCACTTAGCTTAGACTCTTCTAGCATATAAAAACCTGTAGGTGAACCTCTGTGGATTTTAACTTTTAACGTTGACACCACGGACAGTGATCTTGGCAGATTTTTTTCTTAATGTCCTATCTTAGAAATCAACACTTATTTTGTCAATGTGTCTGGCAAAAATTATTTTTCAAGTCATTAAAAATTACAGATCTCTTACATTATTCTTTGATGATCATTAGCAAACATTGAGCTCTGATGAAGACAGGGATGGAAATAAAAAACAGTTTTCCTTAAGGATAACAAGCTGTGCATCACTAACTGCTGTTTCACTAAACTGCATTTGTTCTGTAATTCATAATTAACGCCACTAAAGTGAATATCTCAATAAGTGATATCTCATTAGGAGGCCATGCACTGCATTTCCTAAACAAGGTTTGGTATTCTGTTGTGTTTTTTCTGCCACTTACTGATTAATAACTTCAAGGCTGATTGAGCTATGCCATTAAAATGTGCCTATTGTTTTATTAATGTTATTGTAAGTGGTTTGATTCTTCAATGGCCATCACAGATTGGCAAAAGTACCAGTTTCTCATAGTATGGAATTCTGCTGCTCGTCCAGGAATTCAAGTATGCTCATTTTATGTAGTTATGTGTTTATCCCTAAGTAACGTTAACTATGTGGAAACTGCTCTTTGGATGAGACATAACAAAATATTGCAAGTTCCCTTCTTGGGTAGGCATTGTTAGCCTCTGTATCAGTGATGCATTTCTAAATATTTCATTTGAGCTGTTCATATTATGCAGAGATCAGCAAACAACCAAATATGATATGTTTACAGGCAGAAAACACTAAGTAGCTTTTTGTAATTCTGCTACCCTAATACAATTAATGTGATGAGGAAAGTCATTTCCAAGTTATGTGTGAGACATTATGGTTGAATTTAACCATCCAGTAAAATGAATAATGTTGACAGAAGGCAAAAATTCAGTAAATTCTATAGCAGTTCCTGCTAAGTAATACAAAATGACATACATTGTCACCCATGCGCTTCTGAGGTTCATCTTTCGGGCTCATCAGAGGTAAACGGGGGTTGGGGTGCACTGTTTCTAACGGTATCATCTCTTTTTCCCCCCACAGCACTGAGAAACTTCCCAGTGAGGGCAATTGATTCTGTTCCTTTCACTGTAAAGCCAAAGTGCTCCCGGCAGGGGTCTTCTCATTGCAGAGAGAGTAGACCTAAGAACAGAACATCCACCTGAATACTGACCACTCGAGTAGCACTGAATTCTCTTGTTTACTCTTTCTTTTTGCTACTTTATATTTTTTATAATTTGATGCACCGTTGAGTGCCTGTTTATTTTGGACATTGTAAAGGGGCAGCCCGGCTGGTGCCCCAGCATCTCCTCTGTGATCAGAGTATTCCCTCAGTCAATTATGTAATTTTGTTTTGGTTGTTTCACATGAACCATAAATGGACAGTAGTATTAGCTCAGTATTTAGGTCTGTTGCTTGGTTTGAATGGCATCGCCCATTGTCTGCATTGGTTTTCAAGTCTCTTCAGCTTTTCTCTAAATCTGTATATTATGTTAATTGGAACAATGTGTCAGTGTGGATGTGCATCTGAATATGCCCTGGAGTGCCATTTTTAAAATGTTGCACTCTTTTCTTGTTCTTTATATTAGAGATGGCAAATATAAAATATCTATCTTTTTGAAATGTGGGCAGAATACAAATTATCTAACTTATATGGCATTTTACAAGTATTTTTGCATTAGAAAGTCTTCAAATGTAGAACAAATGAGTGGACACACTGATTAAATGGTGGCCTATCCAAGGCTGTCTTCTAACTTGCACCCACACCGCTAAATTGACTCTGAAGTAGTTTTAAGAATGTTGAGCACAACATGTTTGAGATATCTGAGAACAATTTAAAACCTATGTACTATACATCAGAAACAAACAATATTAAAAGACTAAACTAGAAAACAGTATCTTAAAAGATCTTCATACAAACAGCATGACTCCCCTTGTTAGCTACATAGACATTTATCATTAAAAGGTGACCTGCCAAGCTGTTAAAGGGATTCCATTGACAAAGGAGACAGTAACAGGATAGTCACATAAGAAAGCTGTCACAGCACTTATGAGGTCTTAGCTCATTAGGGGATAACGCATCTGGGAGGTCATTTGGGAAGAACCATGCTGGTGCAGATATTACTACTGAATCCATTTTACAGAATTCAGTGAGCAAAAGGAAGTGGACTGGGGGTTTGGCATAGACTAAGTCATATTTCAACTAAACATTAGGTTACCAGGCCTTATTGGTGTAGAGAGAAATATGTTTGCAGCAAGAATGTAATAGAACAATCTAGGGAATCTTAGTAAGGTAATAAATACTTGTAAAAACTGCAACACAGAGAGAAAAACTGTAGCACATCTCCAGGACATACACAACACTTGCTGCCTTAGAAAGGCAAACAGTACCATTAAAGAAAGACTTCAGCCATCCTGCACAGGAATTTTTCTTACTCCTGCCTTCTGGCAAATGGCGCAGGACCATCAATACTTGCACTAGTACTTTCAGGGATAGCTTCTCCCCACAAGCTGGAAGGTTGATAAACAGTCAATCTAAGAATTCAGATACTGCAAATTTTAAAGTGAGCGAAAAGTATATAATACTTGCAAATATATGCTGTACATTGTTATAAAAGGACAAGAGGTGGGATACCAGCCTGGTGACCCTGTATAGTTGAAGGTTTGTTCATAAACAAAAATACGCAATAAGTTGCGGAACATCTTTTCAGATGCAAGTTCAAACTGAACTAACACAGATAGCAGAGCACCTGGTTTTTAGTCCTTCCAGCAGGAAGATGCGGGTCCGGGTGGACTAACACCACAAGTCACGTCAGATGTGTTACAACTGACAATCATCCAGTCTGCAGACGGAGGAAATGAAAAAGCATTAGGACACAGTGCCAACGCCTGGAGTGGCAGTAGAATTACAGTCTCGAGAGGCCATTCTTCTGTCCCTTATGCACATGTACGTGACAATGTACAGTATTGTGCATAACTGCATATACTGTATGTTGCATGCTAAGCATACTTTTTTTTATTCATTTTATTGTAATCATTCCATACAAATCAATCCATTTTTACAAAAACTAGGATTGAGAACAAGTCGACCCCCACCCCTGAGAGAGAGAGCATGGCCAATGGGGTAAAACTTAAGGCTTGTAAACATACCTAAATTGATGAGTTTGATAAGCAATAGAGATGAATGGAGAAGAAAAAGAAATGCGGAAATAATTGCTTCCTCTATGCTTTAAGAACTTCTAAAATATTATTGATTAGATCCTGCCATGTTTTGAAAAAAATCTGTACAGATCCTCTAACGGAGTATCTGATTTTTTCCAATTTCAGATAGTATAAAACATTGGTTTCCCACTGACTTAAAAGGGGAGAGTTAGGATTGTTCCAGTTTAGCAAAATAAGTCTGCATGCCAAAAGTGTATTAAAAGCAATTACAGTTTGTTTGTCCTTCTCCACTTTAAGCCCATCTGGAAGAACACCAAACACAGCTGTTAATGGGTTAGGAGGGATTGTGACACCAAGACTACACTAGGTAGTTACCCTAGGTAATTAAAAATTTTGGTCCAGAATGATGTTAATTTGGTGCAGGACCAAAACATCTGATCCCAGTGAGGCTGGGACTTGATTGCCGCGTTCGCAGGTTGGATCTTGACCTGGGAACATTTTGGAGAGTTTTAGGCAAGACAGATGTGCTCGATATATAATTTTGAGTTGAATAATTGTATGCTTTGCGCATATGGAGCTCGAGTGAATTCTCTGCACTGCTATTTTCCACACCTTTTCTGATATATTGATTAAGAGATCTTTTTCCAAGTGTCCTCTTGGATCTCTGAAAGGGAGGGACTATAAAATAATTTTATATATTGCAGAGATGGTGTCTAAGTCCTTGAAATTGAGCAATATTTTTTCCAGCATGGACGAGGGTGCAAGATGAGAAAAATTAGGCAGGTTCTGTTTAACAAAGTTCCTAATTTCAAGATAGTGAAAGAAATGTGTAGCTGGAATGTTAAATTTAGATTGTAATTGTTCATAGAATGCAAAGATGTTGTCTATATAAAGATCTCTAAGCAAGTTAATCCCCAATTTTTTCCAGATATTAAAAACTGCATATGTTTGAGAAGGTTGAAAGAGGTGGTTCTCTTGCAGAGGTGCCACAGATAAAAGATTCTCCATTTTAAAATGCTTTCTACATTGGTTCCATATTCTGAGTGAGCGAAGCACAATTGGGTTATTAGCATACTGCCGATAACTTGCATTTATTGGGGCACAAAGCAGGGGATATAAAGAAGTACTGCAGGATTTTACTTCTATTATGACCAGGTCTGTGGATGTTCATCTATTTGTGCCATGCTAAGCTAAGCTAAGTATAATTTTTATGTAGCAATCAACTCTTATTTATTTATGTTTTGAATTGTATTTTTGTTGACTCTTCTGAGGAGTCATGTAAGCATCATTTTTAATTGTATATTTTTTCAAGTTATTGTACAATAAATTTGACTTTATTTGATTTTCTTAAATCAGTGCTTTTCATAAGCAATCACAGCCAATTAAGAGGGTGTCTAACTTTAATATACTGCTAAAAAATATTTCACACATTTAACAGAAATTGTCATGTTAATCCAATATTGTTGTCCCTGAAAGCATTGTTTCCGTTGACATCACTTGATTACAACTAATATGTGCATATAAAAGATTTAAGTGAGAAATTAAAAGTAAAATTGCTTGCAGGAGAGAGAGAAAGAGAGCTTTAGATAAACTAAGATGAGAACTTGCTGGGGAGATTTTAAAGGGCTTGTGGCTGATATGATAATACTAGAGGCTTACAATGTAATTTATATTGCTTTTCAGTTTGTAATTCTGCTGTTTTTATCACACTTATAAAGCTGGACTCCTTCCCACCAGCACATTGTAACACTTTACTCATATTAGTATTTATTGAAAAAGTCATGCTCGTAGCTGTGTTGTGCTAGGCAGACTGAGATAAACATCTTTTTTTCTTATCTGATTTTGCTTCTAGGTATCATAGTATGATGTGCATAATTTGCAACACAGGCATAACATTTAATAAGCATGGGTAATAATTAGCATAACATTTTACACTGACTGCGATGAACTTTGAAAAACATACATGCAGCTTTAAATTTCTTTTTTGTTTACTGAATCTCAAAATCCAGCTATCCCAATATTATTAAATATGGGATTAGATAATTGTATTTTATATGTTATACAGTAATCAGTCAATATCACCATTTTTCCAAACAGCCAGATGTGCTTTTCTGTACATATATGCCTTCATTACACAGGACCAATACAGCCTGGCCTTGATGGCTTTTATTTCCTGCTTCTTGGATTGTAGTTATGACTTTAGACTCAGAAGCTAAGATAGATCATCTGTTTGCTAAATGTATGGGAGGCTTGGTAGTACAAACACCTGTCATAGCCACATAACTTACATTTCAAAACAAGCACTGCACCATCCTCATAAGATTTATGCAGCTTGGCAATGGGCAGAAGCTAAGGTGTTTTGAGAGACCAACGAAAAATTGAGTAATTTACTAGTGAAACATTCAGTTCTTTTACTTCCTAGAGTTGTTCATTCTTCTGCATGTTTTATTATTAGCAAGTAAAAAAAATGCTAAGGCAAAGTATTAGAAGTGAACCGTTTTCTTCTGAGATTTTAGTAGTTTTCTTATTGTAAAGAATTTTATTTTAGGTTTCTGGCAGTACTTTACATTACATGCCTCTCATTACAGAATGTTTACAGTATACCATACTCATTATCTAACTGCTTACCTTTAGTGCAATTAGGTGTTACTACAGCTTGCTTACAGTGTAGCTTACATTAACATTTAAGTATATAATGGCAATGAGAAATGTGTACTTACCCTTCAAGACTAATGTGTTACTCCATGCCTGCAAAGGAAATTCAATTGTATACTCATTGTTTTTAGAAGTGTCTTTCAATCCTTTCTTATTAAAATATTTAAATATATTTTATTCCTTATTAGATAAGCCTTTTTTAAAGTCACTAAAGCACTGTGTTTATTTTCTTCAGGTGCCACAATGTTTTCAGCACCTGACAAACAGTGTAATACCATATAGCAATTCTTCACAAATAATTGACTGTCATTAAGACTTAGAATGTGCTTGCTTACAAGATAAACAGTAATTTTTAGTCTTTTCCATCTTTTGTTCGTATTATGCTGACAAAACAACAGAATGAGTGAGTTCTATTTTAGTTTACACTTCAGATTTGTTGAGTGGAAAATAAGGAAGAATCATGAATTACTGATCAGGAGACAATCACCTAACATACTGTAGGTGATACAGTATAAATGCATGTGCACAATCTTGACACCAGACATCTGAAATTGACCTCTGGCGGTGTCTGTCTACTTTGCATATTCTCCTTTTGTCTGTCCATTTTGTCCATGATATGATGTTAAACTGCATCTGGTCTTTCAAGTAGTCCTCAAACTTGCAGGGAAAACTTGGGGTTTTCTGGTTGATTTGCACTCCAGCCACCGTAAAAACATCATGCAGGTCTGAAATGGCAGACAGGACTCCTTCCTGCTGTCTGCGTGAGTAGCTGTGCTTCAGCCACCCATAAATGGGCTGCTTGCATTATGAAGGGGATGGGGTAAAGCCCTTGGGAGCCTCAGCTCCGGAAGAATCTAAACCGCCAGATAGTCAATGTGGTCAGGTCATTTGGGGATCAGAACTGGTGTGGTGTTGATGGGTCGCCCACTGCACAGCAGCTCTTAGGTCCAAATTTGGACTTCTTTGGACCAATACTGGTGATGTGGTGAAGAAGATGGATCACAACCTCATTGGCAGACCCTGAAGGCTCCTGCAGGGTCTACAGAAGTGCCCAGAATTCTCTCCACAGACTTGTTGTTGCTGTTCTAAACATCCAACTTAGGTTTAGTAGGCTACCACCTGCTAAGAGAATGAGGCTGGACCTAGCCAGACTCCAAGATCAGATTGATTCTAATGCATTTGCACACAGTTTTTATGAAGAACTTGCAGACTTGGGTGCGACTGCCAGTCCTAATGTGATGTGGGAGACCTTTCATGACAAGTCCTTGAAGTTTGCTAAGAGTTGTGTTGGTGCTGCCGGTATTCCCAAAAGGAGTTGTTTCATCTTACAGGGCACCCTGGATATCATCAAGATAAATCGCTGCTATGGATTGATGGCAACTCAGATCTGTACTGGGAAATGTAATGGATGGCTGTGAGGGCTCAGGGCAGATAAAGAGGCATTTGTTAGAGGAGTCTGTGAGCAAGTGACACAACATCTATGATCTAATGGCCCACGTCCTGCTTACAGAGGAATCAAAGTATTACACACATCCAAATCTGTTCCTCAGAGAGTCACATTCAGCACAGGTGATTGAACTGTCCTTACAGATGATGCTGCAATTGTGACCCACTAGGCTGGGTACTTTGAGCAGGTGTTTAAAGCTGATCCCCCGGGTAGGACATCGGACATGTCTGGGTCCACAGTTCTTGAGGCTGATCTTCCAATTAGCTGTGAACTTTCCAGTCTCACAGAAATTGCATAGGTAGTCAAGCAGCCGATGGTAGGTAAGTCTGAAAGAATCTGATTTATCCGGGGTGAACTTCTCCAGGTTGGTGGTAAGGCTGTCCTGCTGATATTGCAGGTAAACTTTGCTTCCATTTCGGGGACGGGCGTCATTCCAACTGACTGGAAAGCAGAACTTGTCATCTCTGTCTGGAAAGGGAAGAGTGATTGACTGTAATGCGGCAACTACGGAGGGATAAAATTGCTCTTGGTACCGGGCAAGGTCCATGCTTGGGTCATCCTCAATAGGATCCGTGGTCACTTGCTTACCTATCAGCAACTGAAGCAGTCTGGTTTTAGTCTGAATTTTTTTGCAGCCCTTGTTGATTTTTGTAGTGTTCAACTCAGTTGATTGAGTTGCCCTGAGGGGCATCCTGCAACTTCGCAGGATCCCCCAGAAGTTGCTGGATATCATGGGCAGCCTGTACACTGGTACTTTGAATGCTATGCAGAGTGGAGGCAGAACCTCTACATTTTTCTCAGAGGTATGTTCTTTCTCCTACTCTTTTCAATGCTTGCATGGGCAGGGTGTTGGGCAGGGTCATGGGGTCCAGCGGTTGTGGGACATTTGTTGGTGAAGAGAGGTTTACTGATCTTGACTTTCTTTTTCTTAGTGTTCCATGATGATTTAAAAGACCAGCGTAACATCATAAAGCTGTAGCAGCCAATGTTGGATGGGATAGCACCCCAAGTATATAATATACAAAATTTACATACAACAATGGGCATGTCTGTCCATACCTGTAATGCATAATGCAGTTCTGCAAAAAGCAGCAAAGCTGTCAGTATATGAAGTGCACAGCCAGCATGAGTTTTATGTGGGGAAGGGAGAACTTGAGAAATGGCATATTGCAGATAGAGTATTCCACAAGTGAATTCAGCTTACTTGCAATATGTTCACCTACACTGCAGCCATGACAATGTATGCAAATGTAAGAATAAACCATATTTTTTTAGTGTGTGTATAGATTTAGCATCATAACATGTATTTGATTCAATACTTACAATTTTGTGTGTAATCAATTCAGTATATTCACCAATATTTCAATACAGCTGTATTCAAATCTTTTTTCTCCTAAAAACACATCCTTTAAGGTCAAGTGAAACATTGCATCTTTCCTTCCATTGTCACAAACAAAACTCACAAATTTCTTCTATCATTTGCATTTTTGTTGGGTCTACTATGTCTATAAAAACTTTGTGAGTGAGCGGGTGTCAAACTCTGCACTCTTCACTTACGGTACAATTGCTCCTTTCACAATGCGCCACTTCGCATGTTCTCCCTTCCCCACATCAAATTAATGCTGGCTGATAACTTCATATCCCATGGTGTGTAAGAAACATTGCAATGCTATTTTAGGTGCATTTATAGATGTTTTTACCTAACAGAAATAACTGGAGTTCCAACAGTTTTCAGATTTTTGTTTTTTTCTTATCACAAATAAAATGTCAGTGATTATAAGTGATTTTTTTCATTGATTATTTCATAGTTGTCTGCTGAAGACAGACGGCAATTCACATCTGGGAAACAGTGTGTTTAGTAATGTCAGTAACAGCAGAGATAGAGGATTTTTTGAAGTAAGAAGAATATGCAGTCAAGTGCAAGCCGGAGGAGAGAGATAGCGATTCACACCTGGGTACCAACATTCAATGGTGTTGCTTCTGGTGGTAGTAGGGGGTCTGTCATGTACAAAAAGTAAGACAAATATCATCAATCAAACTTTCTGAATAGAATTTCAGAGTTGGAAGAACATGGACTTTTAAAATCCAGCAATTTAGGAAACTCAAAGAAGTACAGGAGCATGACAGGTACACCGATGAATTAATTAAAGGTTTAAAAACACAATGCCAGTTGGCACCAACTGTGATGCTTCTAGTGTTAATTTATTTTATCTCTCTACTTCTGTTTGAAAACTTCTGCCATGTACAGCTGTTCTCTTGCGAAGGAGCAGGGCGACACAAGGCAAGCATTTCAGACAGGTTAAGCCAACTGCATCACCCAATAAATCAGTTATAAAGGTTTTTATTACCATGAGATATGAGACTTGTGCATGGCCAAAGATAAACCAGAATTTCTCTGACATGTATCTGTGTGAAAGTGTGTTTATTTTGTTACTGCGCTAACACTAGAAGCGACAATGCAGCCCAATGCATAATTTTATCTCAGTGATTCTCGGTGGCACAGTAGTTGGAACTGCTGTCTCACAGATCAGGTTACATTTCTGGCCACAATGACTGATCTAGCATAGTTGCCAGAATCTTCTTTAGCTTTGATTGGCATTTGAAAGTCCATGGCACCATTATAATCCATTCAAAACTAGTACAGTTTTTTTCCCTTTTGACTTAAATGGATTTTGGAGAAATTACCCAACTTTTCAGCATTTTCAAAAAACTTGAAGCTAAGTGAATTCAGTGGGGATCACTCTTCACCAATAATAAGTATGTAATTGAAATCAAAAATACGTACTATATTGTTCATTTTGTGTGTGTTTTTTTAACATTACTATTTTTTAAGAGCTTGCTGGACCAAATTGATCTATGCATGTTTTGAAGATGGCTATATGGTTTCCATTTCAGTGTCACAGGGGGCTAGGGGCTATCTTAGCAGAGCCGGGTGCAAAGTTATCTCTTAGTATAAAATACACATCATTGGAATACAGAGGAACCCCAATGTTCTTCTCATATTGTTATGAGCAGAACATTATAAACCTCACAACAATAGTGGCCAGGCCCGAAACTGAACTTAGATACTTTGAGACAGCACACATTAATTATTGTAACACCTTGCCAAACTGCCTCCACTAACAAACTGGGTGAAAATCTAGCCAAATAATGTAGTATAGCATGAAGAATGAGGCCACAGGAGCATAATTTATTGAATTTCAGTTACATTAGGTACTTCGACTCAGTGCCAAATGAGGCTAGTAAGTATTGTTGCTGTATTAACATGTATCCATCATTAGAAAATATTGGATATAAGTGTATAGTGGGGCATTGCATTTCTTGTACTAATGTTGCTGAACTCATCCATTCATTTTCAAAGCACAAAAATTTAGAGGCTGATGATGTGATCATATACATTGTATTTACTTGTAGTTAAATCCAGTAAATAACTACAAAAGAAATTTGACTGAAATTTTTTTATGTTATCTACCTCATTTTCTTTTATATGTCCTCTCTTTCAATGCACTAAACCTGTTCATCCATTTTTCTAACCCATTTATTACAATTATGGGTTTTAAAGTACTGGTGCCTAATCATGAAAGTATTGAGTGCAATGTGAGTACCCAGCATGGACAAGGTGTATCCACATTGACATGGGGCCAACGCAGAGATTTCAATTAACGCACCATTCATGCATTTGAGATGTAAGAGGAAAACTGGAGTAGATGTGGTAAAAGTGTAGGCAAACACAGAGAGAATGTGTCAAAATCAAAGAGGCCATAACTGGGCTGGGATTCAAGCCAAGGACTCTGGATCTATGAAGCAGCAGTACTAATCACATTGAAATAATGCAAAATTTATAAGTATTAATCTAGCAAAAATCTAAATCAAAATATGCAGAACAAATTCTAACGCAATTTATGGATGCTCATTTATTATTTGTGATTTAAAGTATTACTGTGCAGAAATGTCAACATTTTGCAATATAAGGTGAACTAAGGATATTTAAAATGATGAAAATGCAGTATCAGAGTTCACTGATTAATAAATTATCATCTGAGATAACGAAAGCAAAGATAATTGCTGTAAATATTATATCTAGTATAATGTGGATTTATTTATTGAGATGTTTTAGAGCAATATTTTATTTTTAAAGTCAATTTACCAAACCAAAATGAACTCAACCATTTCATTAAGCTTGGTAGTTAGCAGTATTTCATTTAAAATATTATAAGGTAATTGTAATAGTTCTTTATTTCTTCTGTTTATGATAAAGAGCCACTCTATTTCAAATATAAGAACTCCTTGCATTAGTCTAGTTTATTGTAACCTCTCGGCTACAGCCTGCACACTTTTTTTCATGTTTAGCTGAATTATGCATACATAATTTGTGCTTGAATGGGATGAATCACAAGTATGCATGTAGGGGATCAAACGCTGACTGGTAGGAAATCTATTAATTTCCCTTGGAGGTACAAGTATTCTCGTATTCTGTGTCAAGTGTGTTAACTGTTGCTTTTTATGGCAAATGCAGGAAACTTATACGATGAGATACTTTGCAGTGTCTTGGAGTAAATATAGATCATACCAATAATGAAGCTGATTAAAATCAGTGGGAAGATTCTCCCAAGTTTGTATTTCAGTTAAAATGTAAACTGACTCCTCAGATACCCAGAAAAGACAAATTTGAAAAATGAAAATAACATTTTAGGGTTGTGTGTGTTGTCTGTATTTAACTGGAATCAGACAAAATATGGCAGCACTTAAGGCACAGTTAAAAGCACAACTAAAAACTGCATTTAAGGGTGACCAAATCTATTGATACAAGGTGCGGGTCCATTTTAACTCAATAAACTATACAGCTTATGTTGGATCCCGTGGTCTTTTATTCACCTTCTAACCACTTTGGTCTACTACAGTAGAGTCTCGCTTATCCGACATAAACAGGCCAGCAGAACGTCGGATAAGCGAAAATGTTGGATAATGGCAGGTGTTAAGAAAAAGCCTATTAAATGTCAAACTACAGGTATGTTATAATTTTACACATTATGAACCTAATAATCATGTTTTACAACAAAACAACAGAATAAATTAACTGAAAAAATGCACTTACAGTTACAGAATTGTCTGAAGTTAAATACAGTATGTACTGTACTTAAAAAGTTCAGTCCTGTGATGATTTAAAGACATTTTTGATCGTAGTTTGCTTTCCTGATGAGTACCGTTTCTTCGCTGTCAAGTCTCGCCATCTTTGCAACATCATTATGTCGATTCCTGTAGCTTCTTCTTGTTGCTCAGTGTAATTAATTGCAGTTTCTACAGCCTTAACTCCGTCACTCATATAGTCAACATCTGTACAAGCGTATACTGTTTACTACAGCATTGTGACTGCGTGTGTGTGTGTTAGTGCTGTGACGTGTGAGTCCCCGTGTTGCACCCGAAACCTTGAACCTGAGTCTCAGTACTTTTAGCAACATCAGCATTATTCAGCTTGAAATAGCAACAGCGCGGTTACTTATTGCAGCGGGATCTGCCATTCTCCTATACACAGACACAGCAGTCAGGCAGGGTCGGGAGGAAAGTAATACCATGCTCTGCGCATTCATAATATTCCTTGTATCACCCATCGACCGCAGGCGCTTATAGCATGTCTGCGATCTTTTCAGATTGGCTTTTATAGCGAACTGCTACAGCGCTGGGAGACAGCAATTGCTTTGGGATGCTCTTCCGCGTGTCATCCCGTTGGATGGAATCCCACAAGAGTTTAGAAACTCACTCACACCAGCCATGATTCTTTTCAAAAGTAAAGTGCAGGTTAATTTATTTTATGTATTTTTACTTTATATTTTGTATTAATCATTTTTATATGAATAGTTTTGGGTTGTGGAACGAATCATCTGAGTTTCCATTATTTCTAATGGGGAAATTCGCATTGATATACTGTACGAGTGCTTTGGACTGCGTGCACATTTCCAGAACGAATTATGCTCACAAACTGAGGTTCCACTGTAATTAACTGCGGTAGAATTGAGAGCAACAAAAAATAGACTACGCTGACGCTCGCAACTTGCAGTTCTTGTTGCCGATTGATGCATTATTTTTTTTTTTGCGGTGCGGTGTGACGTCGGATAATCCGGAATGTTGGATAAGTGAAGGTAGGATAAGTGAGACTCTACTGTATTTGTTATTAAAGGGTTGAATTCATTATAAAGTTTGGATGGATATAACAGTTACTGGGATCAGACAAATGTAGACAAATATAATATGTCTCGCAAATAATAGAATCCACATGAAAAGGAAGTATAGAGGACTCAGTAGCATGTGCTGCTCCTGGATGTCCCTCTGCAGTTTTTAATCTTTACTGGCAAATCCAACTGTCCTTTTTCTGTGGAGCTCTGTAAGTTGCCCTGCTTCTTTCAGTTCCATTAACATATTTGCATAATAACAGAGATTTTTCATTTTATTAGCATGGCCTCATGATCCACTTTTGTGTGCTGATGTTAACAACCATTGTTTGAAAAATTACTTTTTCCTGAACTTAGACAAGCTCATTACCCATCTCAGAAATATCAGTACCTGGATATCTATTAATGTCCTTCAGCTGTACACTAACAGAACAGAACTTCTTTTTTTAGGGACTGCAAATTCAACTCAAGATGGTTAACCTCTTTTCATCTTCAAACCTTGGGTTCTTCCAAATTACCCCTCTCTCCTTTGTAACCAGCCTTGTAGTGATTCCTATAACATGCAGTGAACTGCCACGTTTTCTCTCATTTTTCTATCATGCACAAACATTATTGACTCCCTCTCTCTGCCTTAAATGTTGATAAAATCTTTATTCACCTTCAGTTGCTGCTTGCCACAAAATAAGCATGTGTATTCTTTTTATTAGAAGATAGTAACTATACAAAATGTGCAGGTCTGCTTGAAGAAAATATTAAACACAAAATCCACTTGTGAAACTCTACATGTGTCTTTTTAAGTAACAGGAAGTCAACCAACATACAATTTTACTTTGCATCACGTGATTTTTCCAGTTATGATGGATTACATAATGTACAAGATTTTATTACAGGATCATTATGCTACTAATCATGTGAAAAGTAATAGAATCATCAACCTAAGGAATTAAAAAGCATCCATATCACTTAACGGTCTATTGCTGATATTAAAAAAAAACTGTACATTAAATACTTTTTGCAAGTTATTTCAAGAGTAAAATTAAATATAATTGTAAAAAGAGACCTAAATATACTGCTCAAAAGAATTAAAGGAACACTTTTTAATCAGAGTATAGCATAAAGTCAATGTAATTTATGGGATAATAATCTGGTCAGTTAAGTAGCAGAGGGGGTTGTTAATCAGTTTCAGCTGCTGTGGTGTTAATGAAATTAACAACAGATGCACTAGAGGGGCAACAATGAGATGACCCCCAAAACAGGAATGGTTTAACAGGTGGAGGCCACTGACATTTTTCCCTCCTCATCTTTTCTGACTGTTTCTTCACTAGTTTTGCATTTGGCTACAGTCAGTGTCACTACTGGTAGCATGAGGCGATACCTGGACCCTACAGAGGTTGCACAGGTAGTCCAACTTCTCCAGGATGGCACATCAATACGTGTCATTGCCAGAAGGTTTGCTGTGTCTCCCTGCACAGTCTCAAGGGCATGGAGGAGATTCTAGGAGACAAGTAGTTACTCTAGGAGAGCTGGAGAGGGCCATAGAAGGTCCATAACCCATCAGCAGGACCAGTATCTGCTCCTTTGGGCAAGGAGGAACAGGATGAGCACTGCCAGAGCCCTACAAAATGACCTCCAGCAGGCCACTGGTGTGAATGTCTCTGACCAAACAACCAGAAAGACTTCATGAGGCTGACCCAAGGGCCCCATGTCCTCTAATGGGCCCTGAGCTCACTGCCCAGCAGCATGCAGCTCGATTGGCATTCGCCATAGAATACCAGAATTGGCAGATGCACCACTGGTGCCCTGTGCTTTTTACAGATGAGAGCAGGTTAACCCTGAGCACGTGACAGAAGTGAAAGGGTCTGGAGAAGCCATGGAGAACATTATGCTGCCTGTAACATCATTCAGCATGAGCAGTTTGGTGGTGGGTTAATGATTGTCTGGGGAGGCATATCCATGGAGGGTCACACAGACCGCTACAGGCTTGACAAAGGCACCTTGGCTGCCATTAGGTATCAGGATGAAATCCTTGGACCCATTGTCAGACCCTATGCTGGTACAGTGGCTCCTGGTGCACGCCAATTCCTGGCCTCATGTGGTGAGAGTATGCAGGCAGTTCCTGGAGGATGAAGGAATTGATACCATTGACTGGCCACCACACTTTCCTGACCTAAATCCAATAGAACACCTCTGGGACATTATGTTTTGGTCCATCCAATGCCACCAGGTTGCACCTCAGACTGTCCAGGAGCTCAGTGATGCCCTGGTCCAGATCTGGGAGGAGATCCCCCACAACACCATCTGTCATCTCATTAGAAGCATGCACCGATGTTGTCAGGCATGTATACAAGAACACAGGGGCCATACAAAGTGCTGCGTACAATTTTGAGTTGCTGCAATTAAATTTTGGCAAAATGGACTAGCCTGCCACATAATTTTTTCACTTTGATTTTTGGGGCGTCTTTGAATTCAGGGCTCTGTAGGTTGATCATTTTCATTTCCATCAAACGATGTGGCATCCTTTTGTTCCTAACACATTACCCAGTCTATACCAGTTTAGATATCCAGGAGGATTTCTTTTTCCCATTGAGATCTGATGTGTTTTCAAAGTGTTCCTTTAATTTTTTTGAGCAGTTTATATGTTTGTATATATACATAATAGTGACCAGTAGGGGACATTGCAGCACCTAGTGACCAGTAGGGGACATTGCAGCACCCAAACAAATAAAAGGTTTATTGTAATAAATTACCTTATCAAAATGCTGCTTCGTAATAATAATCACACCACAAGCTGAACTCTCTCATTTCCTTTTCCTCCACTCCTCCCAGGTGAGTTTTATCCTCTTCAACCACACTTCAATTTGCCTAAATGACGTGCAGCAGCTTCCTTTGTACCAGACCCACAAGTATTTCTTGTGCTGTCACATTGCATCCAGAAAGCACTTCTAGATCAGGCCAGACCTCCTTGTGAAAAGAGAGCCTGCCTTCAGCAGCTCTAGCTAACAGCACCTGAGGAGGACCCCAAGAGGGCTACCCACCATAAATACAACTTCCATGCAGCCCTGCAGATGTCTGAATAAAAATTACACTAGAGGGATGACACCACCCATTGTACCGGTGGAGCACATGGCCCTGGGAAGCAGTCTCCCCACTGTCCATCCATTATAATGGACTCCCAACCCGGAAAAGTACCACTAACCAACCTAGTCAGGACCAAAAGGCATCCTGGCCAGGTAAGGTGAGAAACCATCCATCCTGACTGGGATGCCAGCTACCCTTATATACAGTATCTTTATTTATATATACACATTATATATGTATAATGTGTGGGTGTAATTAAACAGTTATTAAATTATCCAGGTAATTGTCAAAAATATTGCATTAATACATTACAGAAATCATTTAAAAACATTAGAAAATTGTTCGAGAGAGAAAATAAATATCTGTTTTTATAGAATTAAATTACTTTTAAAAAGCAGTCACAGCAGTAAATACAATGTATATGCCAAAATAGAAACCCCCAAAATCTATGATTTGATTATTTGATAAGAAAAATTATTTAAAAAGTATCATTTACAAAGCCAGCCCTTGATTAAAATGAGAAGAAACAAATCCATATATTTGCCTGGTTCCATATTTTATCCAGGTTCATCTGCTGTGATGTGTGGCCAGCTGCAGTTTTTCTTTATTGTTTACTTTGTTGCATTGTCTTTGTATTCTGCACTCAGAAGCACCAACAAATAAATTCAGTTAATCAGAGCTTTTATCATTATGATACCAAATATGTAGTATGTGTGAGTTTTACTTTTAAGCAATCAGCATCTATCAGTGTACAGTAGAATGTGTGAGCATTACTCATCACATTATAAGATGTGACCTATGTGACTGAACCATGAATGAAAAGGTGTACTGCTTCTTACACTAAAAAGAAAACAATACCCTTATTGTTGTAAAATAATTATGTCTATTTTAAAATATCTAGCTTCAGTAAAGCTTTTTAAAAGCAACCATTGATGCACAAAATATTTTGACAGAAATAACAAAGATGCCGTAAATGAACGTCAAATAAATCTAGCTACAGAGTGTGACGTGTCCCTTATTAATGAAGGAAAGCAGGCATGTGAACTCTTTGATGTTTTTAAATTCTTATTTATTGCTTGTTTGTTTTATATCACATAATAATTGAAATATTTTATCACTGCCATGGGTTAAATAAATAAATACAGTGTTCTTTGTACTTTAGTTAAGTTTCAAATAATGCTCAGTCTGAAATGCAGGCTTTCCTTATAACTATTAATACCATGAGGTGAACTTTCAGCTAGTCAATAAGGAAGTATAAGGGCAAATTTAAGATGGAAATGTAGTTATCAGTAGAGGGTAAACAGTTGAAACTAGGAAGACAAAACATTGCCTTAAAACTGTAATTGCTACTAAGTTACTCATTTTATATCAGAAGCATACGTTTGAGATTTGTACACAATCTTAGGCAACCTAGAAGTGCACAATACCGGCCCGTATACCATCATGACCATAACATCACATGCTGTGCACTTCCGTAAGTAGCAGCGATCAGTCATTGCCTGTGTTACTAGAATGAGGTGAAATGGTCCTGAAAAAAACATGCACAGAAAGACAAAATTTCAAGCATGGTGTGAAATTCAGCTATGAATCTATGATATGGAAGGACTGCGCTGAACGACTTCAAAGGAAGTGAAGGACATAGAATGGCATATGTTAAAGGACAGGCAAGGTTTCTGTCAGATATTTGCTTAGTTTCCAGTGAAACTGATTGAACAATCTTTTCACCCAATCAAAGGATGAGTCAGCAGAAGGATACATAAAGGACTGGACAAAGGGAGAGGGGAAATTGTCATTTGTATTTTATGGCATTTTGTAATATATAAAATCTTCTATATTAAATTTAAAGTAATTCTGTTCAATATGCTGATCTTAGATAAGGGTATGGCTGATATTACTCTAAGACAATAAAATAAATAAAAGACCATCAGTTAAATTTGTTTGGGTTATTAATGTTTTAACTGTAAATACTATTGCTTGCCTGAATTGTGCAATCATTTAATAACAAACATGGCAGTGGTATGGTTTCTGCATGCTTTTTTTCTTTAAGATGAGCACAACATGCAGTTCTAAAAGGAAATTTGAATTATGCTTGTGCCAAGGAATTTTACAAGAAAATGTCATATCATGTGTTTGTCAGGTGAAAATGAAACATAATGAAATCTTGATAAGTCCCAAATGCTAGTACAAATGGTAGCATATATTTGCAATTATCACAAAGAAATAACCCCAGAAAGCCATATAAGAAAAAAATTTTCAATTTTGAAACAAAGACGACTATATAAAAATATAAAATCAGGGTGAAACTGAACTGCTGATAACTGCAGAAGATAAAACAGTATGTATTTTGAGTAGCATCTTTTACAGCATGTCGGGCATTAATAAAAAAAAAAAGCGTTTACTACAGTAGTACATTTTGTGTAATCTATTGAAAGAAATCTCACAGAACTGAAGGAAAAGCAGTTTGATTTAAAACTGTATATAAAGAGGAGAACTCTAAGGCATTGACAAAATGTATTGGCTGCTGTAAGAAAAGTGGATTATGTCAGTGTGTCCCTATTCATTCAAAGATTTTCATGCATTACTAGAGATGTACACTCTGCTACTATCCCAGGTGGGCAACACTGAGTTGCCATATTCACTCTTGAAGAATCTCCTTGAAATCCAGATTGTATGTTAATGCATTTAAGTTACAGCAGGAAATAAAAGAGGCTGATTCACTGACAAATATATATTTCAAGAGTTAAATTGGAACTGAGTATGACATGATGACCCAACTGTAAATGCTATTGCCTGACAAGTTTTGAGTTTAAATTTCAGCAGTGGGCATTGTCTGCTTACATATTTAGATCCTTTTCTGTATGGATTTGGTTTCTGCCTTCCACCCCAAATTGTCTATATAGGCATTGGCTCCCTGCTTTAAGTAATGAATGAACTTTGAACTTGTCAAGAACTCTAATGAATTGTATGTATTCTGACTTTGAAAGTTAGGTTGGATGAAGATTTCAGCCAAGTCAATAGCAATAATAAGAAGAACAGGCAATGATTGATTAGTTTCTGGTTCCACAAATAAGTACATGCACAAAGTGGTAGCTGTCAAGGTTAAGTTATGGAAGAATAACTTCATATGAACAAGTGTGGCGGGAAAGATTATATCACAGAATTGCTTCATTTCTATCTGTTTGTGTAATGCATAAGGAATGTGTTTGTAATCTAACGTTAGCTTGAGTCTGAGAGCATAAAACGAATGGACATCTGGACCTATACAGTGAATCTTAGCTGAATACACTTAACAATACAAATGTTCATTTGTTCAATTTTAGAATGACTTTTGCCAATACAGGGTCACAAGGGCCCACTTTTATCTTGGCATCCACTGGTTACAAACACCAATCAACAATAATAAGTGGAGAACCAGTTCATTGCGCTTATACAAATGTTAGAAAACTCTTTTCTACAGAGATAATTGAATTTTTAAAGCAATTGCCTAGCAGTGTGGATGAAAGTAGCAACTCTAAATTTCATTTCATTTGTTGATGATTTCAGCCTGTTTTAACAAGGGTTCTGGATTTACATTGCAATTTATTTGCTGATATGAATTCAATTCTGTTAAATTTATTCTTATATAACACTTTTCTCAGAAGACAGGCCAAGGGGCTTTTATACAAACAAAAAGCAGTAACAGACAAAAAACAAAAAAACAATGCAATACATAGCGACAAACAATCACATGGTCTGGACAATGAAATGTTCAATCAATTTATTGTATGATCTATAACAGTTGTACTTTACCCTAACAAAATATACATTTGGCAACTTACTCTTAGATTAAGATATTAGAAGTTAGCAGAAGAAGAGTAAATATAAAACTCTGTTACTTAGAGTTTCACATACAAACCACTGGTGGGCAACATGCTTTTGGAATATCTTACATGAAAATTCAGTTAAGTTATCCTGGCTCCCAGAACTTTCTACATTATGCATGTAGCCGCAGGAAACAACAAAAAATGTATCTTCTCTAAACTTAGCTTTTCTTGTAAAACTTTAGTTGTTTCTATACTTAAAGATTCTTCTGTATGCTTTAAATGTACGGCGCAGCACATACTGTATCAATTAAGTGCTTTGTCTTACATGTTACTTGGCACACAAGGCACGGTTTAAAACCACGTGCCCTCTGCACCTTACACATGGCAAGGCTGATCACTAACTGAGAATAATGTTTAGTCAGAGAAGCTAGAAATAGTTAGACTATACCAATTCAGTTCAACTTATGGTGGTTATAAAAATATCTCATAGATTACGCACTAACATTTACTAAAACATTTATGTATGTTATGTAACTAGCAAATGGCTCTTACAATGCATGTACAGCAATGTATATATTTGTTGTTAAATCATATGTTATCTTGGCTTATAATAACTATGACATCTCAAATCATTATTAAGGAGGAATAATTTACTTAAAGTAACTGAAGCAGAGAGGCCATAACAAGAAACAAAAACAAAACAAAAAAAGAATCATGAAGGCAGGTTATTCTGGGGTTTGGGGTCCCTGATACTAAAGGAGTTATCTAGTTTAATTCATATTAGTAATAGTAAGTAGGCCTGTGTCCTTAATTAACAGCATACATCACTGAGTACAGGCATAAAAAGTTCTGTCAGGTAAAGTGACTTTGGACCATATTTTTATGTCAGGAATATTTTTTTAAATTATTTCTAATGCTGACCCTTGTCCACCGCTAAAAGTAAGTACAATAAGCATTACAAATGACCATGGGAAAATAGAAGCAGGTGGCCTGGAGTGATAAATCACATTTTCTTTTAGATCATGTGAACACTTTGGATGTATGTGCATTCTTTACCTTGGGAAGAGATGGCAGCATGATGCACTTTAAGTAGAAGGCAAGCAAGTGGAAGCAGTGTGATGCTCTGGGCAATGTTGTATGGGGAAATCTTCGGGTCTGGCATTCATGTGAATATTACTTTGATATGTACCACCTACCTAAAGATTGTTGCAGACCACATACACCCCTTCATGGCAACTGGAGTAGGCGATCTCAGAATAATGTCCTCTGTTACACTGCAAAAATTGTTCAGGAATGATTTGAGGAACATAACAAAGAGTTCAAGGTGTTGACTTGGCCACCATATTCCCTAGATAACAATCCAATCGAACATCTGTGAGATGTGCTGGGAAAAACAGTCCAAAGCACTGAGGCCCCACCTCGGAACTTACAGAACATAGACTGCTGCTAACATCTTGGTGTGTTATACCAAGGTCTTGGGGAGTATATGCCTTGATGTAACAGATTAATCATATGCTGCTCTGTACTTGTAATATGTTTATTTTACTATTACATTGTATTGAGGATTACTTGTGTTCTGTTCTGTGTATTGTATTTACCCACTTCTTTTTAAAACCCACTGTATGCCCAACCTATCTGTTTGATTTGTCTTGCCCAGGGTTTCTTCCATTTTCTCCCTACTAGGGCTTTTTTCTGGGAGTTTTTACTTGTCTTCTTAGAGAGTCAAGGCTGGGGGGCCATAAAAAGGTCGGACCTGTTAAAACCCATCGCGGCACATCTTGTGTGGTTTTTGGCTATACAAAAATAAATTGTATGGTATTGTGTTGTATATGGCAGCTCAGGTGGTTTTAACTCTTTCAGGGCAGATGTCGACTTTTGTCAAAAGGAGGGGTTGACAGGGTTAATCAACTGTAAACGGTGGCGGAACCCACTGTTATGTTTTCATTGGACTCTCTTTGCTAGAAGAACTGTTAGATTCATTGGTTTGACCAAGATTCCCTATGCTCACGTGAGTAAAAAGGGGCAAACAAAGGCAAAAATGGCATCAACATCTGACGAGAGATCGAAGTGAATGTGTAAAGCAAAATACTTCATGGATAATGTTTAGCATGTTATCTCTAAATTGGACACAGACTTATCAGACTCAAGTTTTGATACAAGTGAGGTACCAGCATCAGTCGATTGTGGTGCTGAGCAGGTTTGAGTAGCTGACTTACAGTGACAAAAGGTACAAACCACATAGCGATGCACTACGACCACCGCTGCTGCCCCCGTCCCCAGCTACGTGAAGAAAGCCTGGGAGCCAGCGCGCCACTCATTCCTGGCGACCAAAGTATGCAGCAACAGGCTTTTTATGTTGATTTCTGTGTGAAATCATTGCTTTGTGTGCTTTTCAGAAAACTGTGTTTTTTTGGAAAAAACTATTCAGCCCTCTAATTATAGTTTTATTAAGGAAACATGTTGAACATGTTTTAGAAACGTTTTGCTATTAAAATGTTCGACAGTGAGAAAGTGTGTTTTAATGGGTTTTAATACAATGCACAGTACTTTTAGAATTTACACGTCTGCTGGCTTACAATCAAAGATGTTTTAATAAAAGTAGATTCGTTTGGTACAAGTCACAAAATTGTTCATCTTTATAGTATCAAGTACAAGAAAAAAACTTCTGACACCACAATACCAAATATTTTTATCCTGCATCTTCACAATGAGGATTTTAATCTTTGTGACTCTATTTCTAACCCATCTTCCTTGGGAGGTTTTTGCAACGACTGTGACAGATTCGTTTAAAGCGTGCGTTTAAAATATATAATGCCCTTGGGATGTTGTTTAATATTAATAAATATGCATGTTGTTTTTAATCAAGCATGATTTAAAAACTTTCTATCTAGCTCTATGATAAAACTTGATAACATATTAGTATTTAATACATCACAATTTTTTACTACTCTGATTAGTTAATAAATTAGATTTTTTTCTTTACGGTAAAGGAAGTGATTATACATTGTAATTCTGCGAATAAGATCTGTATTATTAAGGCACAAGCATTTACTTCATACTGTATACAAAATCTCAAGTAGAATGCATGTACTTTTACTCTTTGTCGCAGATTAAATTCAATTAGATATGTATGCTAATTTAAAAATGTTCCTTTTTTCTAGTTTTCAAAGGCCTTTTTCTTTTCCTGCTCTTTATTGACACCTCTCATTCATTGTACCTTTCTCAGTTTATTTCAAAAGATGACCTAGGGTCAGCATATCATTTTAACCTTAATTTCTTTTTTCATTATGTGTATTCATTACCATTTTTTGTTTCTTAAGAATATGAAAGTTCACTTGAACTTGTTAGAATTTGTGTCATCATATCTCTCTCATTCTATTCTTTATTGCTTTCATTTAATTTTCTAATGAAGAAAAACATTTTGCATAAATAAAAGTAGACAGTTTAATTGCATTGAAAGCATTCAGACAGAGACGCATTATTAATGTGAGTTAAAAACAAAAAAGAGAAAATTTTAGATTTAAACTGCAGTCAGCAGAACTCATTTACATATTGTAATGGAATTAGATGACACAGAAAGACTGAGCAGGGATGACAATCACACAAAACATCAGGCCAAAATAAATCTTAAAAATAATTAATCGTAAAGAATATTAAGAGAATATTAAGAATCAACATAAGCATGCCATTTTACAAGTAGAAAAGAAGGGGTGGAAAAACATTTTTCCAAAAGTTCCAAAAGGTGGAAATATACATATACATATACAAACACCCACATTTTTTCTATAGTACTGGACATCATCATTTTCTAAGGAAAATATTTTAAATCCATGCCAAACCTGTCTTAATATTCTTTTGAATTAATGTTGTTAAAATGCACAGATTCACAGATATGGATAAAAAAGATTAGCCGTTTGAGACCTGTGAAACGAATTAAATAATTATGATCTATCATGGAATGTTCTTTCTTTTCAAGTATACTCAACTTTACTTTGCCATTTGAAATCAACAACTTAATAATTCTTAGTCTCTTGGTAACAATAAAAACACAAAATACTGAACAAGTAAAGGGAGATTGCAGAAGGTAGCTGTATACTGTGGCAAACAAAGAAAAAGTATGGAAAAGAATTGCATCACATAGACCAGGATGCCTGATATTTGACATACCCAGGATAGCAGCCAATCAGAGTAATGCAGTCACTTGAGGGTAAAGATATGTTTGGATTATTTTCTTTTTTGTCTGAGCTTTAATGCTGCTTTGGCATCTGCTAAATTATAAAGTTGATAAAAAGTTACAGTTGAGAAGGCAGGAATCAAGTGATATAACCTTTGCTTCACTGTTGCATTCACTGTTTGATGCAGACGTCTACAAATGATGGTAAGTCAGAAGCTGTGATTTGTTTTGCACCGTTGTAACCCAGCATGGTTATTTTTGTATAATACTCTTATAAGAGTAATCAAGTCACTGAAAACAAACTAGAAAAAAGTATATTTACCAGATATCAGATAACCTACAGAGTATTATATTTAATGCAGTTGTACTTAAAAGACAGAGAAAAACTTCATTAGTAGACAGTGAGCAACTGCCATAGAATCACATAAAAGTCTCCTTTTCCATTAAACATATCTATAATCCCAGGTCACACATACACTATTTAAACAAAATGTAAAAACAATAAAAAAGGTTTTGGGGCACAAGGGATGACCCCATTTAAAGTCCAATTGAAAGCGCTTGAAAACCATTTTCAAGAGAAAATAATACATCAGGGCGTGAAGTTTGCATGTTCTCCCCGTGTCTGCATGGGTTTCCTCTGGGTACTCCGGTTTCCTCCCACAGTCCAAAGACATGCAAGTTAGGTGCCTTGGTGATTCTAAATTGTTCCTAGTGTGTGCTTGGTGTGTGTGTGTGAACCCTGCAGTGGGCTGGCGCCCTGTCTGGGGTTTGTTTCCTACCTTGCGCCCTGTGTTGGCTGGGTTTGGCTCCAGCAGAACCCCATGGCCCTGTAGTTAGGATATAACAGGTTGGATAATGGATGGATGGGAATAATACATCAGTACTAAGGCCTTCAGGCTCTCCATAAGCCAACAAGTTCTTCTGCTGCCTACTGTCTCATTCATAATCTTGGTGTTGAATGACACGGACAGTCAGTCTTACATTTCTTTTGTAACAGTGGAAGCAGAATGGGATGGGGCTTTGGCTATGCAGCAAGAAGTAATTTCAGTACTCCTCCAGATAGCTCTGGAATGCTGTTCTTTTTAAGGCAAATGGAAGTTGGGTTAATCACATCAAAATCCATACCATACTTCAAAACACACCTAAACCCGTGAGACATGCCCAAGGTTTGCGTGTGTGACAACTCTTAAAAACAATGGTTCTAAAATGGCACTGTACTGGGTCATATGATTCCTCTTAGGACCACCGCTTGACAAAGACCATTTCATCGTGACAATATTCTTTGCATATGTAATTGGCTCTTTTGGTTATGAAAATGTTCCTAATGTTTGAATAAAACAGAAATTTTTGATGTACAGTGGGCTACCTAGCATTATACTAACAGATCACAAAAACCTGAACGTAACCTGTTTGTTGCATGCCATAAAATCCTTTCCAAAATCTATTATAATCTATTCATGGTTATTTATGGAGGCTATTATGGATAAAAATAAATACTCTAAAGGTCCTTCTTGTTTCATATGAATGGTTCTTTAGAGAACCAAAAATGGTTCTCCTCAGGCATCACTCTGTACAACCTTTTTGCACCTTTATTTTTAAGAATGTACTATACATCCAAAATTTGTCTAACTGCCTAATGGGAGATCAATAATTTCCTATGGGTAGTATGATATTTGAATAAACCATCATGGTCATACAGTAATTAACACTACAGCTTCTCAGCCCCAGTGACAAGGGTTCATTTTTGCCCCAGTCTCTTAAATTTGTCAAGTCTCCTGATATTTCCTGAAGGGATTCTACTCCATTGAGCCCTAGGGCAATGACCATAACCTCAGAATTGCTTCATGGGTGCTGTACAATGACTGACCCTGCATTCTGACCCCCAAAGGTCATGTGAAAAGACAATTTCCACTCTGAGATATATCAAGTTAAAAAAGAGAATATAAAAAACTTTGAGTGGGTTCCTAGCTTCCTATCTGTTGCTTTTTCTGCTTTCTTATCTCTATAACAAAATTTGTGAAGTGTATTATTGAGGCCTGATTACTCTGGTTATATTATATTAGAGGAATTGTGTCATTTACTAGTAACAGTAACTGACTTGTCCTTGTTCTGCCATACAATTTGTTGTTGGCACCAATCATGGTCATCAGTATCGATGTGAAAGAATTATTTGGATTACTCTGCAATTTTAGATGCCAGAAAACTAGAGGGCCTTTGTCAGTATGACCTTGGTGCCATGGTACAAGCCGAGGTCCATGAATATCTCTGTATTTGTCTCCCTCTGTATTTCCGGGGTTGTGGTTCTGGGTATGTATTCTGTAGCCAAAAATTTGATTTTGCCTGGATGTTCAGAGCCACTTTGTTGACTTTGGTATGGTGATTCTTGTGTGCTGTTCTATAGTTATTACTAATCAGACAAATCACTTTGGTATTATCAGTAAATATAATCAGTCTGAGACTGAGGCAACAGCCACTAGGAGTTCTGATTATTTAAAATTGGCATGTTTAAGGTTTTGTTTCCATCTGTGATCTAACTGTGAGATGAAACATCTATTTCGAGAAGTTACAATACATCAGATTTACTGGTCACTTATTCAACTTTGCTTTGTTGTTTGTTTTTTTTTCTTCATCTTAGAGCTAACTTCTATACCAAGGCTGGGATGAATATTTTTCAGCTTTTTTGCCATAAATGCCAGCATATCTCATTCCCTCTCATATGTTCATTCTCATGCTCCACTGAACCTAATTGGCACAGCGACCCATTTGTTTATTCGGGTCCGCTATTTTCCTTCCCTGCTGTTCAGGAGCTCAAGGAACATAAATACATTTGATGGAACTGTGATTGTGTTTTGTCGCTTAAGGCTACAAAGATCAAGTAAGCACTCTCCTTTTAAAGAAGTTAGACTCAAGCCACCTTTAATCACATCGCATTTACTGACCTGCCTTTGTATCACCCTCTCTGGGAGGCTAAGAATAGTTTACTGCTGGCAGGGAAACTGACTAACTTGTTCCTCAATCAGAGAGATGAAACAACTTGAAAGTTTTTTACTCTGTAACTAAAACATCAGATAAACACCACATGTTTAAGAGGAAAGAGTGCCAGTTATTTCAGGTAAGGTTCATATTAGTAGTTCCTCCATTCTGTTTGAAGTGCCTATGATTATTTTATAGGAATTAAGTCTTGTAGGCATAAGATAACCTCGACAATGGCAATGTGTTTTTCAGCTTATGATTTAAACTGTATAGAAGCATTTTTAAATGATATACCAATTAAATAAAAATGGCTTTCAAGCTACAATTAATGACATATGATTACAACAAGAATTTATAGGGTTAACAGAATCATCATCTAATTTGCTAACACTCGGAAAATGAAATGGGAACATTTTTAACACTGCTCATCCAATTATTTCCCTCAAAGCCTTTTTTGTAGATTTTATTAAGAGAATACTTTCTTCATGACACTTAATGTTTTACTTTAAGGAGGACCTGAGTATGAAATTGTTTTTCAAGGAAACAGGGGTTGTATTGGGAGTCAGTCCTGTAATACTCATGAGTAATATGTTAGTTCAAAAGAACAAAGGTAACATATTACTGTATTGTCCTTGATGTAGCATCTTGGGTTTTGTTTGGGGTTTCAGCCCTCATCCATGTAGGTTTTTCCTTCAGTTACTCTGATTTTCCCACATCCCAAAGATGTGCTGGTTAGGTTAATTGAAGGTTTCATATTGGCCTGTGTGTTAGTTTGGCTGGCAATGGAGTAGCACCCTGTTTGTTGTGTTGTGCTTACTGCTGCTGGGATAGGCTCTCAATCTGTACTAACCCTGACTTGGGTTAAGCAGGTTTGAGAATGTACAGTACATGTGTAAAAACCTAATGTCCGTATATGGATGAGTTAGGAAAACTCACATGGACACAGACAGAATGTAGAAACTCCACAGTGACAGACTCAAAATTTGAACCTTAACTGGTTTGGGGCCTTGAGATAGCACTGCTGATTATTCACAATGAAAAATAATAATACTTTAATTACCTCAATATTTCGGTATGAAGCAAACATACTGTAATTCCCATAAGACATCTCAAGTACAGCTTGATTTTTTTTCCTTTGTTCAAAGGACCCTGGCATGTGTTTCAACTGTCTTATTTCTGTGCGGAACTATAGCTTGCATATTTCAGCTTCAATTAAAACCCTCTTGCCCTTGCCGTAAGACATTCCCAGAATTCAGCCTGACATTTTTGTAGATGATTTTAGATTATTTAATGTTCTTTCGCTTAAGACTGTAGTTTTGCCCTGAATTGTACTAACCGATTATTAATAGTTTAATTGACAACTGTATATCTCATCCCAGTGTGTGTGTGAGTATGCCTAGTGCTGAACAGCCCCCCTGTTCTGGGTTGGTTAACTTTCTTGTACCCAAAGATGCCTAACTGGGAAAATGTTTTAGAAAAATTTATGGATTTAACTTTTTTTTTTTTTTTTTAGAATGCCACAATTTTAGCCTTAACGTGAAAGAAAGGCTAAGAATCTATAGCTCTTAAATGTGAACAAGGGGCACCGTTACACTTACCCTGAAATCAATGATCTTGAAATTTGCATCTATCATCATTTACTAAAATAAATCTGTAAAACAACTGGGGTATATTTTCTGATGCCAGTGTTCAGACTATTTCAAAGCATGTGTTCATTGCTTTGGAAAATACTCATTTTGTAGTAGGCTGAAGTCTATGCTGGGAACAATAAAGACAACAACCCTGGAGAGGATATGCTTTCATCACAGGGTACAGTTGTGCATGTATGCAGTAAGTCCAGAATACTATTGTATTTTGCTAGCTTCAGATATAATTATATAGTTCTAATGCCCTTGTTCTCACTTTTTTATCTTGTTCCCTGTTGCTTTTGATGCTTGCATCTTCATTTTTGTATGTATTTAATTTACTTGTAAGTCACCCTGGACATAGGTGTTTCCTAAACAATAATAATAATAAGCCCAGGCCAGGTTATAGCCACTTAGTAATCTAACATGCACATTGTTAAAATGAGAACAAAAGCAGAAGTATCTAAACAAGTGATACCAACAAGGCATGAATGTAAAAATGGTACAAATACATTGACAAGGCCAGGAATTAAACCCAAATCTCTGGAGTTTTGTGATACAGCTGTACCTCTGTGAAATTGGCATTTTCATAATATATGTCTATGTATAAAACCGTTGGATTTGTACAGCACAGTTTAACTCATTTCTACCATCACAATCTGTAAGTAAAAGAGATCTGACAAAATGGAGTGTTTTAATCTTTTTTATTAATGATGAGTCATCTCTAAAAAGACAGTTGAGCTGAATTAAAGGTAGTGTAAAATAATGTCCCAAGAACGAGACCTTTTGGGTCGACAGCCAGACTTAAGGCAATATACAAAAAGAAGACGCATTCTGCAAGCAAGAGGGAATATGTTTGCTCATGTTGGTTTGTAGTCTCGGGAAAGTGAGCCAAACAAACTAAAGATGACACCTTGGCTACACAGTGCTAATAATCATGGTTTGTTTTGTATGCAGGGTTATTCTGCTTCCCTGCATGTGTCTTCATGAGCCACCCACTGATAAATCATTTTTATGAAGACTTCTGTCTGATGATTTCTCAAGCTGACATAGAAGTGCCCCTTTTAAAAATGCCATCTGGTGGATTTTGACTGTTATAAATTTTTGAAATGCACCATATGGTAGTTTTTATTTATTGCTGAATCGGTGGACCTAGTTAGGTGCAATAGGTATCTTCATTCATTTTCACATATAGTGCATACATGAGCTGCACAATTTATGCCCTTTCCATCAATTTCTTTCACTGTTAAGTCTGATTCACTAGACCCATTAATGTGTTCTAATGGGGTTTTGTCAAGGCTCAATCAAAGATAATATATGCGGTATACTGTAATGGCAAAGCAAAAGCAAAGTTCTACAACATTTTTCTAAAAAAATAGAAGTAAACCTCACACCATAGGTCTAACAGCTCATACTAAAACTCACTTAAAGTAAATATTACTAAAACTTACAAACAGGGGCTTTTATGGGAAAGTCTAACTAGACTTTGCACAATAAGATACCACAAAGATTGCATGTTTTCATTAAAACCATATTTATATTCCTCAAATTGGAGGGGCCCTGTGACAAGCAATGATTTTCAACTTATGGCTACGTCACTTTCAGTCGGCTTTTCCTGATTCAGTATGCACATCTGGATAGACCAGGCATCTGTATCCTTAGTAACATTTTTCCCACTCCTTGAGGAAATTTCACAGACCAGTTAACAGTTCCTCCAGCATGTCCTTGGATCTGCCCTGGATCTTCTACCAGTGGACCATGTCTGGTGTGCCCATCTTGTAAGATGTTCTTGATTAGACTTGGTAACTCCAAAGCATTACATTTTTGTTTTTTTACCCAGTACAGCAGAGGTCATTGCCATCCTGAAACTTTCCAGTCATCACTTTTTTTTGATTTCTTCATACTTCACTTCAACCTTGTTTCTCTGTTTTCTTTGAGTCTTTCTTTCAGTCCCTCAAACTCAGAGTTCCCCTCATAAATATTATATAGTTTCAATAATGTTTAATGGTGGGTATGTGTTTTATATAGGGTTTGCAATTTTGCTAGCAAGGTAGGATCAGATCTCAACACCATGATACTGGATTAAGTAGGTATAGAAACTGCAGTAGGTAGAAGTAAAGATCAGCCTTAAAACCCAATATAGATTGTGTAAAGATATGTTTCACAGTTTTGTACTGAATTGCATGCTTTTTTACACAAATACTCATTATGGTTGGCCCAGGGGTACAGTAGTTACCACTGATGCTTCCCAGGTAGCACTTCCAGCCTTGTTACTGTTTGGGTGTTTTTTTTCCTCTGTGTATTCCAGTATGCATCCCACATCCCAAAGATGTGTAGTTCAGCTTAGGTTGACTCTAGATTCTAGGGTCTTATACGAGTAAATCAATGAGTGTATGCATATATGCGAGGGTTTCTTTCTGCCTTGTATTAAAAGCTGCTAGAATAGGCAACAGAGTGCTGTGTCAGATCAAAAAGGGATGAATGGATGGAAACACCTATAATTTGCATTCTGAAAAATAATCACTTATTTGTTTGCTATAGTAAATTACATTATCAAAATCAATTTGTCTCCCACATTTGTTACAAAAATACATAAAACTGGCTTACTTCACATTACTTTATGATAGTTTATTCAATATGAAAGCTACCTATTAACTCATTTATTGATTCTACCTTTTAACAAAATCCTCAAATATGGAGAAGCATATGAATGAAATTATTTGTATAAAGACAGCAGGAAAAATTGGTGAAACTGGGTACAAAAAATCCTGATGGAAAACCTCCTGCAATTCATAAGAGATCTGGGACAAATTATATTATATAGTGTCAACCAGGGGGCACACCACGTTCATAGACAGCCTACACTACAGGCACAAGGCACAAGTCCAGCTCAACACATGTTTTTATTTTACAGTGGGAGTTGTTTCCCAAGTCTCCCTAGCTGCACATCACATTATAAAAGTACAATAAACAAAGTCCATAGTACTTTCTTTTCACTTCATCTTTTCTTTTTTTTCCAACGCCACTCCTCTTCTGGCATCCTTCGTCCTCTTCCTCACAACTCTGGGTCTCCGAATGAAGGCAGGCCGTTCCTTTTATGATGCACCTGGGAGTATTCCACATGGCTTATTAGCGAGGTCTGGAATCACTCCTAAGTTTGGTATAAGCCCAACAAAGTAGGGCTCTGCAGCTCTCCCTGGTGGCTCTTACAGAATCCAACAGAGCTGTGCCATACTGTAACTCCAATGGAGCCCTGTGGGGAACCGAGGTGCCACTGCAACCCAGGGGGGCTGCCATCTAGCTCGCTGAGGGAGGCAATGCCCTGTACACATCTGCTTCCCAGGATCCTTCCATTACGACAGCCTCCCAGCTGGGACAGGTCCCTGGCTGTCCATCACAACACACACACACACACACATATATAACTATATATATATATATTATATATTGTATAAAGAGATCACAACACACAACCACTATCAGATTATTGTCATACAGTTTTTCTCACATTAAAGCTTAATTAATACATTTGAACTTTTAAACCCATAACCTTTGGAGCATCATTACATCATAAAAATATTTGAAATGAAACTCACATGGAAAAGAATATCTTTCTCTCCCTCTTGGGATCCCGGATGCCTTTGGCACTCAACTGCCATCAAATAAAACAGTTTTGTTAGGTAACAGGCACTCCTGTGAGACCTCTTTCTATTCTTTACTGAGTTCAAACAATAAAGCAAAAGCACGGAATTTGTTTCTCCAAAAAACAGAGTGACTTATAAAATGTAGCATGATCTTCTAGCATCAACTCGCATTGAAGGGGCCACTTCAAAATAGAAGTAAAAATGGAGCGAATCAGCAGTAAAAGTGCTTTGTTGGGAGGCTATCATTCTTTGAAAAGAACATAAAGATTACATTGCAAAGCCACTGACTGACTGGAAATGCTACAGTAATTTTGGTTAAAAAGGAACCACATACATAATGGTAATTCAGGGCATTAGTTTCAAGTTGGACTTAGGAAACCAAATGTTTTAAGCATCTACTGAAAATCAATTGCTTAAAAGCAAGCTGACAAAATATAAAAATTAAATGGAAATAAAATTGCCATGTGTCAAATAGTGGACAGGACATTCCTTTTGCCTTCAGAACAGCTTGGGTTTTGTGTAGCTTGAATTTATCAAAGGATTTTGGTCCTAATTGACTTGATAGCACCATACATTTCCTTCAGATTTTTCAGCTTCTCTTTCATGCTGTGAACCCCTTGTTGTACTTTGTCCTAATGATATTCTGTTGGCTTGAGATGTGTGGGCAGTTGCAAGTCATTAGATTAGACTGAATTCACTGTCATAATCATTGAACTGGTCAGACGATGAGTGCTTTGTGGCATGGTGCATTATCCTGTTTGAAGTGCCAATTTGAAGTGCTTGAAGCTAGGTTCAGTATGTTTATAAAGAAATGCCCATGGTCAGCAGCTTGGGTTAGATACAATGTGGCACTGAAGTAGCAAGTAGCTGGTATTAAGAGGCCCAATGTGTGATATAAAGACTTTTATCCCACACCTTTTCACTACCACCACAGTTGAAACAATACAGGATTGGTCGATGGATTCATGCTGTTTAAACCAAATTCTAACTCTACCATCCACATGTTGTGGTGGAAATTGAGATTTGTCAGAGCGCGGAACAGTTTTCCAATCTTCTATCTTCAGTATGTTGTCAATCTGAGACTCAAAATATAATAAAACATTAATGATTTTATACACATACTAGCGACTGGGAGCCCGATCGAATCGGGCTACAAATTCTACGTTTGTGAAATTCATACTTTCTCTGCAAAGAATTACTTGTTTTTTAAGTCCTTGAAATGATTTTGTTATCATGGCACTGATTTGTGCTTAAAATAGACCTTTTTGGCCGATGTAATGAAGAGCTTCCTGTTTAAACGGGGCTGCGAGACATGAACTCAGCTGTTCGCCGCACCTCATTTGATTTTTTCCGGTAAACAAATTTTCAAAACAAACCATATTTTATGACTCTAATCAGAGTCGGAGTAATAATTATATCGGCGTGGTCATTTTAGATCGGAAATCAGCTAAAATTTAAGCAGTGACCATTGTTAATACCCAGCCGTCGTTACTCAGTTTGCCAATAGATGTCAGAAGGATGGATGCCAAAACCGAACTGCCCAAAGATAGATTTCGTCATACCAAGCAAATGGCGATACGTTCTAAATTACTTACGGTTCCGGAGCTGTCAAAGGGTTTAAGTCAGTCGACGATGTTAGTCCTGGAAAGTACGCCCCACCAAACCAACGTTCCAAAAACCAACCAAACTTACTGTTATCTGCTTGAACCAACACCGACTTACTATACTTGGCCATCCAGCGGCCTCACTGAAGCATTAGCCAATTATGCAATACTGCGTCCGCGTTTGCCTCGTTATGTTCTAACTACAGAGGCAGAGTCCCATTGCATGGTTCTAACTTGTATTGAGTCGAGGTATTGACGCTGTGGTAGATAGGGGGCACTCTCGCTCCCTTGAACCCCTGTCCACGACTCCAGACACCAAGTAAAAGTCCTCCAATTGACTTTACTAAATCTCCACAGTGTACAAAACACCCTCTCCTCCACTATACTCATAAATCACTAACAATAATACACAATAAACCAATCCTTCAGCTCCCAGATGCGTTGCCACCCTTCCACCCAGCTCAGCTCACCATCTGGGAGCTCCCACAGTCCTTTTATAACTCCTGACCCGGAAGTGTTCCTAATCCCCAGTCCATGTGACTCTCAATCACTTCCGGGTCAGGTACAAGTTCTTTCCTTCACCCCGGAAGCACGTCATTCCTCTTGTCCACGTGTGCTTCCGGGGCGTAGGGAAAATATCCATTATTCCTCCCTGGAGCGTCCCCTAGTGGCCCCCATGGCATCCAGCAGGGCTGCGCATAAAACTACATTGTCCATGATGCCCTGCTGGTCTTCTGGGGACCTCCATGCTGCAAGGAGGGCTCCACCTGGCGGCTTGGGGGTATTGGCCGGGATAAACAGCCAGCCATCCACCACAACGCGAACACCATACATACGGATAGTATCAAATTATATATAAGGATAGTCATAGTCAGAGCTTCTTCCAATTAATTAGTCATGACTTTAGTTGTTTTATTTTAAAGAATGCTAAATTGTTGACATTTGAAATGATATTATTAATAATAAATTACCCTGATATAATTTGCAGCAGTGCTTATTTATACAAGACTTCATGACATGGAAACCGCAAGGGGATAAAATGTGCTGCACACACTACATAGTATACTTAAAATACCATATAGCAAAACATAACTTAATGATAGACAGAAAAATGTGAAGCGATATGTTAAGATAAATAGTTTAAATAAATTAGGTACCTAATGAACTAAAATGTCATTAATTAAAGAAAGAATGGTGTGAAAAAGTAAAAAGATTGCTGCAAGTATTAAGAAATATCAGCACCTTCCCCAATGTCTTTAACAAGATAAAAGAATGTTAAAATGATGATACTATAAATACAGAGATGAACAGGGCAATTCTGAGATTTTCAGAATAATCTTACTGATTATCATTTTCAGATTTTTCCTTCTAAAGATGGAACAAATATATTTTGGGTAAGCTTTTCTCCTTTAGAAGTATCATAAATGATGCAGCTAATATCCTGCCACCCTGGGCCTATCTGTATGGATCTAAACTCCTATTCTCCTGATAGTGTTCACTTCAAAAACACCATCAAGCAATCATCCTCTTTATCTTAAACCTGGGAAAACTATAGACCAGGAATCGTCAATTAGCAGCCCACTTGTCACTGGACTTATTCCTGCTTATTGCCACTGGAGGCTGGAGGGGCAAAAAGATGCGTGATCCATTAAACTGAATTTTTCCAGTCCCTCGTTTTGAAGGCTATTTGAATGCTTTCACTTACTTGACTTGCACTACATGAATTAGCTCAGCTTACGTGCTCATCTCTCCAATTCACATATCATTTTGTATTTTAGTTCTGCAGGAAGGAGTATAAACAGCAGATTAAATATTTTTAAAGTAATCTTTTTCAATATTTTCTTAACATTCATGAATCAGTGTTTATTGGTGATTTTATTTCCAATTTGGCCCCTGTAAATTTAGTAAGGGAACTGAGCTTTATTCAAGGCAGCTGCTCTGAATTGTGTAGTGGTATAAATTTACCCAATATTTGTTTTATTTTGTGTTTCTGTCTGCTTATTTTTAGGGATTTTTGGTCCACTTAAAAGTTTTGACACCTGGAAAATTCATTTTTTTATTTTTTACTTTGGACATCATTTCATCAATTACATTTTTTTTCAACCTTTTTTTAATTACATGATGCCATTTTGTTTTATAGGTGCTACTGTTTTATTTTTGGTAGCTGGGTGGTAGTCTAGGACAATTGTAAGTATGTAATGCATTACATGATTGTCACGACAGTATAAAGGTCTGTGTTGTACAATTCCAAAACTGTAGGTGCCTTAATGAAATCTCTGTACATTAGTGACATTTTGATTTAGTGTTAAGAATTATGACTTATTGGTCATAATTTTTAGCTTATGATTTCTGGTTAGCATGTTGGGTTTTGACAGTAGTTGCTACCTTTCCGGTTTTGACCTTAGTCTGTTTACTTGACATTATGATATCTCCCAGTCTATTTATATCTCTGTAATGTTCTCTGTCACTATTCAAATAAAACATGCAGTAGGTTGAATTGGAAAGCAATGAGAAGACAGACAATATGGTGAGGTGTCCTCATCTCATGAGGACATTGATTTCCTTGATGATGTTTAAAAAATTTTGTTGGTGTCTCACAAGGCTGACAGTGAGAATTAGTCTGGGACCCCTTTGGAAAAGAGCTATTATATTGTCCTTTAAAGGACCATTAACCATTACTTGTGGCTGTGCGTCAGCCCTTGCGTCATCACATCTCAGATGGTTCTAATACACTGAATCTATTAATGAAGATTAATGTAGGAGGATGTCAAACAACTAAGACTGAACAAAGGTTATTAATAGCATAGTGAAAAATAAATTGTGTAAATAAAGAACCTTTTGGACTTTAAAATACATTTTAGTGTGACTTCCTTTTTGGGGGGTTGACTTGTTGAGAGTTGGGGTGGCAACCTGAATAATATTCTTGATTTCCTTTTGGGCCAATGTAATGTATGGCCTTGCAGATTGGTTGATGACATTGTTCACAATTCGGGTCTTGTCCCTAGATATACTTTGGATAGTTACAGATGTTTTACTATGTTTTGCACAAATTGATAAAGAATGTTTCTTGTCCAAGGCTGAAAATTGACATTCTTTGTGAGATTCTAGTTTAAATGTCACATTTCCCAGTGTTGCTTTAGGTCATCTAAGGATTCTTTAACATAAGTTAGTAAATTCTGGAAAAGTTGCATATATCTTCATCGCTAAACAGAATAACTTTAACAATAGATATGGATAGGAGATTAGGAAATGTGTTCTATTAAGTGTTACTTGTAGATAGTTTTTGAAGTGTAATTGTGCAAAAGAATGCAAACCTATTTTCAATGTAGAGTTCTCTAAAGATCATGTGTGTATTAAACACAGTATACAGTAGGTGGATTAAATAAAGGATTGTCCTGCATGTTATGTTTTTAAGTATTTTCTTGTAAGTGTTTTCTACATTGTTGTCATATTTTGAGGGAATATTACACCCACAGCTTACTGAGATAATGGCAATAACTTGGTAAGTGCAAGAGCACAGGGTGTGAAGTCTGAAAAAGATTCCACTTCAATGGCTAACAAAGGCATATACAGTTTTTTGAGCTTCTACTTAGTTTTATAATAAATTATGCATATCTACAGCCCTGTTGTCCTCTTGCCAGTGTGGTTCTCTTTTTCCCTGGAGGTTTCACCCAGGGCTACCTGTGGCCTTTACTATTTTGGTGGTATCCTGAAACACTTGGCAGCTGGACATTTCCTTTCAGTGTTGAGGCCAGAAAAGCTAAGTAGGGTACAAACTGTGCAGATTAGTCATTTCAAGAAATGTTCTCATGCTACATTATTTCAGTAATAAGATAAATGCTCTTGAGAAGATTTATGACACTCAGATTATCTCTCAAGAAAAGTGACCATATATTTTATTAGGTTGTGTGTTTGAAACACCTGTGTTCATCTTTTTTTTTATGCTCCTGAAAGTTCTCTACATAGTGATAATATAATATTAATTTTTTTTTTTTTTTATTAATTTTATTACAATCAATACATAGCAATCACATTTTTACAAAAAAAAAAAAGAATTATGCTAAGAACAGATCGATCCCCACCCTTGAGAGAGAGAGCAAGCCAAATGGTGTAAAATTTAAGGCTTGTAAAAATACCTAAATCAACAAATTCTCTGTGCTTTATAAAATCATTTCAAAATATTACTGATTAGATCCTGCCATGTTTTGAAAAAAGTCTGCACAGATCCTCTAACTGAGTATTTGATTTTTTCCAATTTTAAATAATATAACACATCAGTTTCCCACTGACTTAAAAGAGGAGAGTTTGGGTTCTTCCAGTTTATCAGAATAAGTCTGCGTGCTAACAGTGTAGTGAATGCAATCACAATTTGTTTGTCTTTCTCCACCTTAAGACCCTCTGGAAGAACCCCAAACACAGCTGTTAATGGGTTAGGAGGGGTTGTGAGTCCAAGACTGTCTGAGAGGTAATTAAAAATTTTTGTCCAGAATAATGTTAATTTGGAGCAGGCCCAGAACATGTGACCTAGTGAGGCTGGAGCTAATTTGCAGCGTTCGCAGGTTGGATCATGTCCTGGAAACATTTTGGAGAGTTTTAGTCGAGACAGATGTGCTCGATATATAATTTTGAGCTGTATAATTGTATGCTTTGCACATATGGAGCTCGAGTGAATTCTCTGCATTGCTACTTTCCACTCCTTTTCTGATATATTAATTGAGAGATCATTTTCCCAGTGTCCTCTTGGATCTTTGAAAGGAAGGGATTGTAAAAGGATTTTATATATTGTAGAGATGGAGTCTAATTCCTTGAAATTGAGCAATAAATTTTCCAGCGTGGATGAGGGTGCAAGATGAGGAAAATCTGGAAGGTTCTGTTTAACAAAGTTCCTGATTTGAAGATAGTGAAAGAAATTTGTAGCTGGAATGTTAAATTTGGAATGTAATTGTTCATAGGATGCAAAGACGTTGTCTATATAAAGATCCCTAAGCAAGTTAATTCCAAATTTTTTCCAGATATTAAAAACTGCACATGTTTGTGAGGGTTGAAAGAGGTGGTTCTTTTGCATTTTAATATTAATATAATATTAAGATGATCCTGGCACCTGATTGTTAGGCAATGCTCAGATTCAGTTTGTATTGTGCATTTCCAGTTGTTGCACTTATATCAGAGGTTGTGTTTTAAGGAGGCAGCATTGTGATGCAAGCTGTGTGCTATTCTCTTTCATGACTAAACTCCTTTTTTCACCAAAAATATTTCAGTCTGCTTGTCAAAATATGTGTCAGAACAGGCCCCTTACCTATGACTGTGTTAATTATTTATGTGGGTACTAATATGGTGTCATAATAGATACTTAAGATCCAAAAAAAAGTTTTCAAAACAAGAGTTCAAATGCACCAATTGTTATCATATCTGTTTGACTGTCATTCTGTCTGCATCAAACAAGTGGATGAATTTTGTTAAAAAATTGATACACTTATTCATAAAGTAATTTTGCTATGACAGTTCTGTTTTTTTTAGATAACTGGAATAGAATGCACAACACATATTTAACATTTCAGCATTTAGCATTTCAACATTTTCCACGTTCAACAGCCATTAAGAAGGCTAACAGAATGTTAGGTTATATAGCACGATCTGTGGAGTACAAGTCCAAGGAGGTTATGCTCAAGCTTTATAACACACTGGTGAGGCCTCATCTGGAGTACTGTGTGTAGTTTTGGTCTCCATGCTACAAAAAGGACATAGCAGCGCTAGAAAAGGTCTAGAGAAGAGCGACTAGGCTGATTCCAGGACTCTGGGGGATGAATTATGAGGAAAGATTAAAAGAGCTGAGCCTTTTCAGTTTAAGCAAAAGAAGATTAAGAGGAAACATGAATGAAGTATTTAAAATTATGAAGGGAATTAGTACAGTGGATCAGGACTCTTAGTTTAAATTAAGATAATCAAGAACACAGGGATCCAGTTGGAAACTTGTTAAGGGTAAATTTCACACAAATATTGGGTAGTTTTTTTTTACACAAAGAACAATAGACACTTGGAATAAGCTACCAAGTAGTGTGGTAGACAGTAGGACTTTCAAAGCTTGATTTGCTGGGCTGAATGTCCTGTTTTCGTCTAGATTGTTCTAATTTCACAAACTCCCATTTAATAAATAAACACATTTGTGAATTTTCAGTATTGTCTGTCCTAAAACAGAGAAAAAATGTGTGCAACCTCAGTTGCTGAATAGTTTAATCTTTTCAATTTACTTCAATCAGCTTGAATATTTTCTTCTTTTACACAAGTGATAGCAACTCCTGATGGCAAACAAATTCTCAATACAAGTTACTGAAACACCAGCAGACGGGTGGATCTTAACATGTAACACACCAGGGACTAACAGTCAGCAACAGATTACACGTTACCACCCTAGCGTGGCAGCAAAAATAACCAGGGAGCAGGCAATCAACATTACTTCCTTATATACTACTACCCAACAGCAATGACCACATGTAAAAAGATGATAAAAATAGAAGTATATTAATAACAAATAAGTTGCACTGTTACTGTACCAAAAGTATTTACAAATGCCCCCTGCATTGCAATGTAATTTCCTATTAAATAATTAATATTACCACTAATAAAACAAACAAATCAGTCATACTAGTTGAGCAGCCACACACTGTTGAGAGAGCACTCTGGTAGTGGTTTCCAAAGTATAATCGGGTCACCCTGCCGGAATATCTTCAGCCAATTATTGTGTTATTTCCCAAAAGTACTGCAATTATTTAACAAAGATATTGCCTGGTCAGTAATAATATTATGCAAATGTGTGCTGTGGCTTTGTCATGACAGCTCTTGATGGAAATGGTTAAGCACGTGTGCAGTGTGCAATCAAGTGACAAATGTTATAGGTATACATTATTTCCTGCATGTTCTGAGAAGTATCTTTAATTCACCCACTTTGGGGGCTTAGGGAGTTAGTGATTATTGCAGCAACACAAGTGTAAGACAAAAAGCAAATCTGGTGGATGGTATGCCAGCCCTTTCCAGGGCATAAAGGAATGTGTTGCATGCAATCTAGTAACAGAAGTCTATAAATAAAGTTTTAGTTTAGTTGTAATCAAGTTATTTACAAATAGATATTTTGAAATAGTGTGATCTGGTGGCATAGTGTTTGTATTCATACTGTGAATCCTTGGGGGGGGGGGTCAAAATGAAAAAGGGGAATGGGTGTTATTTCACAGCACATGAAGGACTAAACATCTTTGTTTATTAAGATGTATTACTGACACATTTCCAGTATTCAATGTTAAAGAAGTTAGACTTATGCAGTTAAACACACTCACTGATACCAATCCATCCTGAAATAAACAGGAATAAAATGCAAATGTCATGCAGATCCTGGTGCTGTGAGGCTTGAGTGACATCTGTGCCACCACTCTGTCTAAATTTAAACTGCATTACTAATTTTCATCTTGATAAAAGGTAAACGCATACCTTTAACATCTATTCATGTCTTATCACTTGATTGTAACCTACGCGCCTGCTTAACCTCTCCCTTAGTAGTTACCAGCAGATGACCGAAGCACATGCATGTGGAACATTAACAGCACCAGGCAGTGTCTTTGCCAAATAATGCGATAACTCTGTAAAATAACACAATAATTATTGTAAAAGAATACATTTGTTCTGTGAAATATCACAATAAAAAAACTTTTTTGAGTGGCAGGAATAAGCTTCGGCACCAGTGTTCTCGAGTGTCTATCTATCTAATTGAAAGAATTCTGATGGATTGGTTTTATCAATGGGTTTGAGAATTTGCAAGACTTGAATTAGATTCTTGAGTCATCTTCTCTGCTCAAAACTACACAGATTTAACTTTCTTTGCTTGTCAGAGGAGTGCATACCCATTAGTTCTGGTACTAGCACATTATAGAGTCCAAGAATAATTTTATAATTTTTCATAACATAAATAAAATTTGCTGTTATCAGTGCTTTTGAACATTTCCTAAATTATCAGAAGGTTGTTTAACATAAAGCCCCAAATCGATTTCATTGGTTGTACCTTGTATGACAGAATTGTCCACCTTAATAATTATAATTTCTCTTTTTCCTGTACGTGACACTTTGCACCTTTTTACATTAAACCAGGGGTGTTTTTAGGATTTGATGGTATCGGGGTCTTTAGCCCCCTTTATGACTGTCTAGGGAGAAATGAAGAGCTGTCCCCTTGGGGTTTTGAGTGCATTGAGATACATATATAATATCAAAGAGCGGAGGGGGCTCTTGCGGTATTGAGTTTACTGTTATTCATTTATTGTCATAGATGGGGGGAAATTAATTAAAAAGAAATTAAAAGAGTGGCTTGGCACAATACGTCAGGAGCGCAGACATCTAAAGCCCGTTCCTTCTAACCTCACTTCATTCAACTGCAATTTCCAAATTAAAGATTGTCCAGGTCTTTTTGAATTCTTTTTGCTTCTAGTATTTGTTGTTTACCCAATTTTAGAGTCACCTGTGAAGTTTTTGCTTACTAACTTTATCATAATCCATGTCATTAATATCAATTAGAAAAAGTAATGGTCCAAGCACAGATCCTTGAAGGACTCCGCCAATTACCCCAACACATTGTTTTCTCTGTACTCTGTCTCTGGCCTATTGCCAATGCCCTTTACCTTCATTATTAATCTTCAGTACATTCTGTCTCAAAGGCTTATTGAAAGTTTAAGTAAATTATGTTGTATGCTTTGCTTTTGTCTACTGCTGAAAGAAGCCTTTCTTTAATTGTGAGTTACTAGCTTTCTGTCTGTCCAACATAAGTGCAACTTTCATCTCTTTTCATCCAAAAAGTTGCTATTGCCTACAAAATTATTTGCTGCTCAACTGATGGTTAAGCCTAGAAAAAAAAGGGTGAAGATCTGGTGTAAGGTGGTGTTACAAACTTCACACAGAGCCATAGCAAGGTTTGGACAGCCACCCTTATAACTGGTATCCTGGCTGCAATGTCGTAAAAATGAATACAGCACTGATGTGCACAAAACTGAGTCCAAAACAGAACTGGGGGAACAGGGAAAAGGTGGAGGTTTTTAAAGGGAAAGACAGGAATTGATGTCAAAGGGGTCGGGCTAGTGAAGGTCATCAACCATAGGCTCGAGCCTGGACGTGACATCCCAGGGGCCGGAGCTGGCAAGGTCTTCTTCCATATGCCCGGTCCCGGAAGTGACGTCAAGAGGACCAGGTGGAATCTTCCGTGACTGGTCTGCAGGAAAGGGAGAAAAAGAGTCAGTGCACTCTGTCACATCCTGGTCTGAATTGGAATTGCCCTTACTCAAGCCCTTTAGCTGCCTCCCTTGCATACGTGTGTGACAGTGGTTATTTCTTCTTTGCAATAATGTGGCAGTACTACAGGTCTGGGAAAAACGGTTAAGCCACACTGTCCCACACAGAATTATTTATTTACTTTAAGTGGTGTCCTGTGGATCAATTTTGAATGAAAAATGTGTTTGTCAAATGGTGCAGTCACAAACATACTGTACACTGTATACAAATTACCCATGGTGCATTCCGAACAAACGTGTGCCGGCAGAAAAAACAGCAGAAATGTAGTAGTAAAGACTAAAATATTGCTCTGAGAAATTTTCTTGACCCATGTTCAATCACATAATATTCTTTTACAATTTGCAGCCCTTTAAATTCTGCTCTTTTGTAATTATTCCAGATACAAGGTGACAGTTCTGTCATTATGACATGGCATTGTCATAACATGCTAGGAAACATTGGTAGCTATGGAAACATAAGAAATTTTTTAAACAAGCTAAAATCCAGTAGAATATTTGTCTTCCCTGCAAGAAGGAAAGAGTGAAAGATGTGAAGGCAGTAGGTTTATTGCTTACAAAGGCATATTATATACAAATTTATCCCAAGTCTATTTTTTCTGAAGTATGCATACTCAGTTTTTTAATGTGAGCAAACCACTTGAATCTGCTGTAGTAATTAAGCAGTCACATGATCATTGATCTGCAAGGTGACCAGTTGCTTGATAGTTCTTGATTCATTAATACACAGTATTGTCTTTTGAAGTTCTGGTATCACAATTAAACTTAAATAATGTAGAACATAGATGGAAACTTTAATTGTAACAAATGACCTGCTGTAGGGACTGTTTTTGTGTTTTATTTTTTTATTTGTTTTTATGGGGATTGCTGTATTTCCACTCTTCCTTGCTCCTGCAAAACTTTGCACCAACCAGATATTTTACATTGTTATCTATTGTTATTCTTCCTCTGTAAAAAGAAAGCTAGAATTTTTTTTCTAATCCATTTCTGTTGCATTATGGAGCAGAGCAGTAACCCTAGAGAGAAACTGAGATGGTGCTATTAAATATTAAGCAGCAACTGTATTTGGATTGCCTCAGGTTAGAGAAACACAAGCAAAGAGATTCACCAGCTAGTGGCACAAAGTAATCCTTCTCCTCCCCATCTCATACACCGTGTCTCACAGCCTTTTTTCCAATCACACTTGGAGCCCTGACTGTTTGATTTCGGTCAAGAAAATAAGGGAATTATGCACAAATTAAACATTGATGTTTTTCTATTATTTATTTTAACATTTCAGCTGATGGACCACTTGCCTCATTCAGCTATCGTGCTTAGAATAGCAGTGCGTTTTCATTGCATATCAGCTTCAGCGGAGGAGGGAAGTCGACATTATGGGGCACAAGTTAAAAGGCATGATGTAAAGGGCTTGTTAGGTTAGGTGGCCCAGAAGTGAATTTAAGTCCCTTATCTCTCTTGCCTTCAAGCACTAAGTTTTAATAAAACTGCAGAGATTGGTTCCTGTTCAGTCTCTGCTTTGCTGACTATTGTGGTTTGCAATGAGAATCTGCAACAGCTCTGTTTTTCCAATTAGGTGTGAAGCAGTACAGTATGTTACTGTGAATTCATCACTGTAGTACCTTATTTAGTCATTTTAATTCATGAGGTACCCATAAGAGGATGGTGTTCATTTATCTTAAGTGTCTCATATTAAGTTATTAATACTATTAGGACAGAGACATGATTACTTTAAATAGTAATTTTGGATGGTTGTATTAATACACTAAATACTGCTGTGACGTAAAACAGCTAGAGTATGAACTGATATGAAAATGGGAAAATAGAAAAGCCTGGGAAAAGGGATGCTTACCATTTCTCTATGAATAGATTCTTTGCAAAGGGAGAGAAATATATGACCAACCAAAAAATGCATCACCATAACTGTAAGTATTATGTATATTCTAGTTGGACCACATTTTATTATTTTGCAAATTTGTGCTAAATTCATTTAAATTATTTTTTACCTCATTAAGCAACATTCAATACCCCACAATGACAATATATTTTTTGCAATATATACTAGGTAATAAAAAAACTAAGGTCTGTGTATCAAGTCCCCCAGAACAATTGATCTGTTTGTCTTTGGTGATATGACACAAAAAGGGAGTGGGAGTGTGAGACACACAAAGTGGAGTAAAGGCGCATGCTGAGAGAGTCGCCTTCAAAGAAAATATAACAGCCGACAGGAAGGTTAGAAGAGGGTTAGAAAGGTACCTTGAAAATAATGACAGAGGAGCAAGGTTTATGGGAACACACTCAAGAAGAGGAGTGCTGGTAAAGAGACGTAAACACAAACATGAATACAAAGGAAAGGTGCATAGGGCAAAAGATAATTAAAAATATTTGCTATTAGCTGTTTTTGATTGGTACCCTGGCTAGTTAAAAATCAAAACCTGAAATATCACATTGGTTCAAATATTCACACCCTTTCACTATGGCACTTGCAACCTGGCACAGATAAAATCCCATTATCTTTATCATCATTGAGATGTTTGTACACCTTGCTTGAAATCCATCTGTGGCCAATTCAATTGATTGGACATGATTAGGAAAGGCATTTGCCTTTCTATATAAGTTCCCATAGTTGAACATGTGTATCAGAGCAAAAACCAAACCATTAAGTCAAAGGGAAATGCTTGCAGAGCTTATAGACAGGATTGTGTTTAAGTACAGATCTGGGAATGGCTACAAAAATTTCAGCGCATTGATGTTTCCCAACAGCACAGGCATATCCATAATTTTTTAAAAAGGAAGAATTTCAGAGCATCCATGACTCTTGCTAAAGTCCAACCAAACTGAGCAATAAGGAGAGAAGGGCCTTAGTAAAACAGGTGACAAAGAACCTGATAATCACTCTGACTGAGCTTCTGAGAACCCATGTGGTGATAGGAGAAACTTTCAGAAGGACGACTATCACTACAACACTCCATTGATCTTGACTTTATGACAGAGTTTCCAGACAAAAGCTTCTCCTCAGTTAAAGACACAAAATGACACCTAAAGGGATCTTAGACTGTGAGAAGCAAGATTCCCTGGTTTGATTAAAATACAAGATTGAACTCCATGGGCTCAATTCTAACAGTCATGTCTGGAGGAAATCAGGCATTACTCATCACCTGTGTAGTACCATTCTAATTATGAAGCATGGTGATGGCAGGGTAGCAGGGACTCAGGGATTAGCCATGTTAGAAGGAAAGTTGAACAGCACAAAGTACAGAGATATCTTTAATGTAAACCTGATTCAGTGTGCTCTGAACTTCAGACTGGTCCAAAGGCTCACCTTCCAATAGGACAATGACCCTAAGCAAAAAGCAAAGACAACACAGGAGTGGCTTATGTGTATTGTGAATGTGTTGTGTACGGGTGGAATGACACTCACGGACTTCAAGGAAGTGTTGGGGTGCCTGCATGGTCACCCCTTTCAATCCTAAAACAAATAATATTAAAAATTTGGGTCCAAAATGCCCTTCTATAGGGCGGCCACTCTCTTATAGGACCCTGGCCAAAATGGGCCTGTCCTCCTCAGTCTGGAGAATTGAGTGTCAGAAACACTCTTTGGCCAAATTTTTCTTTGAGAGGACAAGGGAAAGAAAAAGAATGTAATTGAGTGCTGGTGTTATTAATTTTTGAAGAAGGTTTTTGGGCCAAAAATATAAATAAAAACATTGTCCTTTTGGACAATTCATTTTTTTCAATTAAAGTTTCAGTTTATTTTATTATCTTAACTAAGTGCAGATGCAAAGTACTATGACATGTTTACAAATGAATGCAAATACTATGTAAACTTTAAAATTTACAAATTAGAAAATGAGTAGACACTGACAAGTCACTTGTGTTTGTATCAGTTAAAGTGTGGTCTACAATATGTTTGTTAAGAAATATGAATATAAATAAAAAATATTAATATTTTTGGATGTATATTCTCAGGTGATCTGGATTATTTTGTCTACTGTTAGTGTTGTTCTTTACTATGTTTTTGAATTCACACACACAGCTGGAAAAATAAGAGATGGCAGGACACACTGTACCACAAAGTAGTACTTAGTTACCACAATTGCCTTCACTGCAGGCCAACTCTGAGTTTCCCCACTAAATTAAATCCTCTCTTTCTCGAATCCAGTCTCTGTCTCATGCCAATATAAAGTATGGTGTGTCTGTGATCACACTGCAATTTTGGGTTGAAACAAAAGCTCTGTCACTGTTCAGCATCTAGGCAGATTCCATGGCAGGTGTCAAAATCAGTCAGCATTCACCACAGGAACTTTTGTATGAAGAAAAAGTTAATTGGTTATACTGTAATGGTTAAGTTGGGAACACTTGTTTTAATAAAAACTTGAATTTGAATGCTTTCTTGAGACCATAGATGCATTCAAGTAACATGAGACAAGAAATCTGCAGAACAAGGAAGAGCTGAGGAAACAGGGTGCTTCTTTGCATTTTTGCACCCTACTTGATAGACAAGGGTTCAGATTGTTTTTTTTCTTCTTGTCTTTAATTTTATTTGAGTGCTTCATATTCTCTCTGTGTTCCTTCCTTTGTTCTACTCATTAAATAAATAATTTAATTTCTGTATATTTTGGGCCCCTAGGCCTCTGTTAAAAATGCCCCTCTTTAAGGCAATATACATTCAACATGTGTGTTTATTCCATTTATAATACACAAAATATAATTAGATTATAATTAACCGTATATATTATAAATTATAATTAGATTAAATATACAAATTATACAATTAGATTTTGTGTGACTTTAAATAAAGAATTGACATCTGAAATGTTGGTATCTTAGCTTTAAAAGAAGCAGGTGCTTTAGCAAATCAAGGAACACTAAAAAGAACAAAATACTATCCAATGTGGGGTCCTCGTCCACTGTATGCAAAACACACATTCACAGGTAATAATTTGATAAAACAAAAAGGTAGATAGGTCTTTTTAGCATCACTTTGATGGAGTTCATCTTTAATGAGGCTTCTGCTAGCTTTCTTACTAAAGCCATTTATCTGAATTATAGTATTTGCAAAGGTCAGTGTCATATTCAAGAATATAAAAAGAACAGGTAGATGAATGATTATTACACATATGCAAAGGATATATTACATTTTATGGATGTACAAGGTACTTATTCCTCATACTTCTTAGACGTAAGGCGGCAGCTCCGAAATATTGCCAATCTAAATATCTTGAGATGCTCACTTCAAGATGCAGTTAACACATTTCTTGCAATAAGTGTTCTGTATTTATTGAAGCTTTACTTTTTAAATGGCACATTTGCTTTCTCGGAATTCAAATAAGATAATGAATGTATCTTTTTAGTAGTAACTGCTGATGTAATAGGGTGCAAGGGTAGCTTAACCATGATTATGGAAGAAGGCATCCTGAGAGGAAAAGGGAAAAACATTTTTTCATTGCTAAGTAATGATTATACCTGATTTAGCACTGTAAAATCAATTTTAGCTAGATGGATTCTGTCTTTCAGCCTTCAGACACTCTATGTAAGTAGCTTCCCATTTTTCCTTTTTTTGTTAAAGCAAAGAACCCAAGAACCCATTCTTAGCTACACTGTTCCTCTAGATGCTTTTTATGCATTAACTAGTCCTCTTTTTCACATCTCCAAAAAACAAAACAAAAAAGAGAGCATTGTAGAGTATAGAGTGAAGAAAAAACTATACCCTTCCGGAGAACTACATGTTAGGTCAATTGGTAATTCTGAATTAGACAAGTGAAAATTTGCCTGGGTGTGTGCCCTGTAAAACCCAGGCTTGAGTCCAGCCTTGCACTTAATGCTACTAGGATTGGCCAGGGCTTTCTCTGGCTCTGTAATGGATTAACTGAATTATGAATCAGTTACACAGGCAGGAGTACATATTGCTAGATGTGTCGGGTCAGCTACATAATTTAATTGTTTAGATATGTCCTTCAAAAAGGGTACTTTAGCACCCAAACTGTCAAATGGAGAGTTGTACTTGCTGCAGGAAATTCATGGACACAAATATTTTGACTGCCATTTTAAATTCTTTTAGAGTGATAACAAGGTTGACAGTTACTGACCCAAGCAGCTGTAGTACGCTGCACCATAGCTGTCTTTGTACTGAAGAACAGAAAACCAGCTGTGTGTGGTACAAGACAAAGCATACATGACGTGAAGTGAATGTGACATGGGTCTCATCTGCTCCAAAAGAAAACTGCAGGTGTCTCATTTTAAGGAATGGAGTTTAACAGGGACTGTTGACGTTAACAGGTCGGAGAATCCAAATAGTACACACTTAACACTACTTGTGAAAACGCAATCTGAGCAGCTGCAGCTCTACAAATTCAATAAGAAGCCCATGGTCACCTTTCAGATCACTTCACTTAAATGTTCCTGTTATAAGAAAAGTAACACATTGTTATATGCTTAACTATGATTGTTTTTTTGCATTCATCTGAATACTATTATTTACTATTATCTGAATATTATTATTATTACTATTATTGTCAACATTATCATCCTTATAATTTTCTGTATTATTACATTACTATACTGTAAAATTACTATATAATTATTATTAATTAATAGTAAACAGAATATTAATAGTGTTATACAGTATTACCTGAATAGTAGATGTGGTTTAAAACAACATAAAAAAAAGTTTCAGTAACATAATATATAGGATTGTAGGTTTGTAGATTGTAGAATATAGTTTTTCAAATGTTGTCCTAGATCAGAGGATCTCAAACTTAGCCAAGCCAAGATCCTCCAAATTGTTGTACCATCTGCTCAGACCCCCACTATTATAAACTCAATACAGCAAGACTGAGAGTCTTGATTATTATTAACACAAGTTGCATAGCAAGAATTTGTATAATAGATCTATTAACCAGAGCAAATGCTTAGCCATGGGTATGTGATGTTTAAGCCAGTAGTTATCCACCTTTTCTCTTGGTGTACCTCCTCCAGGAACTCAAATGTTTTCAATACCACCATTTTTACAGTCTTAAATTGCTAAGTAATGAGCTCCTACTAAGAACAACTAAGGGTGACTTTTCTTTAAGCCCCCATCCCCAATATTGTATTTAAATAAGTTTCTTTTCATTACCTTATGTATGCAGAGTACTTTTTTAAGAATTTTTAGAAATCTAGACTGTAACCACCCCAATGTGGTTTGATATAGAATGAAAATAAAAAACCCTATAATTTCCAAATTTTAAAAAATTATGCTAATTCAGACCAAACAAATTAGAGATATTTTCCTAGGATATCAGGTTAAAAAAAAGGAAAATAACTCACAAATATAAGTCAAATTGCAGTAGGGTCTTTATCTCAGGTTCTAGTTTTGGTAAATTTTAGCTGGCGCCCTGCCCAGGAATTGTTCCTGCATTGCACCCTGTGCTGAGTGGGATTGGCTCCGGCACACCTCCATGACCCTGTGTTAGGATATAGCGGGTTGGCAGATGACTGACTGACAATGCTGTTGTTTAGCTTTTTCTTCTATCTATTTTTTATAGGAAGGACAAAGGTTACCCAATATTAATTCAATCCAATTCAGATATTTTTTGTATAGAACTCTACACTAAGTGACAGTGCAGTGTTCTGTGATAAGTTTTCGCGTAAATTCAAGTATAAATCTTCCAAGTAATTAAATATAAATATATTACACATAAAGACACACATTTGTTAAAAGACACAGATGAGGAAGTAGAAGCTGATTAATGTACGTGGAAACTAATAATATCTGGCTATTATTTAATTATTGACAATATGGGACAGGAAAACAAAAACTCCAGTCAGCAGCATTCCTGGAGAAAACAGAAAATCTGGGGATGGTCCACAGTTAGTTATCATACAGAAATTCAACACCAAAGTCAGACACAGTCACAGTCCTAGAGGCCTGGGTGAACAGGCCACCCATACCCTCCCAGACGTTCTATAGTACAAATTTTGAACAGGGCCACCCCAAACTGATGACAGAATCTTTAAATCCAATTATTCCATCGCTCCCAGTGTCTGAGATGAGTTTTCCATTGGCAGCAGAACAGCTTATGAGTAGAGCAGTGGCACAGATTGCCACATGAAGATACAGAGAATAGAGAGGACGGTTAGCAACGGTTTATAAAAGTTGTATTACTTAAATTTTTGTACAGATAACTAACAAACAGAAATACAATATGCACCATTAATCAGCAGCTATAATCATTGAGTATGTTAGAGTAGTCTTCAGCCTGGATGTAAATGTTGAGACTGAAGCTTAATTAAGCTTAACTCTATCCAAAAATAATACTGCTGTTCATTAACAATAATATGCAGTTAAATTAAACTTAATATATTTTTATTTTATTAACAGCAATTGCTAATGTTTTGCTATGGAATATACTGATGTTGACCATATTTTCACCTTAAGACATGCCCGACATTGCTCTGTTAAGTTGTCCTTACTAGTCTATCACACAAATGCAACTGCAGTCCTCAGCTCCTGTTTTGGTCACTATCAGGATTTACTAGGTTGACTGCTTCTATGGTTGAAAGGCTTCATCCCTACTGTTATTTCTTTGGCCTCTAAACAGTTTATTAGAAAGAGTTCAGTGTGAAGCAGAGAAGTGAGTTCAAAAGTTTATTCTTTTATTGACCCAGAAAAGAATAACATTTTTAATCTAAGATTCCTAATGTCCCAAAAACAGAAAGAGAGTTAATGAAGGTGATCATAACAGTACATCTTAGAGCAGTGCTAGGTGTCTAGGTGAGCTGATAGGTCTTTGATCTAGCATGGTCTGTGGATGAATATTGACAGGGCAGAGAGACGAGCAACTGCTGGCATGGCCTCATATTTAAGCCACCCTTGCTCTTCCTTACTGTCATTATGGAGCAATGGTTTATTGTAGTTTAAGGGCCAACTTCATTCCCATGCTCTGGCATATATTACTTATTATTTGACTGTTGCCTTTATCCAAGGCGACTTAAAACATTTGAGGTACAATTGATTACATATGTTTTGTTTTTACAACTGGAGTACTGGTGAAGTGACTAAATACCAGGATTTGAACTCAAAACCCCAGACTTTGAGGTTCTAGGTCCAAAGCCTTAACCACTACACCACACTGTTTGCCACACATATATCTCTGCACCCATCCAAACTAGGCACAACCTTTGTTCTCCAAGCACTGTTTTTCTACCTGTACTTCTGGGCTAGGGCAAAAAGTGTCCTTTGTCTTTTTTGCAGCTTTAGTCTATGCTATAGCTTATGAAGGGTCAAGTTCCTCTTCCCTCTAGTGTTGACTGGTTCTGTAGCCAGCAGCAGTGCATGCATGGCAAAAAACACTTTTTATGAGATTCAAAATTTTTCTAATACATTCTTGATCACTATGAAGATATACTCCCAACCTTTATATAAAAAATGCAGAATTTAAAATCTAAAACAACACACCAAAGTTTATTCCCATATAAGTTAACTGTCATTTTTGTTCCTGAATGTATATTCTCTTGCTGCAAATTTTTAAAACTGTTCTAAAAGTGATGGTAGGCCAAATAAGTTTACCAAAACAAACAAAAAAAAATAATACTGTAACTTTAGGAGACCAGACCTGAAAGAGAGAGAGAAACGGACACGCTGTGCAGTATGCTCATTCATAGAGAGGTAGGGGCTGAGAAAGAGGCACTTATTTGTTAAGATGGTCTCTTTAGTAAAAATCCATGGCCTTGGAGTGTGACTCCCAGGGAGCCTCAGACTTCGCATGTATCAATTTAAGGAGGGAAGTAGTGAGAGGAAGCTGTTAACTCAGACTTCATGTGAACATTGGGGGATTTCAAACTAGTATGGCTGGTGAACACAGAAAACAAAGCCAATTTGGAGAGACAGCAGTGGAGACTCACAGCAGGAGGACTATGAGTTGCAGTGGTGGATTTGAAGCACAGCTGAGCTTGGGGACTTGGGCTCAGCCACTGTGTAATCAACAGCCCTTTTAAAGCCCACCTTTCTTCCCATGTTTTTTTTTTTTTTTGTTTGCATACCATTGTGTACCACCTAGCAACTGCTCACGTACAACTCTGGTTAAGAACCACTTCTAGGCTATAAATACATTGATAAAGGACTACGTTTATCAACCAGTCAAATAACATTTTGGGTTTTTTATTTAAAAACTATGTGATACAATTGCAAGACAACCTTTTAAATTGGAATTGAACATGAACCTCATTAGGACGGCTGATGCCTCCCAAGAATTCCTTGGCAGCCTGTAGTTTGAAAGCCATTGTCCTAGAGTTCATTGATACTGTCATATATCATACTTGGTAGAACATTATTCAAAGCTTTGCATTATGTGCCAAGCTAGCTGATACTATTCCCTTTTAAAGATTTTGCCCACATCTGACTTGACTAAATGTCAGGATTATAACAATATTGGTTATCCTCCATCTGGAGCTGATTGCAATTAGTTTGATTGTTTCCTATCAAAATGTTACAAGTCAAGATCTATATATGAAATAATTTTAAAATACACTTTACTAAATATCCTCTTAAACAAAGCTGTTCTGGTTAATGACATTATTTTACAGATGGACCCGTTTGAAATGACTGGCATGTTATTGTGCCAGCACTCTGGCGTAGCATAGCGCCACTTGTCTGAGTTTTTTTTTTTTTTTAATCACAGGGCAACTAAATTGCCTTGATCACCAGCGAGAATCTGGGAACAAGAACAACAGATGGAGTCCCCAACACATTTCAGAGGCCAAAGAAATCATGCATAGAAATCTGTTTTTAAATTGTAGTTAGTGGAGGACATAAAAAACTACTGTACAAAACTCTATAGGAGATACCAGCTTTGAATGAAAAATAACAGCATTTCTAAACAGGGTGTTTTGTAAAGTATTTGCGATAGTCGAAAGTTTTCTCTGGTTCATAAATGTGTGCAGAAAAGGACCAGGAATGGAGTTTTAAATGTCATTGATTTGTATAGCAAATGATGATTCACTTGAGCTAAATATCTTTGTCAAACTCTGATCCTTGGTACACAAAGCATAGCTGCTGTGACCATCAGGGGCTGCACCAGCTCTCCAAATGTGACTCAAACAGACATCAGGCTCAAGTGCAGCAACTCACACAGGTTGTATTTTGATGTGGGAAGCATTTCCCAAGTTTCTCTCCAATGCTCAGCACAGTACAGATTCACCAATACACACAGAACTTTCTTTTCTTCTTCTTTCTCTCTTCTTTTCTCTCTCTCTGTCTATTGTCTACCTCCACTCCTCCCAGCAAGCTTTGTCCTCTTCCTCCCGACTCTGGTTCCTTGAATGAAGTGAGGTGCTGTACTTCTGAGCACTTCAGTTGGCCCATCAGTGTTATCTGGAAGTACTCCCAGGTGTGAAGGAAGTGTGACAAAGTAGGGCTGCGCGGCTCCCCGAGATGGCAGCGGGAGTCGGGTGGCTTGGAAGGTGGATTCCCCAGCGTGAGTGTCCTGGCCATTGGGGGAAACCAAGTCTCGGTCTGGAGAGTGCTGAACCGAAGCCAGGGATCAGGAAGCCTCCAGATCAGAAGGAAGGACAGCTGCAGGTAGGGTGGCTCCCCTGGTGCATAGTCTGAATGGGAAAAGCAGGGGAGTCACCAGTTAAAGAATGTACCAGGCTTTATTTTAAAGAGACTGCTTCATGCCATTGTTTTAACCTCGTTTTTAAAGGATTTTTTTTTTCTATTGAGTTTTAACCTCCCCCCTTTCACACGTTTTTAATGGATTATTTATTTAATAAAGACTTTTAGTGATGCGCTGCACTTATTTATTTGAACACTTTGTTTTTGTTTGCTGGATTTTAAATAAAAGCACTTGGCAATTTTGCACCATCGCCTTACTTCATTGTTTGTGCCTCACTGTACAGCTCATCGGTGACATTACCAATGGTGTCGGGTTCAAGGGCTCCCAGAAGCTGAATGGGAGTGTGGAGCGAACATGCATTGTCACAGGCCCCCATGGAACCCAGCAGGGATGTGCTAAACTCCAACTCCCAAGGAGCCCTGTGGGAGTCTGATGCACTGCTGCAACCTAGGGGGCTGCCATCTAGTGTTCCAGGGAGGCATATCTACTCCCCTGGTCCTTCCATTAAGGAAGTGTCCCGGTTGGGAAAGGGCCCTGGATGTCTGTCTCACTGGTTACATTTAAAAAACCTCACACAAATGAATAAATAAATGAATGAATGTGTTAAGTATGACAAAGACATAATATTACCAAGTTTGCTTATACAAGTTTTTGTGCATTCATCCATTCTCAAATCTAAAAATGTCAAAAACCCTTAAATATATAAATAATTATATTCTTCATATAAATTTTCAAGCCTCAATATTATGCAGGTTAAAATAAGAACCTCAAGAGCATATTGTATCCATATCTTCTAAATTTGCAAATTATAAAACTAATATTGTGGATAGTGTATGGGCTTAGCTGGTATCCCAACTGCAATGAAGATTGGTCCTTTACCATGCCAGGGAGGCCATTATGGACAGATGCTGCATATTGATGCGCTCCCTGCCGGGATGAATCCTATTCCCTTTCCCAGCTGGAAGAGTATATAGTAGATGGACTGGGGTAGACGGCCTACTAAGAACAGTTCATCCACCAGTATAATGAGTGGCAGTGCTCCTCAGGCATGGCTCCAGTTTAGACGATGGCAGGGTTGCATAGAACTTGTAGTTTAGACAGCTCTGTTGGGTTCCCTGGGTGTATGCACAGAGCACAGCTGGGAGCGGACTTATCCATTTTATAGAGATTCGTGCTGGCCTGTAAGTGCTTGCTGGTGGTACTCTTGTGTCCAGCATAAAAGGAGCCGCCTCATCCTCATTCTGGGAATTGGAGCGGGGAGCCTGCTGTAAAGATTTGAGATAGAATCATATTTATCATGAAAAAGAACCTGTATTGTGAATATAGGGTCTTTTGAACCTGGAGTGGTGTTTGTGCACTTGTGGCTGAGGTTTGGGATTCTGAGATGCCCTCCAAAAGTCAGTGAGTGCTATATACACACTGCCTTGATAAAAAGTCACCTCCTGGATTTAACAAAGCAAATCGGTAAGAGCCTTCCATTGGATAAGTACTACAGTGATTAATATGTTTCATTTGGCAACATTTCTTAAACAACCATGTTGGAAGACATATCTTGTGGTCATGGAAAAGATGTTACGCTGTTTCAGAAGGGTCAAATTATTAGCCTGATTTAAGCAAAGAAAACAACCAAGGAGATTGCTGAAACTAAAATTGGGTTAAGAACTGTCCAAAACATTATTAAAACTTGGAAGGATAGTGGTAAACCATCATCTTCAAGGTAGAAATGTGGTGAGTAAAAAATCTTAAGTAATTGTGATCACTTTGTAAAATCAAATTGTAAAAAATCAACAGTAGAACTTTTGGCTATGTTTAATAATGAAAGTAAGAGCATTTTCACACACACACAATGTGAAGAGAACTCAAGGTGCTAAGACTAAACAGCTGCGTACCCCAATGAAAACTACTTATCGTGAGGTTAATTGGTAAAACGGGTTCAGTTTGCTAGGATCATGAAGACTGGACTCTGGAACAATATGAACAGATTTACCCTGTTGCAGAGTGATGGGTAAGAAGAGAGGTGGATGAAGAAATTTGGTACGCGGGTTCCCAACCCTAACTGAATCCTACTTACATACATATATAAGTCCATAGCCTGCAGCTCGGTCACCATGTGAGGCGGAGTTGTGTCCCCCATCCCCACGCCTCCCACATAGTTGGCTGCCTCCCTATATTGCGCCCCCCCATCCCCACGCCTCCCACTTAATTGGCTGCCTGCCCATATAAGGCCGTCCGTCGCTCAGATCTCTTCATTCCCTTCCTTGCTTCGCAACAGTATTCATGTCTCCCTGCTGATAACTGCAGCCTTTTTTATTAATTCACGGCTTCTACGCTGTTATATTGTGCTGATTACTGTAGCCTTTTTATTTAATCCACGGCTTCTCCACTGATTTATTGTTCATTTATTATGCGTATAGTTATTGTGTAGGTATTTTAGACATTGTTGAGGTACCCATTTCTTTTACCGTTCCAACAGTACCCCCATTAACATGTCTATTGAGGTGATCACTATCGATCAAAGAACTGTCACTTACCGAGTGGTTTCTATGCCCAGAGATGCCACCTACCTTTTCCATTCTCTTTGTTACATATTGCACGGCCATATCAGGCTCACTCTTGATATCCGGAGGAACATTGTGTCTTATGTATTGAATGACTGGGACAGGTTCAAGGTGTGGACTGATGACGGTACAGGAGATAATTATACTATACAGGGGCACTATAAGAGTGAAATGCTTAAGCCCTTCACCTATGCTTCTGCATGTGAGTTGATGGCTGCCGCTGAATTGTTCGGTTGTCGCTTTAAAGTGTACCGAAATGGCCAAATATTTTACACCTTTGGAGAACCGACAATGCCTCTTAAACATCTTAGATTCACAGGTGACGATTTGAGTAGTGGACACTTTGATGTTTATGAATGTTTCAACTCTCAAAAGCTGGATGCGAAGTTATCGATGAAGCCAGCTGTATGCTTACAATGCTTGACAGATGCCAAATGTCACTTCAACACAAGTCCTGCAAATACTAAGGTAATTGAAACACCGATTATGACAGCAGCAATCCAAGCTGTGAGAAAACAGTAAAAAGGAGGCGTGTCAGATGTCGTGTTACATTTTCTGATGCAGCTAGACGGAAACAACTTTGTGACGCTGCTGCCAAATACTCGCAGGCAAATCCACAACTTAATAGAGACACTGCCGCTAAATACTCGCAGGCAAATCCACAAGTTCATAGACACGCTGCTGCTAAATATTCGCAGGCAAATCCACAAGTAAATACCGGGAATGCCTGTTAAACATCTTAGTTTCACGAGTAGTGATTTGGGTAGTGAACACTTTGATGAATGAAACCTGTTATCTTTACAACGGTTGACAAACACGGAATGTAACTTGAACACAACACGTCCTCCAAATACGAACCTGATTTAAAGAAATAATGATAATCAAATCCTTGATGACTCAACAGTGACAAAACAATTACATTGATAATTATGTTACGTTATTTTTAAAATGTTTCCTTTTCTTTTTCATAACTTCTTTAACACACTATTTCTCCGCTGCGAAGCGGTATTTTGCTAGTATATATATATACAGGTATATACTGCAAGCTCCCAGCACTGTAGCAGCTCACCACAAAAACAAGTCCTAAAAGATCACGGTTGCGCTATGATCAACCGCCATCAATGGGTAATGCAAGGAATATTGTAAATGCAGGGAACAGTGTTACTTGGCCATTAACCTGGTCACGGCCCTGCCTGATTGCTGTATCTGTGTATAGGGGAGTGGTAGATCCCACTACAATAAATAACCGTGCTTTTCCTGTTTCAAAGCTGAATAAAGCTGGTTTTGCTAAGCTACTGAGACCCAGCCTCGTGTTTTGGGGTGCAAGACAGAAACTCACTTGTCACAATATATATATATACCATACATACATATTTATATATATGTATATATATATATACAGTACAGGCCTAAAGTTTGGACACACCTCCTCATTCAATGTGTTTTCTTTATTTTCATGACCATTTACATTGGTAGATTCTCACTGAAGGCATCAAAACTATGAATGAACACATGTGGAGTTATGTACTTAACAAAAAAAGGTGAAATAACTGAAAACATGTTTTATATTCTAGTTTCTTCAAAATAGCCACCCTTTGCTCTGATTACTGCTTTGCACACTCTTGGCATTCTCTCGATGAGCTTCAACAGGTAGCCACCTGAAATGGTTTTATCTCAGTAGGGTTATGTAGTAAGTAATGTCAAGGTCAGTGAGCTCAAAAATGTCAAAGACAAGTATGAAAAGCTATTCACATTACAAACAACAGCTGGCTCAGTGATGTAGTGAGGCTAAAATCCAAACTGAAAAGATTGACACACGGTGTTTGGATATGTATAATGTAAACAATGAAGAAAAACTGGAGCCTAAGACAGTGCGTTGCTGCACCCACCACATGACGAAAACTAAGAAAAATATTCATCAAAATTAAAGAGTCCAGGGTTGAACTTTTTAATATATTGTAATTTCTACTACCTCAAATGCAACCAAGCTAACATGAAGGAACAGATTTAATGTTCTATGAATTGAGTAATACTTTTAAAAGCATTAAGGAATCCCTGTACTCCTGGAACCCTTGTCCCCTGACATTCCACTCCAGAATAGTCATTATAAAAATGAACACAGTTTTATCAAATTAACTTTATAAGTGCTATGCTTCCCTAATCCCTTCCCATTAAATATTGAACTAATAGAAGTTTGTTAATATCAAGGTTTCTCGGAAACTACAAAAAGCCTGTAATTACGCACTCTACCCTGTTACAGTATGTGACAGATTGAATGGAGTGATGTCTATGCCAGACTTAGAGCTATACTATTGACATTATATCTCCATGCCTAATTTGGAGATGGCTTAACCCCCAAGAACCGCCTTCATGGTTTACTACTACATTTTGTATTGTAGACCTTTGGCCTCCTTTATCTCTTCCTTTCAATTAAATTGAAATTCTGTGCCCCTGTGTCTTTGAATCTTATATGCTTTGAATATTTGATGTAAAGTTGGCCAACTATTAGTTTTCTATCCCTAATCGAACTCTCACCCAAAATTTTTTGTAATCTAGCCTTACTCACCTCCTTACCTCCTTGGGCATCTCAATGTTTAATGACTCTTGAGGATATTGTTGATGATCTAGGGCTCCATACATTCAAATCTCTATTCCTACCTGCACCTTTTTCTTCTGTCTTCCATTTAGCTTTATTGGATTTAATGTTAATGTTTCTTTATCCTCTCAACTCACTTCCTATCCTCTCCATTAATAAAAGTCACTACCCCCCACTTTGAAGTCAGTGTCAGCAATGTATGCACTTTTGCACATGACATCTTACAGTTCCTTACCCATTCAATTTGTGTCTGCCTTGCAACCGATTTTCAGGAACATTTGTGTCGCTTCCAGGAACCCAAAACAGCAGAACTTTCAATTGAAGTTTGTTCATCGTCTCGGGTCAGGCTTTGTATCTAAACTGCCATTTCATTCAGGCAAATGTCCTTGGCACTATTTTTTACATATGTTCTGGAAATGTCTCACTGTTTCTGCATTTTGGCCTTATCGTTCCAATTTTGTTTCATCTGCCATCGCTATCATCATTATTATTCTCAGGTGTACCCTCTTTTGGACCACACTTGTCGCTTTCTCATCTCCCCAATTTTCTCCCTGAGCACAATTGCTACCAAATTGGTTCTAGCCTCTTGGTGAAAATCAGCAGATCCTCCTTTTCATCTCTGGAAGGCATCACTTTTCAATTTTACTTCTCTCAAACTGTCTGTAGCAAGGATTAGTGGGCCCTGCAGCCCTAACTTAGCAAAATGGCATTGTATGGTACAGTTAATTTAGGGACAAATGTCCTATGATACTTCCTGCATTCCCCTACTTAATTCTGTTGCTGTTTGGGTCTTTCTGCTTTTTTTTTGGTTTGACCAGGCAATGTTATTTTATATATTTTCCATTTTAGTTGTTCAGGGTTGCCATAAGGGTGGGTGGCTTGACAATTTTGAACTTTATTTCTAAATATTTATTTCTGTGAATACTGCATGTTTTCTTTTAAAACTTAAATAAAAACTTGACCTCAAAAAATAATAAAAAATGTGTAATAGCATTATAATGAGGATTGAGAAACCTGGTGGGTAGAAGGTCAAGAGAAAAACGGATATTTTGGAAAATGTAACGAGAGGGGCAAAAATGAGGATACTTTAGCAAGAAATTAGACACAGAAGCAGGAAGTTGCCACAACAAAGACGGGACAAGACAATCAGGATAGAAACAAATGGTACAAATTTGATAAAAAAGAATAAAGAACTAAGAGGAGACCTTTTAGTTTTTTACACGTGTTTGATTAGCTAACAAGTAAGTTCATGTACTTTTAAAAGTTGCCAATGAAGAGCTAAGGACACTGATTGTAGGAAAAGGCGTGTGTTCTTGGCAAGGCAGAAGAATCTTTTTTTTTAACACGGTGAACAGTTTGTTTGATAGTCTTTAAAAGTCAGATAGATAATCTTGCCTGCTTCCTCATCCGTGAGACATTCTTTATCCTGGTTAAAATTCCCTTAGGTATGTCTTGAATATATTAATACTCTGTAGTTTGCCTACTACTGTGTTTCCCCGAAAATAAGACCTACCCCAAAAATAAGCCCTAGTCAAGCTGAAAAGTAAGGCGCCTAAGGCCAGGTTTATAATTCACGCGATGCAACACGTGTGACCGAAACATTCCTTAAATTCCGAGGACACTTTGCAACAATATCTCTGAAAAGGATGTTTAATGATTACATCCATCAGTCCGGGGATGCGCCCATTCCTGCAGTATCTGCGCAAGACAGAAACAAAATCTCTGGACGGGCTAACAGCTCATCGCAAGGTGAACATAAGCACACACATACACTGGCGTCATTGTAATCCCCAAACCTTAATGTCTTTGGAGGGAAAACTGAGCACACTGTGGAAACTCACCAGGAAAACATGCAAATTCTAGGCAGGGATCACAAGGGACTTGACTTCCTACTGCGAGACAGCAGCGCTACTGCTCTGCCAACGTGCCACTCCATATGTGTAACTATTAGCAGTATTTAAACAAAGTTAACGATTTATTTTTAAAATGTAACATACATATTTTAATGCATTTCATCATGAAAGTGATACCAAGTATAAATCTAAGAACTCTAAATGTGCAGAGAGCTGAAATATTATAAATTGAATGTGTTCTGTGTGTGGCTCAAATACACCGCCATTCATTTTGATGGTATTGTAAAGGTACAAAAGAAAAAAAAAAAGATGGCACAGAAGATTGTATGTGAGACTTTTAAAATATATTGTGTCATTACTTTGGGGAATATGCAACGCTTGAATATCAAAGCACCACGAATGCATTTGTATTTTGGCATTTTGCTTCACCACATCGAACCATTCATCAAACATCGAAGAACGCACATCGATCCTGGAGGATCCTAAAAGCGTAGAAAGAAATTCAGGCTGAAATTCAGGGTTTGAATGTGGAGAGTTATGATGATATTCCAGAAGAAGATAACATGACTGTATTTGAATAAATGTATATTGTACATGAATAAATATGATATCCCCTGAAAATAAGCCCTAGTGCATCTTTTGGAGCAAAAATTAATATAAGACCCTGTCTTATTTTCGGGGAAACACGGTAGGCACATATAAATGTAGAGGATGCTCTGTTCTACATGCTCCACAGAGACTACTCCTATTTGGACCAAGCCTGCACCACTCTCAGAATAATGTGCTTTGATTTTTCCAGTGCCTTTAACACCATTCTGCTTCATCATCTGGGAGAAGAGCTCAATTCTCTACATCTTGATGCCACAACAATCATTTGGATCATGGACTACTTGACCAATAGACAGCAGTTAGTCAGGCTGAGGGACTGTGTGTCAGAAATGGTGGTGTGTAATACTGGAGCTTCTCCAGAAACTGTCTTGTCTTCCTCCCTGTTTACCCTCTGCATAAAGTACTTACAACAGCACTGGCTGTTAAGTTAATCAGCATCCTCATGATTTAAACTAGTCTGCTAAGCAGATGGTTTAATGAATACATTGATTTTTCACATTTACTTTAACATTATCCCTAAAGTTTAGAATTATTGCTGTATAAAAAGTGAAAGCCTATTCCACCATCGTAATGTGTAGGCTTGACCAGAGATTGCCATCAATACTGCTAGAATTTTAGAATTTATGAGGAAGTGGGAGTCTAAAGCCTGTATCTCGTGTCACAGGAGTCACTGTTATGATTATTGTTATTATTTAATTTTATTTGTTGTGGAATTTCTGGAAAATGATGGTGTCCTTTTTGGTGTTTTTTACCTTAAGGAATTAATATTTGTGTTACTATTTAAAGGCTGAAAATTATTTTTCTTGTTATGCCACACCATTTTGTCAGTCCTTCACATGATCCACTTGGGTTGCATGACCTTTGATATCATTGATGTGACGGTTTGTAAGGGCATTGCATCTTGACCCAAATCGTTTGATTTTGGATTGAATAGAACTTTACCGTGTAAGTTCTTTATTAGTGTCTTTTTGGCTTTTTTTATCCTTAGCTTTGACATTTAAAACTTTATGGATTGCACATTGGGTTTGGTGAAGAATCATTTTAGTCTTTTTTATACAAACTTGGAATGGATCTTACTACACCTTTTTCTACTGATCTTGTCATTAAATGTTTTCTTTTCTCTCAGCAATAGAACACTATTATATTTATCTAATTTTAAATTGTTTATGTGGAGAAGTGTTGAATGTTGTAAAGGTGCTGAGGATACCTAAAGCCAATCCTAAATTTGTGTCTTTGTGTGTAATCAAACATGTTGTCTGAGCTAATGATACAGATTGTTATTGAGAAGGTCACTTTTTGTGAGTGATTGATGTCGGTAAAGGTTCTTACTGTGACGATGTGGGTTCTGCTCCATGCGCTCATCTCCGTTTTGGGAGCTTTTGAACCCGATGCCGTCGTTAATGTCACCGGATGAGCCAGCCAGTTAGGACATCACGAAGCAAGGGGATGGTGCAAACTGCTTTTATTAAAAACAACTAAATCAATACAGTGTCCAAATAAATAGTACTGTGCATTAAAAAAATAACCCTTTAAAAACAAGTGAAAAAGTGGAGGTTAAAATAATTCCAATAAAAACAAGGTTAAAATATATCTGGCTGGAAGCAGTCATTTTAAAAACAAAGCTGGGTGTGTTCTTCTACTGGCAACTCCCCTGCTTCTCCCATCCAGGCTATGCACCAGGGAAGTCACTCTACCTGCAGCTGACCTTCTCTGCCTTCTGGTCTGGTGGCTTCCCGATCCCTGCCTTTGTTCTGCTATCCCCAGACCATGACTTGGGTTCCCCAGCGACCAGGGCACTCACGCTGGAGCATCCACCTTCCAAGCCTCCCGACTCCCGCTGTCTTCCACAGGGAGCCATCCTCCTTCCAGTCATTCCTACTCCTCACTAACAGTCAGCTGGAGCGACCACTACAGACTGTCCAGGGTGCTGGCCAAACACCCCACTAGGGCTCACTGCTTAGCTGCCTTTGCTCGCTCACACACTGGCTTTCTGCTTTCTGACGCCTTCTTCTCCCTTTAACTCTGTTCACTTTTTCTTTTCCTTTCCCCCTCCGCACCCATGCTCCTACTATATATAATGGGGACGTGGCTTAGGTGTGGCAATTAGCAGCTCCCGGCTTCAATTACAGATGCAGATGATTCCTCACCTGTGCACATAAGCAAGGAAACGCCCACCTCACATAGCATCCAGGAACCACTCAGGCCACCCTACCACACCCCGTTTTAAGCAACGAGTATGTCGATTATCTATTTAAAAACTGACCTTTTTCATCTGAGGTATGGACCCGCTATACCACACTATCGAACCCAGGTATCACTAATGTGGGGCATAATCTAGACCTTGAAGATTGATTGTATTTGCCCTGGAAATAAATACAGGATGATGTATAAATTAATGACATCTCTCTGAACTGGTCAGAATTGATCAGTATCTGGGGGAAAAAAGAAAAACAAAGCCATAATGGAAGCATTTCTCTGTTACACATATGTAATTGCTTTAAGATATATAGATTTACAAAAGCTGTACTGATTTTTCTTTTATAATAAATGCAATTCTATTTCTTGGTATATGCCATTTATTTGTATTTTTTTTTTCCAACTTTGCTTTTCTACAGCTCTGAAGTAGGAGCCTACGTGAGCACAATACAAAACAAAACCCTGGATCAAATACACGTCTCTCATACTCCACAAACCATTTTTCCCAATACAGTTTCTATCCACTTTGCAAAATTGTATTAGGTATAATGTCAGAAATTAATTTAATTGATATATAAAGCTTGCTAACCATTGTGTCCCTGTGTAAACCCTATGGTTAATAATGTTGGTCGTTTTCAAAAGTAACTCAGCAACCCAATAAGCTAAACCAACTTTTCTATAACTTGCTTTACAGATTAATTGCACTTGGATGATTTGTATTGGTGCACACAATACATTTATTGTAATAATTTTTTCACTTGGTTAAAGTGAAAGTTGAATTTTTTCATTATGTGGTGTCTTTAGACTCCAGCTTTCCATAACACTTGCTAGCAACATTTCAGTTCCCAAAAATGCCTGCCTGCTTACATTCATCTGAGACAAATACATTGTAACTTTTAGCATCTATTGCACTCCATAAAAAAAAAACCCATTGAGGATCACTTTTTCTCTTTTCAACATGGTACATTAAAAGCAAAGTAGTATTTTGCAATTTGCTGTTTCTATCCACTCCAGTCTGCCAATCATTCTCCTTTGATTGTCGTGTTTTTCACCACCTTAATGGAGCCAAAGAGCTGGATGCTTGTCTGTTGTTATAAATCACCTAATTAAATATTCAGACCTCAACCTAGTCAGTGGGAAAATCTTGCTTGATAGGAAAGACATCTTTCAATTCACAGAATAACATGTCTGCACCCTGGTTAGAAGGTGTAGGGATAAGTAATTTATTATTCACCTGATGGATTCAAAGAGGGGAGTATCGTCAGGGTGCAGTGCTGCTTTTTACAATCAACAATTCTAGGACTGGTACCTCTGCTGCAGACATTGTTATTAGGGATCAGAAAGAGAGGAAATAGAAACAGAAAAGCAGGTAGACGAAGCAATACAGAAAGTGATGAAGATGGAGAAAGAGGCAGCAAGAGTAATAGGACAAGCATTGAAGAAAAACAAAGATGGCAAAATAAATGAAGAGGAAATGTTCAGGGTAGGAATGCATGACAGAGAAAGAGAGTAAAATGGTAGAGGCTAAGAGATGGGGAAAAAGGAGTGGGGGAGTTTTTTCCAGTGAATAGCGCACCAGTACAAGAGACCATAGGTGTCATTGTAAGGATAACAACAGAAATACAAAAACTAATAGTGTAATAAAAAGAGCAATAGTGTTTTGCTTCTGTTATGCATAAGTGTAGAAGAGTGGCTTAAGCAACAACAGAAACTGCCAGGTTTTCGAGTAAGTAATCTATTATCAAGCTTAATGTATCTGTGATACTGTATACTAATGCAAAATGGAATGGAAAATGGAAAAGATAACCTACCACAAAAAAGACAAAAATACTGTCTATTTCAAACATAGCCAGTGTCAGATTTGTATGACAAGTAGCACAGTGGTGCAGTGGTACTGCCTCTTAAATCCAAGGGTGTGGATTTCATTGTTATGCTGATCGCTATCCGTAAGGAGTCTGCACATTCTTGCTGTACTGATGGAAATTTTATCTAGTTTCTAAATACATGCCAAGGACGTGTGTATATAGATTATAGATATTATAGATATATAGAAGTATGGGGTACCATAGCATGGCATAACTTTTAGGACTGGTTAATGCCTTATATTCAATGTTATTGGGATAGTCTCCAGCCTGTTATGAGCATGAATGGCTTTGGAAATTCACTTAGTATTTTTGAAAAATATGTTAATTTATAATAACAACATTTATTATTATAGAACATTTTCATACAAACACAGTAGTTCAACATGCATTGCAAGATGAAATAAAAAAAAAAGTTAATGAAAAGTCACTCATCATTCAACACATCTCCCATACCTGGCTGATGTATTAAGATTTGGTATCCCTTTTCTTTGCAAATTTCTCTTTGATTTAATTAGAACATACATGAGAGTTAGTTACAGTTTTTTTTCTGCCCACTATAGTTAGACCAACTTGCAGTGGGTAACCATAACAGGAATACTTACAGTAACTACCAGATAACAGGACTCAAAAGATGATTATGGCACACAAACTCCGTAGCATGTGAGATAAGAGACCAAAGGAAGTATATTACAGGCTGATAATTAAAAATATATTTATGAATATGAAATGACATGCCATGCTTTTGAGTTTGTAAACTGAAGTGGGTAATAGCTTTTGTTATAACAGTTGAAAGTAACAGAGGGTAGTTTATCATAAAGCTTAAATCTATGAATTATCTGAAACAAATCCTTTAAATTCAATATTTTTTAGTGTGAAAAACATTTTGGTGTGGTTGTATCCAGTAATGACTCATAGCTCAGTTATTTCAGCTTCAAAACCTGGCTTCCCCACTGCCTGCATGCTCTCTCCATGCCCATGTATCTTTTTCCTGTATAATCTGTTATGCTGACTGCCAACTAAACTGGCTCAGTAGGACTGAGCATAACTGTGAATGTGAAAGTGTGTGTGTGAAGAGTGTGTGCCCAAAAATGGCCAAGCATTTAGGGAGTTTGGTTTTCTTCCTTGCATTTAGTGCTCCTTCGATTGTCTTTCTCCCCTTAACTCTGTACAGGAATGCACAGATTTGCAAAATAAATTTATGAATAATTGCAGGATTTTTCATATAAATAAACAACTGGGAAATTTTGTGATTTAGGAATATTTACATCTATATTGAATAATTTATTACTGTGTTTTCTCAAATTTCCCCTAAATTGCCTCTAGCAATATATGTTAGGTATATTTTATTTGTTTGTAGTTTAAAGCAATTAATAATAAAAATGTACTGTCAAACGATGTATTGGTATTGGTACGGTATATGACCCTTCTGGGATGATGAGATTATTTGAATTTTTAATATGTGTGAGTAAATTTGCATTCTATTCCCACTAAAAATCAAAGAAAAGCCACTGAAGTAGGACAGTTGGATAACACTAGTTATTCTAGCTCCAGGCTTTTTGGCCATATTGATGGTATATTTGCGGTCCTGTACTCTTCTCTTTAGCAGATGGACCTTGAGGCAGAACTTGCTTCTCTGTCTGTTCTGCTGTTACATTTCTTGTCTCAGATGGCTCATTCCACTGGTTTACCAATGGGCCGTGTGGTGGAATTGCACAGTCTCATCTACAATAGGAATCACAACAAGGCAAAGTAATTTATTGGGTGATTTTTAAGAAGCACTTGAAATGTTATAAACTGCTAATAATGTGTGAACTGATAATCATTATTAATATTCAGATACCATTTACAATCCTGTGAATGTAAAAGAAGAATATTTTACATCACATTGGCTTTTTGTAGAGGTGTGACCTCCCTTATCATTCAGTCTTTTTGCAATCATTGCCATATTAGTCTCCTTCACAAACTGATTTTAATAATATGAAAACATGTATACTTTATGTTTTGATGTTATTATCAGAGACCATCCTGTTTTTCCCCATATCAGTTCCTCTCTGATAATGATGCCCACTCTAACAGAAACTTTATATATGTGAACAGTTCAAAAGTTCCTTATTCATATATTCACAGTCCTTCAATGCAAAGGGAATCCTGCTCAGTGGTGTAACATGCTTCTGAAAAGAATGCTGGGAGCTAATGAGAAGTGCATTCTCTCATGCTGTGGTTAAGCACAGCATCCTACTTCATATATATATATATATATATATATATATATATATATATATATATATATATATATATATATATATATATTAGTATTTTTGACATTGAACTAACATTCCAACTGTAAATTAATGAAGTCCAAAAATGTTGATTAGTCCCTGCTTTGAACTTGATCCTGCCAGAATAAGTTCTACCCCCCTACTAGGAATCATATTATGTGGGCTTCTTAAATGGATGGATAGATAGAAAATCCATGTCCTTGTTTTAAAGCATGTTATACGTTCATATCTGCAAAAGATTTTGTCGTCACAAATTATATTATTTTTTCCCTCAACTGTAGATAGAAAAATCTAAACCTATAAACTAGTTCCAAATATCTAAAGCAATCAAGAGCTGAGACAGAGGAACATTAAAGAACTATTTTGACAGATTGGAATATGCTTAATGAATATTTGCAAGTGGGCTTGTTTCCATAATGAGGAGTACCAATTTATCTGTGTATTCTAGGGCTCAGCTGCTACAGAAATGCATGTCAGCTTTCTACATGAACTAGGAAACAAGCAAAACCATCCTAAGCCTATATTCTGCTTCATTTGTGGTGTTTGTTTTTTCACCAATTTCTGAAACAGCCCTTTTCACTTCCATAAAATAATTTGTTGAACCTGTGTTTATGGAATGCTGTAGTGACAAGATTATCACTCAGATGACAAGAGTGTTATTGAACCATTGTTGCTTTATGTGCTGTTTTTAAACCCTCATATTAGCCATTTGGATTGGTTTTATTTTGTGCACTGGACCGGAGACAGAGCAGACATTTATCTAAGTATGGGCAGATGAAATTGTTCAGCATGTTACTTAAAAACTTGACTGGTAAGTAGAAAACAAGTAAAGCTGAGAGTAAAGCCTGCCAAAATGAAAGCATATTGTTCATTGTAGATTAATGGACAACTCTAAAATGAGTATGAATATGTGACGAGACTGAGGTGAGGTCCCATCTAGGGTAAGGTTCTGGTACCCTGCATCTAGAGGAATATTTCACACAAAATAAAATAAATACATTTATTGTAAAATGTGACAAGACGTCAATCAAAACACAATGACATGGGAAATTAAATTATTGAATGTGTCATAATTATGTTTTCTGTTGCTTATTTATTTAATTTTTTATTTCAGAGACATCACATGAAACCTGAAATTGTCATTTTCATCTGTCAAAGTTTAGAGTGTGGGCTCTAGACAATACTGTGTTCTAAATCATTTGTAGGCAGACTCTTGAAATGCAGACTCCTCAAAGGATAATGAAATCAGGGCTTCTTGAACTAAAGTGGCCACTTCATGCAGTAAATTTTACTTACACTCATATATCCGCCATGGACACGCACAACCACTCCTTTCAGCATCCAATGGTGATCCTGTGGTTCACAGGCAGCAAAAAAGTTTCATCTTCACTATCAACAATTCACCATACTTGCTAGAGCCCATGTCCTCAGCTTAGATGACGGAACATAAATGAAAACTTTTCTTGTTTAGATGGTGATAGACATTGCTGTTCATATCATCCATGGAAACAAATGTAATATATTCAGTTATCTCTGACACATGGGTTTTATTCTTGGCCTCGTGTCAGCGTGGGTTTCTGCATGCTCCAGATTTCCTCCCACATCCCAAAGACAAACATGTTCAGATAACTGCCTACTCTGCATTACCCTAGTGTGGGTGAGTGTGCCCTGCAATGAAGCGATGTCTTATTTATCCTGGTTCCTTCATTAAGTCCAGTGTTGCTGAGAAAATGGAAAATGAATGAATGAATATTGTTCATTGATTTACTTGATTGCCTAAACAATATAGGAGTTATAAAACTCACATTGGCATAGCAGTTAACACTAAAGCACTATAAAATATTCAGTAATATGCATACATGAAATAAATGAATACTTATTTTTAATTTTGTATATTTTACTTCGGGTTGTACAATAGCTTGTGGGTTGGTGATGCTGCCTCATGAATCCAGTATTATGGATAGAAGCCCACACCTGTCAACATATATGTAAAGCTTACAGGTTCTCCCTGTGTTTGTATGTTTTTACCTCGGGTACTCCAGCTTTCCTTCAACACCTCTATGAGGCCTAGGTTCATTTGTGAATGTAAATTTGCCCCAATGTGTTTATGTGTGCACAGTATACAACACGATAAGATAAGGAAAGATACAATGAGAAAAGAAAAGCTAAGATAAGCTCAAATAAGAAAATACATAATAAGATAAGACAAGACGAGAAAAGAAATAAAAGCAGAGGTAAGATAAGCCAAGGAGAGACATGCTAAGACAAGATAAAATAAGGAAAGACGAGACGAGAGGAGACAAAGCAAGGCAAGATAAGGTAAGATAAGATAAGATAAGATGAGACAAGACGAGACAAGACAGGATAAGATGAGATAAGATGAGATAAGCTAAGATAAGATAAGGTGAGATGATATGAGATGAGGCGAGACAAGATAAGATAAGATACAACTATAATGATTCCCAAAGGGAAATTTGGGTGGCCCAGCTGCTCACAGCAAAATTAAAACAAGTACCTTCCAAGCTTATTTCCTGCTGATGGATTAGGCTGTAGCCCTGTTGTATTGTATATTGTACTTTATTAAGCAAGGTTGAGAAATGTATGTATGTTTCATGTAAAATAGCGGAATGGTGAAGCAAGCTGGCACTGCTGCCTTATAGTGTTTGCATATTCTACCCATATTGGATGTTTCTTTTTTTGGACAATCTCAAATACTTGATACTAGACTAACTGCTAATTCTACATTTTTTCCAGTATGAGTCAATATGAGTGTCTGTATGATTGTTTTATGAAGAGAACTAACATTGCACCCTGCTGCTCCTCGGAACAGCTCTGGCTCAACACAACCCTGCAATTCAAGTAAAGAATTTAGGAAATTAATGTTTGGATTTAAAAGATAAACACATATTACAAAGTTATTTTTATAAATTGATTCATTCAAGTATTCCATACAGAACTGGATGAAATGAGTTTGATAATGATGAGTAGATATTGAAATTGCGACAGCTTTGTAATAATAGTGGTTTTCAGAGCTGCCTACCACCTCCAGTAACCTGGTTTCAGATCTTAGCATACTGCTTAATGGGATTGTTATGTTTTTCCCACTTACCTTCCTAAAAATAGGAAGATTAGGCTGATTCTATTCAAATAATATCTTCTAATTGTCACAGTGACAAATCCCTAAGTAGCTCATTCCCATGTGTTTTCACTACACATTATTAATGGGTCACTGTAGGTGGCACACCGGATTGACAGGTATCCCTGGCCAAGAACCCGGACGGGAGACCCCTAGGGAACGTAAAGGCATCATGGCCAAGAGAGGGAAGAAGGTCACACCTGGACTAGGCAGTCCTAATGGATGGACAGACATTCCACACAGAACTGATGGCTTCTTACCCGGGCGGGAAGCCTCAAATAAGTGGACAGGCGTCCCGACCATACATGGCTTAATTCCAACATCCCCCAGAGAAAGTCCTTCCCCGTCCTCTTCTTTTCTCATGGAAAAGGGAAGAACTTTCTCTGGGGGAAGTTTAATTTCCCCAGGCATTAGATGGCAGCAGCCCTAAATTTTGCTGCTTATTTTCGGAACCAGCAGGGAATGCCAGAAGTTGTAACCTGGCAGCACAGCCCTGCTGGGGTCTATGGGTATCTCAAGGAGGCTCTGCAGGGAGATGTGCTCCCCAATTCATGGCATTACTGTATGACCCAGAAGTACTGTACTTCCAATGGGCAGTGGCCGGGAGTACTCTTGAGTTCTTAATAGAAGGGGGCACACTCACTTATACAGGCAAGCCAGAGCTGAGAGGATGTAGAGCAATACTTGACTGAAGGAAGATGCATGCAGTGGTGAGAGGAGAGATTCAGTATTGAGGAGAGAGATTACTTGTGTTTTCTGCTTGTGTTTGTATAATAAACACATCCCTTTATTTAAACCTGGAACTCTGTGTCTGTTCGTGTTGGGGTTTGGAGTTTGCTAACGCCCCTGTTTCTATTGCAGACAAAAAAATGAATTTAGGTGTAAGGACAATCAACCATTAGCAGGACATCAGCTGTATCTTAGGTCAAACTTTTGATTGCAAATTAATCAGAAAAGTTCAACATTCTCAAAACTGCCTAAAACAATTTTTTTCAGGTGGCCAAAGCCAATCCTAGTGGCATGGAGCCAAACATGAACAGGGCACCAGCTCTGCACAGGGGACATTTCTGACTCCAAACATGTCATAAAAACAAAATGCAATTCACACTGCATTAACTCCTTAAAGGGAATAAAATTCATTAGTTATCTCCTAACCACTTGACTTAATCAATAATAATTCATAAAAATTGTTCAAATCATTCTTGCTTGTGTGAAGGGGATATTGTTGCCCTACCACAGTATACTCAGTTCATACAAACAATAAGACGCACTTCTGATGTCTGGTGTAGTTGCATAACTGCTGACATGACGAGACAATCATTTCTTCGTTTCTTCAGCCTAGATTTTAGCAATTACAGCACAACATCAGTTATTCTTTATTTTTAATGTGTTGGAAATTCTACAGAGCAGATGGATGCATGACATTTCTGCTGTGCTGCCTTAATTAGATGTCGACTGGCAAGGTAACATATCTTTTGTATACAGTACATCTTTTTTCATTGAATCAATGACTACTTTCATTTTTTCATTTTTTTGTCAGCCTAAGTTATGACATACACAGATCTGTACATTGAATGTATTTTTTGAGATTTTCATTAAAAGGTATACTCTTGTATTTCCTGTTCTTTCTTTTAGTTGAACATTTTAATGAGGCATTTGTCATTCTCTTGTCTTATATGTACAAATGTTCTGGAGAGGTGAGGTTATCTTCTTCCGAAGGAGAGGATAGTGACAGGACATAACACAAGCTGCTTACCCTTTTAGCTGATGAGGTGCTGACCGGGAGCTAAAGTACAGTATATACCATCAGAAAGATGAATTAGCAGTGAGGCGGATGACAGCCACAGGCAAATCCACACAGATAGACACACATCTCGGCAGCTCTTCCTTTGTATGTCATCCATGCTCTTTTATAGATCCAGATTGCGAACACAGGAGCATGTAACCAAAGCAAACCATTTGAATTAATGAGCTTTTCCAGTGAAGCAAAAACATATACCTTAAACCTGGAGAAGCAAACAGAGCACATTCTGCCTCAAATGCTAATTTGCTCTTTAATAATTGTGAAAAAAAACTTGTCCCTTTCTACTCTTTACCTGATGCAGACTAAGCATAGTATGTTTTTGACAGTCGTGGGGCTTACATTGGCTGCTTTATGGCTGAGTAATAGTCAAAGCTGTGGTGGAAGTGATTCAAAACTACTAAAGTTAGGTACACAATATAGTAGCTTTAAACACTGCTAACCATTTTAAAATGCTAATTATGCTCTGTCTTTGTTGTACTCACCATGGCTACATAGTTACAAGTTTGACTTGGATGTCCCCAGATTCCAGCTTTGCATACACACTCACATCCTCACGTTTCATGTCATGAGAAGATGCTGTTGCTATTCAACACTAAGATTATGCTGTGCTAAGATCCAAGCCAATGGCCACAAGGCAAATGTGCTTCTACTCTGTGTTATGATGCTTCAAGATTTATTAAGATAAACAACTTCTAGCCTGCAGATATCAAAAGGAAATGAAATAGATTTTATTAACCATTAGGACATATGCCCTGTGTACGGAATGAATTTCAATAAGGAATGTATTGTGCACAGTGTGTAATATAGACAGATGAAGGTGACGATGAAGCTTGCAATTTTGTGCAAATGTTAGCATGATGGTTCAGATGATGATAACCGAGTAAGCAAAACTCACATTTAAAATGCATATAGCGAAAATTATAAAATATCTTTGGGTTTATGGCTGATTTCACTCATGGAATATCTGAAACATTATTAGAAAGAGGGTGATTTAAAACATTATCAACATAAGGGGAAAAAGTCTTTAAGAGGACCCAACAGTGCTTTATGACATAAAGTCAAAAATGTTTTTCATCAGTAGAAAATGTACATGCACAGAGAGCCTGAAGCTCAAACAGCAAAAGAACAATACAATTTTTTTAATTCTTCAGACAAAGAAAGCATATACAGGTACATTTTTGTTCTCTGTTTCACTAAGATTTCACCTCTAAATGTAATTTGTACAGACGCTCATACTTGCTGGTAACAACTTCATTAGGCCATACAAGTTTCCATTACTTTGTGCTAATTTACTAGACTAGGTGTCTAGGTTGGCAGATAAATTAGTTTTAACACACTAGAAAAAAGAAAAGGCTTTACTGCTGCTTAAACCCAGACTCCTTCCTAATACTTTTGATCACCAAAAAAATACTGCATGTAATGCTTGATATATAGATTTATATACAATTTCTGAATATATACAAACAGTGGATTCAGAAAGAATTAGCACCCTTTCACTTTCAGCACACATTTATTGTGTTGTACATTTAATTTTAAATGGATAAACATGACAATTTTGCCCCTTAATCTATAATCAATAATTCAAAATAACAACCTGAAAACATGTTTCAGAAAGGTTTGCAAATTTATTATAAATTAATCTCTCACTTGTATAAGTATGATACTATTAATTTAGTACTCTGTATTAGCCCCTTTGGCAACAATTACAGCTTTGAGTCTTCTTGGATAAGTCTCTGCAAGGTTTGCACACCAGGATTAGGGCAGTTTATAGCACTTTAGTCGACTTCTGTTGTTTTAAATGTGCTCTATAAATAAAATTAACTTGACTTACTCTGTTTTTTGTGGTTGATTCTCTTAACATCCCTTTGATTGGATGGGAAACTTCAGGTATCTTTGCAGATGTTGTATGAATGTTAAGTTTTAAGGCTTTGGCTGGGCCACTCAAGCACAGTCAGAAATTTGTCTCAGAGCCACTAGAGCATTGTCTTGGCAGTGTGCTTTTGGTTATTGTCATAAAAGGTTACAATTTGCCCCAGTCCGAGTTTGTGTGCACTCTGGAGCAGGTCTTCATTAAGGACCTCTCTATATTTGGCTGCATTCATCCTTCCCTCAGTTCTGACCAGTCTCCCAGTCCCTCTGCCGAGAAGCAACTTTATAGCATGATGATGCCACTACTATGCTTCACTGTAGGGATGGTATTAGGCTGTTAATGAGCCTGGTCTTTGCAAGACATAGTGCTGAGAGTCCTGCCCAAAGAGTTACATTTTTATCTCATCAGACCAGAGAATTTTTTTTCTTATGCGGGCAGAGGCCCTTCTTGCTGGGTTACTCGGTTTGGTAGAACTGCTAACTCTAGGAAGAGTATTGTGTGTTCCATTTCACAATTATTGAAGCCACTGTGCTGTGCTGAGGGAACACTCAGAAATGGTTTTAAATCCTTGTCCTGATCTATGCCATAGAGATTTCCTTTGATTTTATAGTTTGATTTTTGCCCTGACATGCAGTATAAATTTTGAGACCTTATATGCACAAGTGTGTGCCTTTCTAAACAATGTCCAATCAATTCAATTTGTCCTAGGTGGGCTCCAATCCAATGATGATCAGAGCAAACAGATACACCTGACTGCAATTTTGAGTGCCACAACTAGGAGTCTGAATACTTACATAAATGAGAGAGTTCAGTTTTTGATTTTTAATAAGTTTGCAAAATTCTTTCAAAACATGTTTCACTTCATGGGTTATTCAATGTAGATTGACTGGCAGCAATAGCAAATTTTCATTAAAAATTAAATTTACAAAACAATAAAGTGTGCAGAAAATGAAGAGGTCTGAATACTTTCAGAAACCACTATATGGTGAATGATAAGACAGACAAGTATAAAGAGTTGGGGCTCCCTGTTTAACAGCAAAGCAAAAATTTGAAAAAATGAAAAGAAGGTTTCAGAAGAGGGACGTCTCATTTTGAGTGGATACTTATACTTACAAGGCAGGTTCTTAAATAAGTCTTGGACAGAAGAAGTGAGACTTCAAGTTGGAAGTGGAAATGGTGTCAGAGATCAGAGAGAGGAAGGACCTATGAAAGAGCACTATCCTGTGTGTCACAGGTTGTATTATAGTACTAGGGTGTTGTACCGTGTTAGCCATTATGAATGTAGAGAAAAGCCAAGCAAAATGACACCTTTTATTGGCTAACTAAAAAGATTACAATATGCAAGCTTTCAAGGCAACTCAGGCCCCATCTTCAGGCAAGATGTAATAGAGAGAATGGAATTCCTTGTGTTTATATACACTCTAGGACAAGAAACAACATTGGTAAATCTTTAAATGAGAAATCTTAAATGTAAAAAATTAATAGATTCATTCAGGCTAGGGTTAATTTAGCAAGAGAGAGAAGAACAATGTATGGTCAAGATCTTTGGATAAGATAACTGTCCAACAAAGTTGTTTGAAGTTTCTAATGAGTTTTTCAAAACAATGTGGATCTGTAGTCAGGTTATCTGTGTCAGTCTGAGAGATTTAAACAATCCTCATATCTGGCCATAAAACTCTTGTCTCTATTCAAACCATGCTGTAATGTATTAAATTTTAGCATGAGTTTAACTTCCCATTCTTTACTCTCTTACTGTGTTCTGAAGTTGCCCATAAGCACTGTGACTTTAAAGTCCCTCTCACAGTGTCCATGGCTGTTGAAGTGGGCCGCTACAGGAACATCTGTGTTGCCACGTTTAATGTGGAATCTGTGTAAATTCATTCTCTGGCGGAGTGTTTGTCCAGTTTCTTCCACATAGAGTGCAGTGTCAGGACATTTCATGCAGAGAATTACGTAGACCACATTAGGATATCTGCAGGAAAATTATCCCTTTATTTGATGTTCAAGTCGGCCGTGTGGTATAACTATACGGTCTGTATTATAAATGTGGGCACACGTTTTACATCTTTTCTGTAGACAGGGAGATGTGCCATTTTCTGTTGGTTCACTTAAGGAGCTTCAGACAATTAGTTGCTGAAGGTTTGGTGGTTGTCTGCATGCCAGGAGGGGAGGTTTAGGAAATAGATTTTTCAGTATTTGGTCATTGTTTAGCATTGGCTGAAGTTCTTTTATTATTTTTCGAAGTGTTTCAAGATGTGGGTTGTAGGTGACAACAAGGGGGATGCGGTTCTTGTTGTCTTTGTTTTTATATTCCAGAAGGTTATCTCTGGGTATGGCAGTAACTCTTCTTATTTGAGTGTCTTATTTGAGGTTGTATTATATTAATTGCAGAAGCCTTGAAGATGCTTTCTACTCATGCATGTCATGCATACGTACATATACACACATAAATACATATATATCCATAGATATTTATGAATAAACCATATATGTATTTATAATACCTATATTCTTTTAAAGAGAAACCTGTATTTTCTGTTGATATAAATGTTTCAGAATGCTGTGATCCTGTGATACCTCAGGATACATGAATAGCCATATGCAGTGTTGTTAATTAACACTGGTAACCACAAGCATTTTTTGCTTAAAAGAAGAAAATTGTACTTCACAATTTATTTAAGTTCACACAAAGTGGATTCTTTCCATGTTTTGTTGCGAGCAATCACTGAACACTTATAAGAGGTCTTGTTTTGGCAATCCAAACAACCCATTTTACTCTCTCGGGGACTCTAACCAAATTAAATCAACAGCCATGAGTTGTAACTTTATAAATCAAACATACAGTATACACACAAAAAATCTGTATATCTTTAAACACTTGCAAAAATATAAACATACTTTAAGTCTTTTTTTAAACTGTAGCTTTATTTAGTATAATTCTTTATAGATATGCAGTATAAATAAGTGATGAGGACAAATTGACAACACAGTTTGGCCAGGAGACATATAGAGACAAAACAGGTCTGGGTCAATAAGAGGATAAAAAAAAATGAACAAAAAAGCTTTAATTAAAAATCACAATAAAAATTATAAGAATCTGAGGTAATAGCCATTACTTGTTTTTTTCTGTTTTGTAATCAGATTTTTATTAATACACACCACCACCTTAAATAGGAAATAAGCAAGGTCACAGGATGAGTTTTGAGCGATATGGCCATGGCCCCCAAAATAGTGATGCCTGTGATACAAAATGGTGTTGAAAAGCTAGCATGAAAATGTCCATAAAATATAACAAGATATTTTATACAATTCATAAAATAAAATCAGTAGCATGAAAACAGATTTGCCCAAACTAAATGTAAAACATTAGGTGTGGATCTATGATGCAGAGTAACTGTCTCACTGTCTAGCTATTGTTTGTGTAGAGTAAGTAGATTCTCCCTGTTCATAAATATCTCTGGGTATTCCGATGTTACGCCGTATCCCAAATATGTGTGTATTGTGTTAATTTGCAATAATTAATTATCCACCTTTGTCTCTGGATGACTGAATGAGTGATCCTGCCTGGCATTTCATTCAACTTTAACTCCTAATGATACCTGAAAGGCCTCTGATTCTTCTCAACCAAATACTGGAAATCTGAATTCAGAAATGTAGTAAATGTAAATTCATTTGATGGTATATACATTTTCCATTATGTATTTAAAGATATTTTACATGAATATATGTGTGTATGCTGCTATATTACATAGATATATGCATATATGTGAATATACAATTTAATATTGGTTGGGCTATGAACATGCAACAATATTCACTGAGCTCAATTGAAACGTCACACTTAGAGCCAAGTTTCTAAGCTTTTGGATCCAACCTCAGATTTGCCTTCCGGTGCAATTAGGTTTTAATTGTTGGCCTCTGACTGAGAAAACACCAGTGTGGAGTGTTATGATAGCCTGGAGAAACATACACAAATATGCAGACCTGCAAATTATCTGGCTGAGTTAATTTACTCAACCTCTGATACCACATCTGATAGTTCATCAGTTTATTGCTATTTTCTGCTCTTTTAGAAAGTGCTCAGTGGTCACTTCTGTGGCTACACTAAATGAAACACTTGATTGCTTGCTTGATTAATGGACTGCTTCTAGGCTAAACCATCTGTGGTAAAGTCAGATATCATTTGAAAATGTATTATATTTCAGCTTGGATTTCATATGCACAAACTATTAGATTATAAATTTCACAATATTCTTATATTGTAGAAAAATATTTTTACTCAAAATTTGTAGCATTAGATTAAGACTAGTAATGACAAAGGTAGTATAGGATTAGGATTCACTGATAGGTTGCTTTCTCTACGAGCTACGCCTGTTCACACAAGAGTCCTCAGATTTCTTGTAATAGCTCATTGTCAAAGTCCAACAGTCAGGGACTGAGCAAGCGAGGTCATACAACAGACACACATCCCATCCAGGGTTTGATTCCTGTCAACTCAATCACGATCAAGTGGGCATAGAAAATGAATATCTAAGAGCTGCAAATAAAAACGCTTCCTAATTTTACTTGTATGGAAATGTTGGATTTCAAAACACCATGACAAAGCAAGAGAGATGATGAGATTAGAGTTGATTAGAAATCTAACTCAAAGTAGATACGATGGCAACTGGTATCTGTACAAGTATTTTAAAATCTTTTTAAGAGAAAAAAAAATATAAAGTCAGAAACCCTCAAAAATCATACAAACCCCACCACATCTTGCTTACAAAATCAGAACTGTAATAACAAATGCCCATATATTGTAATGCATTGAATTATGTTTGGTTTTTTTTAATTTCATTTATTAGTCAATCTTATCCATGCAGAAATTAATTCAAATCCCTGCACCTAAACCTTCTACCACTTCTTCTCATCTCTTTCACTACATGCTATGTCTTAATGTTCATTTTCATATTCTTTAAAAAGGCTTTGAGTTTTCACATGTCTTAGTTTGCTTTCTCTTGCAAAACACATGCCAGAGAGTCACTATATGGCAGTGAAGGGTATTTTATGTAATGTAGCAGTACTGATTAACTGTAATAACTTTAAACTCATCATCTAAATTGTTGCAGAGATTATCACACTCGCTGAATTCCAAGAAATGCAAGGTAGCTGTCTTTAATCCTGTTAGATTTAATGCTAGCTGCACATTGACATATTTAAACTCATCTAATTTATGGGAAATTGAGTTTGCTGTGGGGAGAAAGGCTAAGATTGTGTATCTTAGCTGTTACAGAGATTGCATCATTTTCTTGAAAATAAGGGCATTTAGGCATATAAGTATTCTTTTGAGCTTTATGGATCTGATATATTTTACAGCAGAGCCAATGAAGTCAATAGTGTGTTCACCAGCATTGTACAGTATATACTGTATTCAGTATGATGATAGGTTACTCCATATACCTTTACCGCAATTAATTCATAAACGAATGCAATCTGTCCAGCTTTTGTATCATAGTTGAGTGTATGTAGTTATTTTTGTTTTGTAAATTCCCTCTAGGTGGCACAGTGTTTGGGACTGCTGCCTCAAACTTCATCAGTTTAGATTCCAATGCTCGCCTTCTAAATGGCTGTGTATAATGTTCCACTTGTTTGAGTGGATGTTTTTTCAGAGATCTGTTTTCTTCCCACAAATTAAAGTAACTGGTGACTATAAACACATTTTTCAGTGTGGATGTGTACACAAACATGTCCAATAATGGACTGATCTCCTGTTTTCAGTTGATTCCTGCCTTGTGCACAATGACAGGTAGATAAATTCCAGCTTCTTTTAATCATTTAATTTAAAAGGAAGATTCGGAAAATAGATGAATGGATGAATATTTTTGTATTCATTAAATAATAAATGACTGTTTTTATGAAGTAGTAAGTAAGTAGCAAGTAATCTTTGTTTATAAGGGTAGGAAGGTGGTGTTAAGGTTGGATAAAGAATGTGAATAAAATAACGTTTACAGAACAAGTCAGTTAAAGACATAAAACAACATGGAAACCTCTTAGAACAGAGAGTTCTGATGAAAATATCTTTTCATTGCTTTTTTGTTTTCATTCATCTGTTTGCTTTCAAATTTACTTAATTTAATTTAGCAATGAAATGAAATTGGATCCTATCTTAAAAACATCTGACACAACTGCCTCCGATTCTGCTAAGCAAAATTTTCCAGTTTTGCATATAAATGCACACTAAAATTAATTTTGCTTGTTGTTTCAGAATCACAAAACACACTGCGTTGTTTTGAAAGTTTTTTTGAAGTGGAAATCTAAGAATATTGCGCCAAAAGGGATTGTCAACACCTTGCACCTCTTTTGGACCTGAAAAAGGGTGCAATTAAATGTAAAGGGTGGAAGAGTGCCTTTTTGAAATGTTATATACCTAAACACAATCCACAATGAGACAGAAAGATTTGCAAATAGAATAAACTGTAATACGCTGAGGGAATAGAAATGTAATCCTAGGTGGTTAATAAGAAACATTGCAGCTCCAATCTTAAATCAGATCCTTTCTGCTTTTGCTGAAATCTATTTAAAGTGTGTACTTATCAAGGCGTCATCCCATCAGCCCCAGAGCACTCCTGCTGGCTAAAGATGAGATGATAATAGAAGGGGAGAAAAGGTTTTTATATATACTAAATACTTTTCTGCCTGCACCGATGGTGCAAATTTTGCTGACTGCTGACTTCTAGAGTTTCACAAAATAGGTTGTCAAGCAAAGCTCTATGTTTTGGTGTAAATTCAATTTTACTTCTCACCATTAAATACCTACGACTCTTGGGTCATTGTTAAAAAGATTTAAGCAAACAATCAGCACTAATCTGGTTTCAGAAGAGTTAACATTCCTTTAGGAACTCTTAAAATATTGTGTTCTTTATTGTCTAATGAGTATTATTTGGTAAGAGTGAATCATTCTGTTGAAAAGACAAAATTTTGATTAGCTGTGCTTCTGAGGCTGGACAGCAGTCTCAGTTGTTTTTTTCCTCTCATCACAAGTATTACTGATTAATTTTTACTGAGTCCTACACACACTTTCTGTTCCACAATTTAGACACCAGGCACCAGTCTGACCATCAGCAACATGTTTTTTTTTGACACATGGGCTGGTAATGAAAAAAAAAACACACAAAGTAACAACCAACTTCCTGTAATCTTTATAAAATAATAAATCAATAATTCAATAAACAGCAACATCAGTTTTCATGTGCTACCTACTAACCTTAACCCTAACCTAACCTACTTACTCCTAAATCTTTACTTACAGTATATGTTAGAGAATTAACTACATTTTATTTTGTTTTTTCTGTTGCATGTGTTTTCTCCATACTTCTTTTGTTCGGTAAATATTTCTAATGTCTGGCCAACTGATGCTGGATGTCTATACACCAGCTGATGGTACGTTCGAGGCTGGGGTTGCTAATAAAGCCATTGTCTACCTGGTTATGCACTCTCATACAGTACATACTTCTGTTCAGGAGATATGAATGTGGCAATGCCATCATACACTCTTTAAAGTTTTCAAACTCTATCATGTACTCTATTCTTGTTATTCTTGCAATAAACTGCACATTTCTAACTTGTCTTTTAAGGTACAATACTACAAAGCACAGACACTGACAATGATCTGCTTTTGTTCACTCATTCTCTTCTTCACCAGCTCCTAGGAATTACAAATACTTATTCTTTTGCTGGACACCTTTTTATTTTTCAGGATCCAAAGCCCATTTTTTTTTGTTCTGTTCTCCTTTATGATCAATCTGACATGCATATAAATACATTTCAAAGTCTGTGTGATCTATTTGTATGTCAATGCATTTATGGTATTATATACTGTGAGTCAATCATTACATAACACATAATTACCACACCTGAAGATGATAAATGTAAGCAAAATTTGAAGAACAGTGAGAGCTGAAATTCCCCTTAGTATACTTTGCAGCATGTTCACACATCGCTGTCCTGCTGTCTGACAGAATTTCAAACAGATGGCAACACTTCAGCGCATGTGGTAAGTCGTTCTCTAATATTACAATGAAAGAGATGCATTTCAGCTTGAACAAAGCACCTGTGAAAGTCCTTTCAAAGAAAAAATGGTTTTATTGGAAACTTTTGAAACCATTTTGTTATTAATGGGAATCTGGATATTTTCTTAAATTACATGGAAATTAACAGCCAGAATAAGATATATACATTGACATTACACATTGTATAAGATGGAAGAGAATTTGTTTTATAAAAAATATATTTTTAGTATATTTTAAGCCAAATGGAAAAGTTCCAAGTTTTAATTATATTTCATGTTAGCAGTTCTGTAAGGGTTAATGATAGTAAAATATAATCATCATAATATTTATTGGATTTACCCACTGTATCTGCCAAGAAATTGCTTTTTTTCTCCTCTTGATTTGAACTCTTGTCAACTCAGAGAATTTCTCCTGCTCTAGCGTGCTTCTTCTGTTCTTTCAACTAACAAGTCTCTTTTGTGTTTGCAGGCCGTCGAAACGAATCTAGCTTCTAAAGACAGCCACTGGGTTTTCGTAAATGAGGTAAGGGAGGCTTTATGCCAGCAAATATTTATCTTCTGACCTTTACCGTGTTGTTCTCAGGGAAGGTGTCTTCTGCTTTGTGATTTAAGTTACAATTTTGTGCAGTGCTTATTACCTCCCTTGCTTTCAGATTCTCAGTGCTTTATTTTCTCCTGGCCTGACCCTTTTTCTACTGGAAATATATACTTGAAGAACATTTTATTGTGTGTTGAATGCCAAACACTTTACATTTCAAACTTCTCTAGTTTCCCCAGTAAAGACTACTAAAATGTTTTAGCTGATTACCCTACCACATTTCAACTGATATATAGCTATAGTTGAAAATAAAGAAATTTCATGTATCCATGTATTATTGTTACCCACTTGATAGAACTGAGTATATTATAATATTAAAAGAATTAAAATTGCATTGTCACCCGACTTTTCTTTTTTTTTTTCTAATAGACAGGCTAGAACTCCTAACCATGTGCAATAATACTATAACATTATACTAATCTGGCAATTGTGATGTTCCTCTGTTATTTATCCCTTAATTTTGTATTTAAATAATGGGTTTTATCCTTAGATTTTTTAAGTTACATTTGAGGAGTATTATATGTGTACTGTAATTATAAAACTATTCAAGCCCTAGGAAGTTTGCACATTTTATTGTTCTACAACATTGAATCACAGTGGATTTAATTTGGCTTTTTTAACACTGACCAACAATAAATCTCTCTGTAATTTCAAAGTGAAAACACATCTCTGGAAGGTGGTCTAAATCAATTACAATTATAAAACAGAAATATTTGACTGCATAAGCATTCACTTCCTTTAATATGATGCACCTAAATTGTCACTGGTGCAGCCAATTGGTTTAATGAGTTGCATTATAAGTTAGATGGAGATCACCTTTCTGTAGTCAAGGAGCTTCAAATGATTGCAGTATAAATGCACTTGTATGTAGAAGATCTACTGAGGCAGTGTGGTGGCCTAACCTGCACAACAAAGATTCAAGAACACTCTATGCAACTCTGTGAAAAAGGTATTAAATAACACAGGGCAGGGAGTGGAACCAAGAAAACATCCAAGTCACTGAATATACCTTGGAGTTCAGTTAAATCAATCGTTAAAAAATGTGAAGAGTATGTTTAGCGGTAAATATGACTAGAGCAACCTATCCTCCAAAGATAAGTGACTGTGCAAGAAGAAGACTAGTGTGGGAGGCCAACAAGAAACCAATGAGTACAGTAGTTAAGATAGGACAAACTGTACAAGCAACAAGTGGCACAGAGCAGCAAAGAGAAAGCCATTGTTAAAAATATCCATGTAACATTTTGGCTATAGTTTGCAATGAGACATATGGGAGACTCTGATGTCAGATGGAAGAGGATTCTCTGGTCTGATGAGGCCATAATTAAGCTTTTTGTCCATCAAACTAAACACCATATTTGAACACTAAACATTATAAAAAACATACCATTGTATATTGAATTATGGTGGTGGCAGCATCATGCTGTGGAGATGTCTTTCTGCTGTACTGTACGACCAGGAAGATTTGTAAAGGTAAGAGTGCAGCAATATAGAGGGAAATCCTGGAGGAAAACCTGATGAAATATGCAAGAAATCTGCGCCTTGGGGTTTTCCAGCAGCACAACGACACCAAGCAAAAGCCAAAGGAATGGCTATGCAGGAATGATTTAAAAAGAACAATGATAATGTTCAGGAGAGACACCAGATTTCTACTCAGTGGATAATTTGTGACTGGACTTGAAAATCCTGAATGAAACCCGACAAAGCTTGAGAAATTGTGCAAAGAAAAAAGGGAGGAAAATTGCAGCGTCCACAAGTGCAAATCTGATAGAAACCTGTCCTCATAAACTGTCATGGTCACCAAAGACGCACCTTCAGAATTCTGATGTTAAGAGAGTGAATACTTATGCAATCAATTATTTTGTCTTTTATGTTTTGTATTGATCTGACCACTTTGCAGACACTGCATTGTATTCACTGTCTTTAAAGAGTCAATTACTGTCTTTAAAGAGTGAACATTTCAATATGAGCTCCTGCCCTATTGTTGTACTCCATCTAAAAAAATCCTTAAACATAGGTGTTTAAATTTAATTTTAATCATCACATTTCCCTTTCATTTTAAGTGTAAATCCTGCCTTCATCTTTATAGAATTGTTCATTTTTAATATGGTATTTTAGCACCATACTTATTGCTGCTGCCTCACTGGTTCCAGTATTTGAGATTGATGTTCAGCCCATCCAGTGTCTCCATATAAATTTAGAGTGATTAATTTATAAACCATTGCATCATAAGCAAGAATCCACCCAATTTGTGTAATATACTTGAATGTATGTAGATATTTTAACTAGTACACTGAAGCACAGTTCAGCTATTGAGTAAAAATATTCTAGACAGCTAAATATTTGTTATAATTTTGTGTAGGCTTTTTAACATTCTCTCTAGGTTGATGTCAGTTTTCTCCTGCTACTAAGATTTCCTCATTAGATTAGATTAGATTAGATACGTGTTAACAATCCCATGGGATATTTCAAATGTATACAGCAGCAGAAACATAAAAAAACAAAAATACACTCTCACAGGTCAGAAAATACAACCAATAAATTCAATCAATTGAACAATCAAAAAATAAACAAAACAAAAAAATCTTAATGAGTAACTGCTTCTTAGCACACCATGGTGGATTGAACCTGTGGCCAAAAGTGCTCCAATAGAGCGCCTCCTGGAGGGGATAGAGGGGATTTTTCATGATCCAATTTTACTACCATCCTCTTTTCTACAGCAGCTTCCAGTGTGTCCAGGGTTCACCTTGTGGTGGAGCAGTCTTTTCAGATAAATTTGTTAAGACATTCTGCTTCTTTTGAGCTCAGGTTGCCTCCCTAGGAGACTGCAGAGTACACGACACTGGTTACTGTGGACTGGTAGAACATTTCTAGCAGCTTGCTAGAGACTTGAGTCTCCTTGGCCAGTACAGTCTGCTCTGGGCCTTCTTGTACAGCATCTTTGTGTTGCCAGACCAGGCCAGTTTGCTGTTCATGTGAACCCTCATGTACTTGTAGCACTGCAAAGCTACCTCATCCTCACCCTGAATGATGACTGGTCTCAGAGGTTCCTTGGCACTCTGGAAGTCTACCACTAGCTCTTTCGTTTTGCTGATGTTAAGTTGTAGGTTGTTGTCCCTGCACCACAAGACGAAGTTCTCCACAAACTTCCTGTACTCGGGTTTGTCTTTGAACGAGTCAGCTGAAAATTTCTGTAGCCGGCAAGCGCAGGTATTGTGCTGGAAGTCCTTTGTGTAGAGGGCAACCGGGAACGGAGACAGAAATGTTCCCTGAATTGCTCCATTATTCTGACTCACAATTCCTCAGCCTCACAAACATCTGTCTGTTGGTCAGTTAGTCCATGATCCAGGGAATGATGGAGGTATTAAGATTCTAAGCCTTGAGCTTTCCTCCCGTTAAGTGAGGCAGGATGGTGTTAAAAGCAATGGAAAATTTAAAGAACATGGTGCCAGCTTTGCCATAAGTGGAAGTAGGATCTGTGGAGCATGTAGACTGCAGCATCCTCCTCACTTATATGTGCCTGGTAGACAACCTTCTGAGGATCCAAATAGTGTAAATCCCAGAAATGGCCATGTTTGCTTGATTGATGACTTAGAAAGAGATGGCAGGGCAGAGTGCCAGATAAAACTCCTTTTCACAGAGTATCTTAGGAATTTTGGACATAGTACTAATTCACATATTGTTGGTGTAAATCTTAACAACATTTTCTGGATGAAGCCACTGTATGAGTTAATAAAATGAGCACCGTTGTCTGAATGATCTAATTTTGTTTGACAGACTTCTTATATTCTTACATTCTTTGGTGTGGTTGTCTGCCTGACTGTGTCTAGTGATGATGTGGTATCTCTGTCTTTCAACTAAACCAGATGGAATAGGCTTACTAATATCCTATAACAGTTAATGTAATTTCAGTAAATGGATGTCTGTCCAATTTAGGGATTTCCTATGTATTAATGATTAATGCAATTTAAAAATGAATAGTTTAAACTGTGCTGGATTACTTACTAGGTATTAATTTTTCTTAACTTCAACTTTCCCATGAGCGGCAGGATGATGTAGTGGTTAGTGCTGATGCCTAATATATCCAACATCCTAGGTTTAAATCCAATACCCAGTTGATAATCATGTGAAGTCTATAATGTCCTTCAGTGTCTGTGTGGATTTTCCTGTTATCCATAAAGATATGTAAGATAGGTTAATTGGCCACTCTCTATTAGTACTCTGCAATTGTGGGCATATGGATGGTGGAGTTAGATTAAGTGAGCCTGGAAACATATTGTGTAATTTTTTTTTTGCAGCACAGCAGTGCAGAGGTAGCTCCATGGTTCTATTTTAAAATCCAATCTGATCAGTTTGCTCCATTAGGAAAAGCTTTGACTTAATGCAGTAAAGCAATATAATAATTTCAGCTTTCAATTTTTTGCCTTATCAGAATACATTTTTTCAGCACAGAACAAACACAGAAATATATGGAAAATGCAGAGCAATTTTCAAAATTATTATTTTCTAGAATATCTGAATATTACAATATTCAACAATACTGAGCATTATGACATAGATAGATAACATAGATTATTATTCAGAAATTCTTCCATATTATTTCAGAATTTTCTGCTAATGTTTCTTTGCATTATTATTCTTTGTAGAGCTCAACTTTCCTGACTAAATTCTGAGTTTCATGTAATGAAAAAGGACTTGTATTTTATTCCCTAGTTGTTTGGAATTAATTAGGCTCTTTACTCTTGAGATTCAATACTGCTTCTTTGACAGACATCGAGACAACAGCTGCCATGTTTTCTCCCTTGAGGAAGCACTACTATAGCCAATAAGATGGGTAATATATAAGGTTCATTTAGAACAGAATTTTTCATTAAACAAAGCCAGAGAGTAAAGCCAAACATTTTCTCCAAAGCTGAACTGCTTGGTAAATGATGCATAGCACATTTTGCAGGCAATTATTGAAATGATAAATTTTTGTCTTCTGCTTACACTATACAAATGTAATATGCACTTCCATAATATAATCATTCAGGCTGTGGTCTGTTTGCAAAGCATGCTTCATATGCATTTTGTTCTTGTTAATTTCTTGTTGTTGAAACCATTATACCAATTTTTGACACTATCATCAGTTATTAGAAAACTGCTAGTTAGTCTGCAGTGAAATGTGAAAAAAGGCACACACATCATCCTAATACAGAATTTATTTGAACTGTGTCAGTAAGTTTCTTGGTCCTTCAAATAAGGCAGCATTTCTGACTGATCGATCACTTGACAATATTTTCAATTAAATAATGAAAAAAAACCCTGAAACCTATAAAATATGTTTGTTTGTTTCCATCTCCATTGACACAGTACCTTTTTCATACATTGTCATATACTGTAAAACAACAAGTACCCCCTTAAAGAATCCTGACAGTTACAGGACATTTATTCATGAAGAATAACAGTAGATATTTAAGCTTGGTGTCATCAAAGAATCAAAGCATGAATGGAATAGCCCGGTTGTCATAACTCTTATGATAACTATTACCATACATTTCTGTATTGACTTCAGGTAATCAAGTAAAATCTATAAATGTAAGGCTTACGCCATGCCACATGTTGAACAGATTTTAGAAGAACTTCAGCAGGCAGCATATATCTCCACTCTTCATATAACAATAGGTTATTGCCATGTGCCATTTGAATAGTTAAGTAGTGGAAAAGCACCATTTCAACTACTGTGGGATTATACAAGTTTGTAAGATGCCATTTGGCATTCCAGCAGCACATCATACATGTTCAGTGTATGGCGAATCAAATAAAAAAAACACACACACACACATACACAGGATAGCCTAGATCTTATCTAGACAATGTCAAACTTTTCTGTGACATTGGGAAAATCTACCACAAACTCGGTGGACTACAAAACCCACCAAATACAAATTGTCAAAAACTCATTAGATACTCCATCGATAATAACTAAAGCAGACCTGTGAAAAAGTGAAGTATTTGCATTTCCTCATTCAGCTTTCTCAACTCAATGACACAAACGTATACTTGAATATAGTGATACATTTTGGTTATTATTGGTTCTGCCATAATCTCTTATCAGTATCACTTATTTTTTGTGCAAGTTTTGATTTTAATCAATCATTTTTTATTGTCCATTAGGATGCCAATCTGTATCATATTATTGGTTTGAAATGGATGATTCCATGTTGTTCAACATCATAACGCTGTCATTGTAAAAGATGGTTGGGTTTTGGATATCTATGCTTAAATTTTTTATTTTCTTAGTTAAATGAAACTAAAAGGCACTTCCACAAAGACTCTATGTTAGAATATTTTGCCTTTTTGAGTTTTGTTTTGTGTTTTGGGTTTATCAATCATTTGTCTTACTTATTTCCATGCATTCAGACCCTAGGCTATTTTTTGAATAAGATTTTATCTACTTTCACCTGTTTATGGCATCTCCTGGTTATTTTCGCATGCCCACAGTGTTGTTAACATTTTTAGGTTCTTAGCATGCTAATACAGATGTGTTGTTGTAGATATGTTGTCATGATATACCTGTTTCTTATATATGTTTTTTAGTTATTAAGAGGTTTGGATAGAAAAATAGTGTTGTGGAAAAATCTTTCCTCTGTTTTCAAAGCAGTCATTTATGTTTGGTCTCATTCACAGAGACCAGATCAGAATGCAGAACAATTCTTTATTTGTACACTGAAATGCACAAATGTCTTGGTCCACGGATTAAGTAATCAATAATACAATTCACTTGCTTTTAAGCTTTACTACTACCATTTCCTTTATCTAATGCATCATTTCTTCTGCCCCTTAATATGCATAGCTTTATTATTTCATCCAATCATCGCGTGCCACCAGTATTTTCTGACTCCTTTCGACTCCCCCATTTACCTGAATTTTGGTTTGCTAACAGGGGTGATTCATAGATTGTACTATTGATCTTAGCAATGCTTAATAGGAGAGGTGTTTAAGCTTTCTCACTAGTTTATCCTTGCTTTCTATAAGGGTGTTTGCTACACATTTACCTTATTCTAACCTTGGAAAATCAAGCAGGTGGTTTCTCTAAAGTGAGGTTTATTTCACGTGCTCAAGGTTTAGACCACAATGAGTTATCCCTTTAGTTAACTTCAGTCTTTTTCTTTATGTTTAATTAGTTCATTGTTACAAATTAATTTCAGTATATACTTGTAATAAGTTGTAAAAGATTATATATTAACCAAAATTTCATAGATAGATAGATAGATAGATAGATAGATAGATAGATAGATAGATAGATAGATAGATAGATAGATAGATAGATAGATAGATAGAAAAGTCCAATCTGTCATTACTGTGGATCCCCAAGTACTTGTAGGAGTGGACCACCTCTCAAATCTACTTCTTAAATAGTGGCAGGATATAGAGGCATTTTGGTGTGGTGAAAGTTAATAACTAGTCCCTTGGTTTTGCTGATGTGAAGACGCATACAATTCTCTATGAACCAAGAAGCAACATTCTCCACCTGACTCATATACTCTGTCTCAACTGTTTTATCAGTACACCCATAAGTGGATACACTAGAAATCAAGTCCAGTCATATATTTTTAATTTATATAAGAATTAGGGGGCTTACCCCCTGCTCGCTTCACTCGCCAACCCCCCCGGCCTGTGCTAGGCACCAGCCACTTCACGTCTCTGCCGCTCGTGTTGTGAATAGGGGTGGGGAACACACCCCAGGGAGATGCGGTCGCTCCTCCGAAACTCCCTCTTACATGGGAAACAAATACAGGTTTTTTTTACCACCTTTTTGCTCAATTAGCTGCTGGATTGCTGCTACTACCATGCCGCATGGATCTGCATTTCGCATGGCATTTCGAACATTTAAAAACCTGTACACAGCTGTCTTTGTCATCTACTCTTTGTCTTTTATTTTCAACCCCGGGAATGGTTAAATCTCTTGGCACAAAGTCTCATCTTGCGGGATGTGAGTTTTTGATATTTTAGTTTATAATTTAAAATGGAATAAGTATCTGAAAATCTAACAAGATCACATTACATTTTGATAAATTCTGAAAAGAATGATACCAAACATATATACAGTGATCCCTCGCTATATTGCGCTTCGACTTTCGCAGCTTCACTCCATCGCGGATTTTAAATGTAAGCATATCTAAATATATATCACAAATTTTTCGCTGGTTCACGGATTTCTGCGGACAATGTGTCTTTTAATTTATGGTACATGCTTCCTCAGTTTCTTTGCCCAGTTGATTTCATGCAAGGGACGCTATTGGCAGATGGCCTAGAAGCTACCCAATCAGAGCATGTATTACGTATTAAATAAAACTCCTCAATGATATACGATATGCTTCCCGCGCGGTGCTTGATTGTTTGCTTTTCTCTGTCTCTCTCACTCTCTCTGACATTCTCTGCGCCTGACAGAGAGGGAGTGAGCAGAGGAGCTGTTTGCACAGAGGCTGTTTGCCGAGAGGATACGGACGCTCCTCTAAAAAATGCCAGTTTATCGCAGTGCTTCGGCATACTTAAAAGCCGAAAAGCACGTATTGATTTTTTGATTGTTTGCTTTTCTCTCGCTCTCTCTCTCTCTCTGACATTCTCTGCTCCTGACACGCATTCTTTGAAGAGGAAGATATGTTTGCATTCTTTTAATTGTGAGAAAGAACTGTCATCTCTGTCTTGTCATGGAGCACAGTTTAAACTTTTGACTAAAGGGTGTTATTTCATGTCTAGAGGGCTCTAATAATGTTAACAGTGTGGGAGAGTTTATAAGGGCTTAAAATATATAAAAATAACCATACAAACATATGGTTTCTACTTCGTGGATTTTCACCTATCGTGGGGGGTTCTGGAACGCAACCCCCGCGATCGAGGAGGGATTACTGTATGTAGGTTTTAAAATAAGCCTGATTTAAAGCGTGACAAAATTTGTGACATAAAAACGTCACATAAAATTGTTGCACAAAGTCATTGCACTTTTAGGCTTAGGATTTTATATATATATATATATATATATATATATATATATATATATATATATATATATATATATATATACAGTATATATATATATATATATATATATATATAGATAGAGAGAGAGAGAGAGGTCACATGGCCACAGCAGTTGGAATCATTAAGTCACTGAAATTAATGTTATAAATATGGCTGCTTGTGAGCCCTCAGTACGCTAAGGACCATTTAAGGTGACTGAGAATTATAATGAGAGTGAATGAACCAGGAAATAATAAATGCTGAACAAGATGTAGTAAAAGGTGCTCGAAAGCTGAAAGCCGAGAAGTCAGAAGAAAACTACACAAACAGGAATAAAAAGGCTGAGCACAAAATATATAAAACCAAAGATGAAAAGATATCAAGAGCAAAAGAAACAATTCTACCACCATGCCTACTTGAAATAAATCAAACGATGCACTAGTAGAGTAGTAAAGTATTGTTTATCCAACAAGGGATAAGAAACAATAGAACAATTAGAACAATTAGAACAATTAGAACAATCTAGACGAGAACAGGCCATTCAGCCCAACAAAGCTCGCCAGTCCTATCCACTTGCTTCCTCCAAGAAAACATCAAGTCGAGTTTTGAAAGTCCCTAACGTCTTACTGTCTACCACACTACTTGGTAACTTATTCCAAGTGTCTATCGTTCTTTGTGTAAAGAAAAACTTCCTAATGTTTGTGCGAAATTTACCCTTAACAAGTTTCCAACTGTGTCCCCGTGTTCTTGATGAGCTCATTTTAAAATACAAGTCTCGATCCACTGTACTAATTCCCTTCATAATTTTAAACACTTCAATCATGTCACCTCTTAATCTTCTTTTGCTTAAACTGTAAAGGCCCAGCTCTTTTAATCTTTCCTCATAATTCAACCCCTGTAGCCCTGGAATCAGCCTAGTCGCTCTTCTCTGGACCTTTTCTAGTGCTGCTATGTCCTTTTTGTAGCCTGGAGACCAAAACTGCACACAGTACTCAAGATGAGGCCTCACCAGTGCATTATAAAGGTTGAGCATAACCTCCTTGGACTTGTACTCCACAGATCGTGCTATATAACCTAACATTCTGTTAGCCTTCTTAATGGCTTCTGAACACTGTTTGGAAGTTGATAGCTTGGAGTCCACTATGACTCCTAAATCCTTCTCATAAGGTGTACTCTCGATTTTTCGACCGCCCATTGTGTATTCAAACCTAATATTTTTACTTCCTATGTGTAATACTTTACATTTACTGACATTAAATTTCATCTGCCACAGATCTGCCCAAGCCTGTATGCTATCCAAGTCCTTCTGTAATGATATAACGGATTCCAAATTATCTGCTAATCCACCTATCTTGGTATCATCTGCAAACTTAACCAGCTTGTTACTTATATTCCTATCTAAATCATTTATATATATTAAAAATAGCAGCGGCCCTAGCACTGACCCCTGTGGAACACCACTCTTAACATCAGCCAGTTCTGATGAGGTTCCTCGCACCATCACCCTCTGCTTCCTGTGTCTGAGCCAATTCTGCACCCATCTAAAAACATCACCCTGAATTCCCACTTCTTTTAACTTGATGCCCAACCTCTCATGTGGCACCTTATCAAATGCTTTCTGAAAGTCCAGATAAATAATATCATAAGCTCCACTTTGATCGTATCCTTTTGTTGCCTCCTCATAGAATTCCAACATGTTAGTAAAACACGACCTCCCCCTTCTGAACCCATGCTGACTGTTCAGAATAACTCCTGTCCTTGTCATGTGTTGCTCAATCTTATCCTTAATAATTCCTTCCATTAATTTTCCTGTGATGCTTGTTAAGCTTACTGGCCTATAGTTGCTTGGATCTGCCCTGTCACCCTTTTTATATAATGGGATGATATTTGCCATTTTCCAGTCCTTTGGAATCTCTCCAGTGCACAGTGACTTCCTAAAAATACGTGTCAAGGGTTTATATATGTACTCACTAGCCTCCTTAAGAACACGAGGATAAATATTATCTGGGCCTGGTGATTTGTTTGATTTCATCTTATTTAATCTGAGCAGCACTTCTCCCTCTACAATTTTCAAATCCCTCAGTACCTCCTTAGTAGTTGTGTTTACCTCTGGCAGGTTATCCACTTGCTCAGTTGTAAACACCTCAGAAAAATGTAAGTTTAGGGCATCTGCTATTTCATTGTCTGTATCTTTTAATTCCCCTTTACTATTCCTGATGAACTTGACCTCCTCCTTAACTGTTCTTTTACTACTAAAATACTGAAAGAATCTCTTGGGGTCTTCTTTCGCCTTATCTGCTATATTCCTCTCCAACTGTCTTTTAGCCTCTCTGATATCCTTCTTAATGGTTGCCCTCATGTTCTCATACGCGCTACGGTTCTCTTTGCAGTCATTAGTCTTATATGCCTTATACAGCAGTTTTTTTCTTTGCAACTTCTTTTTTAAATCTTTATTAATCCATCGTGGAGATTTTTTTAGTTTCCTATTACTTCCAAATTTAGGTATGTATCTGTCCTGCATTACATGTAAAACATTTTTAAACCTGTTCCACTGCTCCTCGACTGTCTCCACATGCATAGGCTTGCAGTAATATTTATAATGTTAGCTCCATTGACATAATGATTCCAACCTAAATAAAAAATTCAATCTTCTTGTTCCTATTTAAATAAAAAATAACAGGAATCAATTTCTAGTGCATCCAAACACTAAATGATTCAAAAACATACATTCAAAACAGCCAAATTAGGACATAATTGAACTGACAAATGGCTGCAATTCCAATTGTTTAGTGGACGAAGCTTTGGTGTAGGATGTATAAAAAAAAGCAGTGATCACCTTATTCAATAACACTGTATACTGCAGTGTCAGTCCTAGTGGTCCAACTAATCTAGCTCAAGCTACCAGAGCCAACACACTCTCACTGACTAAAACTGTTAATAATTCCATTAAACTAAGTGACAAGGGAAAGCAGACATTTCCTGTATAAGCGGAAAGCCTTTGCATAAAGAAACCCACGGACCTCATTAGATATCCAAACCTGGGACAGCCAGTGAATAATCAATGCACAATGAAACAATGGTGACTTGTACTGATTGTTTGGCTAACTTAACAGAATGATGCTGATGAATGTACAGACTATTTTCACTTGTATTACTATCAACAATACATGGCTGTTGAATTAAAATTCATTTTTGAAATGTAGGTTATGTTACTGCTAGTTACCTTATCTAGTGGGCTAAATTATAAAGACAAAATTGTTATAAAACTGTAAAATGTTTTTCTTTTTTATTAAAGGAACTGTTTTTCTTTGACTGACTATTCTTGTTTCTTATTTTAAAGACTAATATCTCATGTGGTCCTCTTTACAAATTGAAAGAAATTACCCCATGACTGTACAATCATATCTTTTAATTTTCCAGATTTAAATAAAGAGGCATGAAGCAGTTTGCCAGTAGCATAATTTATTAATCAAGTCTTATTTAATAATGTGTTTCACTAGTGCACAATACTCAGCTCTTATTTTAGTTTTGCCATAAATTGTCCAAAGTACACTAATAACAGTAGCAATACAGAAACTCTTTTTTTGGTATAAAATCCTACCACTTGTTTTTGCAGCAAGCTGTCCTATAAAGTTTTGAAACAAAAATGTCAACATTGGTTTCCATTGATTAGGAAGTCATCTCTATCAGTTTAGGACCAATTAGCTGCTAATGAAAAATAAAATAGATAGATATTCCAGATGTATTTGTAAACCTGGACTGACAAGGACGTATATAAATATTTAATTTAATTCAATGTATTCTTATTATAGAAAACATCTTAAAGAACCTAAAATAACAAAACAATTTAAAATAGGAGCTAATAAAAGATGGCATGATGAGTCAACAGAGCATGGTTATTTTGAAGAGGTCATAAGGTACATTGCGTGTAAAGTTTCTCACATTCTTTCTGCTCCCTGGCTGCAATGATAAACCCCTACAGCAATGATAAACCTTACAAGCTGCAATGTCTTGTGCTGAATAGTCAGTTGCTTTGAAACGTCTGGCACTCAGTGATGGTGTGATATTTACTATTATGTGTTGCAGATGTTTCATGTTGACCTATTTTGCATCCACAATGTACAACTAATTACTCTTGACACTATATGTTGTAGCACACTAAATTCCCAGACATCAAACTCCAAATTCAGATTTTTCAAATGTATAGTATAATGGACTTGTGCTATGACACAAAGCTCACCAAAAGACAACCTAATTCATTTAAAGTCAATTCAATCTTTTATTAATATCATTTAATTATGTGACTTATACTCCAGCAGACCCCAGTGACCCTGTAGTTAGGATATAGCGGGTTGGATAATGGATGGATGGATACTTACTGATGTTTATAGTTTACTTGACATCTAATGACTAATCCTGTGTCAGTGAAGAAAGCAGTATATGGTTTGTGTTGGTTTTCTTTTACAAGTAAATGCGTAGTTATTTTTTTTATATAATACTAGGATGTTCGCCCCCTGCTCGCTTCACTTGCCAACCCAATGTCAAAGGCCTGCACTAAAGGCCAGCCACTTCACGTCTCTTCTGCTCGCATTGTGAAGAGGGGGGCTGAACAAACCCCAAGGAGATGCGGTTGCTCCTCTGAAACACCCTCTTAAACGGTGATACAATGGGAAACAAATACAGTTTTTTTTTACCTCCTCTTTGCTCGATCAGCTGTTGGCTTGCTGCTGCTGCTACCGTGCCACATGATATGTTTTTTCTCACGGTGCTTTAAGGATTTAAAAGGCTGTACAGCAGCTGGACTCCTTTTATTACTGTGTCTCTCTTGAAAATCCTTGGGTACCATTGGTTTGACTTTGTGTTGAATGAGTGGTTGCATACGGAGTCCTGAATGGGGTACATTACCTGCATTGTAAGGGAGCATCACTTATGGCAGTACACCAATGTGGCGCCATTCCCTGAGGATGATCCGGCTCACAGGATCCTCATTGTTGACGACCCGAGCAGCTGAACCAGGCGAAGGGATCACCCACGTAACACCTGGCTGCGGCAGATAGAGGGTCATTTCCGGAAGGGTGGGACTGCACCGTGTGTCTGCGTGGGGGGTTGCCAACCAGGATCCAAGTTGTTTCGTTGTGTAGTTGGTGTAGCAATGCATTGTACCAGTGCATGCTCCCCAACTTGACTTGACTTGACTTGACAGCTGCTGTCCTACTCTTTGTCTTTTATTTTCGGCCCTGGGATTGGTTAAATCTCTTGGCACAAAGTCTTGCCTCTCAGGATGTGAGTTCTTCATATTTTTTAGTTTATAATTTTAAAATAGAGTAAGAATCTGAAAATCTAATAACATCACATTAAAGTTCAGTAAATTCTGAAAAGAGAAATACCAAATATATATATATATAAGTTTTAAAATAAGCCCAATTTAAAGCGTGACAAAATAGTCACATACAAACGTCACATAAATTCATTGCACAAAATCGTTGCACTTTTAGAATTAGGATTTTATATATAGCAAGTAGATTTTTATAATGTGTGTAGCTTGCTTTATTTTTAAATGTATGAAATGAATGAACTTTGAGTCGACTTTGTAACAGTAGCAGCTATGTCAATAATAGTAACAGTCCAATATGTGAAATCACATATTCCAATGTAGGGTCACTATGTGTGGAGGACTTCCATGGCAGGATTAGGTGCAAGGCGTGAACTAATCCTGAATGTTTGTGCTTAGTACATTACAGGGCATACTCATTCACACACAGTTGAGCTTATTTAGAGTTGCCATTTAATGGAAATACTGTTATAAAAACTGGACTTTCAGATAAAAGAAACACAGTGACATGTGCAGAATGTACAAATTCAATAAAAGTCCATGGTACAGTCAAAACTGAAGCATTTTCTGTGTTGTAGATTTATGTACACATTGCATAAATCTGTAACTTCTCTGTTAATTTTAATTCCAACTCCAAATATTTAACTGGTTTCATATCAATATATTTGTAAGCTTTTGATATATAGCCAATAGCAACCATGACATTTTTTCCAAATCTAAGAATAGTAAGAATACTAAGAAATGGTGAGAATCAAACACTTGAATATTGGTGTTTTGAATTAGACAGAATGCTTGCTGTTTGTATTAGAATGCATTTTCATCATGATATTGTTTGTTACAGGTATGGCAATATTTTTTTAGTGTTTTTATATCATAGTAACAAGAACATTTATTGATAAATTTTAAGAAAACAGAATACTCATAATGAAAACATTTCATTTTACAATAGAACATTCAGTTATCAGATTGTTGTGTAGAATGTTACATTGATCATTTCAGTTCTTCAGCATTTCATATACTGTATCATTTTCCATAACTTACATGGTTGATATTTCTTTTTTACATTACCATGAGGAATATAACTTTTCTTCATTTTCAACCAGAAAAATCTTGACTTATACCATAGCATATACAGGGTGGCCCGACTCCACCAAAACGACTGCATTATGTGGTGAAGAGAACAATGATCAGATTTGGTACTCCCATTTACAGAAGATGCTGAAAGTGATCTCCTTGTGAGTCAATACATCTCTGTGCCCTGTTTCGGTGGCAGATGAGATGGGAGTCGTCTCGGTGGAGGCAAGACACTTTTTCATGGGCCACCTTGTATATGACCATATTAATATTTTAAAGAAGTTTAGTCTGCTTACAGTTTAAATAAATCCAAACTGTCATTTGTTTTTTTCAACCCCCTAATTGTGATTAACAACTGCACAATGGACACTCTGTGAGTGATGAATGCTGGACTTAATGTTCTTTTGTTTATTTCACCTCACCCTGAACCTTTCTTTGGGGCCCCTTCCCAAGAACCATAGCAAAATTACAGCTTTCTTAATAGTTTTATATAACATAATATTCTAAAAATAGTTTGGGTGACTTAAAAATTTTGGTGGGGTGGAGTCCAGCATCTGGTTCAAGGGCAAGAATTAACTGACCAGTTTCTCATAGAGCCATCCAATGCACTCACCAGCAATCACCCAATGCCAGGTTAGAAGTTGCCAAATAACCTGTCATCCATGACTTTGAAAGGTGGAAGGAAAACTGAAAAACCCAGTAGGAAACCAGCAAAGATGAGAGAAAAACATGTGAACCCCGAAAAAGCGCAACTAGCACTGCATGAGTGCCAAGGAAGCAAAACCCATGTCACAGCAGCATTAGCCACTGTACCAGCACTCATTTTGGGTTTTGTAGTTTTTACTGCTACTGGGCTCAGTAACAAAGCAAAATGAAATAGTCTGTTATGTTTCCCTGTTAATGTATTATTAATTATGGCACTTAATAATCCAGTTTAGGATATAATGATGTGTGTAGGTTTTAATTCTAGAACTGCAACAATTTTATAAAGTTGTTTCAAAGCATTCCCCTTTACATTTATTGGGGGAGGGATTGCATTGATTATTTTTTCTGATCTTAAAACAATTCTGAATTAGTATATTAGATTCTTAATAAATACACTTACTTGGTTTGATTCTAACATACTGTATCACCAGTAGCTTTGCATACAGGGTCTGTTGATGTACATAATGGATCTCTTTTCTTTTATTCTGTAGGCCACAATTCAAAATCAAGTTTTTGAGTGTTGACATTTTCCATCTTCCTTTATTTGTGAATACTCTATCAGTTTTCCTATGAACCACTTTAGTTCTATAAGGCAGGAATTATATTTTTATGTATAGCAGCTTAAACAGAGATTAAATAATGAGTACATTTGTTGCAGCACTAAAATAGTTTGCCAAAAGTAACAAATGTGAAATTGTTGCGTATGGACTCATCGTTCAAAACCATCATCGTCCCAAAGCTAGTACTGTCCACCCTCAGGACCCTTGATCTAAATATTAACCTCTGTTAGTGGCTGCAGGACTTAGTTTGTTAGTCTTAAGTACTGCACATATTAAAATGTCTTTACATACAATGAGAATTTTCAGAGCTACCATTAGCAATGTTGCATCTTTCTACTTTGATCTTTATGTGCATTTTTGGTTGTGGTTTGGAGAAAAACGAGAGCTTACTGTTGATTTGCAGCTGGATTTAAAATTGGATTTTTTGTGAAATTTTTAAAGAATACAAATGTATTAAAAGGTGCCCCTTTGCTACAAATTCAAACATAAAATTCTGATTGTGAGTAACCTGGTTATTTTTTTTTATTATTTCATATTTAAATAAGGGGCAGCTTGGTGGCCTGTGGTAGCACTGCTGCCTCACAGTAAACCCTGGCCTGGGTAAGTGGAATAGGAAGATGGATGAATGGATTAATAATAAAATAACATTGAAGTTCAAGTGCGTGAGAGAGCAGCATTATATTACAACTTTTTGAATGTCCACGTTGTTTACTAGGAGTATAGAAATATAAACTACATAAATATTTACTGGTGTGGACTCTAGGGGTCGCTGTTGCCCCTTGAAACCCACCAGACAGATGTCCAGGACACACTTGTAAAAGCACCAAGAAGAATTCTTTAATATCTTTCTTCAGATACAGTGCTCAAAGCACCACGCACTCTACAATTCTCCAATAATAATAATTACTACAATAACAATAATCACAATACAATCCTCCACTCCCAGAAGCTTCATCACCCAACCTCCCAACTCTGACTCTCTTTGCTGGGTTTTCACCAGTCCTTTAAATAGTCCATGACCCGGAAGTGTTCCTTCTCTTCATCCTGGTCAAATGCCACATCATCTTTCCTGAAGTAGCTCGGAAGTACTGCGGGCTTCCATCCTCGTGACTCCGGAGTACTTCCGGGTTGTCGTAAAAGTAGGAGTCCCCAGGTTCTTTGTCAGCTCCCCCTGACAGCACCCAACAGGGTTGAGGAAATGAACTCCATGTCCCAGGATGCCCTGAGGGAATCCGGGGAACCGTTGCCGTCCAGGGGAGCTGTCACCTAGTGTGCCGGGGGAGGCAGTGTCCTGAAAAGGCTGCCTTCTTCCATTATTTTCTTTCAGGGACATCCCGGCCGGACTGAACCGCCGCCTGTCCCTCACACTGGATATTTCAATATACTGTACACTCTCAGACTAGATAATTAGAATATAGCATGCACAGAAATTAGAATGTATGATAAGATTAAAAACTTTAATTAAGCACTTGTTTTACTGTGCAATTCTATACTTTATAACACTTTATTAATTTTAAAATGTATTTAAATCTCACCAATATGATGTAAGCACTGTTATGCACGGATAAGCACTAAGTCTTACATGAAACCATTCTGTCAATGTAAAATGACACCCTGAAAGCCCATGCCAAAGACTGGGTGGAGGATTAGCAATATTAAAGGCGTGGTTGAAAAGGATATCAGACAAAGATGGCAAAATGCATGATAAATGAACATACTGTAGATGGGTTTAACCTAATAAAGCATGACTGAAGGGTGATGGCACAAAGGTGGCAAATTGCCATTAGGTGTTGCCCATTAGTATAGAAACCATGCCAAAGTTTCTTACCTATGTTAAGCTATATATCAAAATGTCTTTGTGCTCAGGAACAGTGACTTTCTTGGCAGACAGAGCACAACCGTTTATTATGTTTTATAAACTTCTAAAATGAAACCAAAAGGCTTTTGGACTCTACGTGATTTCCTGGATTTTAATATTATTGGTTTGGGATTTTATTCTGTGACAAGAGCTACAATTTAAAATGGCAATTATCTAGTTTGATGATGGGTTAAATTTCCAATAATGTCGAGACAGTGTACTAGCATGAACCCTAGCATTGCACATTTTTTACCCACCAGTGGTTAGGGAGTCCACCCCAAAAAAAAAACATCTGTTTCATATCCACCTGTGTTTCTGCTGAAGTCAGAAACTATTCAAATAAATATTTTTTCAGTGACCAAATTAAATTTAACATTTACTGTCCATGGCCACTTTTCTAGCAATTTGGGTAAAAGCAGCTGAATCATTAACATAGTGTCATGGCCAGAAGATTGGATGCCTGATTGATGATGACCTCTCACGCAGGTATGTATTGCGCTGCATTTCACATGTTTTGGGAAAGTTTACACTACATTCTTCAAGCCTGGAAGATTCAAAGAGATTTTTAAAGGAGAAAATAAATGGCATACCCATGAAAAAGATATTGGCAAGTGTTTGGTGGATTGCAGAGAGGGAACAGTGCAAGAGTAGCTCTGTCAGTCGCATGTTTATCGTTTTTATCACTAAGGATATTAAACTTCATTGAGTATGAAAGAACAATTTCATTGAATAAACTCACCTGTTGTAGGGCTTAACTGCTGTTTTAGTGTGTTCCTCAGCAGTTCATCTCAGTGCTAATAATAATAATGAAACATGTCAAGTCTAAAGATGTTTTCATTTACTTATTTTTACTTTTATTGTTATTTCTGCCTGGATCTGGGGCTTGTACGGCACTTGGGACATTGGTATTGATAGCCTTATGGTTGTCTGCAAAGGGAGGAAATGGGGAGGACAAAGAGAAGAGACCTTTCTTGTCCACCTCTCAAAGCATGGAGGAGTGTTAGCAAAAAACGTAAACCAAAGCTGCAACCTGCAAAATAAAGACAATTGTGCTGCTTTTGTATAGCTGCAGTCATTCGAATGAGGAATCAGCATGGAAACTGGAAGCATAGTCCAGCGTGACCAGCGCACCCCATTTCACATTGCTCCTGTATTGGTTTCTACAGTAATTAATCATTAAACAAATAATAATTTAAATCAAATAATACTTCACACGTTATTAAAAACAAAGCTATATATTTATTAAAAACATGGAATATTACTATATATTTGGAGTGTCACATTCCCTTGACGTGATCTACTCTATTGAAAATACTGGTAGCATTCTCCCAGATCCTTGTTTAATTAATTAATTGATTCATTCATTCTTTCCTTCTTTCACTGATTGTTTAAACCTAGAAGGTATTCTTTGGTGGTTTAGTAATGATTTGTTTGGCCAATTGCTTGCTTTGAGCAGTGCTTAGATATTTGCTTTTTCTTATCATGACAGAACTCTATTGTATACTAGCTAGCTCAAGCATCATCTCACTCATCTTTTTTTTCCTTTGACACCACACAACATGGCCTAAAAGTTTAACTTTTGATTAGCCCAAAAATGCCCAAAATATTTATTCCAATTTTCAAAAATGAAATATATTTAATTGCCGATTTTGAGGCAGTCTGATGAGGAGCACATATCCCACCTTGTGGAGTTTGTACTGTCATCCCCTATGCCAGTAAGCAGAGGTAAAACCTCTAACTAAATGATGTGAAAAGAACAATCTGTCAGTTTGTCACTGCAGCATCCTCACTAATGTATACTGATGCACAGTAGAAAGAATACTGATTAGATGCATCACAGTCGTCTTGTATGGAAACTGCACTCTGTTACACTGAAAGGCGTTGCAGTGGGAGGTTAAAGTCCTTCAATTCATCACTAGAGATGCATCCATGCAGGACATTAGTGACAAAAGATGCCTGAAGAAAGCACTTTCTATTGATTCAAACCAGACACACTACCAAGAAAGTGTTTTGCTGTCTTGCTATTCAGCAAGCAACACAGTAACATTCAGTGCTATACCTGCAGATCTGCAAACAATTTTTGCCCAAAGACTTTTAACCTGTCAACTTACTGTAATGGAGAAAAATATCTAGCATACAGGTTGATAATTTTTTTTATTATTAATGTCTAGCAATGTCATATTTTAAAATGCTTAAGCAGGCAGGGAAATTAATGTCTAAAAATATCTAATTTTAAAGGGAAGGAAACTGTATAATCAGTTGTTGCTCTAGCACATTAATGACCCTACTAAATCAGATAAGTCCTTTTGTTAAGTGTTTTTGAGCTATCTGTGATGGGAGGGGAAGAGCTGAGAAGAATGGGTGATGTGTGCAGAGATACTCTACATTCTATGAGCCCATACCCCCAAGAGAGAGGGGGAAGTGGAAGGCATGGAGGAGGAAAGCTTGGGCTGGAATAGGGCAGGAGGAAAGCTTGGGCTGGAATAGGGCCAGAGGGCTGGTTTGGAACTCCTGCAGATTTTATTTTTCCTCCAGCCGTCTGGAGTATTTTTTATTTTTTCTGTCCTCCCTTTCCACCTGACTTTACTTTTTTTCTATGTTAATTAGTTTTGTCTTATTTTATTTCTTATTTATTTTGTATTTTTTTCTCTTTCTTCATCATGTAAAGCACTTTGAGCTACATTATTTGTATGAAAATGTGCTAAATAAATAAATGTTGTTGTTGTTGTTGAACTGAATCATTGACACTCCCAATCTGCGAGAGGAGTGTCAACCACCATTACAATTGGAGAAATGAGACATGCAAAGCCATGCAGTCTCTTTCTCTAGGCTACACTGTGCATGTTGTGTGTTTCCAGACGAGGCCAAACAATAAATTAATTAAACTTTTAAGACAGAGAGCCACCTGGTAGGAAGCATATAGGGTGCTAGATGGAGCTTATTATCAGGTTATATTATTTTAATGAATACTCATTGTACTCTGCTATTGTGACCATATTATTTATAATGCGTGAATAAATTTGTAACTTTCTCACCTGGCATTGCTGGCACTCTGTTTAATAGTCTAGGGTTACTTATGTAAAAGAAATGGGACATGTTGAACTACAGTAGCTTTCATCTTGACAGTGTGGTATGAGAATGGGATTTGGGGCATTCTGTTATGGTATACAAAATAAAGAGTAAACGCTTATATACAAGAATCTGTTTGGCCAGTTACTAAGACTCTGTTATGTCAGCCTTTGCACTTTTAATATCAAGAGCCGAGTTTGGAGGTGGCAAGTGGGGTGACTGCCCCAGGGCCCGCGATTAAAGGGGCCTCTCTTTTGAGGTCCACATTTCCCAATCGAGCGGATTTGTCAAGTTATATTCTCCAGTAGGCCTATATATATATTTGAGATGCTTCTAAGAGGAACCCTTTTAAAATCCCTGTTCAAGGTCTTTGAAAACATTCCACAGCCCGAATATTAATGCACAAAAACGCATATCGCTAATGATAGCCAGCTGACATAACATCAATGCAAGTTATGACTATGACATCCTGCATATCTAGACTCAGAATATACTTGCAATTTGGGTACTTTTCTAGAAGAGACCCTGCTAATTTCCACATGACACCGCATCGCATTTTGCACTGTCGAGGTATCGTCATGAATTATGAATTGCACATTTTTAATAGATTATATTGTTATATTTTGGTAAAGTCCACATGTTATCTTGCAAATATTTAGCTGAATGCTGTAATGAGAAAAAACAGTGTATGTTAACATTATTTTTATTAAACTCATGCGCAAGTTTATACAGTCCAAAAAAACGGTAACAGCATTTGACGTTATCGGCCTGCATGGGGTTGGACAGCCCTAGACCCCGCACACCCTTAAGGCCACCTCTGATCAATATAATTGCACTAGTATCAGTATTACTGTCTATTTTGCTTCTGAGCTACTTATATTGGCTTGATGTTACTTTTTCTGTCAGCTATATGCTGTAACTTTATATCTGATATTTTTAATTTCCTTTTATTTGACACTGTTGCACATTTATTATTATTCATATTTATTGTCACTGTTTTACTGTCATTGTTTTGGTCAGTAATGTGTCTGTTGAACTATGTTATAGTTTTTAATATGTCTGCACGAATATGATGAACAGAAAATGTTTTTTGTATAGTATATGAAAAAGGAAAAACCAGATGAACGATTTGCCAAATTTCTCGAGCATTAAAATTTAACAGATTTATTGATTGTACAACTCTGTGTTTACAGATCATTAGAACATCAGTTTTAAACCATTGATGCATATATCCTGTTGTTATACAGTTTATGAGATTTTCCCATACAGCTTCTGATGTAACATTGTGTTTTTTGTGACTCAATCCTGTGTATTCCTGAGGTGGTGATTTTTATAATTTCCTCGTAGATCTTCAGATTTTTTAAATTTTTTTTTTAAGACTACTGATATTGTGTTTTTAAATGGTTTCAATGAACTTGTCTCCTAGTATAATTTATGTACTTAAAGCAGTACGTTGATTATATGCAGACACTGATACTGACCCTGTCCCTTTATCTATGCTGCTCTCCTTTCTTTTAGGAAAGTTTTAGCATTTTAGTATAACTATGAGCCTTGATTAATAAAACTAGACACAAACACTAGAGGAGTCTAATTCATCAATGAATATTTGTTTCCCTCTTGAGGCACAGAGACCTTTTATCTACCTTTTATTCCTTTGTAGGTTTAGATTCACACAGTTGTTTGAAGTGGCACAGCCTCATTATTCACACACTTTTAAAGATTTACCATAGTTCTGTGCATTGTATATGTTGTTTTTTATGTTATTAGTAAAAAGATGAATAATATTAACGTAAAGCTCTTAATTGAACTCATAATTGAGTAATGAATAAAATTTGTTTTTACCCCTTGCAATAATACAAACATGTAGAGCATGTTATATTTTTCAGTGTTTCCTTCTTTCTAGTGCACTTTATAATTCTTTTTGTTGTATGCTATGTGAGAAGATTAACATGACATTTTTTTTTAAATACAGTACTGAAATCTAGAAGGATTTATTACTTGAAATTGATTTTAATTACTTACCACATTCATTTCTTATTACTATTATAATATAAATGAAGCTGTTTAAGTTGCATGGAAAATAACTTTGGCAAAAGTAAGACTAGATTATCAGTTATTTAATATGCAATTGTATTATTCATTTTGTGATATTGAACTACAAATGGATCCATCCAACTATCTGCCAATTCTGTTTCACCCTGCTACATCGAATGGTAGAGTTACTGGGAGCTGAAACATATTCTGGCAAGACAGGTTACATTTTAAACTTTAATCTTAGGAGGAATGAAGATAACGCCCCTAGCTTAAGCACTGAAACTGATTGAAAATCTATTCCAATTGTTAATGTAGCTAAAGGCTCTGCCATCTAGGATAAATTTATTTATCATAAGCCGATGTCTGGTAACTGTAGAGTAAGTGGTAATTATAAGTGTTAAGTTTAAGAAGGCATAACTGAGATTTAATAGTTGAAACAAAGTGTTCTTATTTCCTTTTCTTGTTTGCAATCTTGATACAGTACAAAAATGTTTTTAAAATGAAGGAGAATGTTAAAAATGCAAATTTTAAGAAGGATATTGGAGAAAAAAAATCTGTCAGAACTAATATTTATAAAAGGTCTCCAATGTAAAAAAGGGAGAATAAAAAAAATGTGCTCAACAGTGTGTTAACAGATTACAATTGACTATAAGCAATATGGGGACAACAGTAAATTAAAACACGGATAGCAAAAATACTTACACAATTCTCCAAACATGGACAATACTTTACTTATAATACAGTTCAGAACTGAACTGTGTGACATACAGTAGATTAAAAAATCGCAAGTGCTTATCTTGAGGAAACAAATTCTAAACTTAACTGTCCGAGTTGACAGAGTTTCTTCTTCTTGACAATTTGCAGAAGCAATAAGAAAGACTAAAGACATGCTGTATAGACAGAGGCAGCCCCTTCCTCTCCCTTGTACAATTCCATTATCAAAGATCATCAACGTGAATCCACCATTCAGTAGTCTTGATGTTTTAAATGGTGTATATACTCATCTTTTCTTGCAGCACAAAAAGCCTTCAGTTGAAGCAACACCTAGACTGTTGTGTTGCTTGCTAAGGATGGTGACAGACAACTAAGGGAAATGTGTGCATTAGCAGTCTTTCAAATAAGAAAAGAGACAAACTTTTTTTCTAGAGGTTGGAGGAGTAGACAATAGAACAAAGGTTAGGTAGGAATCCTTTAATTCGGACAAGTGACTTTTGTCAACCACAAAAGAAAAGGCGTGCACAGCAGGCAGTTCCTTGGAATATCACTTTTGGGAGCACTGCAAGCCAAGTATCCTGGCAATATGAATTAGATCCTCCGCAGTGCCATGAAACAAGAAAGAAAACACCAGGCTAGGTGTCCCAAAAGACTTCAAAGTAGTAAATGTACAGTGCAGATTGGTAATACCAGGAGACAGGACTACCTTATAGCACCTAGGATGGCAGCCACGGTAGTTTGTTGCTCTGTCTTTTTTCTGTCTTATAATATACACAGGGGAAGACCTTCTGAATATCGGTCAGTGTGCCACCTGATGTGACTCCAGATATTATAACTACATCCACCGATTTTACAACTTTATTGATCACAGGTGCGCATGCAGCGAAACACAGGCAAAAGAACTGCCGTTGTGGTTCGATGCAGGAAAGTAAGGACTATGGCAGATACTGCCTATAATATGTCTATCTAATGTGTGCTCGCTGGCAAACAGTTGACAAACTGCAACTTGTATCTGCTCTGTGCCTCACTGAAATGTGGCTGAATGACTATTTCTGATTCTGTATTGGACTTATCCAACTTCACGCCATACCGAGTGGACTGCATTACCAAAGTTTGAAAGAAAATAATGGGTAGAGAAGTGCATTTCTAACATTAATCAAGGTTGGCCTAATGATGTGACCGTTCTTTTTAAATCAGCCTTTCCCAACCTAGAATTGCTTCTTATAAACAGTAAGCCATTTCATTTACCATGCAAATTCTCCTCAGTGATACTAGCCAGTCTTTGCATTTGCCCTTGCGATAATGCCGAGGAAGTGGAGTAGTGACTCACTAATAGGATTGAGATTGAAAAGGACGACCTGGCCTCACAAATCATTATTTTGGGTAATTGTAACCATGTCAATGTTAACCACGTCATTCATTAATATCAACAGCAAATGTCCTACCAGTGATGAAAATATTCTAGATTACTGCTATGCAGCCATTAAGGATGCCTTCTCTTGTGCCCCCTTGGTAATTCTGGCCATTCTATGATTCACCTTATTCCTACTTACAAACAAAAGTTGGAAACAGTAAACCCAGTAAAAAGAACGCTTAAAAAAAGTGGACTAGAAAAGCAAAAGAGGAACTTCAGGACTGCTTTTCCTGTACAAACTGAAGTGTCTTCAAAATTACCAACTCCAGCATACACAAATACACTGATGCTCTAATTGCATGTATTTTTGTGAAGATGTTCACACTCCATGAAAAACAATTGTGAGGTCTAGCAATCATAAGTCTTGGTTCAGCCCAGAGCTCAGATGACTACGCTAGGACAAAGTGTGCTTTCAGATCTGGCAATGATGAGGGATACAGGAAAAGGAGGTCAAAGTTGTGAAAAGAATGTATTCAGATAATCTGTATGAACAGTTGTCTGCAAATGACAATGCATCAGTCTGGAGAAGCCTTAAACATGTCACTAACTACAAGAAGCAATCTTCAAAAAATTCTGGTGATCCCAGTCTGGCTAATCAGTTAGATCAGGTTTACAGCTGCTTTGAAAGACATTGGGACATAAATCTACCCAATAGCCTCAATATTACTACTCTATACATCTCTACGTACCTTGTCATCATTGCAAAAGACATCTGCAGCTTGTTCAAAAAAGCTGCCAGTCCAGACCTTATATTGACCCTTCTACTTTGTACATTGAGACACTGTGCAGAACAGTTGTCTATAGTATTTGTAGACTTTCAAACAACCTCTGGATCTATGCATGGTTCCTTCCTGCTTTAGGACCTCCCATCATTCCAGTAGCAAAAAAAATCAAAGGACACCGGCCCAAATGACTACAGACCAGTAGCTTTAACCTGTGTGGTAATGAAGACCTTTGAATGCCTTATTCTGAATTACCTTAAGAATACTACAAAAGACATCCTGGAATAATTTCAATTTGCATAAACAGCCAACCACCGTGAAAGATGTAGTGATTTTAAGTCTGAGCTTTATTTACCAACACCTTGATAAGCCAGGGGCATATGAGAGGATCTTGTTTGTAGACTTTAGCTCTGCTGTCAGCATGGATTCCCATATACAATCTTGGGGAAAAAAATGAAATATTAAAACAAAATAAGACTGGCAAAAACGTCCAACAAGATTTGAGGCTGAAACTGCTATGTTTATTCTGGTGTCTTCGACACTGGCACCAGGTCCACCAATCTGTGAAGAGAAAAACCCATCTCCTTTAGGAACTGAAAAAAGCTTACCATATTCAAGGAACTTTCCACAACTATCCATGGTCAAGTCACCTACTGCGAGGTGATTAGCTCCCAGGAAGGTGCCACTGAAATTCACTTCCAGCCTGGTTCCACTTCAGTTTTATCCACCACCTTTTGACTTAACGTAACACAAAAAGTCCAAGCCCTCATGAAATTCTTGATACACAGGTGTCAACCCTTTGCGGTTCACCTTGACAGCCAAAGTCATTTTCCCAGTAAGAAAACACAATTCAGGTCCCCCATGATTGTTGTGAACAAAAAAAAAAAATCTTGATAATTTAAACATTAAAATGAAAACTAAAAAGAGTATAAAAATAACTCAAGCACCCTAACAACACTTCTCTTTCTGTTTGCTTCACACCACCTACAGCCTCCTCTTCTGGTCTCTTCTTTTTCCTGTCCACCTGCTCAGCCTTTATTTATTACCCAAACCCAACTTCACCTGGGAGAGATCAAGAATTAACCTATAAATTAATCAATTAAATGAAAATAATACTTAGAAAAAACACACATGCAATGTATCAATTAACTCAGTGTATAAAAGAAAAAATCTAATTTAAATAAAACATAAATATTTCAAACAATAATCGACAAATTGTGAATCATTCTCAATTTAAACACAAAAAAACCAGTGACAATTGCATTGGACCACATGTACGAACAAGAAATGTCTGCTTTAAAACTTATCATATCAGTATTAAAGCAAAAAATAGAAATTTAAAGCAGCAAGATTCAAATCAAAAACAATATACATGAATGTAAAAGCCACTGGCATGCTATGGAAGTGTCCCAAAATGGTACTTTCACCTTTCTGTTTAAAAATGAATAAGAGCTTCTTGGCCATGGCTGTAGGATAATTCAAATAAAAGGAAAAGCCTCGGCCTTATGTTGGAAAAGAAGGTTAAAATGAATAACAGTGTTTATGGATTCATTGAATGTAAATTAAGCAAACAATGCATCCACTGCCAACTTGACAAAGGTGTTCTGAAAAGATTGCTCCCACTGCAGTGGTCAATGCTTTTGGAAAGCACCCAGCGCCCAGCACCCTGTGATAAAAACTTTAACTGATCAGTGAGAAAATGAATAGATGTATAATTGTTCACTTAAAGTTTGTTACTATAAAACTGCTCAAATAATTCAATGTTGAAATCATTGCATAAAATACTAATTTAAGCATTATGATCTTGATCTAAATCACATTTGTGGAAACTTTTGCACCTTAAAATTTGTAAACCTAATCAAAATGAGATGATTTCTTCTCCAAGAAATCAGACATGTGCTTCTAATATTAGGATTTGTGTAATTCTAGTATAAATACTCTGGTATTATGCTTATGAACTCCAGTTATGTAGGTGAAGTATTGTTATGTTATGTGTTATGTTAAGTTATGTGAATTTCCCCTTGGGATTAATAAAGTATCTATCTATCTATCTGAAGTGCATAAAAAATGAATTAAGATGCACTTATCTAGCTAACCAGAAAAGCTAGACAGGCCAGTTATTTAATGAACTCTCCTTAAACCAGCTGCACAGTTATTTTGTATAGAGTTAGATAACAAACTTCAGGAAGACTAAACAGAGTAGCTCAGGCTACTGACAGTATCATGTAAAGGAGGAACCTAGTAATTCACCTTAAATGGTTGCTACAGAATAGGAGATAGATCTACCAGAGTCCAGTAATCTACCAGCAATCACACCAACACCATATACTGTAGTGTGATTTGTGTCAAAATCATTAATTTTGTTAAGGGTGTTTTTCACTGACAATCCAACTGTTCATCTTCAGTTCTGTCAACCTGATAGCATGCTTTGTGAGGCTGTGACAACCTTCTAGTGGGTCCAAGAAGAAAGAGAAAGTCTGGGCATGCAGATATGTCAGATACAAATACTGCATTGTATTACTTAAATTATGGCTTAATTATACCTTTCCGTCCCAACTTGACCACCTTTACTGACATGCTACAGGAGAAAAGCATGTCTCATCGCAATCAATGCCATTCCTGATCCCTCTTACCCATCTCAGAAGCCAACCAGGTGCTACTCCTCTCGCTCATTAGCCCCTCATCCTTCTGGGAACAGAAACATACTATATAGGAACAAACATCCAAACTCCTCAACAGTAGGGAAGTCAGTTGAGGTCTGAGGACTCTCAACAGTTTCATGATGAGATATTAGGGAACCTGTAGGCATTCTTATCTTATCTTCTGCTTTGCTCCAACTCTATCCCCCTTTCTTCACCATTTTGAAGGTTTTCTGAAGAGAGCTTGGCTCGCTTGCATTTCTTACCACTAACAATCATATTCTTGGAACCTCCTACCCCTCTCAGCAGCCAACCCATCCACTACAATATGTTCATTCATGTTGCCAACATTTGTTTTTTAATTCTCCATTACAGAAGCTTGAAACCACCTTCTTTATGACATAACATATCACATACCTGACGATGGGTATACTGGCCATAAACAGCATGGTCATAGCTATGCAAAAATGTCAGCAACCACCCAAAAACAGAATACAAAATGGTAGCATCTGAATAACAATATAATGAATAAACAATAACAAATACATGTGCAAATATTTTACAAGGAGCACATACAGACTTGGTACAATTTTAAAAATTATTGTAACACTTAGGCTTTGGCGTGCCTGGAAATTCCCCAGTGAACGATGGAGACATTTGCTCACAATAGGAATATCTAGTATGACTAACTCTTTAGGAACAGTAGACTGAAAATGAGATGCAATGTGCACTTTGTAAGTTTACTTTAAAAAAAATATTTTTTTTAATTATTAAACCATTAGAATAAAACATGATATTTTTACTCTTCCATTTATCCTTTCAATTTCTAAAGGTTTTCTACTTTTATTGTGAATGATGTATACAGTTTTATTCATTGTTGGTTATAATACTCTAAGTAAAGGTCATTGGTTCAATTGCTTAGAACTTGCTTGGTCTTTTTTCAACATCTGCCTCTTTACTAAAAAATTATGCTACATTTGCCATTGTTCATTTTAATGATGGTGTACGCATCCCTGTTTCCTGAACTTATGTGATATAGCATTAAACGCAAAAAGACTCTTTATATACTGTGCTGAATACACATTTGTGCTTTTTAATTGTCCACCTTATTATTTCCAAAAAATGGCCTAGAAACAGTCCAAAACAATGGTTTTAAGTTTGATCCAAGATAGAATGCCACACCATTCATTACACTAAGAAAAATCTACTAACCACTTAACACTGGATCGGTTTAGAGGTCATAAATGAAACAAAACCAAATCCTAGCACTTCCATCTTTAGGATTACAGAGAAAATTGGAATACCCAGTAAAAAAGCCTCTTGAACACTGGAAAAATGTGCAAACTCCACACAGCCAGTGACCAACCCATATATGAGTCTCTAGACACAAGGATGGAGTGCAATCCACTATGCTGTACTTTTGTTAATGTTATAATTCATTAATATTTTTGTTTCTAATTCTTTCTAGTTTGATGAAAAATCTTGACATTTAGTATTTAACTTGATGCTAGACACATGCTGTGAATCTCTGGTTTGTGCAATTAATGACAATAAGTTACATGAATAATTACCATGTTGCTGGTTATGAAATTTCAAATTATATTTTTTTTAAAGCACTTATCTTAACAGTTTGACATTTGGTCAATGTATGACTCTTGTGGCGGTAATTGACACGTCTATTGGACTAACTGAAAGGTCAAAAGTGATTAGCTTGAAAAATGTCACAATTACTTTAACAACTGATCCTGTAAAACTGTAGGTTCAATCGATCCAATTCTGGAATAAAAATACAAATACAGTTGCGTTAATGCTGTTATATAAAATGTCACATATAATATCAAGTAATTACAGAATTCTAATAAAAGCCTTATTGGACAGTCCAACTTGGTATTTGTGTATCTTAGCATTCAGTTATCTGTACCTAAATCATTTTAAGCATCAGTTTTATTGCCATTTGCACCTATGTTTTGTATTTTCACTAAAGGTATGACACCAGTTAGCCATTCAACAAAAATGTAAAAATGCAGGGGCTCATTCTGGGAAATATTTATTTTTAAAACCCCTTTGCTCATAATATAAAAATCGGAAGCAAGTGTGCCTCTTGTGATTATAATCAGCATGGCCAAATGAGAACCTGATAAGTCACTTAGCACAGCGATCTCTATAAAAAAAATGACAAAAAATGTTTCAGTAAGTCCCATCCAGAGCCTTAGCAGTAAATGATCTTGAACTTTTGTTGCATATATTATGTATCTATAAATCTATTCATCCATTCCTGAGCATTGTTAATCCAATGAGCTTGTGGGGTTGAGGCCTGAATATTATTAATTATATTAATATGATGCAGGTTCAATGTTAAAGTATTTTAGAAAAAGTTTTAAAAGTTTGGTGTATTGAAATAAAAGGCTGGCATATAACATATAAGCGGTCAAATGGACATTTTGATTGTTTCTGGCATATAAGTTCAGTAAAATGATTTTTTTTACAAATCAGTTTATACATACAATAGAATCACACACTGCAACAGGATAATTAATACTCCAAATATTAATATGCATCATTTCACATGCTGTAATCACTCGTCATGTTTGTCCTCATGAATTCTGACCTCAACGTGTACTTTCAGCTGTGGAATGTGTTGTCCAGTATACATGCAGTATGACATTGCCAGCTTCCAATCAATACTGTTTACTTGAAATACCGGAACTTCAAATATTTCAAAAAATATCAAGCAGATTGATTTAAAATTGCAGATAAGTGTCATGTCAAACATTATTATTTACCTCATATTTCATCAATGCAATGTATCTACTGGAAGCACAATGAGTAGCAATGTTGCAGTTTGATTCCCAGTGGTGTGGAATTCACATGTTTTCACTGTTTCCACATTTCACTGCTAAGTCAGTGTAGTTAGGCTGATTACCCTGTTGTAATATATAATAATCTATAAATCTATGCACCGGAGTGTTCATTCCAGTGAATTGTCAACACTTCTTGAGGTGCACCTATTATTGTTGAGCCATCCTCTCTCCCTATAAACCTTGTGAGAAAAACACAAATTCTAATGCAGGCTAATGGATATTGTACTGTACATATTTGTTTAAATTTGACATTAGTTAAGCATAATAGCCATTTTGCTGAAGTAAAATCAGAAAAATCAATAAGCCTACTTTAATTTTAACCATATTCTGGAAAGTTTTATAATGAAACAATACCTGTAGCAGCTAGAAATCCACAGCAACTTGTAATATGAAGCCAATTCTGGTCGCATTTTATTAGGAAGCAAAATAAAGTAACAACAGTGAAAAAGACTGAAGACTTAATTTAACTGTGAAGGCTTAGCCACCAGTTATGTGATGAGGCTTTAGGAATGTTCTTTATACAGTAAATTCTAGTGTTTTGGTGTTTGTAGCTCTCTTTGTCAATATCAGAGCTTTATCGATAATTCTGTCTCTGACAGAAACCTGGGACAAACTTTTCATGAAATTCTCAAAGAATGCAAAATAACCTGCTTACTGAAAGTAAATCCACAATATGGAGTAAGCAGGAAAATGAACACAATAAAGTATACTGAACAGCATAAAGCATCAATCATTCATTGAGTACAGAGGAACCAATCTATCGACAAAAAATATGTATAATTCTTATGAAGTAAATACAGTATATCTAGAAACCTATATACAGTTTATATTTATTATAAAGAAGAAACCAATTTTACATAAAAGTGATTTTACAAGAGGCAAATAAACACATACTAAAAACAGATTAGCAACTCAAATTGAATTACAATGAGAATCAAGTAAATTGATCCACAATTAGCATATATTTATATAAGGTTCCAATAAATTGATAAAATGAAACACACTTTTAATTTTCCCACATGACTTTGCAAAAGACTTTACAAATGGTGCAAAAGTGAAACAACTGAAAGATTACAAGTGCTTATAAATATACCAGAGCATACAGAATAATTAACTTTAAAAAATTTATTACAAAGAGGGAAAACTAAAAAACCAAACAAGGTGTCCAAAACTAGATACAAACAAATATAACAATTAAAAAACAGTGTGAGCCCACTAAATGAACCAAGAGTCCTAGATTTATAGCAAAAAATGCTATGGAAAAAAGCATGTAGCATTAAGCCATACTGGGAGTAGTTTCACTGAATTCCTGGTCCATCCACAAAACGTGGGCCTGCCCAAATGAGTTTCAGGGAAGGAACTATCCTTCTGAACTTAAAAAGAATAATAAAACAGACTAAATAAGTAAAAGAAGCATACACTATATAACTCAAACAACAACGGAAAACTCACATATTCAAGGTAGCTGAGATATAATGTGATACCTGTATTTGACTCAATTAGGCACTTTAGTGGCTAGATTTGTGACTTTTTGGTTTATATATCATACAATTGCTCAGATGATTTTAATAATTCAGGCTGGGGGTGATGATGTTGTGATAAAGAACATGAGAAACTGACATGGAACAACATCAGAAACTGACATGGAAGGGTAAAATGATATACTTTATCAGATATGGAAAAGTGAGGTCTTCACTGAAGGTGAGATATAAGACAGAAAATTTCATTTTTCGCAGTATACTCACCAAATGTGATTTCTAAGAATAAAGGGATAATTGGACTTTGTCAAATCCTCAGTATTGTAGGTATGAAATCCCAGATGAAGTATTTTTTCATTATGTGTAATTAGTTGCATAAAATGTGCATTAATCCAAGTCTTTGACACATGTAGTCTTGTCTATAATGTGTATCAACAAAGGGCTGAGTGACAGCAGCCTATGAGTGAAATAAAAAGGTCAAACCTCAGAATTTTAAGAGAATCTTAATCCAACCATTAATCCATTATTAATCCAGCTCAGTTCAATTCAGAGATTTCCCACAGTACTGTGGACTATCTGGATATACTGGGCCTTCCTAGATACTCCTCTAATTAACGATGCATTGTTCCTATCAAATTTAGGCAGCACATATTATTCCACATACTTCCTCATCTCTTCTTACCACCTCTTTCCTCCCACTGGTTGTCATTAACATTAAACTCAGTGACCTGACAGCAGTTGGCTAATTTCAAACCCCATCCTGTCCATACCTTTAGGATTACCTCTGAACTAGCCTGACTTTGGACTATAGACACCAGGGTCTTGCCACCACCTATGGGCATCCATAGAACTTGACGATAAAATGTAACATGGTAAAATGAACATTAGAACATCCAAACAATCCAGCAGTCTTCTCTTAATCTTTCCTCATAATTCATCCCTTGTAGCCCTGAAATGAGCTAACTCGTTGTTTCATGACTTTTTCTAGCTCTACTAAGTCCTTTTTGTAGCCTGAAAAACAAAACTGTATGTGGTACTCCAGATGAGGCCTCACCGGTGTGTTATAAAGCTTGAGCATAACCTCCTTGGACTTGTACTCCACACATTATGCTACATAACCTAACATTCTGTTAGCCTTCTTTATTGGCTTCTGAACACTGTATGGCAGTTGATAGTGTTGAGTCAGCTATGATTCCTAATCCTCCTCATAAGGTGTACTTTATATTTTCAGTCCTTCAATTGTGTATTCACACCTAACATTTTTAATTCCTACATGTAATACTTTACATTTATTAACACTAAATTTCATCTGCCACAATTTTGCCCAAGCCTGTATGCTATCCAAGTCCCTCTGTAATGATTCAATAGATTCTAGATTTTCTGCTATTCAATCTCATCTACAAACCTAACCAGCTTGTTACTTATATTCCTATCCAAAATCATTTATATATATATTTTAAAATAGCACCAGCCCCTAGCATTTACCCCTGTGGAACACCACTCGTATCATCAGCCCAATTCTAATACGGTTCCTTGCACCATAACCTAACAGCTTCCTGTGTCTGAGCCAATTTTGCACCCATCTACAAACAACACCCTGAACTCTCACTTCTTTTGGTTTGATGCCAGAACCTTATCAAATGCATTCAGAAAGTTAAAATAAATTATATCATGTTACTCCTATTCTTGCCATGTGTTGCTCATCTTATCCTTAATAATTCCTTCCATTGATTTACCTGTGATGCACGTTAAAGTTATTGGCCTTTAGTTGTTTGGACCTACCAGGTCACCCTTTATATGTAATGGAATAATATTCACCATTTTCTCACCCTTTGGAATTTCCTCAGTGCATAGTGACTTTCTATCCATCAAAATATGTGTCAAGGGTTTAAATATGTACTCTCTAACATCCTTAAGAGTTTTGAGGATAAATCAGTCCTGAAGATTTATTTGATTTCAGACTATTTAATCTGAACAGTACTTTTCCAAGTTACTTGGCTCCTTAGTAGTCCCTTTTATTGCTGGGAGATTATCCACTTTCTCACATGTGAAGACCTCAGAAAACTGCAAGTTTATAGCATCTGCTGTTTTGCTTTATTTTTTTTTAAATTCTCCTTTACTATTCCTGATGCATTTCACCTTCTCCTTGACTGTTCATTTTCTAATAAATCACTGAAAGAATTTCTTTGGGTCATCTTTCGCCTTATCTGCTATATTGCTCTCTAATTGCCTTTTAGCCTCCCCAATATCCTTCTTAATGGTTGTCCTCATGTCCTTATATGCTGTACAATTCACATTGGAGTTATTAATCTTTTACACATTACACAGTTGTTTTTTCCTTAACAGCTTTTTTTTCAACTCTTTTTTAACCCATTAGGCCTACAGAGTTTTTTAAAATTTCCTTCTAATTCCAAATTTAGGGATGTACCCGCCCTGTATTATATGTAAAACATTTTTAAACCTGTTCCACTGGTCCTCAACTATCTAAATACCTAAACGTTTATCCCAATCTATCCTCCTTGGACTTTGCTCCATCTGTTTAAAATTTGCCTTACCAAAGATAAACTTAATAGTTTTAGACTTTGCATCAACAGTATTCCAAAGCACTGAGAACTGTATTATATTATGGTCATTTAACCACAATGGTTTCAATCACCTCTACACCCTCTATTCTGTCCTGATTATTATAAAATACTAAATCCAGACAGGCTTCACCCTGCATTGGTACTTTAACATAGTGTTAAAAAACAGTCACTGACTACTTCTAAAAGCTTCTTTTTATCCTCAAATTGGCTATGCCGTATATATGGTAACACAGCAAGCTGGAAGCATCATTATTGTTTAGCATTATTTTGTTGAGTTCTACATTGATACTTTCATGGGGTTAGAATAAGGTTGCTGTTGTTTTTGTGTGTCATAAAAGATAACTAAAGGAGGTTTGTCATCAGGATGAGCATCTGGCTGTAAAAATGTTCAGTACTATAAAATTTGGGTGTGAGCAACTAGCCAAACAAAGTAAACCCAGAAAATTACCATTACACTGGCAGAGACAGAGAGATTTTGTTGAATTCTCACAATGTCGTTTTGTGTAGTGCAGTGGTTAAAGCTTTGGACTTCAAACCCTGAGATTGTGGGTTCAGATTCCACTACTGACCCTGAACAAGTCAAAAGAAAAGAAATGTAACAAATGTTGTAAGTTGCTTTGGCCAAATGTTGTGTTTGCTTCTCATGTGATCACCACTGTCTTCTGAACCGTTTCTAGTAGTTTCAGTCGTATTATTGTTGGTAACATTATCGATTTCCAAACACTCCAACACTCTTTACAGGACAGCATACTTTGCCTTGTATTCAAGATTTTTAATAAAAATGTAAAAGTTTAATGGAGTACCATGATTTAACTAAGGAAAGGGTTAGGGTTAGTATGTACTGTAAATTTAGGATCTCCTGCTTGACTGTTTAACCATGATTTATAAATCTTTCTGTTAAACTTTGATAATTAACATTCTATTGTTATTTTTGGTGTTTGACCCAAACCTTCTTCCTGACATTTCTTACAATTTCTATAATAGTTTGCCCCTCATTTCCTGGTTCTCAAGTTAACACTAAACATTTCTTAAACACACTGTTTCCATTGTATTCACAGCACTGACAAAGGTTGAATGAATCAGACATAAACATTGAAGTCAGAGATTTTGCGTAGAAAAAAGTGAATTATAGTTAGGTGACATTTTCTTTAGTACAGGAAAATAAAAAAAAAATACTCATCATCAGCCTAAACATTTTATCCAAATGTGGCACAGATACAAACAATGAAAGATGTAACCAACATAAAGCATTATTAATCCTCATGGACCCTGTGATCATCAGAGGTGACTGTGTGCAGAGGGTGCAGACCTTTAAATATCTGGGAGTGCAGCTGGATGACAAATTGGACTGGACTGCCAATACTGATGCTCTATGTAAGAAAGCTCAGAGCCGACTATACTTTCTGAGAAGATTGGCATCCTTCAACATCTGCAATAAGATGCTGCAGATGTTCTACCAGACGGTTGTGGCGAGTGCCCTCTTCTACGCGGTGGTGTGCTGGGGTGGCAGCATAAAGATGAAAGACGCCTCACGCCTGGACAAACTTGTTAAGAAGGCAGGCTCCATTGTAGGATTAAATTTGGACAGTTTAACATCTGTGGCAGAGCGACGGGCATTAAGCAAACTCCTGTCAATCATGAATAATCCACTGCATCCACTGAACAGTGTCATCTCCAGACAGAGGAGTAGCTTCAGTGACAGACTTTTGTCAATGTCCTGCTCCACTGACAGACTGAGGAGATCGTTTCCACCCCCACACTATGCGACTCTTCAATTCCACCCGGGGGAGTAAATGCTAACATTAATTTTATTTTAATTTTTTTCATTTTTATTACTATTTAATTTAATATTGTTTCTTTGTATCAGTATACTGCTGCTGGATTATGTGAATTTCCCCTTGGGATTAATAAAGTATCTATCTATCTATCTATCTATCTATCTATCTATCTATCTATCTATCTATCTATCTATCTATCTATCTATCAGAATGGTAGCCTTAAAATTATACAACCATAAAACTGTGACAGATAGCAGACAAATATATGAGTTTCATAAAACATATGTCTTTATTTCGTTTTCTTTCAAATACTGTTATGTTTTAATTCCTACATCAAATCACTGATGGACACAAATACTGAATACAAATATAGCAATCTTTTCAGTCATAAAATTCCAATTCAGTTATTTTACCTTTGTCTTGATCTTTCATTGCCTTTCCTTGATATATCATTTTAGTGTCACAAAATTTTGGCTGTTTACAAGCTGATATTAAATAATGCTGTCAATTAAAAATAATAAATATGTTGTGGTGATGTTTTTAGTAATGGCTTCATTCTCGAAGTTACAGTACATTTTTCCACCTTTAAACCAGACATTTTTCTTTATTTGACATATCTATACCTGTCAAAATGGCAGTCTAATAATGTATAGCATGTGAATGTGCGTGGAGACCAAAAGAAAAATAAATGGCAACAAAGAACCACCTGGAGTTGCTGGGGAAAACATTGTAATGTGTGCAAACATGAAGAAAGACAACATATCAATCTTACATTTTACAGTGCTAGGTCAATTTACATTTCAACTGCATTGTTCACTTACCTGCAAAATACTGCATGGAAACATTGAAAAGAATCTGTTGCTCTGAAATAAAACAAATGAAACTAGATAGTGAAGGGATGCATGAATGTCCCCCTAGAAGCCTATTTATAGTGGAGTGTGAGGAATGGGAAAGTTTAGGTCTGGAGAAAGCTGTGAGATAAAAAGTGTAGGTAAGCTTTGTAAACCATCTGTGCTAGTCTGATTGGCATAAAGTATTAGTCTGGTTGTCCTTCATCCTTCTCTTGTCTTGTGTTTATCTCACTGAGGTAAACTGGGATCTACACAATATATGGAGCCATATCTGAAGATACGTTTCAGTCATGTTCCACCATGTCAAGTTTCCAGAGTTATTTAGGTTTGACTATAATATTTTCATTCTTTCAGTGTAATCATATCTTTTCTTAGCTCTGCAGTGTAAAAGCATATGAATACTTCATTGCTCTTTTACTTCTGTGTTCTTCTCTTTGATTTTCAGTGAAGTTGTTTTTGCTTCTGATCAGTGAATACTTCAGAGCTTTTCTTAACAGATGATAAGGCAATATTGTCACATTCATTTATGAAATGATTTACTTTTAGTCTTTCATGTTTGAAATTGAATTCCTATGATGGTACACTGAAAAGCACAGTCAACTTTAATGGACTGAGGTTCAGTTCACATACTGTACTTCCAATCTCCACATTGATTTCTTCCAAGAGCTTCAGTTTCTCCCACATTCCAAAGAGGAGCATTTTAACTTTTATATTTGTGATGAACTAATAAAATTGGCAATGAAGTAAATAAGAAAGTTATATATATATATATATATATATATATATATATATATATATATATATATATATATATATATATATTTATATAAGTCAAGATCAGTGAATGTTCTTTCAATAGCAGATGCCCCATAGATACCTCACAATCCTGTCCAACACCCAGTCCATGTAAGCATTGAACAGAATAGGGGCAACAACACACCCCTGATGAATCCGGGAATCAACTTGGAAGAACGCAAGGTTCTGCCTGCACTCTGAACAGCACTCATAGTGCCAGTGTAAAGGCCGGCCATCATATGCAGCAATTTTGGGGGAATTCAGCAAAGTCTCAGGGTGCCCCAGAGGGCAGTGTGATTAACAGAGTCCAATGCTTTACAAAAATCGACAAAGGCTGCAAAGAAACTCTGTTGACATTCGCGTTTACACTCGATGAGAACCCTCAGTGCCAGGATGCGGTTGATGACAGACTTGGGTGTAAAACCAGTCTACTCCAGTCACTGGTAGGACAGCAAGAGATTATGGATCCGATTGATGATGACCCTAGCAAGGATCTTACCCAGCACTGACAGCAGCGTTACCCCCCAGCGTTACCTGGCAATCACCCTTCCCTTTCCAGATAGGGACTACAAGTCCTGTTTTCCAGTCAGTTAAGATGATGTCCATTTCCCAAATGGAAGCAAAGATTGCTTGACATGTCAGGAGGTCAGTCTTACCACCAGCCTGGAGAGTATTCCTGCAGCGTTTCCTACTTTCAGCTGGTTCACCACCTGTGCAGTCTCAGTGAGATTGGGTGGTTCACAGCTAAGTGGAGGATAAACCTCAAGAAGTGTAGTAGCCAGGGGATCATCTTTAAACAGTTGCTCAAAGTAGTCATCTCTGTGGGTCTCAACTGCAGCGTCATCCGTAAGGACCATTCCAATACCTGCCATGTCTGCAACTCTCCAAGGAACAGATTTGGATGTGCATAATGCTTTGATTCCTCTTTAAGTAGGACATTAGTCACTAGCTCACAGATTCCTCTAATAAACCCCTCCTTATCTGCTTTCGGAACCCTCGCAGCCATCCATCTCAGTTCCCAGTACAGACTGGAGTTGCCATCAAGCCATATGCTGCAGCTGCTCTCAATAATATCCAGGGTACCCTGTGAGATGAAACACTTCCTTCTGAGAACACTGGCAGCACCAAAACAGTTCTCAGCAACCTTCAGCATCTTGTCACGGAATGTCTGTCACATCACATTAAGATAGGCAGTGTCATCTAAGTCTGCAACTGTGTGCAAACTCATTAGAAACAGTGTGATCTTGGAGTCTGGCTAGGCCCAGCCTTATTCTCCTAGTAGGCGATAGCCTGCTGGACCTAAGCTGGATCTTCAAAATAGAAACAATAAATCTGTGGTCAGAAATCACAAACTGCTTACATCTTTAAGCCCTGCAGTTCTGTAAGTCACCTCATGGTCACCCATCAATCACTGAGTAAAGCTGCAAATAAAATTTCTCCCTCATCTAGACATGACTCACTGTGGTCAGAGCATACACTCATACAACAGAGTCTGATAATACACTGATTGAAAGGAGTGACATCGGACACCATTGTTAGGAGCCGATCTGCACAGCAACAATTACCTCCAGACCAATAAAATGTCTACCCACCTACAGAGATCTTGCCAGACCCAGGTCGGCGTACCTCAGTGAGAGCGGCTACTGAAATGTGTAGTTTACAAAGCTCCCCTGACAGCAGAGGAAGCTGGTCATCATGCCAGAGAGACAAGATGTTCCATGTGCTTACCCTGATGTGCCACATCAATCTGGGACCTGAGTGCTGCCGTGCAGGAGTGACGCCTAAGCACCACACCAGTTCCGATCCCCAACAGGCCTGACCACGACTCTCTGGCAGTTTTGACTCTTCCGGGGATGAGGCTCCTGAGGACTTTCCCACAACCCGTTCACAATGTGAGCAGAGAGCAGGCCTGCGTGCTGTTTCTGTGGTGGCTGGAGTGCCTATCCTGCCATCAAACCCCATGTTTTCCATTTAAGTTGGAGAAACACTTGCAGGACTGGATGCAGTTTAACATCGTACCCAGGACACAAAGATATCTTCAATGAATGTTAATTATTCTTGCAAACAAACTCCACTTTTGATTAACTAAAATCCTTATTTGTCTATTCCTAATTACAAATAGTTGTTATGTCAATAATAATTCACATAAGTGCTATTTCACTTGTGTGTTACGAGTACCCCTAAATCACAAGATCAAAACGATCAGAAGAAAACCCTTTCCAACTCAAAAGGCTACAAGATAAAACTTTTAGTTTGTAATAAATTCCATTAAGAATTCAATAATTAATAAATTGTAATCAATAGTTGAACAGAGAAATTAAGGTTTTGCTCTCGTCCATTGCGAGAGATGGATGGCTGAAGCTGAGCTCCGCTAGAAGCGGTGTTATTTTTTATATTATCTTATTATTATTCTGAGATATCCTGTATTTATCCAACCTGAGGAGCACTACTACAGTATATGCAATCATATATAAACATGGCCATCAAGAAAGGGGTTCAGAAAGAAACGAAAACTAAAGCTACATCCAAGCTCAGATCGGCAAGCCCAAGTTCAAGCTCAAGATACGGCCTTTCAGAGACTGACCTGGATCAGATGGGCGAAAGCCCAGACTCCTCAGGACCACGGTCTGCAACATCGTCTCCGGCTGAGAGCGAAATGGGGAGCGAATGTACGAGTGCGAGTGACGCAGGTCACGATAGCTCGCAGATTGGAGAAGATCATCTGAAACTGGAAAAGGCCTTGCAGTCTGCACTCTCAACTACTTCACGCAAACCGGGAACACCGGCTGCAATAGAGCCCACAGCCTCACCTACGGTGCACAAAAGCAGAAGTGATCTGTCTGAACTGAAGGTAATGATCGCTGAGCTCAAGCAAGAGATAAAGAAAGATATAAAGAAAAGCGAGAAGGCAAATGAGAAGGCAAGGGAAAAAGCAAATGACAAGCTGTGACAGGAGCTGCAACAGATGCAGCAGCAGGATAATACAGAGAAGGAACGTATATGTATTTGCTTTGAGGCAGTCTTTAAAGATATGGTGGGTAAAATTGAAGAGCACATTCCGGAAACCTTGTCTAAACTGAGCACACTTGCTGATCAACTGGAGGATGTTCAAGGAGACATTCACGACTTGGATTGAATCAGCCGAAAATCTAGCTGCCAGTGCTGAAGAAAAAGCAACACCTGCCAGCTCCGAATGCAAAAAACTCAGAGACAGACTTGCTGCTTTGGGAGATGGAAGCAGAAGGAATAATATTAGAATCGAAGGTCTACCTGAGAATCGAGAAAGTCCAAACCCAGTGAAATTTGCAGCTGAACTATTTTCTAAAATAATTGGAGAAGACTTTAAAGCAGATTCTGAGATAGCAGCGGCTTATCGCGTACGCGGATCAAATACCATTAGACCTAGATCTTTTATTATTTGCTTAAAGAGATTATTATTTAAGATAGAGATGATGGCACTCCTCATACACAAGCAAGAGATTATATATGAAAATAACCATATTCGCATCTTCCCTGATTTCTCTCCAGCAACAGCTGTTAAAAGTGCAGCCTTCTATAACATCAAACAGGGGTTACGGCAAAGCAGTGTCAAATACAAGCCTCTTGTATCCTGCCAAACTGAAAGTGGAATTGCATGGTCAATTTTATGTCTTCGGCAGCAAGGAAGAAGCAGAAAAGGAATTAAGAAAGCTGATCCCGACACTATTCTGAAACACAATAGTGAGTTGTAGCCTGTCATGACATGGCAAGGATAAATAACCTACTGTCTGATCTGTTTGTTAAGATACAGGTTTTTATCATTATATATCCTCATTATTACACAGACGCTATATGTTTATGTTTTAATTACAGTTATAGACGTTAGTGCTTAATTCTTGTTTTTTTTTTAATTAATTTTTTTTAATCTTATTTATTTTTTCTCTAAATCTAAAGAAGACTGTTTAACATTATACCCTTGGTTTATTGTTATTGTTATTATTGCATTAGACTTACTATGCTTATTCTGGACCACTTTCTAACACCATTCCCCGGGTTTATTATATTAATACATTAAGATTGCTGAAGATTATATATATTTTAAGTTCATAGTTTGTTAATGATTATATTTTAGGCATATAGTATTTAGACTATATTGGCAATAGATCTATTTTTAAATCCTAAAACGCTGCTGCGTGGGGGCTTGTTTTGCTTTGGACATGCTCTGTCTCTGGGTATGTCAGAGGACCAGGACTGTGTGAAGTGGGGTCCAGCCTCACGTGGGAGGCAAAATGGGAGGTGGGGGTTAACAGGGGAGAGAAAGAGAGCAGGCTATATCTATAGCTAATCTGTCCTTTTAATCTTTATAATTATAACTACCAATGTAACAATAGGATGCATGGCAATAACCCTTAAGTTAAGTTACGACTATAAAATGACATCAAAAATTCAGAATCAATGTCTCCATTGATGGGACAGTTAACTTTGTGAGCTGGAATGTTAAAGGCCTGAATCACGAATTAAAGAGAAAGAAAGTACTCTCTCACCTAACAGGTTTAAACGCTAAAATAGTATTTTTACAGGAGACCCACTTACTAAGCAAGGATCAGTTCCCGCTGCAAAAGGACTGGACTGGCCAAATGTTCCATTCTAGCTTTACAAAGAAAACTTGACGTGTGGGAATTCTCATACATAGAACAGTCTCATTTGTAGCATCAGATGTATCTGATCCTGAAGGGAGATATGTGATGGTCATGGGCAACTTATCTAACTGTAAAATGATTTTGATAAATGCACCTAATGTCGATGATAAGAAATTTATACAAAATTTATTTGCATCCATTCCCAATGTGAACACTCATAAAATTATAATGGCTGGGGACTTTAATTGTGTTTTAAATCCACTCTTAGATAGGACTTCTATCACAGGGGGGATGACATCTAACACTGCAAAGATAATTACAAAGTTTATAACTGATCACAACTTATCAGACCCTGGAGGTTTTAAACCCAAACTCAAGAACATATTCTTTCTATTCACCAGTACATCATTGCTACTCAAGAATTGATTATTTCTTTTTAGATAGTAATTTTTTGCCAATGGTTTAATCTTGCAAATACAATGCTATTGTTATTTCTGAACAAGCCCCTCTGATCTTGGAGCTAAAGTCATTATGCCTCACACACTCACCTCGCAGATGGCGTCTCAAACGCTTCTATTAGCAGACAAGAATTGTACATAATTTATATCCAAACAAATCAGTTTCTTCCTAGAGACAAATACATCCTCAGAGATTTCTGCAGGAATACTCTGGGAAACGCTTAAGGCCTTCTTAAGAGGACAGATTATTTCATCTTTCCCACAGAAATAAATTAGAAACCAAGAAAGTATCAGAGATTATTAAATTACTAGAATAGATGAAGAACATGCCAGGCTTCCAAGCGAGGCTCTACATAGGAAAAGGCAGGCTCTGCATTCAGAACTAAACCTCTTGACAACTAAAGAAACTGAACAACTAATTTATAAATCCAGACATCATTACTATGAACACGGAGAAAGCTTATAAGCTTTTAGCTCAACAAATTCACAAGCAAGAAGTCCAAGCAATCCCAGTAATCACCAACACGAACGGAGACAAAATCATCGACCACAGAAATATAATGCACACATTTAGAGACTACTATAAATCCTTATATTCTACTGAGTTTAAAGAAGACAACACACAATCTAATGCATTTCTGGATACATTACAGATACCACAAATAGATACTTTTAGTGTGGAGGAACTCGATAAACCTCTGGCGTTATCAGAATTACTAGACGCTATAAAGTCACTTCAAGGTGGGAAAGCAGCAGGCCCTGATGGCTACCCTGCAGAATTTTATAAGAAATTCTCCGCTCAGCTAGCTCCCCTCCTATTAGCAACATTTACAGAAGCCAGAGACAATCAAACTCTTCCTCAAACTTTTCGCCAAGCATTAATCACAGTTTTTCCTAAACAAAATAAGGACTTATTACAATGTGCATCATACAGACCAATTTCACTTTTGAATAATGATGTTAAAATACTCTCAAAAATCATAGGTAGAAGGATGAAAGAAGTGTTCCCTTCGGTAATATCACAAGATCAAACTGGATTTATCAAGGGTCGACACTTATCTTCAAATCTTTCACGCCTATTTATTGTAATATACTCACCAACTAAGTCAAACACCCCAGAAATATTATTATCATTGGATGCAGAAAAAACATTTGACATGATTGAATGGAAACACCCTTTTACTACATTAGAGAAATTTGGGTTTGGCCCGAACATTTGCGCATGGATCAAACTATTGTATACCAATCCAGATGCTTCAGTTTGTATCAACATTTGTTCAGACTACTTTAAACTAGAACGAGGTACCAGACAAGGATGCCCCTTGTCACTGCTGCTGTTTGCAATCGCCATTGAACCACTGGTAATACACTGTCAAAATGCTAATCAGATAAAGGGGATTATTAGAAAGAGACTGGAACAGAAAATTTCTCACTATGCAGATGATATGATCTATACTAATAAAAGGCAAAGCCCTCACTCACTCACACACTCACTCACTCACTCACTCACTCACTCACTGACTCATCACTAATTCTCCAACTTCCCGTGTGGGTGGAAGGCTGAAATTTGGCAGGTTCATTCCTTACAGCTTCCTTACAAAAGTTGGGCAGGTTTTATATCGAAATTCTACGCGTAATGGTCATAACTGGAAGCAGTTTTTCTCCATTTACTGTAATGGAGATGAGCTTCAACGCCGTGGGGGCGGAGTTTCGTGTGACATCATCACGCCTCCCACGTAATCACGCAGTACATAGAAAACCAGGAAGACCTCAAAAAAGCGCTCAAGAAAACATGCATTATATAATTGAGAAGGCAGCGAAACAATAAGAAGCGAGCGAGTGACATATACAACCATATTGATGAGTTCTGCTACTCGAAACAAAGCACGATGTAAACCTACACTTTAAATTAAGTTCATAGACAGGCTGCCGCTGGCGTTTGTAATTTAGTGCCTGCCCATATAAGGCCGTCCGTCAGCGGCAATCCAATAGCAAACTGCCACGGGTAAATATTCACGGGTGAAGGACTGTGCTTATGGAGAGGAAGATGAGATGGTCAGGGTGGTGTTTGACACAAACTCAGCGAAACTGTGAGAGAAAGTTTTAAGTGCCAGGACTAAGGTAACATTAAATAAAGCTATGGACATAGCACGAGATGGCACCAGCACAGCTGGGAACCTTCGATGCATGTACACCGAGCGGCTCACGTGAACTGACGAGTGCACAGATAAAAGCAACAGTTCCAAAGAGCGCTGAACAAAACCGAATTACACAATTGAAAAGGCAGCAAAAATATGAAGCGCCTGATAAGCATATTCATAAATGCAGCTACTGTGGAAACAAAGCACACAGTGGAAAAGTCAATGTCCCGCTAAAGGAAGACAGTGTAAAAACCCGTGCATGCAGTGTGTCAGGTCTCAGATAAAGAAGAAGACGAGCTGTTTATTGATGCAGTAAGAAACGAATCGATGAATGAAACCTGTCATCTTTACAACGATTGACAAACACGGAATGTAACTTGAACACAACACATCCTACAAATACTAACCTGATTGAAAGAAATAATGATAATCAAATCCTTGATGACAGCAACACTCAGTAACACTCACAAAACAAATACTGTATATTGACAGTCATGTTACGCTATTTTTAAAATGTTCCCTTTTCTTTTCTACCTTTTTAACACACTACTCTCCGCTATGATACGCTGGTATATATATATGTATATATATATATCCCGCCTACATACTCGAATAATGGATACTTTATTCGCCATCAATGATTGTTTTGGTAAAGCCATACTCAGTGTATTCATTAGATGAACGGTAAAAAAGTAAGAGCGAGGGGAGGATGACTCATTGAGGCATGTAGGCTGTAGTGCTGGCCAACTCTATCTGAATTGCGATCACATTTGAAAAATATATCTTTTCAAGTTCTATTTAGTCCATATGTGTCAAACTCAAGGGCCGGGCCACATCCGCCCGGCGTAATTATATCCGCCCGCGAGATCATTTTATATACTGTATTATTGTTATTAAAGCCCGGTATATGAAGCGCTGGTAACACAATAAACTACAGATCCCATAATGCAGCGCTTGCTGGCTAGAGTTATTAAGCACTGAGTTTGCACGGCGCTTTGGTGACTTTGAAGAACAAAAAGTCCGTCTACATGCGGCTCGAACCTTGTGCATGTTTGGTAGCACATATCTGTGTGAGAAGCTCTTCTCAGTGATAAAGACTAACAAAACAGCACACAGGAGTCGCCTCACTGATGAGCACCTGCAATCCATCCTGAGAATCTCCACAACACAGAACCTCACAGCAAACAGAAACGAACCTGTGGCCAAAAAGATGCCAGGCGTCCAGCTCTAAAATGACATATGAGCAAAGACAACTGAATGATTTGATTTGTTATTGCACGTAAGAGCGGAGTCAACTGTTTTAACAAACAGCGTATTGCACTGATACGAAATAGCTGTGAGTGTATATATGTAGATATGTATGTATATGTATATATATGTTTGTATATATGTGTGTGTATGTATGTATATGTGTGTATATATGTGTGTGTATATATGTAGATATATATGTATGTATATATGTGTATATGTATAGATATGTATATATATATATATATGTTTATGTGTGTGTGTGTGTAAATATATATATATATATATATATATATATATATATATATATATATATATGACAACAACACTCATCACTCACAACAGTGACAAAACAATTACATTGACAATCAGGTTATGTTATTTTCAAAATGTTTCCTTTTCTTTTCATTGCTTCTTTAACACACTACTTCTCCGCTGCGAAGCGCGGGTATTTTGCTAGTACTGTATATATCAGACCCACAAAATTCTGTGTTTGCTATCTTAACAGCACTTATAGAATTTCAAAAGATCTGTCGTCTCAGAATTAATCTGAAGAAAAGTGTACTCTTTCCAGTGAATTCTCAAGTATATAATATTAGATTAAACACCCTACCTTTCATCATTGCAGATCAGTTTAAATACCTCGGGGTAAACATCACAAGTAAACATAAAGCTCTTTATCAACAAAATTTCACCGTCTGAATGGAAAAAATTAAGCAAGACTTGCATAGATGGTCAACCCTTCATGTCGCACTAGCTGGAAGAATCAACACTGTTAAGATGAATATTTTTCCTAAGCTCCTCTTTTATTTCAAAACATTCAAATATACATCAATAAATTATTTTTTAAGCAATTAGATTCAGCAATTACCTCATTTATTTGGAACTCAAAACATCCACGTATCCAAAGAGCAACCCTACAAAGACAAAAGGCAGAAGGTGGCATGGCTCTCTCTAACTTCCAGTTTTATTACTGGCCAGCAAACATACAAGCTATAAAAACCTGGACACAAATAGATGAACATACACATGTCTGGTCCGCAATAGATCTAAAATCCTGCAGTACTTCTTTATATTCCCTGCTCTGTGCCCCAATAAATGCAAGTTGTCAGCAGTATACTAATAACCCAATTGTGCTTCACTCACTCATAATATGGAACCAATGTAGAAAGCATTTTAAGATGGAGAATCGTTTATCAGTGGCACCTCTGCAAGAGAACCACCTCTTTCAACCTTCGCAAACATATGCAGTTTTTAATATCTGGAAAGAATTTTGGATTAACTTGCTTAGAGATCTTTATATAGACAGCGTCTTTGCATCCTATGAACAATTACAATCTAAATTTAACATTCCAGCTACACATTTCTTTCACTATCTTCAAATTAGGAACTTTGTTAAAAAGAACCTGCCCGATTTTCCTCAACTTGCACCCTCGTCCACGCTGGAAAAAATATTGCTCAATTTCAAGGACTCAGACACCATCTCTGCAATATATAAAATTATTTTACAGTCCCTCCCCTTCAAAGATCCAAGAGGACACTGGGAAAAAGATCTCTCAATTAATATATCAGAAAAGAAGTGGAAAATAGCAATGCAGAGAATTCACTCGAGCTCCATATGTGCAAAGCATACAATTATTCAACTCAAAATGATATATCATGCTCTAACCTAACAAAACCAAACAAATTCCTGTTTGTGAAAGGGCAGACAAGGAATATGCACTCAGCTGGAAGTGCAGTGCATACAATGTGACCCCAATGTAAGAAGGGAAGCTGGTGTTTTGAATGGCACAAATTTAGATGTGAGGCTTGTCTGTCTGAGGTTTTTTATTTGCCATACCTTGCTAGAACTGAAAAAGGGATAAGACAAACTGAGATTGTGGCCGAATTCACCATACCAGAAAAACATTCTTACAGCCTCTGGCACTGTCAGACAGCAAGGTAACATGTTGTTTGATTGCCATGAGCATGTGTGTTATGTATCAGTTTGGATTCATATTTATGTCATGTTTTATTGTTGTTTTTGGTTATTCTAAGTTATTATTTTTCATGTTTTATGTTACTTCTCCTACTTTCACTTATCATTAGTTATTTGTGTTCTCTCACCTCAGCTGTGACTTTTTTCCCCTGAAATTCTGTGTGCAGAGCATCAGGAGGATCACCATGAGGCCACGGCTGCTGGGTCCTACTCCTGGCTGTTTAATCCAGTCAGAAGTGAGCCAGCAGTCAAGTACAGAAGTTGTTGAAGTCTTTGCAAGTATTTTTTTTTGCTCCAGATATTTGAGTTTATTGATTTTTTTTTTTGCTCTGTTATTGGATTTCTCTTATAGCTTCTGTATTGGGGCTCATTTGCTTAGGATACCCTTTTAGGCAGATCTTTTTGTGCCTGTTTTTACTCTGAAGAGCTTTGCCTTATTCTTTTCTATTTTTGAATAATAAATCATTTTATTTACAAAGATTCTGCTGCCCTTTTGTGTACAAGGAGCAGATTAACCATCATCCTTATACTTGTGGGTCTTTTGGATTTTGTGACATTTAATTTTTTTTTTTTGAGGCTACAATATTATTTTGGCCTGCGAAGCCTGAGGCAGGCCACAGGAGCTGGGATGAAGCCCAGTTGGGGTGAAGCCTTTTCCAAATAAGCAAAGAAGGAGTAGCCTGGGCTATAAAGCATTTTAAGGACCATTTAAAGGCCTCACACCCTTTAACTATGTCTGGGACTCCCATTCAAAACAATGTGATACCTTAGACATTTGAAACTGTGCCGAGAAGTTGTGAGAGGGTCTTATAATCCATCATCTCTTGTGATTCCTATTCATGTATTATGACATCATCCAGATAATAAAGCCTCCTAACTACAGGTGTTAAGTGTGACATTATCTTGTACTAGAAGATGTATAGTGTGACACAGTCCAAAATCTCAAAAAAGCACACATAACTAAACCAAAGTGACAGCCAAAAACATAGCATCAAAGGCACCAAGAACATGTCAGCCTAAGAAGGTTAATACCACAGCAATTCACAGTGGCAAGAAAGGGCCTCTTCATTAACTGTAGCTCTGTAGGCAACAGCACCTGACAGTCCTAATGTATTAACAAAAGACATTAGGAGTTAGAGACCGTGAGGAGGGGAGGAGAATAGGAGCACACGCTGATACGGTGCATCACTGCGTCCACCATGACAAACCAACTCAGGATTCTAGATTAGGACCTGAGTGCAGCCATGCAATGTGCCTCAATACCACACTAGTTCAGAAGGAATGTAACAGTGTAAGGTGTTTTATAGATAGATAGATAGATAGATAGATACTTTATTAATCCCAAGGGGAAATTCACATAATCCAGCAGCAGTATACTGATACAAAGAAACAATATTAAATTAAATAGTAATAAAAATGAAAAGAATTAAAATAAAATTAATGTTTGCATTTACTCCCCCGGGTGGAATTGAAGACTCGCATAGTATGGGGGAGGAACGATCTCCTCAGTCTGTCAGTAGAGCAGGACATGACAAAAGTCTGTCACTGAAGCTACTCCTCTGTCTGGAGATGACACTGTTAAGTGGATGCAGTGGATTATTCATGATTGACAGGAGTTTGCTTAGTGCCCGTCGCTCTGCCACAGATGTTAAACTGTCCAACTTTAATCCTACAATGGAGCCTGCCTTCTTAACAAGTTTGTCCAGGCGTGAGGCGTCTTTCATCTTTATGCTGCCACCCCAGCACACCACCGCGTAGAAGAGGGCACTCGCCACAACCGTCTGGTAGAACATCTGCAGCATCTTACTGCAGATGTTGAAGGATGCCAACCTTCTCAGAAAGTATAGTCTGCTCTGAGCTTTCTTACATAGAGCATCAGTATTGGCAGTCCAGTCCAATTTGTCATCCAGCTGCACTCCCAGATATTTATAGGTCTGCACCCTCTGCACACAGTCACCTCTGATGATCACAGGGTCCATGAGGGGCCTGGGCCTCCTAAAATCCACCACCAGCTCCTTGGTCTTGCTGGTGTTAAGGTGTAAGTGGTTTGAGTCGCACCATTTAACAAAGTCTTTGATTAGTTTCTATACTCCTCCTCCTGCCCACTCCTGATGCAGCCCACAATAGCAGTGTCATCAGCGAACTTTTGCACGTGGCAGGACTCCAGTCATATTGGAAGTCTGATGTATATAGATTGAACAGGACCGAGAAAGTACAGTCCCCTGCGGTGCCCCTGTATTGCTGCACACAATGTCAGACCTGCAGTTCCCAAGACGCACATATTGAGGTCTGTCTGTAAGATAGTCCACAATCCATGCCACAAGGTGTGAATCTACTCCCATCTCAGTCAGCTTATCCCTAAGGAGCAGAGGTTGGATGGTGTTGAAGGCGCTAGAGAAGTCCAAAACATAATTCTTACAGCACCACTGCCTCTGTCCAGGTGGGAGAGGGATCGATGAAGCATATAGATGATGGCATCCTCCGCTCCCACCTTCTCCTGGTATGCGAACTGCAGAGGGTCGAGGGCGTGACGGACCTGTGGCCTCAGGAGGTGAAGCAGCAGCCGGTCTTCATCAGATGTGACGTCAGAGCAACAGGCCGGAAGTCATTCAGCTCACTAGGACGTGATACCTTTGGGACAGGAGTGATACAAGATGTTTTCCAAAGCCTGGGACTCTCCCCTGTTCCAGGCTCAGGTTGAAGATGCGCTGTAGAGGACTCCCCAGTTCCAACGCACAGGCCTTCAGCAATAGTGGCGATACACCATCTGGACCCGCTGCTTTGCTGGCACAAAGTCTTTTCAGCTCTCTGCTCACCTGGGCTGCTGTAATTGTGGGTGGGGATGTCTCACCTATGCTGGTATCAGCAGAAGGATGGTTGGAGGATGCAGTACTCCGAGGTGAGAGTGGGTTACTGTGATCAAACCTATTAAAGAAGTTGTTCATTTGGTTTGCTCTCTCCACGTCTGCCTCGATGGCGGCACCCCGCTTCGAGCTGCAGCCAGTGATAATCTTCATCCCATCCCATACTTCCTTCATACTGTTGTTCTGCAACTTCTGCTCCAGCTTTCTCCTGTACTGCTCTTTCGCCCTGAGCTGGACTCGGAGTTCCTTCTGCATGCACTTCAGCTCATGCTTATCACCACCTTTAAAAGCCCTTTTCTTCTGGTTCAAAAGGCCCTTGATGTCACTTGTAATCCATGGCTTGTTGTTAGCATAGCAGCATACTGTTCTTACTGGAACTACAATGTCCATACAGAAGTTGATGTAATCAGTTGTGCATTCAACAGCCTCTTCAATGTTCTCACTATGTGATCTCAGCAATATATCCCAGTCTGTAGTTCCAAAGCAGTCTCTCAGAGCCTGCTCTGCCTCAGGGGACCACTTCCTGAATGAGCGTGTGGTTGTAGGTAGCGCCCTCACTCTTGGTTTGTATTGAGGCTGAAGCAGAACCAGGTTATGATCTGCTTTCCCAAGCGCAGGCAGTGGGGTGGCGCTGTATGCGTCTTTAACGTTTGCATATAGTAGGTCAATAGTTTATGGTGGCTGGAGTGCCACCAACCCACAAGTTTTTCCCTGCAGGTTAGAGGGCCCACGTGCAGGGGCTGGATGCAGATTAATGTCTTACCCAGGACAGAGCAATTGCAGGTTAAGAGTCTTGCCCAATGAAATAGAGTCACTTTTGGTGTTTGCGGGATTTGAACCAGCAACCTTCCAATTACCAGTGCAGATCTCTAGCCTCAGCCACCACTCCACCCATTAGAGACAGTGGAACAATGAAAAAGTCATGTAAAACATAAACTAGTCAAATTAAAGAAAGTGTTGGGAAGTGACAAACATAAAGAAAAATTAATGCAGGAACGTGGCACTACTGTAACCCCAACATTTTCCTTCTCAATTAATTATGAGTATATTGTATGTGAGTTGTATTCTTTTGTACTTCATTATCATGTTATTTATAATTGTATTGCTTGTGCTTTTAAAATTGATTTTATAATGGCATGTGTAAAAAAGAACAGATCAGTTGATTTGTTCTTAAAACCAAAATTCATAATATCAAGCTTTATAGGGATATAATTCTTGTAATACTGCTGTTATCATAAGTACAAGGTTTTGGTATAAGGGCAGTGTTACCAATTCCTCAAGCAATGCTTTTATTATTATTAATACATTTTATTTTATTAATCATTATTATTAATCATTTTATTTTATTAATGTATGTAAAAGTGCTAAGAAATAGAAATAGCCAGAATGTAAGCTATAGAACACATGGCCCAAACAAAAGATAACAGTTAAAGCTTTATAAAATCTTTATAAAAAGGTGAACATTTTAAGTGCAATATAATTCACCGTGTGTATTTCACCTTTCAGCTTTAAGGTAATTTGGCTTGTAGTTTAAATGCATCAGAGTCTGTAAACATGCAGTTACTGCTGTCTTTGGTTGGATTTATACCACACACAAGGGGCTCCACACATGCCGCATGTAAACACGTCAGTTTGTGATGAAGCTTTCATTTCTTTTGTCATCACTGATACAAACTGAAACTTCCTTCAATATTCTAGGGTTTATAAGAGTAATATATCTTTATGTACTACAGTCAGTATCCATCTGTGATAGTGTGCTGCAAATGTGTGTGTTTTTTTTTCTGCTTCACTATGTGCCCACAGGTCAGTCTGTTGAATCACTGCTGGGGGTTGCCAGTGATTGGTTCCATCTTCCTCTTGGGTCCATTTTAAAACAAACACAGGGCAGTATTTTTTCATCTCAACTTCTTCTCTGAACATTTAAGGTGTTTAACCCTTATAGACACAATTACACATTTTAATTAGGGTACAAGAGACATTCTTACATAGAATGTCTGTCACAGAATTTGCTCTTTTTAATACAGTGCATTTTAAAATACAGGATTGCATAGACAGAAACTGTCTGTCTGTTGGCATCCACTTTGCAGATATCTTTTTTGATAGGTTATCGCCACTCATTTTTTTCACATGCCTATCCAGGCTGTTAGCTGCCAGGCTGAATGTCAACATTTTTTTTAAATTTTACATTCCTTTTTCCGACACTTCCTGTGTCTTTATATATTTGACAATAAACCATCAGAACTAGTAAATATAAATAAATAAATGCATTTGCAATGAAGGCAGACAGCATCTGTGATGCCATTTTTGCCATGACTTTGTCCTGTTTTTTCTTCAAAGCTGAAATAACACGGTCGATATGATATTATTCTGACATTCCCAGATGATAACCCTGAACAAGCCAAAAGGCTTCCTACATGACTTTCCTCAGTAATAATTTGTTTTCAAGTATGACATGATCACACAAATATACACAAACCCATATATAGACATTTATGAATTTTGCACCAGCTTGTGTCCAAAGTCATTCTCAAATATCTCCAGAAGCTCCCTGAATGCAATTATGCATAATTCATTTATGGGTAATCTTCATGCCACTTGTTGTATTTTATGATTACAGATTTCAATTGTTTTTTCAGTTTCCCTTTGCATGTGAAAGTTTTTAGGTTAATTCATTTATTGGTCAGATTCTTTACTGCTACCAGTCAAATAATTTATTTCATTAGAAGAATGGCATTGTTGTTAAACAAGCTCAGTATCTCTTTTCAGTTTGAACTGCAATTTCTTAGTAATCCTTCAGCCACATTTAGTCTACAGTTATAAAACCCAGTCCAGAAAATATATAATATATAAAGTGTGGCCAGGTGCAGTAATAATAGCTAAAAACTTGCAGCATGTTTGGGGCTCTATTCGGGTATCACATATATCAAATGAGCTGGCAAGGAGGTCCTCTGACTCAGGGCTTAAATAACAGTAATACCACATCTGACCAGGGGTGGCAGGGTGCACTGACTGTCTTTCTCAGTTCCCTACAGACATTCCCTGAGAAATCCTGCCAGGTTCTGGTGCCTCAGAAGACATCACATCCGGTTCTGGGCCCTTCGATGACATCACATCCGGTACAGAATTATACTGGTGGCTGCCCCGAACCTTTTTCACGATGTCTGGTCTTAGTTATTATCACAACCAATATACACTGATCAAGCACAACATTAAATACCACCTGCCTAAAATTAGGTATGTCCCCCTCATACTGCAAAAACAGCTCTGACCTGTTGAAGAATGAACACCACATCTGAAGATGTCCAGTAGTACCTTGTACCAATACATTATCAGGAAATCCTTTTAGTCCTGTAGGTTGTGAGGTGAAGCCTCACAAATACTCTATCAGATTGATATCTGGGGAATTTGAAAGCCAAGTCAACACCTTGAACTCTTTGTTATGTTCCTCAAACCATTCCTGAAGAATTTTTGTAGTGTGGCAGGTCACATTACCCTGTTGAAATTGGCCACTGCCATCAGGGGATACCATAGCCATGAAGGGCTTTACGTGGTCTGCAATAATTTTTAGGTGATGGTACATGTCAAAGCAAGATCCATATGGTTCCAATGTTTCTGAGCCGAACATTGCTCAGAGAAATACAGTGATCCCTCGCTATATCACACTTAGACTTTCGCGGCTTCACTCCATCGCGGAATTTAAATGTAAGCATATCTAAATATATATCACGGATTTTTCGCTGGTTTGCGGATTTCTGCGGACAATGGGTCTTTTAATTTATGGTACATTCTTCCTCAGCTTGTTTGCCCAGTTGATTTCATACAAGGGACGCTATTGGCAGATCGCTGAGAAGCTACCCAATCAGAGCACGTATTAAATAAAATTCCTCAATGATATACGATATGCTTCCCATGTGGTGCTTCGCACACTTCAAAGCTCTAACAGCCCGTATTGATTTTTGATTTTTTGCTTTTCTCTGTCTCTCTCACTCTCTCTGACATTATCTGCTCCTGACAGAGGGGGTGTGAGCAGAGGGGCTGTTTGCACAGTGGCTGTTTGCTTAGAAGATATGGACGCTCCTCTAAAAAATGCTGAAAGACTACCTTCACATAGATCCCTTCACTGTGGCCGCTTTATTGCGGGTGCTTCGTATACTTAAAAGCGCATCAGACCTATTGATTTTTGATTGTTTACATTTCTCTCTCTCTCTAACATTCTCTGCTCCTGACGGCACTCCTTTGAAGAGGAAGATATGTTTGCATTCTTTTAATTGTGAGAAAGAACTGTCATCTCTGTCTTGTCATGGAGCACAGTTTAAACTTTTGACTAAAGGATGTTATTTCATGTCTAGAGGGCGCTAATAATGTTAAAAAACGTATTTTGAAGGTCATAAACAGGTTTTCTATGCTCTAACTGCGAAAATATTAGATTTATAAATAAAGAATACTACTTCATGGAAATTCATTTATCTTTCTGGAGCGGATTAACCGCATTAAATGAGGGTTTACTGTATAACTGTGCGGATAATATTTATAAACAGTGTGGGAGAGTTTCTAAGGGCTTAAAATATATAAAAATAACCATACAAACATATGGTTTCTACTTCGCGGATTTTCACCTATCACCTATACTGTACACACTGCATGTGCATCCTGCTGCCACTTCTTTCCCAAGTAAATGACATACATGTTCACGGTCCTCCACATGATCTAAAAGAAAAGACATCAGACCAAGCCATTTTCTTCCATTGCTCTTTTGTGCAGTGCTGATGCCCACATGCCTATTGTAGGTTCATGTGGCAGTGGACAGAGGTCTGCACTGGCATTCTGTCCCATCTGGTGCCAAGCTGAAATGCAATGTGTCTTCTGACTCCTTTCTCTCATGGCCAGCATTATGTTTTTTAGTAGCTCTTCTGTGAGATTGGAACAGACAGGCAGGCCTTCAGTCCCTGCGTGCATCAATGAGACTTGGGTGCCGGTGACCCTGTCATCAGTTCACTGGTTGTCCTATTTTAGACCACTTTTAGACCACTTTTGGTAGGTACTGACCACTGTATACTGGGGACACCCCCATCAGATCTGCCATTTTGGAGTTGCTCTGACCCAGTCATCTATCACAATTTGGCTGTTGTCAAAGTCACACAGATCCTTACGCTTTCCCATTTTTCCTGCTTTCAACAAATCGACTCTTCAATCAAATCTGACTGTTCACTTGCTGCTTAATCCCATGGACAGTGACACTATAACGAGATAATCAAAGTTACTTACTTCACCTGTCAGGGGTTTTAATGCTGTGGCTGATGAGTATATATGTACATTTGTATGTGTGCATAAGTAAATACATTTAAATGACTCAATTACACAATATCATCAAGTAAAGGATTACTATGTACTCTTTTGCCTCATCTCAAAGGAGATGCTGCCACCAGATCTGAGCTTCTCTTAGAATCTCCTGATGTTCCTGTATCCCCTAGCCCCAATGGAATCATTAAAGGGTCAGGTTTTCCAGAATGCCTGCCTCTTCTCAGTGAGGGACCAGTAGGGCCATGTGTTGGAGTGTCGAAAACTGGAAAATGACTCCTAATTTGATCACATTTATATTTGTGGCTGGTAATTGAATGTATTCATTTTTAAGGCAATATTTTTGTATTTATTTAAATGTGTTTAATTTAAATACCATTCATTCTCTGCTAATGAGAAAGCACCCATTATTAAAAGCAAAATTAAATTAACAATTTTATGCTCAGATTTATTGGATTTAAATAAGCTTCAGGCATATGCATTACATACATTAAATAAAACACACATTAAATAATAGCACTTTGCACCTAATCTTTGATATAGGCATTCCACCTTCTCTAAATGAAGCAGTCTTCTCTTCTAAAGATTGTAGGACGGCCACATTAGTCCAATGTTGCAGTGGTTAATCTTGTTTGTACAGGCTGTATCATAGGTATACTTTTGTTAATGAAAATGTAAATTAGTACTGTAAAGTGGCAATGGTAAACATTTTTCTGTTACTCCAGCGATTCTCCCAAAAGCAACACATTGAAAGAGGATAAAAAATCCTTTTCATGCTCGAAATACACCAGATGGTGCCTTTGAGCCTAGTAAGCAAAAACAGGTCCTTTTGTGACCATAAATGAATCAAAGAAATTCATTAAAACTGTAAAGCTACCAGCAACACAGCCTCATAGTGAAATCATTTGTAATCTTAATTCTTACAAAAATAAAAAATATGAAATTAATGGCATGCATGTTTAATACAGGACTTAAAATCAATTGGGGCAGAATGGTGAAAGTAATTATATTACAGTGCTTTGGTTTAATTCCTGGCTGAGGTTACCATATTGTTCCCTGTAAACCTTCCCTGCTAATCAAAGTTTAGCTACTGTATAATGTGTTTGATTTGTATATTTCAAACAGCAAATGTTATTTGTTCATAACATGTGTGATCTTTCTTAACAGAAAAACATCCATCCATCTTTTTCTAATAAAAAAAAAATGTGTTACAATAATAAATGTGTTCAGCCTATTATTACCAGAATGACAGATATACGATCAGTTTATATGGCTAATTTGAAAAGAATGGAAAAGATATATGACATAGCAAGCAAAGGAGTTGCTGCCATGTAAACAGGAGTTGTTGCCTTAAAGTGACTTTGGTTTCCTGCTATGTTCTGCACTTTTCAATATTTAAGTAAATGCTGAAATTTTCAACAAAGCATATAATTTGGGAAATGCTTGTTTTTAGTTCATTTTCAAAGACCGCTTTTAATTGCAAGACAAGTTCACAACAGCTGCTAGACAACAGTATACATTATGCTGTGTAGTTGTCTCTTATGAATCTAATTTGTGTGGTTTTAGATGTAATATAATCAACAAAGCCTCTAATTTGTCAGCATATGACCGTGTTTAGAAAGTGCCTAGTGATTTAGGAATTACTGCTAATTTCTCTAACCCTGCCAGTACGGTAATTAGAAGTCATGTGACCAGATCCAATTTCAAGTAATATCTTCAGTTTTTGTTTTTTTTATGGTGCAATATTTAACACTGTGGTTTCACATTTCCAATAGACTAGGTTAAAACCCTGACCTGGTCACTGTTTGCATGGGTTTTTTATCTGGATAAAGTGAAGATTCCATACTGTCTCTGTTCACATGGGTACAGATCTTTATGTGAATGTGTTTTGCGATGGACTGGTGTCCATTGTATGGTTTGATTCTTGCTTTGTGGTTAATGGATAAGGGGCCTTTCAAAGTGAATGGATGGTCTTTGTTAACAAGGTTGCAAATGGTAATGGCAAACTAACAAGCTATAACATATTAAAAATATTTTACAGGTATACTACTTTTGTCACTGTAATTAATTCCATGTACTTATTCTGGATTAATGTTAGACTAGTTACACAATGCTGATATTAGTTGCAGTACCCATGACTCTGTTGATATAAGTCATTTTGGAAGATGGATGGAAATAAACATTTCTTTAAAAATTAGCAAACACCATCAACAAACAGTACAAATGTGAATCTTCATTTTTCTGAATTCTCCCATCATCTGACAGTATTAAGTAGAAATAGTGTCAACATATTTTTGTGTTAATGAAATAATTTATTTCAATTAAGGGAAGTAACACATAAGCAGCTGTAGAATTTGTTTTCAATGCACTGTGCAATAATTTAATTAGTAAACATAGAGTACAATGTAAACCATGTATCAGTTATCCAGCTAATATGGAAACATAAAATGTCAATACAGTATATAGTAGAACAACTCAACACACACAAATTACTAAAAATTATAATTAAGAATTAATAAAAATGTAACTGCTCAAAATTAACAGGGTTCAAAAATGGCACTTAAACGTCATGAAATTTCAGTCAGTCATTCAGTCATTTTCAAGCCTGCTTAGTCCTGAACAGGGCTGCAGGGGGTACCAGAGCCTATTCCAGATAGCACAGGGCTCAAAGCAGGAACAAACTGTGGACAGGGTGCCAGTCCATTGCAGAGTATCATGGAAAATATTAACATTTTTTCCTAAAGTCGCATATCATTTAATTTTTCACCAAAAAACACCTATGTCTCACATTAATATCATGTTTAATGACCTCATGTATTAATATCACCTGCCATTTTCTTCAGCGAAAATGAACGTTTTCCTCCCTGTGGTCATGCAAATAGCCCTATTCATGATCACATTTCAAACAGACACATCAATGATGCCATTTCTGATTGAGGCTATGCACTGTATTCTTCGAGATTTAATGCAGCAATTTATCAATGCACAGATAATGACGGAAGCTCCATCTCTGTTGATGTCGAAGTTGATGTAGGGTGATCTTTCTCAAAAGAAAAACCATTGTGACGTGAAAAGAATTGACATAGGATTTGTTGCAGGTGATCTTTTAGAACAACTGCTATCTAATGGTAAAATTAGTGAGTTATGAGGGGTGCAGTTTAAAACGAACTGTAGAAGTATCTTCAGTGCAATGATAATCAGGCTTCTCAAGAAAGTACTAATCAAGTACACACTTGTTCATGTTTGTCTGCCTTGGACCCATGATTCATGGCTTCTAATCAGGAGAAATTTAAAGATCACATGAAGAAGGTATTAAAAATCTTTGCAGATGTCAAGAGAGTGAACCAGGCTAACTGCAACTACATTTTATGACAGCCCATCAGAATTTAGAGGCTTTCAATTAAGTGATAGAGTAAATTTTCTGATAAATCAGAATATAGCTAATGACTCAGAGATATGGTCTATGTATGCCACAGTCTGTTGCTTCCCTCACACATAAAGGCCAGGGTGAAGCATGGATTTTCTATTAATAAGCAACTCTAGGATGAAAATCTAGGCAATGAGTCTTTGGTAGCACAGCACATTATTATTGATCATATTCTCTCTATTTATGAAGTAGTCAAGGTGAAAATTACCAAGGAACTCATAAATTTTGCCTCTGGAGGGTTACATGACCCGTCTTGAGAAGGCAAGGACCAGCAGCATATTTCTGAAAAAAATGTACCTTGAATGAAGTCAACAAACTTAAAGAAAAGAAATGATGTTTAGAAATACATGTTGGTACTTTGATCAAATTGGCAGATGCATTTTGTGAGAAGACTGAATCACGGACATCTCCCATGAATTACTAAATCCAAAGCTTAAGAAGGACTGCAAAGGAGAAGCAAAGTGACCTTGAGGATGTTAACCAGATAATAAAGAAGATGAAGGGATTCATGTAAATAATGCAGGAACAAAATCTAATCAGTTAATACAGTAATTTGAAATTACATTTTGCCCTTTACCACACTTTTTTTTTTTTGGGGGGGGAGGGGACATGTTGCTGCTGCTCCTCCCTGTTAACAACACATTTCATTAAAATTTGCTTTAACTTTGCACTTCTTACACTTCTTTCACATTTTTTATTGTATATATAGTTCATGGATGCATCGGACTGATTTAGATTTATTTTTACAGACTTTATGGACTTTGCCTTGACTGGGTTCGCAGCCTCAGGGGCAAATGAATCTTTCTGTGCCTCATGGCATGAGTCTTATGAACATTTTTTTGCACCGAGGTGATCTAGAAGCCAGGGATAGTCTGTCTTCAAGATTTTTAATGGCAAAATGCTGGTGCTATCAGAATACATTACATACTCCAACCTTGACATGCTATGCCTAACAGAAATCTGGCAAAAATGAAATGATTTTACATCTCTCATGGAGATGACATCATCTAGATACATTTATTTTACATATTCTCGCACATCGAGACAAGGCGGAGGTGTCACAGTAATTGTTAAAGAGGAGCTAATCATCAAAAGTATCCCAGTTGACTGCTCATTGTCTTTCGAGTGTCTAGCTCTTAAGCTAATAAGAAGCGTCTTATTGTATTGTGGTAAACTGAGGTCCGCAGCTGATCAGCAGCTTTTTAAATAAATAATTGCCACATTCACGTCTTGATTGGAGGGGCCATGGTAGCATGGCAAGAGCAGTTCCCATTGGAATGGGTAACTCCAGCTGAGCTACAATGAGGAGTGGGAGTGACCGTGAGTTTAGTCGCCTCACCCGTGAAGACCGAGAAGGCAGTGGGGGTCGAGGAGGGTTGGGAGGATAACCCCATTTCACCTTTCCCCTTTCTTCATGAGGTGTTCTCATTTGTACAGCTCATCCTGGTCATAACTGTTGAGAGACTCCCAAATGAGAAGAGGGAGTATGGAGCTGGACCCACACCATCATATGCACTCATTGTTCTCTATCATCCCCCAAAATACAATGCATCTTTTTTCTAATCTGACAGAATTATTAACCCACTTAAGTTCCCTTTCCCAGATAGTTATTCTTCTTGGCGATTTCAACATTCATATTGACATTACTACATGTAAGCTGAGAAATGAATTCCTATCTTTACTGGACTGTTTTGACTTCTGCAACATGTTGATTTTCCTGCTCACACTGGTGGTCATGAATTGGACCTGATCTGCATATTTGATTTATCTGTCCACAACACTTATAGAAGTGATTTAGAAATATCTGATCATAAACCAGTACTTTTCACTGTATCATTACCTTTCCCTCCACTTACCTTTAAATGTTACATTTCTTTCTGAAACCTTAAAAATATCTGTCCCTCTATCCTTTCTAGTTCCATTTCTGGTCTTTTTCTGTCTTCGCCAATTCCATCAACACCAGATAGTCTTGTTGCCCACTTTAACACAGTCCTTCTTTCAGAACTAGATAAAACATCTATCTCCTTTAAGGTATAAGGAAATTTCCTTTAAGCACTCAGCTTTAATGTACAATTCAGAGTTACAGTCTGTGAAAGCACCTAGCCAACACCTCGAGAGAATGTCATGTAAGACTGGCCTTACCATGAACCTCCAGGCTTTCTCTAACCATTAAAGGGCTTACAGAGATGCACTAACTGCAGCTAAGAACACTCATTATGGTAGAATAATAGAAAGTGACCATGGTAACCCAAGGGTTTTGTTCTCTGTAGTTAATAAACTACTTCAACCTGCATCTGGCCCAATTACCTCCTCTACCAAAGTCTGTGAAAAATTCCTCCACTTGTTCCAAAATAAAATTAAAGAACTAAATAATTCAACAAACACAAATCCATTATCCATTTATATCTTTCCCAGTTTTCCCATTACATTAAGCTCTTCTCTAAATTTTCACCAGTTACATCTGCATTTCTTGTCAACCTGCTCTATAAGAATAGGCCAACTACTTTTTTACTGAACCCCATCCCCACCACACTTCTTAAATACTGCCTTAATGTCATAATCCCAACTGTTACAACAATAATAAATACATCCCTTGACACTTGCTTTGTGCCAGCCACTTTTAAAATTGCTTCTGTAACCACAATGTTAAAAATGTCTGGTCTTGATGCTGACAATCTTAACAATTTTCTGCCTATTCTCTCATCTACCTTTTCTGTCAAAAGTTCTTTAGCATGTTGTAGCCTCCAAACTCACCAGTTACTTAACTTCTAATAATTTGATGGAACTAAAATTTAGTCTGGTTTCAGGGCACAGCAGTAAAAGTGCTCTGCTTTGGGTAACTAATGATTGGATTATGACAGCAGACTCTGGACAAACCAACATATCAGTTCTGCTAGATCTTAGTACAGCATTCAACAGCATCGGACATAACATTCTACTGTCCAGAATGGAGAAAATGCTGGGTATCTTTGACTCTGCCCTTCAGTGGTTTAAGTCCTATCTGATTGACAGGCAAGAGTTTGTTAGTCTTGGCAACAGCAGATCCAGCTTAGTGCCAGTCACACAAGCGGTTCCTCAGGACTTTGTACTCAGCCCACTGCTCTTCTGTATCCATATGCTTCCCTTTGGCCATATCATTCATAGCTATGGACTGGGTTATCATTTTTATGCAGATGATACTCAACTCTGTTCCAATGTTAAAAGTGAAACTTCATCAGGGCTTTCTCAGCACATAACTTGCCTTAGTGATATTAAAACCTGGATGGAGCAGAACTCTTTAAAATTAAATTGCAACAAAACTGAACTCCTGCAAATTGGCACTAAAGCACAACTTAAGAAAATGAGCTCCTTCTCATTCACTCTTGATGGTGATCTCATCAGACCTTCTTCTGATGCAAGGAATCTTAGTGTCATTTTTGATTCCTCCCTTTCTTACTCCACCCACATAAACCACATTGAGAAAGTTTATTACTTTCATCTCTATAACATATCCCATGCTCATTCATTCCTCTCCTTTTTTTATACTGAAAAACCTGTCCATGCTTTTTATCACATCCTGCATCAATTATTGTAACTCTCTACTGGCAGGTGCCGCTTCTCATATCACAGCTCCAGTGGATTCAAAACTCTGCTGCAAGAGTCCTAACATGGACCAGCAACAGTAAGCATATCACACCAATCCTGCTTCGCCTCCACTGGCTCCCTGTGTCTTACAAGATTGAATATAAAATTCTATTATTAACATACAAAACTTTAAATGGTCTCGCGCTGGACTATGTCAGTGGCCTTCTCCATCACTATGCTCTTGTTCGCCCACTAAGGTTCTTTGATGCTGACAGTCTTGTTGTGCCTGTACTCTGTGGGTGATAAGGCCTTCATCCTCTTTTGGTCTTCCTCTCTGTCCAGATGCTCAGTACAATTTGTTGTGTGTGTTATATCATAAATGATGTTATTTGCTAGGCTTTTCTTTTAGTATTTAATTTAGTATATTACTCATTCATTGTCTTTTATACTTTTTACATCTTTGTATATCCTGTATCTATCTGTTTTAGTGTTCAGAAACATTTGTATCCAATGTTACATACAAGTTCTGATCAAAAAATACAGTGAATGTTTTAAAAAAGAAACGTTTATTGCAGTAAAAGATTTACAACTACTACTCACCTAATGCACGTATCCCTACGTTCCTGCCACTTTGTGAAGCAGTTCTGGAAGTTTTCTTTCGAGAGTGTCTTTAGTTGGATGTCCTCAATGGATTGAAATCATTTGCCTTTCATGGTCATTTTGAATTTAGGGAACAGCCAGAAGTTGCACAGTGCCAGATCTGGTGAATAAGGTGGATTCAGACACAGCATAATGGTTTTATTCAACTGAAATTGTTGTTCTAGAAGGAATGTGTAACAAGGAGCCTTGTCATAATGATGAATAAAACCATTTCAACATTTTCCTAATTTTTTCTCGTCTTCAACCAAGTCAGATCTATTACGAAATCAATCAAACCACTTGTAAACAGTTTTAATTGTTGTTGCAGTGTCACCATAAACCAGTTTTAATATCTGATGGGTTTCCTGAGTTTTTTGCATTTTGAAACAAAATTTCATGTTAATGCGTTGCTCGATATCCATTATTAATGACAAACTTGAAAAACACACTTGAACTCAACAGTGGCTCACAAACTACTGACAATATCAAACAAGGTGAAACTTGTCACAAACTGGGCTCTAGGATGGACATGTCAGAATCTGCATTGAATTGTTTTGCGTTGCTCTTGAATGGTGCTCTGCATCAACATCCACTGTACTTTTTGATCACACCTCGTATACCTGCTGCTTCTTTCTGAGACTTTGTGAGCACAGGAAAGGTGCTATATAAATAAAATGGATTATTATTATTATTATTATTACTACTACTATCAATTGCACATTCATTGACCAGAAAATGATATATTTGTTTAAAATGTTGCAGTCCTGCCTAGAATTGCATAAACAGTGCATAAAAGCATTCTGGGTAAATAGTGTGACCCTCAATGTCAAGTTTTGCATGCATTTATCAATTTCAAAACTGACCAGGTGTTTGACTTCATGCATCTTTGTATTAGGTCCATGTAATTTCTCTGTACATATTTAGAATTAGAGTGAAAAGTAGTCCTGTATTCATGAACTGGTTGGTACTGGAAAAGTCGTAAAAAGCCCTGGAAGGTGAAATGTAAAAATCTAAATATGCAGTAAATGCATAAACAAAAAAATATCAGATATATCACACAATATATTGGACATAGCAATACGACAATAAAATGATTGGTACTGCAGATGCTTACTTAAGAGAGTCTTGCTCATAAGTGAAGTATATAATAATAAATTTTATTTATATAGAGCCTTTCCCATGCTCAAGGCACTTCACAGAGTTTAAGAAAGAACGGCAGGGTATACGGTATATAACATGGTACTAAACCTGATAAATAAATAAAAAAAAGAGTAAGATAGTAAATTCAGAGAAAAAAAGCCTAACAGACAACATAATTGATGGTCTAGCACACACACACAGGTTATATGAGCATCTTGACATAGAGGTTAACTGAGAGAAGGGTAATAAAGTCAGGTAGAGCTAAAAGCCTTCCTGAACAGATGAGTTTTGAGTTGTTTTTTTAAAAGAATACATGGAGCCAGCTGATCTAATTAATTTTAGTAGGTCATTCCAGAGTCTGGGCACTATACAGCTGAAGCTGTCACCCATGGAGTGTACAGGGTGGGCCATTTATATGGATACACCTTAATAAAATGAGAATGGTTGGTGATATTAACTTCCTGTTTGTGGCACATTAGTATTTGTGAGGGGAGAAACTTTTCAAGATGGGTGGTGAACATGGTGGCCATTTTGAAGTCAGCCATTTTGGATCCAGAGGGTCATGTGACACATCAAACTTATTGGGAATTTCACATGAAAAACAATGGTGTGCTTGATTTTAACGTAACTTTATTCTTTCATGAGTTATTTACAAGTTTCTGACCACTTATAAAATGTGTTCAATGTGCTGCCCATTGTGTTGGATTGTCAATGCAACCCTCTTCTCCCACTCTTCACACACTGATAGCAACACCGCAGGAGAAATGCTAGCACAGGCTTCCAGTATCCGTAGTTTCAGGTGCTGCAGATCTTGTATCTTCACAGCATAGACAATTGCCTTCAAATGACCCCAAAGATAAAAGTCTAAGGGGGTCAGATCGGGAGACCTTGGGGGCCATTCAACTGGCCCACGACGACCAATCCACTTTCCAGGAAACTGTTCATCTAGGAATGCTCGGACCTGACACCCATAATGTGGTGGTGCACCATCTTGCTGGAAAAACTCAGGGAACGTGCCAGCTTCAGTGCATAAAGAGGGAAACACATCATCATGTAGCAATTTCGCATATCCAGTGGCCTTGAGGTTTCCATTGATGAAGAATGGCCCCACTATCTTTGTACCCCATATACCACACCATACCATCATTTTTTTTGTTCCAACAGTCTTGGAGGGATCTATCCAATGTGGGTTAGTGTCAGACCAATAGCGGTAGTTTTGTTTGTTAACTTCACCATTCACATAAAAGTTTGCCTCATCACTGAACAAAATCTTCTGCGTAAACTGAGGGTCCTGTTCCAATTTTTGCTTTGCCCATTCTGCAAATTCAGTGCGCCGATCTGGGTCATCCTCGTTGAGATGCTGCAGTAGCTGGAGTTTGTAAGGGTGCCATTTGTGAGTAGCTAATATCCGCTAAAGGGATGTTCGACTAATGCCACTCTCCAGTGACATGCGGCGAGTGCTATGCTGTGGGCTCTTGCTGAATGAAGCTAGGACAGCCACTGATGTTTCTTCATTAGTGACAGTTTTCATGCGTCCACATTTTGGCAAATCCAACACTGAACCAGTTTCACGAAACTTACCAAGCAGTTTTCTAACTGTAGCATGGGAGATGGGTGGTCTCGTAGGGTGTCTTGCATTAAAATCTGCTGCAATGACCCGGTTACTTTGTTCACCAGACATCAACACAATTTCTATCCGCTCCTCACGTGTTAACCTCTGCAACATGTCAATGGCTGTAAACAAAGAGAAACTTGTAAATAACTCATGAAAGAATAAAGTTACGTTAAAACCAAGCACACCATTGTTTTTCTTGTGAAATTCCCAATAAGTTTGATGTGTCACATGACCCTCTTCCTATTGAAAAAACAAAAGTTGGATCCAAAATGGCCAACTTCAAAATGGCCACCATGGTCACCACCCATCTTGAAAAGTTTCCCCACTCACATATACTAATGTGCCACAAACAGGAAGTTAATATCACCAACCATTCCCATTTTATTAAGGTGTATCCATATAAATGTCCCATGTACTGTAGATTAGTGTGGGGCACAACAAGATTGCCAGAATCAGAGGACCTTAGTGGGCAGACAAGCACATAGTGATAGAGAAGGTCACTGATGTAGTTTGGTGCAAGGTCGTTTAAGGCTTTGTAGGTTATTAGTAGGATTTTATATTCAATTCTGTAAGACACAGGGAGCCAGTGGAGGTGAAGCAGGATGGGTGTTATGTGCTCGCTGCTGCTGGTCCGTGTAAGGACTCTTGCAGCCGAGTTTTGAATAAGCTGGAGCTGTGATATAAAATTAGAAGGGGCACCTGCCAGTAGGGAATTACAATAATCGATGCAGGATGTGATAAAAGCATGGACAAGTTTCTCAGCGTTAGAAAAGGAGCGAAAGGAGCGAACATGTGATATGTTACGGAGGTAAAAATAAAGTAAAAATGTTTTTTAATGTGATTTATGTGGGCGGAATAAGAAAGGGAGGAATCAAAAATGACACCAAGATTCTTTGCAGTAGAGGCAGGTCTGATGAGATCACTGCCAAGATGGACTTGCACTTTAGTCGATATTTGCAGGGGTTCAGTTTTGTTGCAATTTAATTTTAAAGAGTTCTGCTCCATCCAGGTTTTAATTTCACTGAGGCAAGTTGTGAGCTGAGAAAGTTCTAACAAAGTTCCATTTTTAACATTGAAATAGTGTTGAGTATTGTCTGCATAAAAATGATAACCCAGTTCAAAGCTACAAATAATATGGCCATGGGGAAGCATATAAATACAGAAAAGCAGAGGACAGAGCCCTGAGGAACTCCTTGTATGACTGGCGCTGTGCTGGACCTGCTGTTGCCAAGACTAACAAACTGTTGCCTATCAGTCAGATAGGACTTGAACCACTAAAGGGCAGTGCCATAGATACCCAGCATGTTCTCCATTCTGAACAGTAGAATGTCATGTCTGACCGTGTCAAGTGCTGCACTGAGGTCTAACAGAATTAATATGCTGGTTTGTCCAGAGTCTGCTGCCATAAGCAAATCATTGGTTACCCGTAGCAGAGCAGTTTCACAGCTGTGCTGTGCTCTGAAACCAGACTGAAAGGGTTCCATCAAATTATTAGAAGTTAAGTAGTTGGTGAGTTGGGAAGCTACAACACGCTCAAGAACCTTTGACAGAAAAGGTAAGTTGGAAATAGGCAGAAAATTGTTAAGACTGTCAGCATCAAGACCAGACTTTTTTAACACTGGGGTTACAGAAGCAGTTTTAAAAGTGAGCGGCACAAAGCCATTCTCAATGGATGAGTTTATTATTGTTGTAACAGTCTGGATTATGGCATGAAGGCAGGATTTAAGTAATGTGCTGGGGATGGGGTCCAGTACACAAGTAGTCGGCCTCATCTTACAAAACAGGTCATTAAAAAAAGCAGATGTGACTGGTGAGAGCTTAAGAGAAGGAGCTGGATGGAGTGGGAAAATAGGGAAAGATATAAACAGATGATGTATTTATGTTAGTTGAATTATTTAGTTCTTTAATTTTGTTATGGAGAAAGTGGAGGAATTTCTCACAGACTTCAGTAGAAGAGGTAGTTGGGCCAGATGCGGGTTAGAGTAGTTTATTAACTACAGAGAACAAAACCCTTGGGTTATCGTGGCCACTTTCTATTATTCTGCCATAATGGGTGTTCTTGGCAGCAGTTAGTGCTTCTCTGTAAGCTCTTTGGTGGTCAGAGAAAGCCTGGATGTGCACGGTGAGGCCAGTCTTACGTGACATTCTCTCAAGGCGTCATCCAGCTGCTTTCATAGATTGTAATTCTGAATAATACCAAGGAGCTGAACATTTAAAGGAAACCTCCTTAAGTTTTAAAGGAGCTGTTTTATCTAATGCTGAATGAGGACTGTGTTATATTGGTCAACAAGACTATCTAGTGTTGATGGAATAGGTGAAGACAGTAAAAGATCAGAAATGGATCCAGAAAGGATAGAGGGACAGATATTTTTAAGGTTTCTGTAAGAAATTTGTCGTTTACAGGTAAGAGGAGGAAGAGGTGATGAGACAGTGAAAAACACTGCTTTATGGTCAGAGAGTCCCAAATTAGTGCTGTAAATGTCGGCAACAGATAGTCCAGATGTACAGATGAGATCTGACCACCAGAGTGGGTGGGAAAATCAACTTGTTGTGTCATGTCAAAACAGTCCAGTAAGGATAGGAATTAATTTCTCACTTTAGATGTGGGGATGTCAGTATGGATTTTGAAATCACCAAGAAGAATGACTCTCTGGGAAAAGGAACTTAAGTGGGTTAATAGTTCAGTCAGATCAGATAAGAAGGATGCATTGTATTTTGGAGGACGATAAAGAACAATGAGTAAGACAGGACCTGATTCTGTTATTAGTTTAAGAGCCAGACACTCGAAAGACAATGGACAATCAATTGGGATTCTTTTGATGTTTATATCCACTCTGACATTTACTGCAAGTCCTCCGCCTTGTCTTGAGCTACGAGGCTCTGTGAGGAAAATGTAACCAGGTGGTGTCGCCTCTGTGAGAGATGTAAATTCATCCAGTTTTTGCCAAGTCTCCGTTAAATACAGCATATCAAGTTTGGTGTCAATGATGAATTCTGACAGCACCAATGCTTTGCCATTAAGAGATCTCAAATTAAACAATGCAATATTAGTTAACAAGACTTCTTTTTGCAGAGATCCGTGACCGAAGTTTATTTTCACATACTGTAAATTTGGCACACTGACATTTCTATTTCCATGGTCATGAGTAGGACAGCATATATTCCTGAGCAGATGCTGCCTGTAATCTTTTCATTTGCAGCCCGGCGGTGGCGGTGAACTGACCCGTGATGTACATATGACCTCTTTTAGAGTCTTGTTGTATTGGACTGAATACTATGATATCACTTCCAAATCAGAATCTATATCAAGTTTATTGGCTAAGTATGCTTACATAGACATCTAGCATTAGGCTACCCATGTTTGTAGGAGTAAGTAAAGCTCTGAAGTGACTTTCATGAGCCTCTACAAAAATAAAAACACTGCTGAACCTTGTGCTGAAGAATGGAAGATAGTCAATGATGTAGATCTCTAAGAGTTTAAGGCTATAGTATTAACTCTTTACACCAGGTACTAAAACATTTAATTTGCATCCCAAATAAAAAAATCAATACTGAGAGCCAAGAAGAAAACTATTACCATAATGACAGCAGAGCCACAAACAGAAAAATAACAATTGCCATATACTGTAGTAATGATAACAATAATACAGTAAACATTTTAGTTTCCTTTTAAGTATATTTTGCATATGAATATTACCAAAAGAGAAAAGTGGAAAGTAAATGTATTGTTAATGAAACAATAATTTTCGCAATTGTGTTATTCTTGTGAAAATGTTTCTTTGCTATTTGGACTTCAGGCTTCATACATTATATAGTTTATGCCTACATTTTGTCATCTACTACTAGAATATAAAAAAACGTTTCTGTTTTAACAATGTGTTGACACAGATTACTGTAGAAACGGAACAGACATGAAATGCGTGTGTTCCAAACAACGATCTATTATTTCCACTCTAAAACTCCACTTCACTCCCAGATACTCAATCAAGGCATGAGCTGAGAGAAGTTCATGCACGTTCTAAATTGGTGGGGGGATGGAATAGCCGGCTGCTCCTAACTTCTCTTTATCAGCACATTTAGAAAACAAAGGGCGCTGGCGGAGAGGTGTGAAGGGATTTAAGAAGCAGTTTAAGGTGGGACGGAATTACGAGTTTTTTCGTAGGGTCTGGTAATTCTAGTGTTAACAGTTTAAAAAAACTGAGCAAAAAAATTATTCCTAAATCAATGTATGCATTATCTGTGTGTTATGCAAGATATAGCATAACATTTGATGGATATTTCAGTCAATAGTCCTCTTTTCAGTGTTTAACACTACCAACTGACATTATGCTGAACACATTCAGCTTGTCTCAATATTTTGATATTTTTCGGTTTTCTTGCGATTCTCACTTGTCCAAACATGACCTTGACACTAGCAGTACATTGACATTTATCCAAAAACTTTAGAATAGTGTGAAAAGAAGGAATTCTTCGATGCTGGAACACATTAAATTTAATGCAGACTTTTCCTTGTACATCCACTACAGATTTTCATTCAATGTGTGCCTAAATGGTGAACACAAGATGAAGTATCGACTATGGCCAATGAAACTACTTTTGGTAAACATCATATATACCCCAATACTATTCACTCACCCTTCATAACACTCTGAAAATAATCACAATGATGGGCCACATCAATTAATTTAATTTCGACATTTCTAACTAGTGCTGTAGTCCCCCACCTCATAATCTTGTCTGAAATTGCCTCTTCTCGCTGCCTTTCTTAATTGTGTCTTTGATTGTCGGAGATCTCACTTTGAATGCTTCACTGGTTAGGACAGGGAAAGTGGTGTTGTAGGGAATATTTTTTATTTTTGTTTAATAGAAATGAATGCTCTCTGTGATGAGTTAACTGCGTTGTTTTGTATGCTAGATAGAGGCCAGTATATCACTCACAATGGAATTTGCGCTTGGTCTAAATCCACTAACTTTAGTGCACAATTATATGGCGACCCATCAAAAACACGTCTGCAAGCCAAATGCTTAAAAAAGGTCAATAGGTACAGTACGTGGCCCCTAAAACTCCTCCTTTCTAACATAATCACCTTCTTTTTGTCCTGTGTGGAGGGTTAGATTATTGAATTATTATGTTTAAGTTCCTCTCTGGTCTGTAGGCTAACTTGTCATTGTTGGTAATGAGACTTACAATGGTTGTGTCATTAGCAAACTGATGATAGAGTTTATGCTGTGCCTTTGCAACAGAATTATGGGTATACACAAAAAAAACAGGAATGGACCACAGCCATAGAGTCACATATTATGTGATATCATCTACTGTTAAATTCTACTCTGTACTTCTATTATTTTTATACTGTATTGAGGATTTGTTCTGTTCTGTGTATTGTGCTGTATTGTATTGACCCCCTTCTTTTTGACACCCACTGCACGCCCAACCTACCTGGAAAGGGATCTCTCTTTGAACTGCCTTTCCTAAGGTTTCTTCCATTTTTTTCCCTACAAGGGTTTTTTTGGCAGTTTATTCTTGTCTTCTTAGAGAGTCAAGGCTGGGGGGCTGTCAAGAGGCAAGGCCTGTTAAAGCCCATTGTGGTACTTCTTGTGTGCTTCTGGGCTATACAAAAAAAAAAAAAAATTGTATTGTATTGTATTGTTTTATTAGATATGCATTTTCCAACTCTGGCAATATAGTAGCCTACATGCTGAGTAGTCCTTTACCCAATTATACAGGATGGTGTTCAGTCCAGGAGCTCTAAACTTTATTACTTCCTTACAGGGATGATGTTACTGAAAGACGAGTTAACAGACAGCATTAACACATAAGTGTTACTTTTCCCAAGGTGTGTTAGTTCTGAATGGTTGGCTGTTGATGGTTCTCTCTTCATCAATTTGCTCAGTGTCTGGGATGCTGGATTTGATATGGACCATTAATATATGTTTAAAGTTTTCCATGGTAATAGTGGTGCCTGTAATATTCACACTGAATTAAAATGGCTTAATGTGCAAACATTGCTGCTTCATATTCAACTTTTTTATGCTTTCTTATTACTTATTCGTCTAACATCATTTACATAAATAAAAATAAACAAATACTCACTTACACACTACTTTTCATATCCTCATGGTTTATTTATTTATTTATGTATTTAGTTAATGAACATGGCTGTGTATACTGATAGCAAAACCAAAATACATTTTATAAAAATTTTGGAGCATATTTAAGCAGTGTCCATACACACAATAATTAAGAATTTTAAAAGTACTGTACATTACAATTCATGAAACCTATGTAACTGTTTACACACTGTACTAACTTCAATAAGACTTCTTTGAATGTATAAATCCAGAAGATAAAAAATTGCACTCCAGACCTCCTGCTGGCTAAGAATTGTAATCTTTGAAAACCATAGTTCCTCTCTTAGAGAATTTTACTGTAACAAAATGCTAAACAAACACAGTTAAAAAAACAAGCAATTAAACAAGTTATTTGTTGAACAATTTGTGACTGAAAATATGGTGCTACAGTGCATATAAAATAATTGCCTAAATTCAGTTTCATGTGTTATTACAGATATCATATACTTATTAATATGTTCTGCTGCAACCTATCCAGAATTTTTTACACATGAATATTAGTACTTGAATTGTTAGATTAAATCACTATTTAAGTGAAGCATGACTGTTTGACAGTAGCCTTTTCTTTTTTCTTTTTCTGCTTCTTAGAAATGTTTTTTCTTCAGTCTGCACTCAACCTTGTAAAACCCAGCTCTTAATTTCCCTGAAGCCTCTCAGCCAACCAACACACAAAGACTGTTGCTGCTGTATGTGACTCTGCATTTCTCTTTGTGTCCCTGCAGGAGATCAGCGATGCAGAGATTCTTGAGCTAGTGCACAGTGCCTTGGGTCGAATGACGGTCATTCGGCAGATTTTTCCTATGTGGAAGGACAGTAATATTCGCTGCATGAGGAACAATCACCGAATCTCTTCCTTGCTCTGTGATCCACAGGAGGGATACCTTCAATCACTGCAGGTGTGTTTGCAGAAGCATGATAAGAGCTCAAAAAAGAGTTTCAGAACATTAATGTGCTGCTTTGTTTAGTACTTACTTGATATACAAAGGATCCTTTCAGTTATTGTACAGTTTTTTTGAGATGACCACATGTGCAGAAAGAAAATGTATTGTATTGTTCAAATACTCCATTGTTTTATGAAGATTTCTTTTTACATTCCTGTTTCTTCCAAATTGGTTAACTAGTAAATGTGAACTAAATATGGCGCAGGGCTAGATGGGTGGTGTAATGGTAAATGCCGTTGCCTCATTGATCCTGCATCCTGAGTTTGAAATCCAACCCGAGTCATTGTTTTTGTCTTAATGTTTTTTCCCCAGGTACTGGGTGTGTTACATTAAATAGCAATTCAAAAATGGCCGTGTGTGAGAGTGGGCCTTGTGATGACACAGTGCTCTCTCCAGGGTTGATTCCTATTTTGCACCTGATGCTGTCAGGATAGTTTCTAGCTTCACATGACCCAGAACTGGACTTAGAAGGTTTTAAATGTTATTTAATATGACTAGAAGTTCCAACATTTAGAAAAAATATTTCATTATTATTTTTAAAAACATTGCTAACATTCTTTTTTTAACACTCTTAACAAACACTTTAACATTTAACATCTGGCACATATACAAATCTCACTATGAAGAGTTGTCATTGAAAAATAATTGCATGGATTATAATATTTCATTGCTATCTAAGACATTGTAACTCTCAGCCTCTTAATTATTCATTGTTTCAGTGCATTTCAAGCAGACTGAGACCTTAATGACTCTAAAAAGTTCCAAGATTTATCTTCAAGTATTTTTTCTGCTTTATTTCTTCTTGGTGTAATTCTGGAAAGTCACTTTATGTTGAGACATTTGGCAACACTTGCTATTCACGTACATTTTTAAGTAAAAGCAACAAAGATACAAGAACAACAGGTCAGAGAAGTTAAGTAATTATTTTCTTGTCCGTATAGGATCTGATTTTTTATTATTTGTTGGTCACCCAAATTTTCAATCTCCATTATGGGGATTTTTTTATATATATATATTTTAAATAATAATAATAATAATTAGTCTCAATGGTTGAAACAATGAACAGAAATAGATACAGTTGAACAGATCATTAACAATCCTATATGAAAAAATAGTTAATAAGTTTATAATAACCATATACCACCACTGCTCCACATTACACTCCTCATATTCTGCACATTAATTATAACAACACTGAAACAAAAGTTTGATGTTAATGGTAACTTTATTTCACCTCTACTCCCTCAATACACTCCTCCAAATGTGTATTTTTTCATAGTTGTCAAAAATTCAATCCTTAAGTTAAACACAAAATATTAACAAATTAATTACCAATTCACCCCTTTCAACAAAACATTGCTTCTCCCAACTTTTCTTGACCTAGAAGAAAATTCTCAAGAACATATTTACTTTCCTGTTTTTGATTATATACAACTCCAGAAATAAAACTGACGGTTGAAAAAGACAATCCAGTCCCACCAAAAAGTGTGCTAAGGGGATTAAACTGTACTTCCAGTTTTTTGCAGTATAAAAAAAGATGAAGAACAGTTTCTCACTGTTGACAAATGGGCAACAGTCAGTTTCCAGGAATAATAAATTTAGAAAAGAGTTACATTCAAGCCAGTGTTCAGTTTTTCTCCAGCTAGTATTTGGTAAGTCTTTTAGAAAACTGTTGAAAGTCACTTTCACACATAATTGGTATTAGTCATTTTTTCCTACCATACCAAAAGCTTTATCTGATAACCTGCCAAGTGTGAGAATAAAACCAGGGTGATCAGTATATTCTGCTACTTTAGGCTTGATTTATATGACAAGATCTGTAGCATTCAATGATTTTGTCATCTGGAGAAACATTATCTCCTTGAGAGTCTGTGTTTAATTCAGCCAGAGCCTCCTTGAAACAGCAAAGAAACTGTTTGACCAGCCACTCGGGTCTCATATGCCAAGGAGATGTGTTAGGTAAGCAGTCTTGTATGTCTTAGATGAGAAATCTTTGTGATATTTTTATGGTAATGATATTATATTATCTTAACAAATTAATCCTCCATAAACCAAAAAAAAAAGTCATAAAGATTAACAGTTGTTCTTTTAAACTTACAAAGCAATGTTAAAAACATGGATTAACAGAACATTGGCAAAGATGATAAAGTCAGTTTAAATAGATCAAACAGCAACAAATGCCTATCAATGTTTAAGTAATTTTACAGGAGAGTGTAAAGCCAAAACTCTCCATGACCACAATTCTGGACTGTAGAATAACATTTGCAGAGCTTGAAAACTAAAAGCCTTCCTCTTACCATGTATATGAATCAGGCCATGACTTCCTTCTGATATTGGTAAGTGCAGTACATCCCTTTGGACCAAATGCATGTCATTCCAGAAACAGTTTCAAATGTTCAAATATATAGACTTAATTAGCCCAACTGGTGGATCAACACATCTACATTCATGCCAACACATGGAGGCAATTTAATTATTAAGAAGTAATAATAGTCCTTCTCTGCAGGAATTGTCTTGAACAAGCAACTCCCAATGTATCTTCTCTGTCTACTCCACCCAGTTCTCCTCAGTGATACCATCCTTGCCCAACTACACTCCCAACTATCTAAAAACATTCCAATCCCACTGGAGGGTCTCAGGAAGAAAGGTGGGAGATGGATTTCCCCAATACTCAATGAAAAGGCATTCATTTTGGACCAAATAATTATTGCGAATCACAGCCTTTGAAAAACGTTTAAATATTGCACTAAAGTGTCCACTTCAGAAGAAGAAATAACAAAGAACGTCACATCATTTGCATAGGGAACAACTTTTAAACAGCAAGTGGGGCAAACAGGAATGCTGAGTGGGAAGATGGCACTTGAACTGTTCAAAAGAGGGATTGATAAATCTAGAAAAGGGAATCCCTGGCAAATCCCCTTAGTGACAGAAAAGGAAAATGTCAAAGTACTGTTAATTTATAAAACTCCAAAAACATGTATGCAGTAATTCAATATGTTTAACAAATGATGGCCTAATGCCATAAGCTTTCAGACTTTTAAAAAGATATTTGTAATAACCCCTATCAAAAGCTTTTTTCCTGATTTAAAGACGTTAATCCTGTTTTGAAGTCAGGGTGATTGGCAATAGTAATCAAATTACACAAAATTTTTTACTATCAAATATGCATCGATTCAGGACGTGGTAGATCTAATCTTGTTTGGTGACAAAGCCCATTACATTCTTTAGAAGCCTGGACAGGATTTTATAATCTGTGCACAAAAGGTTAATGGTGCCACTTCTTAAGTTTACACAAGTCTTCTTTTTAGGTATGTAAATGAGCACAGTCTCTGGCCGGTCAGAAACAGTCTGTTGGCTTGTAGATTTCTCCTATTAGCATCCAAAACATTTTTGAAAACTCAGCTGTCAGTCTGTATGCCCCTTGTGATCTCCTAGTATGTAGACCACAGTGCACAGAAGTCAGCTCCCCGAAGGCTGAGCTCTGCTGCCAGAAGGTCCTTTGGGCAGTTGCCAGATCCTGTAAGAAATACTAGGTGTCAGATGAGTCTCCTCTTATTTCAGCACAAAATAACTTTTTGTAGTATTCCAGTGCTAGAGCCCTAACGTTCTCAGGCTCCTTGAGTATGCACCTTCTTCCTTTTTAAAACAGTGGATTATTTTGCTGTGAGATCTTTTTTTTCCAGTCCAAAAAATTATTGAGTAGGAGAATCCATTTGTGATGATTCTTGAATTCTGCTGTGCATAAGAGTGCATGAAGTCATTTGTTGAACAAAGTCCCTTAAACACTGTTTCAACGATACAGTCATTGAAAGAACTGTTCAGAACTAACACGATATATAAAATGCCTTCCTCCTCCAATTCCACATTTCACTTTCTGAATGGCATTCTCAGTGTACTGCTTACAGAACAATTACTGTAGATCTCAGTTTGGGAGATGATCCACCACTGTGTTTGAGATGGAAATTTATCATTCAGCAGTCTCCATCTCTTCCAGGAGAAGTCAAAGACTTTCAGGAAATGTTCATCTTTTGATAAGCTGTTATTAAAGTGCCAGTTGGAATTAAAACAAGTTTGAAATGGAAGTGCATGTTTTAGAAAGGAAATACTCTGGTTGTTGAAACTGGAATGATAAATAAAGCAGTTGATTATGAGATTCCTTGGATTATTTAGAGCAGTCAATTATGAGAGTCCTATGATACAGTAATTGGACAACAAATGCTGTCTCACCATGCCAAGGAGATTGAACCTAATGAATCCTTCACCAACGCGTACTGCTTGATGCCTGGATATAAAACCCTCCAAACTTTAACTAAGCCAGTCTTATTGAAAAGTGATTGTAAGTAAGTAGCTGAGGTGAAATAAGGCTAGCATTTTCTGTCAATTCAAATAAAAGTTCCACCAACAAAAACAAAGTCTTCATCCTTATACTTTCAAAGTAAGTCATTCAAAATGGATAAAAATAGGTCCTGCCTCCTTTCAACCCCATAGTGGAAAAAGCACATTCAGAAAACTAAGTGGTGGATTGAAATCTGTGAGGATAGAAGTTGGATCTGAAAAAAACTGAAAATAATATCTTCTATATTTGTTACAATTAGTGAGTAAAATGACTACTTTGAAATCTACAATGTTGCCTCGCCATGTTGCTAGAATAATGTAAAATATACATTCTTCTAAAGCTACAGTAGTTTTAACATAGAGAAAAGCCAAGCAAAATGACACCTTTTATTGGCTAACTAAAAAGATTACAATATGCAAGCTTTTGAGGCAACTCAGGCCCCTTCTTCTGTAGTTTTAAGAGAATGATCATGTAATACAGCAAATATATACAAAACGAATCTTACATAATTTTCACAGAAATATAAATAAAAAAAAGTTCAAAATGAGTGTAAAAATTAATTAAATACATAACATGACATCACATTCTTAAACCCCCTTATTCGAATTGAAGAACTTTAAGGACTGAAACCTATTTTGGGGACTCTTTCACACACATTTGTACACAAATTATATAAATTCCAAGTTTTAAACTCTCATGTAAAAAAAAAACTTCATTTCAAAACTTTTAAAACCAATTAGTTTCATTCAATAAATGAGTTTTTACATAAAAAAAATGCATCTGACAAGTAGATGAGCAGACAAATTTAGCCTACAATTATCTGTATCCTCCAGTATCTGAAATCAAATGTTACTTCCACTTATAACTTGGTCTTCAGCAGCGAGGCACAATTTTATAATAGATTGTCTGTTAGATACATTATTTATTAAATATAGATACTTTGCCTTATAAATTAAACATATTTCAATTTAATTTTGTTTAGTGTAATCAATAAATCGCACTGATGTGTTCAGCCTTGCTGACCCTTAACCCTGAATTCTGCATCTCTAATTTAGGTTTGTGAGGGAAGACTACTCTAACACCGTAGGCAGCCAGCTCGAATTTCTGTCCTCCCCTCTTCCATGATTACAAAATTTAAAATGTAAAGTTCAATGCCTGGCAGTTCAGTACATATAATAGCCACATGCTAGCGAAAATTCATAAGGAGGAATGCATAGCATATGCCACTGAGTAACAGAGTGGCCAGAAGGGTGATTTCCCAGGAGCTTATGAAAAGTATCAAAAAGAGAAATTGAAAAATATATCCTGCAGTCAATCATTGGATAAATTGTGCTTTCACAAAGTGACTACTCTGAATTAAATTCATGCATATTTAATTCAAATTGAATATAAGGTAAGTAATAATGATTTTGATTGAACATTTTGGCATTTTTTAAATATATCGCTCTTTCCTTGCTCTCTTTACGATTCATAACTATACTTGTTCACGTTTATATAATCATATTAATCAATGCTTAATCTTGCCCTAAATGAGCATTTATTGCTCACAAAGAAAATGATTAGGAATGGATGGACTGATGTCTATTTTACCATTTTTCTCACATAGGAACATAAAAGAGGAACTGCAAGACAGACAAAACATATGATCTTTTAACACTGAAAAGGGCAGTCTTAGTTTACAGGTTTCTTTGTTTTTTTTTGTTATTTTGTATGCTGCTTTGTTTTGCATTTTTGCATGACATAACAGTTATCTCACCTTATGCTTTATCAAAGACACAACGTAAGGATCAAATAGGCTTGAATTATATACAATACTACAGGGTTTGCAATGCATTTGGAGAATGCACATCTAACAGCCATTTAGGACTAGCATTAATCAATTTAATAAATAAAGATGTCAGTATGATTTTTCATTGCAAGTCAAGACAATTGATGTGTTATGTTATGAAAGTGTGACTTTAAAAAGGATGGTGTATGGCTGATACTGTTGTTGCTGAATGTTCAATTGGAGCGCGTTCATTTCCCGCCGACTCGGTGACCTTTGTCCATTTCCATGCTGCAGTGTTGCTTCCTCAGTATACTTTCGATTATAGCATCGTTATTATGTGTCCTGAAAATCATTGCAAAAAGTGTAACTCTTAAAGGCATCTTACCTTACTAACTTGATATCTGCCTTCCTAGTAGCTTAGGCTCTGAAACTGCCTTATTAAAGTTAGACATTTTCATCCAAATTGGATTCAATCGCTGGTTCAGAGCTGGAGCCTGGAAGAGTTTATTTTGGAGCTGGCAATGCCTCTAGTGTGTTCGGAGGGATTCAAAATTTCTACTTCAAGAGTTCCACAAAGAAAGAGAATGCTTTCGATCTTCCAGTAAGAGAATAAGAGAAATGTGTCCCTATCTTTTATAAAGGGGAGCTTTTCTTGAACAGCTTATAGCCTACCTTCTTACATAGGTCCCTACTTGTCCATTCAGAGTAAGAAAGAAGTCCGGTTAAAAACCTAACATGGATCTTTTTCAATGCAGCTTGTGCTTGCAAAGTCTCCAGAGGTGTCATCTGATTTTTGACTAATGTTGGTTACCACAAATTTAGAAAGGTAGCTAAATGGGTGATGGCTTCTTTGTTAGAATTTAAGTTTAACTCAGCATCTCATGTAACTTCACTTCAGAAATATGGTGGAGCTGTTTGTTTTTTACTTTGTGTTCATTTACCAGAGGAGAATTTGTGTTCTACTGAAAGCTTAACAATAAAGCAGCAGAATATTTTCTCCAAAATTTACAACGTGATTGCACTGCTTGCCACAAACAAATCAGAATCCTGATCTATACTAATAAAAGGCAAAGCCCTCACTGACTGACTGACTCACTCATCATTAATTGTCCAACTTCCTGTGTAGGTAGAAGGCTGAAATTTGGCAGGCTGATTCCTTACAGGTTACTTACAAAAGTTAAGCAGGTTTCATTTCGAAATTCTACGCGTAATGGTCATAATTAAATCCTACTTACGTACATATATACGTCCATAGCCTGCAGCTCGGTCGCTGTGTGAGGCGGCGTTACGTCCCCCATCACCATGCCTCCCACATAGTTGGCTTCCTGCCTATATTGTGTCCCCCATCCCCACGCCTCCCACGTAATTGACTGCCTGCCCAAGGCCATCCGTCACTCCGGTCTCTTCATTCTCTTCTTTGCTTCGCCACGGTATTCACGTCTCCCACCTGATAACTGCAGCCTTTTTATTTAATCCACGGCTTCTCCGCTGTTTTATTGTTTATTTATTACGATGCGAAGTTATCGATGAAGGCGGTTGTATGCTTACAACACTTGACAGATGCCGAATGTCACTTCAACACAAGTCCTGAAAATACTAACGTAATTGAAACAAACCATGAAACTTAAACCGATTATGACAGCAGCAATCCAGGCTGTGAGAAAACAGTAAAAAGGAGGCGTTTCAGACGTCGTGGTACATTTTCTGATGCAGCTAGACGGAAACAACTTCGTGATGCTGCCGCCAAATACTCGCAGAAAAATCCACAAGTTAATAGACACGCTGTTGCTAAATACTCGCAGGCAAATCCACAAGTTCATAGAAACGCTGTCACTAAATACTCGCAGGCAAATCCACAAGTTCATAGAGACGCTGTCGCTAAGTACTCGCAGGCAATTCCACAAGTTCATAGACACAATGCCGCTAAATATTCTCAGGCAAATCCACAAGTTAATACCGGGAATGCCTGTTAAACATCTTAGATTCACGAGTAGCGATTTGGGTAGTGAGATGTCTATCAAGGTGATCACCATTGATCAAAGAACTGTCACTTACTGAGTGGTTTCCATGCCCGGAGATCAGAGATGCTACCTGCCTTTACATTCTCTGTGTTACATATTGCACGGCCATATCAGGCTCAATATTGATATCCGGAGGAACATTGTGTCTTGTGTATTGATTGACTGGGACAGGTTCAAGGTGTGGACTGATGACGGTACAGGAGATAATGATACTACACAGGGGCACTATAAGAGTGAAATGCTTAAGCTCTTCACATATGCTTCTACATGTGAGTTGATGGCTGCCGCTGAATTGTTCGGTTGTCACTTTCAAGTCTACCGAAATGGCTAAATATTTTACACCTTTGGAGAACTGCCAATGGTTCTTAAGCATCTTAGATTCACAGGTGACAATTTGAGTAGTAGACACTTTGATGTTTATGAATGTTTCAACTCTCAAGAGCTGGATGCGGTTATCGATGTCGCCGGTTGTATGCTTACAACGCTTGACAGATGTCAACACAAGTCCTGCAAGTACTAACGTAATTGAAACAAACCATGAAACTCAAATCGATTATGACAGCAGCAATCCAAGCTGTGAGCAACAGTAAAAAGGAGGCGTGTCAGACGTTGTGGTACATTTTCTGATGCAGCTAAACGAAAACAACTTTGTGACGCTACCACCAAATTCTTGCAGAATAACCCACAAGTTAATAGACATGCTGTCGCCAAATACTCGCAGGCAAATCCACAAGTTCATAGAGATGCTGTCGCTAAATATTCACAGAAAAATCCACAAGTTAATAGACATGCTGTCGCTAAATACTTGCAGGCAAATCCACAACTTAATAGAGACGCTGCCGCTAAATACTCGCAGGCAAATCCACAAGTTCATAGAGACGCTGTCGCTAAATACTCGCAGGCAATTCCACAACTTAATACCGGGAATACCTGTTAAACATCTTAGATTCACGAGTAGCGATTTGGGTAGTGAACACTTCAATGATTGAAACCTGTTATCTTTACAACGGTTGGCAAACACGGAATGTAACTTGAACACAACACGTCCTCCAAATACGAACTTGATTAAAAGAAATAATAATAATCAAATCCTTGATGACAGCAAAACTCATAACAGTGATAAAACAATCACATTGACAATCATGTTACATTATTTTTACAATGTTTCCTTTTCTTTTTCATAACTTCTTTAACACACTACTTCTCCACTGCGAAGCGTGGGTATTTTGCTAGTCATTTAATAAAGGCATACATTGTAATCAATGTTTCTTTTTAATTAGAGTTTGTTGCTATATGATTTTGAAATATTCAGCTTTAAAAGCTAAAGGTTCAGGCGTTGGATTGAACTCAAGATTCACAGAAGTCCTTTCAAAGTCCTAAATGTTGAGGCTAGATTTTATGAACTTGCAAGTTTGGCTGTTCTTGGTATCGCCTTTACAAACATTGAGCTTTAAAAGCTTGAAGCTGAATTCCTTGCATTCATCTAATATCTGATCAGCTTTTAAGACTGACAGGTGTTAAAAAAATTCAAAAATTCCAAGAGTTTGACCATTCATTGTCAAGGTTCAGTGTTCATAAAATATACAGACATATGGACATACCTCTTTCCAAAAATGCTCAAATCATGTTCTATTGGTATCAAAATATCTTCTTTTATTGAAAACCCGAAGTCAATATTTTTTCTTATTTTGATAACTTTTTAAAGTAAAGGTTGGGGGTGTTGGGTTTGACTTACATAAAGACTAATATTTGGAATTATTGCATTCTGTATTTTTGAATAAACTGTTTTACTCAAAGTAATGTGATGTATAAGGTCAATAATATACAAAAACACCCATGCTGTCTTGTACTTTAGATTTAATACTACTTCAATGATTTTATGGTCTTTTGAATCTACCATATTTATGATGACATGACTGCTATGTCTGCTTTCAATTGAATTCTTTGTATAATATGTTCTATTCATTGTTTTTATTCAGATTTTATGGCAGATCATTTGCAAGTTTTTTCCAGTCTCAGTATTTTCCTCTTTGATGTATTTGTTGCATCTTATCTTCAGTTATTTATGTTTGTTTTATAAAGAAACTTTCAATGATGCTTGCCATGTTATGTTTGTGTTTAAAAGAGTTTCATTGCTTCGTTTAACAAATTTTAGTACCGCTGGTAACTTTTTTAAACTAAAGACATTAAATGAAAATAAAATGTGGATACATTTTATGACTGGAAAACACACCAATATAGGAAAGCATGTCATATATGATCACAAATGTACAATACAGTGGCAGTTGGTGATCTTTCAACACAGTGGAACCACATTTTAGGCCTACTTCATAAAATTTGTCATTGTATCATGTTATTTATATGTAAATTCTTCCCTCCTTTCTGTTTGTATAAAATGGTCTATGACCCACTCATACCAACTGGGAGAATTTTCCAGACCAGTTTCCTCTCAATGGCCAGCAGAGCAAATTTGCTTAAATGGTTTTGGTCCAATGTGTACAACTTGACTCCTTATAAGCAAGGGAAGCTCCTCTCTACTTCTGCTGATATATCTCCAAATGTTGTCATTTCTATAGCTGAGGGCATTGCACTATCCAACAGCATGTCTTTAAAAAACACAAAGAAATCACATAGCTTATCCATGTTGCTGTGCAAGTCATGATTTAAATATAGGACTTGGAATTCAGATCTCAGTCTCTCTGAATCAAAGTAATGGCCATACATTTTGAGGACACTTCGGAATGCCTCCTCAGGAATCACTTGTCTTATATCATTAAATTTCCTTAGATTGATTAGTTCTAGGAAGCGCATACTTTCCTGATTTGAAAAATACTGAGAAATCTGCTCCATATGATTGTCTAGCATGGCCATATATAGATTTCTGTAATGCTCCTGGAGATCCTGCAATTGTGACAGACACGAATGCTTTTGCCTAGGCTCATTTTGAGGGTCTGATATGAGATTTTTTACTTTTGCATGAACAGCTTTCAAAGCCTCCTCTGATCTCGTCTCCTTTGCAAAAGCAAGGAGACTCTCAGTTCTTTGTTTGCAGTAAAGAACATCCATAGCTCTCTGCTGTACAATGTTAACCACATCAGTTTTTGGGAAAATGTGTTCATATGTGTTCAACATGAAAACAAACTCAGAATCCTCCAGTGTTCTTAAGAAGCCTTTGGCAGCATTGAGTTTGTCCTCACCTACTATGGTCTCATCCTCGTCTGCAGGAGCCCATCATAGTTGTTCTTCACAGTGCTCACTATTCGTGATGTAAAGTTCCACCGAGTAGGAGCATTTCTGGGCAACCTTTAATACCCTGCAGACTCTAGAAAAGACATCCTCTTGGTAGAGTTAGAAAGAAATTTGGCAACCCAGAGAGAGAGCATTCTAGATGCAGACAAGCATTTTTGCCCACTGAGACAACACCAGATTCAGTCTGTGTGCATAGCAATGTACAGACATTGCATTGAGGGTTATTGGTTTACTTTTAGCCTGAAGTCAATACAGTGAGGAAGCCATGACAGCAGTCCCATCATAGGTCTGAGCCACAAGTTTTTCTTTGTAATGGTAGCCTTGCATGTTTTCTTTTTAAATATCAAAGACAGACTGGGCATCTTGCCCCCACGATACATCACAAAAATCCAACAAATCACTCCTAAATTTGAGCTGCAGCATCAACATATCAAACTGTGACAAGACAGTTGTGCATGACATGACATGTCAGTTGGCTCATCTACTTGCCATGCAAAAAAGGGTGAACCTAGAACTAGACCTTTGATTCCATCAACAAGAATGGCTGCAATAGCAGAAATCACATCATTTTGAATGAAATGGGACATACCAGAAAACACAAAAGATGACTGGAAGTGTGTGACCAAGATAATGTTTCAGTAAATTCTTTGTAATTCCCCTTGTTAGCAGATTCACTACCCTCATCATGCCCTCTGAATGCCAGCTCTTGACGGCCATGCAATGAATTGACATAGATTAGGTGGTTAAGAAAGGCCCTGTTTTTCTTTTCTTTTCACTGTTTCATTGAGTTTTGCCACCTGAGCACTATCATTAATTGCATGCTCTGCAATGAAAATGCCAAAACAACTTAACCGCGCACCTGTTGTTTATTGTTCAATGTTCATTGCTTTTCTTATGCCTTTTGTGTACACTGTCAAAGTTAGTCAGATCCCCAAAACACAGTTTTGACCAAACAACCTGAAATGGCTTCATTAAGAGGCATGGCCAGCAGTACATTGTCTTTGTCACAGCACTTCCAGTTAGCCAGCTCACTCTGTCATACCAGGAGAGTTGTAAAGACCAATTACTTTTCCTTGACGTTTGAACAGTTTTGGGTGTTTATCTGCCCTGCTGATCATGTTTATTATCTGGTTTTGTCCCTGTTTTGTACTCATCCTAATATTATGAGTTTGCCTTTCCCTTTGGTTACACACTTTGATTCAGATGACTGGCAATAACCACAGCAACTTTAAAAAATACTTGCCAAATGGAAGTGTATAGATATCAATATCATAATGATAAAACATAACAAACAAGAAGAAATGTACACATATACATATACAGCTACCATGGCTGTCCATTTGTCTGTCCAAGATTTTAAATCACCTGTAGCTTGCAAACCGTTTGAACTTTTGACCTGAAATTTGGTATCATATACTACGTGACGTCGACTATCCACTTTCAGGGTGATGATTGACCTCCAAGGCTATTCCTTTTTTTATTTTTATTTTATTTTATTGTAGAATCAACTCTCGGCAGGTGCCAGCAGGGTGGGCATGCGGTGCATGCGTACAGGCGCCGTTCTCATCCCTACCTCACTTCCCCTACCTCTTCATATCTTAAGTCATTCTTGATGCAGATTGAACACTTAAGTGCCAGCTTAAGTGAAAAATTATGGAAAATGTAATTGCAACAAAAACACTGACTTAATCAGTTTTAACACGAGAAGATGCTGATGAAAGAAGAGAAGAAGCGGGCCGCTAGGGTGGGGAAAAGAAGAGCTGCTCATGAAGCAGCGTGCCTCAACATCTGGTCAAATGAATGCTAAACAGAGACAGAGAAAGAGGAGGAAAACTAGGAATGCTCAAGTCAAGTGTATTCACTGCACATTATCGTTCAGTACACCGTTACTGGTAAATAATAATTCTGTGGGTGTCCAGGCTCACAACAATGGTCACTAGTTCCTAAGTGCCTGATCTCTTCTACTCTCTGAATTGCATACCAATTGTTATAGAATAATATATCTTGACTGGCTTCTCCTGTCATTTGTGTTTTAACATACTGTGTTAAAAACAGTCACTGATGAAATTCTATTCTTGTGCTACACTACTTGTAAAGTTTTGTTATAGTTATACTATTGAGTACCTATAATATCCCACTCAAAACTTGATTTTTAATATTACTAAAAATGCATATTACAATTGCTGTCTTCATTTGGGAGGTTATAGTAGACTTCAGATATCAGACCCGTATTCCCTATTATTTTCTAGTCAATTACAAAATTTTCACCTGACTCATCACCCATTTTTGACAGACTAATTCTCTTATACATAAATTGTAACTCCTTCATCTTTTTGATTTTGACTGTGTTTCCTAAATAATATGTACCCCTCATTGTTATTCTCATCTGCATCTCCTGCTAGGTTTCTGTTGTTTCTATCGTATCATAATTACGTACATCTATAAATACTTCAAACCCATTTGTTTTTTTTCTGGATATTACTAGCATTAAGGCAAACATTTTTTATGTATTAATGTTATTACTTCAGCTTATTAGCTGTGGAATAGAAATTTCAGTTACCTTGTATAATTTTATTAATAATGCTGTTCTCATATGTGAAAATATAAACATGATTTATCCTAAACTCCTGCCCTCATTTCCTAATTTAAACCATCTTTAACTTATCTACTCTCACACTTCCTTAATACACTGGTGCTCCCCATGACAGTACAGGTTCCATAAACCTACGTCCCTCAGTCCTACACCAAGAGTTTGCCACATGTTAACCTTCTACTCCCCTCAATCTCACCTGGACTGGACTGGCACAGGCATAAACTTAGAGAAGACCACCGTGTCAGTCCTGCTCATCTGTTTAGCAACTAATACTTAAAATTAGAATTACATTACTGGTAGACTTTCCTTACTTATGTCATTTGCTATTGGCAAAATAAAATATACATTGATTACGACATATTTGGATTAGTAATCCTGGGTATTTCCTGCACTTTCCCTCAAAGAGAATATTCTGTGATTCTCAACCATATGCCAGTTGCTAATTTTTTTTCCTTTTTAGCTACAATAATTGATTTCTGTTCTTCTCTTCTTTTTCATTATTTTTTGATAGGCAATGGAAACATGGTGTGTTTTTATGATTTCCATCTTGAATTCTCTTATATGAATTTATTAATTTAAAAACTGATATTATGCCACAGGTGAACGCCCCCAACCTTGTTAACTCTACTCACAGGGCATCATCATCCTCCTGATTAATGTTGATTTGTCATCTGCTTTAGTTAATCATATTCCTTAGCCCACTCTTGATTTGTGGTCCACAGCTGCAACATATCAAAAAATCTCTTTAATTACTTACTCTGGATTATTTTCTTTCTGTTTTCTAAAATTTGAAGGTGGTAATGGCCAGAATATTTTCATTTTTTCCCATTAACATATATATTATGCAAAGTAAATAAACACTTGGCCTTTTTGCTAAAAGTGTGTAGCTTATCTTTAAATTTAATCAAAAACACTATGTAAGCCTTTTTAAATTTAATTTGATAAAAAATAATATTATTTTTGATATAATATGAAGTGATTTTAAATATGATCTTATGTATCCGTGAATGACCAAAAAGAAAAAGAAGTGGAACATTTCCATTCTAAGTTTCAGTCAACAGTTTTTTGTATTCTAGCCCTTATGATTCAGTATGTTTCTCTGTAAAAACAGCTTTGCAAAGACTTTCTACATCAATAACAGTCCACCGAGACATCCATTAGTAACTGACAAATAAAACATTCATCATATTTCTCGTCTGGTCGCCATGTACAGTAATGGCAGGATTCAAACACTACATTGGAATTCCACAATATGGCCAGAGTGAAGTGGCTTGATTAGCTATTTAAACAGAACTGCCAATTTGATGAAGAGAAATATTCAAAAAATCTAACAGTATATTACTCGTGATCTTGACATATTTATTACTGAGTCTAGCAGATAAAAAGTGTTTAATAGTCAAGTGGTTATTTTAGGAAATATACTGCCAAAAGAAACCTTATTTATGGAACAGTAGCTGATTTGTCATGTCTTGTGGAAAAATAAAATCCCTCATAACAAAGGACACAGAAGAAAAAAATGTACTGTTGCTGCAACAATGAAAAAAGAGAAAACGCAGGCAAATAAATAGTACAACCTGTCGTGGAGCGAACATCAGACAAAAACCAACGTTCCAAAACCTGTCAGAAGAGATCCTGTCTTCACCTAATATTTTGGATGTCTACCCCCGAGTACAGAAGCCTAACAGATTGTACATCTTTTATTTCACGAAGCAAAAAACTGAGTTTGCTGACAGAACAGCTTGATGGTCCAGAGGCCCTTTAGCTAAATGCAAGTTTACTGACTTTTACCTTCTTTCCTGGATAGCGGACTTCCAGTGCTAAAGTAAAACTGTCACACAAGTGAATACAAGTGTGCCTGGTCAGGATCCATTCAAAATAAATACTCGGCTTAGAAAATTTTGCAGACCCTAATGAAATAAAAGATGCAGAAATCAATCATTTAGTGGTGTTTTTTTTTTTTTTTTTGAGTTTGACTTAATTTATTTGGTAAATGAAAATTTAGCAAAAGTCACATGACCAATATAATACTAGTAATCTAAAAGCATTTCATTCATGAAGTACTTATCACAATAGTAACAGTGTCAGGTACACTGCATCTGCTGGTGCTGTCTCATACTATTGACTTAAGACATCATGCTCAGAAACTCTTAGTCACTACTAAAGGATGGCATACCTGTACTCCCATTTTTCACAACCTTGCCCTGTCATTTGGTGGCAAGGCATGCAGTTTTCTTCTCTGGCAGTACAATGAAGTTAACCTTCTGGGTAGTCTGTTTGACAGTTTGGACCTTATGACATTTCAGTCTCTCCGGTCTTGTTTTCATTTTCTTAGTTCATCCTTTTTCTTTAATTTGAAACTCCAATCAGTTTTCAGGGCATATGGCATTTCTGTATCTGGCCATACTCCTTTGCAACTGCTTTTGATTTCTTTTGATCCTTTTTCTCACTTAAATAAGCCTGTCTCCACTCTATATGCTCTCTATGTAATGGTTCAGTGATATCGCTCCACTGGCTTCTTCTCTTTCTTAAATATTTTTAAGAATGTCATAATTTATTCAAGAAGCCCTAACTACCAATTTATCCAACTCATCATAATTCATAGACTTTACTGTACTCCCCATAAATGTTTTCTCATGGGTCTGTCTCCTGATCCACTTAGACATTTATGTCCCCTTGGTTTATCTTGCTTCTACCTCCATATGTACTGGCCTGCTGTCTTCTCTTTCTGGTTACAGATAAACCACCTTCTCTCTTCCATTTTCTCTGTAGACATCATTCCTATTCCATAAACTCTCTTTCTGTTGTCTTGACACTGTAGTGGCTAACTTACTCCTTGCATGTTTTTGGAGATCTCGCAAGCTTCTTATGACATTTCACAATTTTCTGGAACTGTTCACCTCTTGGATTAAAGGAGCATCCTTAGAATCCACTGATAATTGGCTACTACAGTTACAACAATAAAAAGACCCATTGACATCACAGTTACAGCACAATTAGGTTAATTTGGTGATGTGTCTGATGCTTCTTTATCTAATTATTTTCACATTTATGCATTTTGTTGATTTTGACTCAGCCGTTGGGCTCTGGGGTTTTGTGGGAGGGGTTCTGGTTCTTATTTGGAGATTATAGCTTTTCCCTTATCAATTAACCAATTAACCTTTTTTATATGTGTGTTAATTTCCTTGAAGCAGTTAAAATTGATCACAAAAAAAATTATTGTGTCTCTACATAGCGTATAAAGGCATAGCACAACAAGACATTGTTACAAGGTACTTTTGCTTCTATATCTATTAGGAGCATCAGTCTAATTTATGCATCAATTGCCAACATCCTCACTAAAGCCAGAATTGGCAAATATGAAACTGACTGCATAACCAACTTTGCTGTATGTGACACTGCACTAGAATGCCCATCCTTTGACTCAACAGAAAGGTTCTCATGTCCCATTTGAGCTGAGGTCAAAAACCCAGGTTGGCCAAAGGAACGGGTTCAAAGACATCTTTAAGTTACATCTTATTAGGGGTCATTTCAACATTCTGACAGCTTATAGACCCTAGCCACAGAATTTCCCTTATTGACATCACATGATTCATTAAGGAACATTTCATTCTGAAACCAGCTCCCTCTCAAATGGCTCAGACAACAGTTAGCTACTAAAGGAGAAAGAGGAAAACACATATGCGTTTGAAAAACCAAAATCTCTAGGCTCGAGGATTGATTCTAGATTCAACATTACTACAGACAGAGAGAGATAGGGGGACAGATCTCCATAGTCTTTCTGTTCTTTAACACATTATATAACCAGGTTGTGGTTTTGAAAGATATTGGGCACTTATGACTGGTTACCAGATCACTGCTCTTACCAACACCTGCCTCATACCGATTTGTTTATTATTTGCATTATGAAATACATTGTGAAAAACATAAAAATATAACATAGTTTTACTTTCCTTTTTAGTTCCATTTAAGCCTTAAATACATGTGGCTAGTAATGTAAGGAGTTGTGAGCCCAATATAAATTGTCGTCCTACAATTGGTTGCCAGCAGTTCTCTGATTTGCTGCCTGTAATTCCAGGCTCTTTCTTCGAAAAAGATACTTTATAAGTTTAGATTGACATAAACTCTCTGATGTTTTGAAATGATAAAAATTCTCCTCAGATAATCTGGTATAATTATGTTGGCAGTTTCCATATTAACAGACACCTGACACAATATTTTAAATAAAGATTGATAAGTGTGAATTAAAAACTCAATTCCTAAATTCTGCTTTACTAGCTGGATATTTACATTTCTGATAATTTCACTCAGGAATACATCCATTAATGGTATGCAGAGGACCATAGTGACCTAAGCCACTTTTTTCCCCTCACACTCCTTCCAGTGAAGAATGGTTACTAGGGGTCTGGTTCACCCTGCTGCAACTTCCATAAAACAGCCAAAATCAGAAATTGTATTTATTGAAAAGCATTGTGAAAATTTAAAGTGGGTTTTTCGATGTATTATGGTGATAAATTCAATATAAAAAGATTTCATTTGTTTTTTTTAAATGAAATGACAAGTGGCCATTTTTATAAAGGCCACATGCTAACCTGTATGTTCATTTTATTGTAAATCTATTTAGGCTAAGTAACAGCACAGTGGTGCAGTGCCTTACAAATTCATTATTTCATTTTTGAATCCTACTCTGCTATTTCTTGCTGCCTGTTTTTTTTTTTCAGTTGCTGCAGTTTTCTACCTTCATCCCAAAAGATGTGCCTGTTAGGTTCATTGGCCATTTAAAATTGACCCTGCATAAGTGTGTGTTTGAATGGGCCCTGTGATGGCCTGGTAGCCAGTCCAGTCTATAGGACCATCAACCTCATTCCTGGATGGGATTAAGCAACTTTGAAAATGTTATGTTATGTTTAAGTTATGGCTAAAGCATACCACAGCCCAACCTAGTGGGCACACCAACACTTAATAAAGTGACACAGCTCAAAATGGTAAATTGAAAAGAAGACTATGAAATCTCTTGCAATTTTAACACAACCATGGGAAAATGATAGGAAGAAAAATAGCAGATGTTAGATGGAATATATTTGGGAGTGGGTAAAGCCCATTGTTTTTTGTAAAGTAGCATAGTGTGATAATTGTTAATTTGGTTCCTAAATGATATTGTTATAAACTTTATCACCACTCTTCAAGCCCCTAATCATTTAAAATATGTTAATAGAAAGCAAAATTGCATAACAAAGATATCAGCACTTGTATGACATACAGTTAGAGCAAGCCCAGATTAAAACCCACCCAAAGGTACAATAACAGAGAACTGATCATAATTTTAACACTGCAGCATGTGGATCCCCAGTAGTTTAGTAGCTGTGTAGCATTTCCCGCTCTTGCATTTCATCAAGCAGGGGGTTGACCCTCTTGCTCATCTCAACAAGTATACATCACTTCATCAAGTGGGGGATTTCCCCCTGAGTCATTTCAGCATGTGAATGGTAGCCATAATGGTGGAAACCGAATCACCAGAGAGCTTGTACCTCTGTACTATTGAAAGTATCCTTACCGGATCCGACATGGTGTGGTTTGGTAACCTGACTTTCCAGGATCACAAACTGTAAAGGATTGTTAGGACATCATCTAAACTCAATGGGGCTGACCTTCTAAAGCTTCATGCCTTCTACATACCTAAATGACTGAGGAGAGCTGAATCCATCATCTCTACTTACAGCCACCCAGCTCATTGCTTGTATTTGCTACTGTCTATTGTTAATTGCTACTGGAGCCCCACCACATGCTCCACAATGCTTGAGGGATAGCCTCTTACCCAGGCCACAAGGTCACTTAACTCTCAGTAACCTGTTCTTACATGCCATGTACTTGTACCCAACTGCTGGTTTATGTACAATTGTTTCATACAATTATTAGTTTGTATGGCATTTGCACTGCCATCTACTTTTTGTTTTGCTTTTACTCTTATTTACTGTATTTATCGTCTCCATATGTATTTATTTATTCTATTTATTTATACATCATCATCTTATTTTTATATTGTGTATTATTGCCTGTTCATACTTCCATCCTCCCTCTCCCTAAACTGTGACACAAGATTTTCACTATGCTCTCACTGTGTATGTGACAATAAAAATCTCTGATCTCTAATCTCTAAAACTTTCTCAAATTGGCTAATTCAGGTTTTTACTAAGTGTTGTTGGCTCTGTCTTGGCACAAAACACAAACCTCTGGACAGAGCACCAGTCCAGTAGGCCCATTCACTTATACACGCACACTTGCTTAGGGCTGGTTCAACATACATATATTTTGGATGTAGAACAAAAAATTATTACCTCACATGGACATGAGAACAACATAAAGACTTTACACAGGTAGTGAATGGACAAAGGATTTCATTCCAGGACAACGGATTTACTGTGCATAGTGTTGGCTGGGATTGGCTCCAGCAGACCCCCGTGACCCTGTGTTCGGATTCAGCGGGTTAGAAAATGGATGGATGGATGGATGGATGGATAAATTCTAACCTCTGCACCACTATACCACTCTAAAATGAAATTCAAATAATAAATAATATTTTGAAATAATTCATATGAAAATAGAAGTTTAGATTTAGCTGCATATGTTCCTGTAATATGCATCTGATGGAAAGCATAAGATGTTTAATTTACTAGTACTGCAATTAATTGAGGTAGTGCAAAAATGTTGTTTGAAAATATAGCCAGCAGCCATATGGTTATTTGAGAAGCAGAAATGAAAATATGTTTATTCATTTTAGGCAATACTGTACTATATATATATATATATATAGTGGAATAAACAGGGGCCTAACCGCTCCCAGAACATGGACACAGACAGGCTGACCACACAAGTGAAAAAGCAGCACACTTTCTATTTTCTTTTCTTGCTTTTTCACAGCACACAGTGCACAAGTCAGGAAGAAATAATGCTCGGCCCCTTCCGCTTCTCTCTTTCTCTTTCTGTTTTCGTTTCTCTCTTTGCTGCCTCTTTTATTGTGCACCTGGATGTGGCAGAAGTGCTGGATGGACACCTGAAAATACTCCAGGTGCACCTGGATCCTCTTCTGGCAGCACTTCCGCCACACTCCAGAACTATCCAGGTGCCCCCTGGCAGTGGCCATGGGCCCCAGCAGGGTTGAGCTTCCGAACTCCAAGCCCATGGCCCTGATGCTGTCCAGGGGGGTTGCTCTCTCATGTTCCAGGGGAGGTATTGCTGTGGACATGTCCTTTCTCCTGGTTCTTCCATCAGAAGGGCATCCCAACGGCCCCTGGCTGTTTGTCGCAATATATTGTGGTAGATAGGGGGCGCTCTTGCTCCCTTGAACCCCTGTCCATGACTCCAGACACCAGGTATAAGTCCAAATATTGACTTTATTAAATCTCCACAGTGCACCAAGTACCCTCTCCTCCACAATACTCATATACTAATCACAATAATCACAAATACAATCCTCTAGCTCCCAGACGCGTTGCCACCCTTCCACCCAGCTCAGCTCAGTGTCTGGACTGGCCCATAGTCCTTTTATAGCCCCTGATCCGGAGGTGTTCCTGCCCAATCACTCCACAGTTCCTTATTCCTTCCGGGTCAGGGTAAACAGTCCTTTCTTCAACCCGGGAGCACGTTATTTCTTCCTGTCACGTGACCGTGACGCACTCCCGGGTCATAGGGCACATAAGAGCCGACGAGTCCCCCCTACAGCAACGCCTGTTGGCCCCCAAGGTATCCAGCAGGGCTGTGTATAAACACTACATAGTCCATGATGCCCTGCTGGAATTCGGGGTATAATCATGCTGTCGGGAGAGCTCCTCCTGGTGGCCTGGGGGTGAAGGCCGGAGTAAAATGCCGGCAATCCACCACATTATATATATATAAAACAGTGCTAAGAAAGTAAATATAATATTAAATATATAAAGTCAATAATCATTAAATATACTTCCTTCCATCCATGTTCATATGACTCAGGAAAGTGCATAATGTAAATGATATTCACAGGATGGTGTATTCTGTATTTAAACTGAATGTCTACACTCACGTTTGATGCAGGACTCTACATTTAAATACCATAAAACATAACAGTGCTTCAGAAATGTTTTAGGTGTTAAAGGAAAATAACATGACAAGACTGATTTGATATATCATGATTCTGTTCTAAAACAAAATCTTAGGTACTGTATTATGGAACCTACCAATAACCAATCAACTTTAAAGCCAGTTTGTGAATTTACTACAGTTAGGGTAATATCAGTGATGGTAAAAAAACAGTTTCTGGAGTATAATATCCTATGTTCCCCTGGAGATGAAGAACAGACTACATGTTTGTCTTACCCTCAGAGCTCTAACCTTGTGTCAAATAGAAGTCTAGAAGTGACCACAGGTGGGAGTGCAAAACAGCCTCAGCATCAGATAGTAAGTGAATATAGAGCCGGGGGAGTGTTGGTGGCAAGCTTCAACTAATGAAAGGAAGAGGCGAAATACCAAGAAAAATGAAGCGTGTTTTGATGTTTAGGGTATGATTCTGAAATGTGGGCAAGTGAACTAGCAATACCACAAAGTCATCAACAGTGGTCCTTTTTAGGAAGACCTCTGGAGGCATTAGCAACTTATTATTATTATGTCTCCTATTACTGCTTACCTGTTTTTGGTCTTCTATATTCGTTTCCGATATTTTAGAAAGAAAAGGTACTAATGATTTATTATTGTGTCCTCTTTAAAAATATTCTGGTTATAGAGATAATGCAGGAGTGCCTCATTAGCCACAGGCTGATAAACACTTTAATTGAAAAAAGAAAAAATTGCATGGACAATCAACTTGTATAAGTTAACGGTATATAAGCAAACAGCACGGGGACCATGTCTTTGTTTGCTAGTAAATTGTTTATCCTTTTTAATAAATGAGAAGAAGAACAAACACATACTTATATTTATATTCATAGTTAATGTAGGGCAGTACCAGGGTGCATCTGCAAAGGAAAAAAACAATTAAAGGTTACTTCCTTGCTGAAAGAAAAGAAAGTAAAAGACACAGTGTTTTTTGTCTATAAGCCCTCATCAGGTGTTCAACTGAAAACAAAACAAGATTTAACATATATAGGAGGAAGGAGCAGGTTAAAGGAGAAAAAGTCAGAGTAGGTGAGAAATTGCCATTAAAGAAGATGAAGGGAGAGATTAAAAGTTAGATAGCTATTAATACTTTGACAAATATATGATCCCTGACTGAGAATGAGCTTATTTTCTTCTCTTTTTCTTAGAAAGTGTATTTGAAGCCCTGTGAAAGGATACAAACAGAAAGATCAGTTTGGTTATAATCATGCAATATGAAATGTTCTGCAATAGGCTATGTGGGATTTTTGATCCTAACGGATGAAACGTGCTCCCAGAAATGGTCTGCTAGCTGCATCCCTGTTTCATCTAGGTAGACAGCAGGACATTTCAAGAAATGCAGTAAATAAGGTTTCTTGACTGGCAAGAGGCCCAGAGTTTAATATTGAATTTACCAGAAGAATCAGAAACAATGGGATTGTGTAACATATTTGAAAATGATACATTGACTCCTGTTACACCTCAAAGTACCAGGTGAGGAAAGTAGCTCTCTTCTGTGAAGTGAGCTGTGAATTAGAACTTTGTTTTTGGCCTTCATCCCAGAATGTATAGGAAAGATAAATTGAAAGTGTAAATTGGCCTTTTAAGTGCGAGTGTGAGTGTGTAAGCAAAAGTTCCCTGCAATGGACTGCACCCCATCCAGAGTTACCTCCTAACCTAAACCCAGTGCTGCCAGGGTAAGCACTGTCTCCCCATGACCCAGTATTAGAATTTGCAGGATCAGAAAATTAATAAATTGATCTAGTTTGAAATCAGCTCAAAGATGAAATAACAACTGAAGAAGAATCTGCCTCAGTATTAAACTTTAATTTTAATTCAGTTTTTATTGCAACCTTGGGTGAAGAAATGCTTTCTGTTTTCCATGATGAATACATTTCTCATTAGGTACTTGTCTACAGATTTATGTTAGCATCTATGTTAACATTATATTAGCATTTTGCAGTGTTTTTTATATTTTGTTTGATTGCCATCTATAAAACTGCAATACTGTACTATTTACTCAAAACTGATGGACTTCAATGAGTGAAACTTGACAAAAAAAAAAGTTATGCACGTCTCAAAAATTAATTTGTAAAGTTTTTTTCTCCCTTTTTATTTTGGTTCGAAGACTCTGTCTTATTTGGCCATAGACAGATTACAAGTCCAATGCTGCTGAATTCAGGCATGTGTCTACCGCTATCTTCAAATGAGAAGATTGTGCTATAATTCAATAAGAGGGGGGAACAATGAGTGGTGATGGTGTAAGTAGGGGAGCAAGTTGCAAGTAATAAATCTCACTGAATTACAGGTTATTTCAGAAAAAAAATCTATCTTGCTAATACTGAGTTTAGTTTGGTTTTAGTTGAGTTTAGCAGGTTTTCGGGTATTGTTTTGTTTTGTCCAGGGCACAGAATGTCCTTAAATGTGATTCTTCAAGGGAGGCAGTTTGGTACTGGAAGACAACATCTTACAATGCTCTAAAAGAAAATTAAAGCATTATTCAGTCTTATACATGGTACAGAATTACAGAAGCCACAATGCCAGTCTTGCTTTGCAACTTTTTAACACTCTCATTTCAAGACTAACCAAAAATATCTAGCCTCAAAAATGAAAATTATACATTTACAAAAACTGTTAGCAAACACAGATGATATGTAGAAGTAGAAGAATGGAAACAAAATACTATAGTTATAAATGGTATCAAAAATGTTGCCTTTCATTTCTGATTTCTTATCATGTAAATTACTTGTGAAGATAAAGCTTCATCAATACAAATAAATTCTTATTTCATCAAACTGCATGGCTCTCAGTCAAACTATTTCTTCTAATTGTAATATAATCAATTAAGTATTAAGTTGCAGTGTATGAATGTATTAAGTGTCATATTTCAAAAGTACTAAAAAAGTATTAACTAGAACTAAATTATTTGTTCCATCCTGTAGGTCTCCAATTTGTACCTTTATGACAGCGTCCTCATGCTTGCTAACGCTTTTCATAGAAAACTTGAGGATAGAAAGTGGCATAGCATGGCCAGCCTGAACTGCATGAGGAAGTCAACGAAACCATGGAATGGAGGGTGGTCCATGTTAGAGACTATCCAGAAGGTAAGGACCTACCCAGAGTGCACATGAGAAACCGTTTAAGGTATTACATTAATGTAGATGTGTTCCATTTGCATTGTTATGGAAATCTCAAAGATACACATGATGTAATAAAATAGAATTTTATTTCTGTGAGATCAAACTTTGGTCACTACATGTGTGAGGAACATTATACCTAACATTTTATTCTTGAAGTAAGTATTAGCTGATAATGAGCCATTGTGCTTGTTCTATTTCATTAAGGTTTTTGATTTAGCACCAGGAACAATGTGATTGGAAAAGCTTTGAATCCCTAATACGTTAATATTTTACTTGGTTCCAGATAGTTTGCAATGGAGTCCCAAATAGGTATGCAATGCTTCACATGTTATCATGAATTGATAACGTTAAATTTACATGCACAGATGTCTGCTAAGTAGAGATTAGAACATCAGGTCAATGCTAGGTTAAGCTGTAAATAAGTGGTTCTTCATTTTACTTGACCTTTAATAAGTAATTTGTCTATAACAGAGGTAGGTTTTAGAGAAGTTCTTATCTGCTTAAGATCGCATCATGTATGAAAGATTGTCCCTTTGTTTAACTTATCACTGCTTGTCAACTTGTCATGGTTACTTGGTTCCTTTCTCTAAAAAAATAGTTATATTGATTAACTACATATTAGTTCCAGTTTTTGAATAAAGGTGAGTTGCCTCCACAGGTGACAATGGCAGTTTGGGCACCGGTGTACTTTTAACAATGAATTACGTCACTAACCCAATAAATACATTAAATAAGTGCTGTTTACACATATACTCGTGCATAAATTAGTATTTCACCTGGATAGATTGCATCCTTAAATTATTTTGCTGTCCACACTCTGTGCGGCACACTTGTATTATTCTTCTTAATTTTGATTGGTACGTCTTCATCCACATAGCCTTGCACCTTTTCCTCTTATCTGTCAACGTTCATGTCAGCATCTAAACCCACTAGGCCGGGACCTCCTTTTTTTAACTACACTGACCTGATGATTTGTTTTGATTTTTTCAGCTTCCAGTGCGTTTCACAGCAGGCAATCAAAAAACAGTCATAACGTTAACCAAACTAATTTTCTGAGTTTAAATAAAGTCTGTGTAATACACTTTCCTTGATTTAAACATTATGTAAAATTCAAAACAATTATTTTATGTAGATTGTGGGTGGTCAGGAGCACATTTCGAGATCCTGAAACACAAAGGGCTCAAAATCAGATGTACCAAAACGGATCACCACCTAGATTCAGCAGAAATTAAGTGCTGAGTAAACAAACAAACAAACAAGGCAAATATAAAATCAAACAAATATACAGTGGTACCTTGGTATACGTCTGCTTTGGAAAACGTCCAACTTGTTATACGTCCTGTTTGGACACGAAAAATTTTGCTTGATATATGACCTTTGTTTGGAATACGACTCGCGTGCTAACCTTGTTTACCTCTCTCGAGACAAAGCCACGACTGCCCACGTGCGTTAGTACGCCAGTTGCTAGCATTCAATGAACAACCCGCGCCATAACTCTCTGTGAACTTTCACATGTGTGGTATAGCGGGTCCACAGCTCCTGTCAAAGTCCAGCTGTAAAATAAATAATCACCGCGCTCGCAGCTTGGTAAAGGGGGCGTGGTGGTTATGTGGCTGAAGGTTGTCAGGGTGATTCACAATGTGGGCGTTTCTCACCAAAGTGCACTTGTGTGGGACCGTCCGCATTCATTGTTCCTGGGGCTGCTTATCTTGATAAACAGAAGCGCGAGTCAGCTAGAAGGGCAGTAAAAAGAAGGAACAGACGAGAGGGTGAGTGAGTTAGAGAGAGAGAGAGGGCTGCTTATCTTGATAAACAGAAGCACAAGTTGGCTTGAAGGGGAGTAAAAAGAAAGAAGCAGGGGGGCCGCCAGGTAAAAAGACACCGGGCTTCTTCTTGTTTTTTTACTTTTTATTTTTAAAGAATGCTTCCTGCTGTATTTTAACTTCGTTGTTTTAAGAAGACTTTTTTCTATTGTTTTTAACCTCCACGTTTCATTTCTGATTTTATGGATTATTTATTGGAACTTTGGAGACTGCACTTTAATTTGAACACCTTGTTTTGTTACTTGTTTTAATAAAAGCACTTTGCACTTTTTCACCATCCCCTTGCTTTACCGATGAGGTTAGCAGTGAGGCACATTACCGACGGTGTAGGGTTCAGGGGCTCCCCGGCAGCAGATGGGAGCATACAGCAAACCTGCATCGTCACAACGTGATTTTGTGTTTTTTTCATGTAAATTTGAATTGATTGTTGAAAAGTATGAAGGTGGCATGCGTATCCGGGACATGGCTGTTGCATACCGTTTGCCGAAAATGACGGTATCTATGATTGTGAAAAACAAAGATGTTATTAAAAAGTAAAGTGAGGTAAAATTTTCATTTATTTCATGTAATTGCTTTTGTATTTATGTATTTTAGTATTAAGCAGTGTTTAAATTATTTTATACAACCCCATCAATGTATAATATGCCAATAGCAATAGGATTTTTTTTTTCATGGGAACAGACTAATCATTTTCCCATTATTTTTTATGGGAAAAATTTGTTTGGCATACATCCTGTTTGGTATAAGTCAAAGGGTCTGGAACGAATTAAGGACGTATACCAAGGTTCCACTGTACTTTGTAATCCAAAATTTAAGATCAACAAATAAAGCCAAAGTCCATTAACCAAAGAATAATGAAAGAAAAAGTACTTGCAGTAAGCAAAATTCTAAATCCAAAGAAGAGCCAAAAAAAGGAGGCTTAACCACAATGTGGTGGCAGCGCTTACTTGAAATGCCGGCCGCTAAATAGCATGCGAGGATTGAGAAACTCTAACTCTGAGTTCAACAGACAAAGAACAAGGAACATGATTTACAGAAATGGCACACACTACAGTAACATCTCAAAACTCATAACACATTATTAAATAACTAGGAAAAAACATAAATATTGCAAAATCACTCCAAACATGATCAACAAAGTGTGACAAAACACCTAAACTTAATGATATACAGCATATCAGAGGCCTGGAATAGAGCTCTGGTAAATCCATAATACCATGAGCACCCTGATATGACAGTAGTTAGCTTTGCTACCTTACTGCTTTATACTCTGCTTTGCATTCTGCTTCGTTCACTGTCTACTGTTGGAGGTTGCATGTGCTACTTCACTTTAGCCACAGCATCCCAAAGGCATGTAGATTGAGTTGACTGTAAATCAGGAGTCGGCTGATACAGTGAACCATATAAAAAATGAGATAACATCAAATACAGACATTTGCTTTAAAAACAGTTGCTCTAAAATAGGGTTTAATTATCACATTTGTTTGTTTATTTAAAAGCTGTTACGAGATTCTAAAAAATACATATAAGAGAATCATTTTAAAAGACAGTGATTTCGACATTATTCTAGTGACAGACATGAAACTGTTTCTGCTCAAACTGTTCATTTCAACTAAGAATCTGGTCTTCACAAGAATTAATTTAAGATTTGTACCTGTTAGTTCATGTTTACATTAAGCTTCTATACTTACTTTCAGTAATTATTTATTTTTGAAGAGGCCTGCTTACAACTGTGCTACCAAATAACGATACCATGTGCACAGAACGCTTGCAAAGCTTCAGAAACAAATCCTGAGTAATGTACTCTTTGTAGAAAGAAGAAAAGAAACTTTGGTAAACTTAATTTTGTAGTTCACTATTGTACTTGACTTCAGTTACTTTCAGCCATCGGACTTCTGCAATACTGTCCACATTAACAGCTAAAGGAAATTTAATTAAATGAATAATAAACAGAAAATCCAACCATAAACAGCGAGACTTAGAAAAGCTCTTTTAAACGACAATGGCTCCCACTCCCAGGCTTTTGCAATTATTTTAAATAGCCTGAAGGAGGGCCCAGGAGTGGTGATGTCATGGTGGCCCCAGCTCCATCCACTAGTATATGAAACACTAGTACATTTGAAGACAGAGAACTTAATTATAACATTACATATATAAAAAAAAAAAAAAACAGAAATGCCACCCAATACATGACATTGTCACCCTGGACCTCCCAGCCCCATGGGCCTAGCACAGTTGCTCCACCAGCACTGCCTATAGTTATGCCAGTAATGTGTGGTGAGGCACTGACTCCTTCTTGTCTGATTTACAAATATATGAACGCAAAAGAGTAACTTACACACTGACTGCAGGCAGTCAAAATATCCCATGTTAATCAAGACATTGTCACAAGTTGACAACAAGAGGCACAGAAAGCAGTAAAGGCAGTTTCTTTTAGGACAGCCACACAACCATTCTTTTCAAGTGTACCACTACTTTTGAAAAGAACTAGTTGTCGTTTGTCCCTTAGTTTAAAGGTCTTCTGTTATTTATCACTTCCTGTTTTGACTGAAAGTCCCGTTTTGAGAAATTTTTAAGCTTAGATATATAATCTTCAATTTTGGCAGTTAGTCGGAGCAAAAAATAAAAATAAATAGACTGCTGCAGTGCACTTGACTTTTTGATATCACTAACTTATTGGCTCCTGGAGCCTCTGCGTAGAACAGCAGCAACAAACACCTGTTGGGCTCACATCCACCCCCTTCAGTGCGGCACAATACTGTCTGATCAGCAAGACTAAATATGTCAGACACATTCATTAAACATATTAGCCAGACTGTGGAAAGTCAGGGTTTATAATTAACATGTCACCAAACATTATATTGGTGGCATACAGAGAGAGAGAGTAACAGGCACACAGCAATCGCATGCATCAACCCAGTGTGTGAGGGATAGCCCAGTCAGAGGTGAGGTAAGGCTCATCAGTGCCACATCTCGCGTTTCTCCACTGTATTTGAACCGGAAATGTGCAAATTCTGCGATTTTGAATATAAAAATGATCAAAATTATTGGAATCAACAGAAAACAAATTTATAGCACAGACCAGTGGACAAATTTATTTTATGTTATCATTATTAGTTTTTTACTTTTCATGCAGAGCCTTACCTGTCTCCCCTGACTGCCTGTCCCTGAGTTATGCCACTGGTTTGAGTAGCCATTTAGCTCCTCTGTTGTGTTGTTTTATATCTAAACAGTGTTAACATGGTTGAAATACATGGATGTGCTTTATAATTGCTAGTTTTTTATAACAGAAATTGAAAATATGAAAAAACATTCACAAAACATGTAACCATGTACATAAACACCAAACCTTCACACACTACATATATAGTGTTCATGTATTTATATAACTTTGTCCATTGCTATCATTCTGATGGTTAACACTCCATACCTCCAAGAAAGATGTTTCCACAGTTAATGTGTGAAATGTTAAAAGTTGATATATTTCAGATTAATGACGTTGACAGACTGTAAAATTATGAAAAAATAGTGTTCTTCCAGAATTTAACAGGTCAATTAGCATCAAGTCGGTGGCTGCGCTACATCAAATGTTACAATATCCCAAACAATGTCAGAAAGGGAGTGAGGCATTTCATCACACACTGAATGTAAACTAATCTCTTTTGCAAATAAATTTTGTAATTGTATGCTCATAACACACTTTTATATCTGCTTAAATTTAACAAAGAAGGTTTGTGTAGTGCCAGGCTTTTTGTTTCTTTACTCTGTTCAGGATTTTACTGTAGGCACGGCTAGAAAAACGTTTATTTGAATCACATCCTGTGGATAGGAAATAGAAACTCTTCAGGCGCTTTTCAAATAAATCCAAGCCACATTTAGAATATTTTTCAGTGATGTTACTTAACAAATGCAATTTTATGTTGTGTATTATTCAAGAAAGCAGTCGTATGAAATAATTATTCAATGTATGCAAATTCAGAATTGCTTAATCATCCGAAGATCCACGTCTCTTCCTGTCTTTGATTTATTCTCAGTGTCGCTTCTTTTTTACAAATCTGCTTGTCTCTTCTATTTTCAATTACTGACGCAGTATTTCAGTGATACACACACAACACACTTACCCATGACTTTACTGCTATTGTTGTGAAGATTTCAAAGTAATGTCATTGTTATTTTTGATTCCACCAAAGCAGAAATCCTGAAGGGATCACAACAAACTTATGGTTGATTTAATTAAATTGAAAATTACAAAGTAAAGACAATTCTATAACATCAAAATAAATTAGAATTATTAAAGACTAAATGTTTTTTTTACCATTTTCTTAAAGAAGGTAACAGCACTTTATCATCAGATAAATAAATGGAAGAAAATATTGTGGGCGCTTAATTTATATATGAAGAAGTATGATCATCTAAACATTTGTAAGCATACAAATTTCCTTGGGTCAATCCAAGAGTAGATAAGTGCACTTTAACATTATATATTGCTTTTTTTTAATGCTAGCCAATTTAGCAGTGCCACAGTTTTGTATGGCAAATATATTTCAGCATAAACATAAGGGTCTGTTTCCATGGAAAGTGCTTTTTGATTACTGCAGGTTTGTTTGTTTGATTGCATAATTATATCCATCAGAATTCTCAACATTTTAAAAGCTATTTTAAAATAGTTTATTAAATGATAGATTGAAATATATATTGTCCAAATGGTGAAGGAATGCTGGGAAGAAAGTTAAGACCAAATTTGAACTAGGAATAGAATGGGCCATATACAAGCCACATAAGAAAAACACTGGTAAATGAAGAGCAAACCTAAAAGTGATTCTGAAGGAATGGTTGTCACTGTAGGCAGAAGAAAATTCTTAAGGTGCATCAAAATAAGAGACGCACCATGAGTAACTGGCCTTGTGCTATCTTTATACCCATAATCCAATAGACATCATTAGAGAGTCTATAATTATGATTATGATGCACAATAACAATTATAATTACCTGACTCTTCAAGAGAAATAAGGAATGCAGCAGAATAAGCTGAGTGCCAGATCTCTCATTTGGAGCTCTAAAAAAATGTCCTGCCCTTGAATGGTGTTGTTCAGGTTGTTGCCTGATTGCTTGGCAGAGCTCTTTGAGCTGATAGTTGGGAATTGAGTAGTACAATATATATGTAGATGTGCATCCATCTGCCAGGTCATCATTTTTTGAATTGGCTTTGCTTATTAAAAGCTTAGCAGTACTCGGCTTAAGACAGGATCCAGCACTGGATGGGACACCAATCAATTGCAGTTCACATTTGCACAGAAATGAATACTCAATGAAACTAAAATAATAGAGAGATGTAAAGAAAAATACTTATTGAGAAAAGGCACCACCCCTTGAGAGGAGTGGATTACCACATGTAACCCATGTTGAAAAATAATAAGGAAAGAAAAAACACACACCAGTGCTCATTCCTGCATCTGGTCAAAAAATGAAGCCTACTTTTTGTGGTGAGGAGTGCAAGAAGAAATGTGTTTAGGGACAGCTTCACTGATCTCTACTTTCAGTCCCGAGGATGGGACAGGAAAAGATGGCCATGTTATATCCAAATCTTTTTCCCATGCACTTTTCAAATGAGTCCCCAAAAGAGACACTCTATACCATTGCACATGACAAAGGACATGGAGATAATGAACTCTGCATACAGTGTACACTCAGTCATCTCTAATTTAAACATAATTATATATATATGCACTCATAAGTTTTAATGATAAAGTTATAATTAGAACATTTTAATGGGTTTCATTTGTATATATTAAAATTCAGTACAATTTGTAAGGAACATTATAGGGTTACACGGGCATCTAAATAAAATATCTGACAGATCATCAGTCAGATCATCAGTGTACAGCTTTCAGCTAAAAAATAAAATCACTCAAAATGAAAATTTCAAAGATCTTTTACTTGATGTACTGTACTTCTTAAATTGATTGATTTCATTTTACTTAGCTTTCATGTACTGTAGCTAATATACTCAGACAATTAGTGTCTATAAACTCCTGATATTCACCATATATGAAACTATAAATAAAAACAGATTCAGCAGTTTCTATTTCCTAAACCACAGTGTCACAAGGAAGCTGAAGCCTATTGCAGCAAGAATCAGGCACAAAGTGAACACACAGACACACACATAAACACACACTAGGGCTAATTCAGCATCACCTGCACGTCTTAAGACTGTGGAAGGAAACCAAAACACCCAGAGGAAAACCAGGTGGACTTGGTGAGAACATGTAAAGTCCACACAGGGACTTCCAAGAACAGGAACCCCAGCCTCATGTTGTGAGACAGCAGTTCTGCCACTGCACCACCGTGTCACCTGACTAAGTAATATATTGTATAGTTGAAGATGCAGTTGTTTCTTAGCATTTCTTTCAATTAGGTAGAGTATTTGAGCTGCTACAAATTTAATGTTTGTACAGAACCTACTGTACAGCTCATCTACAAAGTGCAAGACAAAAAAAAAGGCATTTCTTCATTTTCGTGGCCTTTTATTATTGTCAGCATACATTTGCAAAATTAAGTGGTCATAGCGCATAGGTAAGTTTTTCCTCTGGGACAGTAGAACAATTTAAATACTACTGACTGTAAAGAAAACAAAAGATGGAATATACTGGAAATGCTGAAAAGGAATTTGTGTCTGCATTATAAAGAATAATTCAGCTAAATTAATTATTTCAGAAATGTATGATGCTGAACAGGCAGCACGGTGGCACAAATGTCTCCATAGCATCAAAATTAAAGATTCAAATCCATGCTAGGCTGGGCTAATGTCTAAAAGAGTTCCCAGGTGCCCTCCATGTTATTGCAGATTTTACTTTATTTTCTTTCATCATTGTAAATGTTAGGTTGCTGTGAGACTTTAAATTGATCTTGTGTGAGTATCGCCCTGGCCATAGCCATTTCATAGCTTGTACCTGTCCTGGACTCTGGCCTGTCACTCCATTATATTGGATTAAACAGGTTTAGTGAGTAAATGGCAGGATGAATTCTCAGCTGTATAATTTATAATGTTATGGTTGATACTTTTGTTTTATCAAGTATCAAGAGATTTATTCTCATACATGGACAATAAAACAGACACAAATGTTGTTATGAATACAGTTGCTGCACTGTTGTAATTGCTGCTAAATAAATATTACATTTTTCATCTCTTTCAGAATTTAAAACAGTAAAATGTTGATAGGTAAACACTTAAGTTTGTATAGAGGTCATGCTATCTTCATATATTATTCAATTTTTCATTTATATAAGATGAGCTAACAACCTGTTGATTAAAATCAAAATTACTTTTTGAAGTTTTAATTGTAGTAACTATCAAATGCTCCCATTAGGGGTTGCCACAGTGGATCATCTTCTTCCATATCTTTCTGTCCTCTGAATCTTGTTCTGTTACACCCATCACCTGTATGTCCTCTGTCACCACATCCATAAACCTCTTAGGCCTTCCTCTTTTCCTGTTCCCTGACAGCTCTATCCTTAGCATCCTTCTCCCAATATACTCAGCATCTCTCCTCTGCACATGTCCAAACCATCGCAATCTCGCCTCTCTGACGTTGTCTCCCAACCGCCCAACTTGAGCTGACCCTCTAATATACTCATTTCTAATTCTATCCATCCTCGTCACACCAAGTACAAATCTTAGCATCTTTAACTCTGCTAACTCTAGCTCTGTCTCCTGCTTTCTGGTCAGTGCCACCATCTCCAACTCATATAACATAGCTGGTCTCCTTACCATCCAGTTGACCTTCCCTTTTACTCTTTCTGATACCCGTCTGTCACATATTTACTCCTGACACTCTTCTCCACCCATTCCACCCTGCCTGCACTCTCTTTTTCACCTCTCTTCTACAATCCCTGTTACTCTGTACTGTTGATCCCAAGTATTTAAACTCATCCATCTTTACTAACTCTGCTCCCTTGATCCTCACCATTCCACTGACCTGTCTTTCATTTACACACATGTATTCTGTCTTGTTCCTACTGACCTTCATTCCCCTCCTCTCTAGAGTATATCTCCACCTCTCCAGGGTCTCCTCAACCTGATCCCTACTATCGCTACAGATCACAATGTCATCAGCAAACATCATAGTCCACGGGGACTCCTGTCTAATGTCGTCTGTCAACCTGTCCATCACCATTGCAAATAAGAAAGGGCTCAGAGCCGATCCCTGATGTAATCCCACCTCCACGGAATGCATCCGTAACTTCTACTGCAGACCTCACCACTGTCACACTTCCCTCGTACATATCCTGTAAAACTCATATGTACTTCTCTGCCACTCCCGACTTCTTCATACAATACCACAGCTCCTCTAGAGGCACCCTGTCATATGTCATATTAAATGAACATTACAAAGCAGCTTATTTAGTCAAGTAAATATAATTTAAAACATTAATATAGACATCGTCTATGCTAGTTACTGAATATTTTATCAAATAAACCTTGATTTTATGTGCCCATTTCTATTGTTCCTGCACTTTAGGAGTCATAGTGGACTCTAAGCTATCAATTTCCAGACAGTGTTCAGAAGCCATTAAGAAGGCAAACAGAATGTTAGGTTATATAGCACGATGTGTGGAGTACAGATCCAAGGAGGTTATGCTCAAGCTTTATAACGCACTGGTGATTCCTCATCTGGAGTACTGTGTGCAGTTTTGGTCTCCAGGCTACAAAAAGGACATAACAGCACTAGAAAATGTCCAGAGAAGAGCGACTAGGCTGATTCCAGGGCTACAGGGGTTGCATGATGAGGAAAGATTAAAAGAGCTGAGTCTTTTCAGTTTAAGTAAAAGAAGATTAAGAGAAAACATGATTGAGGTGTTTAAAATTATGAAGTGACTTGTACAGTGGATCAGGACTGTTATTTTAAAATGAGTTCATCAATAACATGTGGACACAGGGTAAATTTCACACAAACATTAGGAAGTTTTTCTTTACACAAAGAACGATAGACACAAGGAATAAGCTACCAAGTAGCTTCAAAACTCGACTTGATGTTATTTTGAAAAAAATAAATAGACAGGACAGGCAAGCTTTGTTGGGCTGAATGGCATGTTCTTGTCTAGATTGTTCTAATATTCTAATATTCACTTGTAAGTTAGTTTGCAAGTAGAGTGTTAGTGTGTCTTTATATTTAAAATCCCACCCACCTAAAATAGTTCATTAGTTAATTTGAGACTCTGAATGTGTAAGTATTGGTGAATGGAAAGTGGTGTTTGCCTTGTGGACATTATTGTTGGGATACACTTTTGCTTCTCACAATTCTAATTTGAAACCAACAGGTTGAGAAATTAGATGACTGGGCAAATGAACTACTTTGGGTTTTGAAGGCGTACTGAAGATCACACAGCATATCAGAAGTAGCAGTTGTGGTTTACATTCCGGTAAATTTGGTATCAGCTCATATATCCTGCTTGTTTTACTTAATTTCAATATCATTTAGCACAGTGTAAGCAATACAAGAGGACATTTTGCTGAAAGATGTTCCACAGGTTTCATTTATAATATTTAGTCATGAAATATATGTTTGGATAAGTACCTCACAATTTTATGATGGAAAAAGTAATGTTGACGAGACATATTATTTATTGTTACCTACTTGCATTCTCATACTTTATGATTTTAATAGGGCCGAATTAATGGATTAACTGGAATGATGGATTTTCGTGATGATGGATCTAATCCACATGTCCAATTTGAGATCCTTGGCACCAGCTACAGTGAGACGTTTGGCAAGGATGTGCGTAGGGTGAGTGAACCTATCTAATCAATCAGTGAACTCAGCTATTGCCATTTTGAACATTTTTCAATTTCATTTAATATTACAACAATAGTAATTGTAATATAGTTATAAAGTTGTTTGGGATATGAAATGTTCTCATAAACATTCCTGAATGTGGTGAGTTTCAGATAATTGTCTTGGAAAATACTGTTAATCAAAAGTAAATGAAGTACATAACTAAGGATAATGATGTACAATTCTTGCTGTATTTTTGGTAATTCATGCTATACCTATGGTTTACAAAATATAGGGAGCTAAATTTTGTGTCATACTGTCAAGTCCTCTTTTTGGGTTCCATTCTAATGAATAGCTGCTTAAATCTGAATTGAATCTCCAGATTCTAATTTATACGGATGATTTCAGTAATCGGTGGGAACAAATGTCATTTATTCAATCCTTATGTTATATAGCGCCGTTTATAAAACATCACAAGGTATGTTCCATACAAAACAAGAAAATGTTTGAAAATAAACATTCAATGCAAAACTTTTAAATATACGGTGCACTTATTGAATAAAGAATAGAATAAAATAGATTAGTGTAATGAAGTAGATGAGAAACTTGCAAATACAGTATGTCAGTACAGTTGAATAAAAGAATGCAGTGAGAATATAAGATTTAAATAGAAGAGGGAAGAGGCAAGTCTTTATGGAGACAGACAGACAGACCTGGAGCAAAAGAGAGAGAGAGAGAGAGAGAACCAGAGAGCAAGAATCACAAAGCTGAGTGAGTTCTCACCAAGAGTCACAAAGGATGTCTCTGGGATAGAAAGAATGTCAATAGTGGAGGATCTCATTTATCTGAAAGGTTAACGAGATGTAAGCAACAATGACCGGTAACCTGAAGTTTTAAAATTCACAGCTTATTAAATCAGAATGACAGTGTTGATCATAAATTCTGTACTATATAGTTGTCCAGAATATTTGCACCAGATGAAGGGAGATGTTCACATTAAATTTGGTCAAAACCTGATTTCTAGAAAAATTATTTTGAACTTTTGCATTCATTTCATAACTGGGATTATTTGGTACATGGTAGTGAGGAACCATAATGAATCATGGCAATGTGAGACTTAAGGAAGGAACCAACCCTGGACAGAGAATAAGAACTAAGATCTGGCCAGCTGATAGCACTGGGAGAGAAAAAAAAAATTATTTAGTGTCTTGTCTCACATTTCCAAATAGCAGGTTTCAATTTCTGGGTCAATTAGTGTCTGTATGGAATTTGCTTGTTCTCTCTCTGACTACGTCAGACTCCCTCTGGTGTTACAGTATCCTCTCCAATTTCAAAGATGAACACACTGTATTAAGTTAATTTGAGACTCTAACTGGCCTGGTAACAATGAGTATGTTTGTGTGCATCAGTGTACCTGCAGCAAACTGGCATCCGTTCCCATTCATAAATATGTGTATATATTAGGAAAGCTTTAAAAGGGATTTAATTAAAACCATGCTTATGATAGCCAAAGCTGTTATGTTTCTGTGTTGTGATGCTGCCAGTTTTAGGCTATGTCTGATGAAAATGAAGTGCACTTCAGTTAATGTTTGGGACACCGCCAACTTGAGAGCTTAAAGGATTGACTAGTTTTGTCCAATATGTGTTTTTCTAGTTCAGCACAATGTGAAATGATTCACAAATACAAAAACTGGTGATGGAATACATGCTCCCTCAAAATTGAATACATTTCAAATTTAATAAGCTGAACGCTCACTCCAATTTCCTTTAACATTTTTTGCTGAAATTTCAAAACTGATTTAAAATGTTAAGTGAGAAATAATAACTGTACGGTAATATGTTTCACAGAATATTAAGTAAAAAGTGAGAAAACTTGGAGACAGACTGGCTGCTTTAGAAGATGGGAATAGAAGGTATAATGTCAGAATTGAAGGCTTGCCGGAGAATCGAGAAAGTTTAAACCCGGTGAAATTCGCAACTGAACTTTTTTCTAAAATAATCGGGGGCGACTTTAAAGCAGAATCTGAGATAGCAGCGGCTTACAGCGACGCGATCAAACACCGTCAGACCCGACCAAGATCTTTTATAGTCCGTTTTGAACGATTATCATTTAAGTTAGAGGTGATGGAACTCCTCAGGAAAAAAAAGGAAGATATTATATATGAAGATTGCCAAATTCGCGTCTTCCCTGACTTCTCTCCAGCAACAGCTATCAAACGCCGCCTTCTATAATATTAAACAGCGCTACGGCAAGCCAATGTCAAATACGGCCTCCTGTATCCGGCAAAACTGAAAGTGGAATGGCAGGGGCATTTCTATGTTTTCGCTAGCAAGGAGGAGGCAGAAAATGAGTTAAGAAAGCTGATCCCGGGACTATTCTGATACATAATTGTGAGTCATGGCGGTAAATGATAAAGCTAGGATTAATAATCTACTGTCTGATCTATTTGTTTTTAAAATACGGGTTTTTTATCAGCATATATTCTCATATTCTTATATTATTATTACTTACTTATTACTTATCATTACTTAGTATTACTAGGGCGCTAAATGTTTGTGTTTTATTGTGCTTAATTACGTTTTCCTCCTCTTTTTTTTTTCTTTCTAATTATTTCATGTGTACCCTAAATGAGACTGTTCAATATCATACCCTTGGTTTGCTGTTATTGCTATTACTGCATTAAGACTTGTTATGCTTGTTTTGGACACATCTTTAACACCATCACCTGGGTTTATTATCTGGGGATATCATCTTAATGCACTAAAATTGATGAAGATTATATGTATGTATGTATGTATGTATATATATATATATGTATATGTGTATATGTATATATATATATATATTAAGTGCAAAATTCTTTTCTTTCTTTTTCCTCTTTTAAAGACTATATTGGTAACAGATATCTCTATCTTTTAACCTTAAAGCGCCACTGCATGGGGGCTTGATGTGCTTTGGACGTGCTCTGTCTCTGGGTATGTCAGAGGACTGGGACTGCATGAAGTGGGTTTTAGCCTCACCTGGGGAGGCAAAAAGGGAGGGTGGGGGGTTAAGGGGGGAAGAGAAAGAGAGCAGGCTTGATCTATATCTAATCTATCATCTCAATCTTTATAATTATAACTATCAACGTAATAATAAGCTGCATGGCAACAACTCTTGGGGAATAGGAAATTAAGACCTAAACTATTTCACTTCCAGTTAAGACTATAATATGACACCAAAAACTCAGAATCAGTGTCTCCATGATGGGACAGTTAACTTCGTAAGCTGGAATGTTAAAGGCCTGAATCACGAATTAAAGAGAAAGAAAGTACTTTCTCACCTAACAGGTCTAAATGCTAAAATAGTATTTTTACAGGAAACCCACTTACTAAGTAAGGATCAGTTCCGGCTGCAAAAGACTGGACTGGCCAAATGTTCCATTCTAGTTTTACAAAGAAAACTAGAGGGGTGGGAATTCTCATACATAGAACAGTACCATTTGTAGCATCAGATGTAGTATTGGATCCTGAAGGGAGATATGTGATGGTCATGGGAGACTTATCTAACTGTAAAATGATTTTGATAAATGTTTATGCACCTAATGTTGATGATAAGGAATTTATACAAAATTTATTTGCATCCATTCCCAATCTGAACACTCATAAACTTATAATGGCTGGGGACTTTAATTGTGTTCTAAATCCACTTTTAGATAAGACTTCCTCCACAGGGGGAACGGCAACTAACACCGCAAAGATAATTACAAAGTTTATAACTGATCACAACTTATCAGATCCCTGGAGGTTTTTAAACCCAAATTCAAGAACATATTCTTTCTACTCACCAGTACATCATTGCTACTCAAGGATTGATTACTTCTTTATAGATAATAACTTCTTGCCTAAGATTAAATCTTGTAAATACGATGCTATTGTTATTTCAGACCATGCTCCGATGATCTTGGAGCTGAAATTACTAAGCCCCATACACTCACCCGCAGATGGCGTCTCAATCCGCTTCTATTAGCTGACGAGAATTGTACTGAATTTATATCCAAACAAATTGAATTCTTTCTAGAGACAAATACATCCCCTGAGATCTCTGCAGGAACACTCTGGGAAACTCTTAAGGCCTTCTTAAGAGGACAGATTATCTCATATCTTTCCCACAGAAATAAATCCGAAGCGAAGAAAGTAGCAGAGATAAAAGCGAAATTACTAAAATAGATGAAGAACATGCCAGACTACCAAGCGAGACTCTACATAAGAGGAGGCAGGCTCTACATTCAGAATTAAACCTCTTGACAACTAAAGAAACCGAACAACTAATTTACAAATCCAGACATCATTATTATGAACATGGAGAGAAAGCTAATAAGCTTTTAGCAACAAATTCACAAGCAAGAAGTGCAACGCAATCTCGTAATTACTAACACGAATGGAGATAAAATCATCGAACACAAAAATATAATGTGCACTTTTAGAGACTACTATAAATCCCTATATACTACTGAGTTTAAAGAAGACAATATACAATCTAATGCATTTCTGGATAAATTACAGATACCACAAATTGACGCTATTAGTGTGGAGGAGCTCGATAAACCTCTGTCATTATCAGAATTACTGGATGCTATAAAGTCACTCCAAGGTGGAAAAGCAGCAGGCCCTGATGGCTACCCTGCAGAGTTTTACAAGAAATTCTCCGCTCAGCTAGCTCCCTCCTATTAGCAACATTTACAGAAGCCAGAGATAACCAATCTCTTCCACAAACCTTTCGCCAAGCACTAATCACTGTCTTTCCAAAACAAAATAAGGACTTATTACAATGTGCATCATACAGACCAATTTCACTTCTGAATAACGACGTTAAAATACTCTCTAAAATCATAGCTAGAAGGATGGAGAAAGTGCTCCCTCAATAATATCACAAGACCAAACTGGATTTATTAGGGGCCGACACTTATCTTCAAATCTTCGACGCCTGTTTAATGTAATATACTCACCAACTAAATCAAACACCCCAGAAATATTATTATCATTGGATGCAGAAAAAGCATTCGACATGATTGAATGGAAATACCTTTTACTATTTTGGAGAAGTTTGGGTTTGGCCCGAACATTTGTGCATGGATTAAATTACTGTATACTAACCCAGAAGCTTCAGTTTGCATCAATAACATTTGCTCAGACTACTTTAAACTAGAACGTGGCACAAGACAAGGATGCCCTTTGTCACCACTGCTGTTTGCAATTGCCATTGAACCACTGGCAATACATTGTCGAAATACTGATCAGATAAAGGGGATTAGCAGAGAAGGACTGGAACAGAAAATCTCATTATATGCAGATGACATGGTACTGTATATATCGGACCCAGAAAATTCTGTGCCTGCAGTCTTAGCAGCACTCACAGAATTTCAAAAGCTCTCTGGTCTCAGAATTAATCTGAATAAAAGTGTACTCTTTCCGTGAATTCGCAAGCATATAATATTAGATTAGACACCCTTCCTTTATCATTGCAGAACAGTTTAAATACCTCGGGTAAACATCACAAGTAAACATAAAGCTCTTTATCAAAAAATTTCGCCTGTATGGAAAAAATTAAACAAGACTTGCATAGATGGTCAACCCTTCATCTCACACTAGCTGGAAGAATTAACACTGTTAAGATGAATATTCTTCCTAAGCTCCTTTTTATTTCAAAACATACCAATATACATTAATAAATCGTTCTTTAAGCAATTAGATTCAACAATAACCTCATTTATTTGGAATTCTAAACATCCACGCATCAAAAGAGCGACCCTACAAAGACAAAAGGCAGAAGGCGGCATGGCTCTACCTAACTTCCAGTTTTATTACTGGGCGCAAATATACAGTCGATAAGAACCTGGACACAAATAGAAGAACATACACAGGCATGGACCGCAATAGAAGTAAAATCCTGCAGTACTTCTTTGTATTCCTTGCTTTGTGCTCCAATAAACACACGTTATCGGCAATACACTAATAACCCAATTGTGCTCCACTCACTTAGAATCTGGAACCAATGTAGAAAGCATTTTAAGACGGAGAAGCTTCTTTCTGTGGCACCCTGCAAAAGAACCACCTCTTTCAACCCTCACAAACATATGCAGTTTTTAATATCTGGAAAAATTTGGAATTAACTTGCTTAGAGACCTTTATATAGACAACGTCTTTGCATCCTATGAACAATTACGTTCCAAATTTAACATTCCAGCTACAAATTTCTTTCACTATCTTCAAATCAGGAACTTTGTTAAACAGAACCTTCCAGATTTTCCTCATCTTGCACCCTCATCCACGCTGGAAAAATTATTGCTCAATTTCAAGGAGTTAGACTCCATCTCTACAATATATAAAATCCTTTTACAATCCCTTCCTTTCAAAGATCCAAGAGGACACTGGGAAAATGACCTCTCAATTAATATATCAGAAAAGGAGTGGAAAGTAGCAATGCAGAGAATTCACTCAAGCTCCATATGCAAAGCATACAATTATACAACTCAAAATTATATATCGAGCACATCTGTCTCGACTAAAACTCTCAAAATGTTTCCAGGGCATGATCCAACCTGTGAACGTTGCAACCAAGCCCCAGCCTCACTAGGTCACATGTTCTGGGCCTGCTCCAAATTAACATTATTCTGGACAAAAATTTTTAATTACCTCTCAGACAGTCTTGGACTCACAATCCCTCCTAACCCATTAACAGCTGTGTTTGGGGTTCTTCCAGAGGGTCTTAAAGTGGAGAAAGACAAACAAACTGTGATTGCATTCACTACACTGTTGGCACGCAGACTTATTCTGATAAACTGGAAGAACCCAAACTCTCCTCTTTAAGTCAGTGGGAAACTGATGTGTTATATTATTTAAAATTGGAAAAATCAAATACTCAGTTAGAGGATCTGTGCAGACTTTTTCAAAACATGGCAGGATCTAATCAGTAATATTTTGAAATGATTTTATAAAGCACAGAGAATTTGTTGATTTAGGTATTTTTAAAAGCCTTAAATTTTACACCGTTTGGCTTGCTCTCTCTCTCAAGGGTGGGGATCGATCTGTTCTTAGCATAATTCTTTTTTTTTTTTGTAAAAACTTGATTGCTATGTATTGATTGTAATAAAATTAATAAATAAATAAATAAATAAAAAAAAAAAAAAAAAAAAAGTGAGTGTGATGTTTTGAGGTATGATTAATATAGTCATTTCCAGGTAAACATAAACAATGTCTAGATATGTTTTGTTTGGTACAAGAAATGAGACATCAGCGTCAATGACATTTAGCTGAAATTGATGGCTAAAGAGAACACATTGATGTTCTATATTAACTTTCACTTACAATGAAATGCATATTGTAAACCTATGTACATTATCTATGTGTGTTACTGGAAACCGGATAAAAAATCTATATTGGTTTCTTAGAATTGTTGTGCAGACAGGAAGACTCTATAAATTCATGTGAAAAGGTTACAGAAATGTTAAGAGCTGAAAACCATTAGGAACAGCAAAAACTAAAGTTTGCTTTAATATTTTCATCAGTTGTAAGTCAGTCAGAGTCTATCCAAGCAACATCAGATGTAAGGCCGGAGCCATCCATTGTTGAGATGTCAGTGGGACGTGCAAGCACTCACCACTCTCATTTATACCAGGCCAATAACTGCATGCCTTTGGGATGAAATCCAAAAGTCTTAATGGGACCAAATCACCCCTCTTAAAATCATAAGGCTTTTGTTACAGAATAAAGTAAAGAAAGTAACATAAAAGTTTATATATTGGACATGATGTGTAGCTTTACTACATTTGTACATAAGCACAATTTACTGCTTTATGGACATGTTGCTGCAGCTTTAAAATTATTTGAAAGAATATGGCCTGGGGGATACAAACCTACGTCAGACATCCACTAACTTCTGTCTACTGTATCTGGTCCCATGGCAGAGAAAAGCCAACATTTTCAGGTCAATTTTTCTTTAAATCGTCCTCACCTTCTGTAAAGTATAAAGGGCACTGTTAAATTATCTGTTTACAAACACTGAAAAAAATATATATATCCTGAATTGAATTACAATTCTTTATTTTGTATTGTAAGGTAGCAGAAAACAAACTTTTTCTAACTTTATTTTAAGCAGGTTAAGAATATGGAAGGATATTAGAACATTGTCCAACTTGGCAATAAACTTGTCAAACCGACAACAAAAAAATCAGTTTCCTAATATAAATATGTGCATTTTTTTCTTAGCATCTTAAAGGAATAACATCAGGTAAACCCAAAGGAAAATCCTATGTGGTGAAATAAAGTGAGTATGAATAGAGAGATTTAAAAATAACACCTATGACACATTCTTTATATGTATGAGGAAAGTAGTCTGAATTTAGAGTGAACAGGCTTCCATTTTTATATACTGAATTTCCATTGCTACAATAAATCCCAACAGTTTTAATACATTTTCACCCAATCACTGTTTATCATTTTTTAAAAATAAGGCTATCAGCTCTTTTACATATCACATACATGCCTAAGCATCTCAAACCCTTATGATTATTTCTACTAATATTTTGGTTGTGTCATATTTCCTAGTTGTGGGCATTTACTTTTCATGAGTGCCTTCAGTTTGTGTGTGTGATCTCATGGGCAGAAGATTCAGTTCACTAGAATTTTACCTGTTGCCAGGTGTAGGTTGCATATTCTATGTACCGTGTGATACAGTGGCGCAGTTAGTTTGTTGAAGGCCTCTGTGCAGCACCCTGAGGTTGGACCCTTCTGTCTAGCATAACTCTTAGTAAATTATTCACAGCAAGATCCTAGGGGCCGGCTGGGCAGTGGCATCAGCGACTACATCACTATCAGATCACACGCTGGTGACAAACAAACCAGCTCTCTAAATGAAATTTGTAATAACGTTTTCAAATCAGTTTATTACAGCCACTGTAAGTTAGCAAAAATAAAATAAATTGTGGGAATGGAATGTGGGAGATGTGGGTGTAGTACATGAATCTATGTAAAATGTGGACATGCTAATTTTCCAAGACTACTTTGTGAAAGAAGATGATTAAAATATAACATAAGCTAGAAGTAGAAAATGTTCTGTGCTATAAAATGAAGCAATTTCAATTTGTAAATAATTAAAACGACAACACTGGCTAATAGGATACTACTACGCAATCGACCTGTTTAACACAAGTTCTGAGAAAATGGACATTATAAAGTGGTCATGCTCACAAATCCTCACACTAGTAACACTGATGCACAGTAAACCATACTAAGATACACAATAAAACAGATTACAGACAGGATGGATTGAAAACATGCATGAAATGACAACAGTTGAGCAGAAGACGCCGGTTAAATGTCAGTGCTATAGTGTTCAACGAGAAGATCGGCAGCACCATACAATTTGTCGTCAGCTGTCGAGGTCAGAGTTTATGGTAACAACAAGACATTGAACGTTGAAGCCACTGCATCGAGACTATGAAACCGCTGTTTTAGTTATTAAATTTTTTTAAAAAAACACCATATGGCCCCCAAAGCTCGTAGGCCCTTGTGCTTTGCACAATTTGCACAACCCATTGCTACACCAGTGGTGTGATTTTTTGTCAGTCATGTTATAAAATATTGCTGCACAGTATTAAATGCATTTGAGGAAAATAAAGGAAAAACAAAGCAAGAAAAGAATTCCAGTTCTTCTAGTTAGAAATTTCTGGCATGACCTTAGTTTTGTTTTGCCTACAGATTTAACAAATTAACTTGACGCTAACGTTCAGTCTCACACTTCTTGTGTTTTAAAGTTAGCTATGCCCTTTTGTTATATTCCTTTAGTCTGTTCAAGCGTTCTGAATATCAGTGTCCTTTGGCACAATTTTGATGCATTATTTTTTACATTTCACTATTATGCATCAATTTGTTGGTGACATGATCATGATGCCATCTTGTGCCAGATTCATATTTTTGACTGTTTTGTTTATAGCAATGACAACCATTGCCGGTCACAGCACTGTGTGTGATGTTCTTGTTAATAACGCCATCTAAGATCTAACATTTGGATAATATTCACAAAAAACTTACAAAAAATTTTCATAAAACATTAATTATAGTTTTTTTAGGGAAAATGATACACACATAGTCAGGACTTCTGTATTGTATTTTTGCAACTATTAATTTTTGCTCCACTTATTGTGCTTTGACAATTGGCTTTCTTTTGACCTTGTACTTTAGACATCTGCCTGTTTTAACTACCTTTTATTTGTTTTTGCCCCTTTTGACAACATCATTTCCCTTCCTTTTCAAATCAGTGTCCTTCTGGGCAAGCGTTACAATCTGCTCACAACACCAAGTTGATTTAATAGAAGTGGTCTGCCATGATTTATATGGAAAAGTCTTAATGTTCATGACACCAGCCATAAATATCTTGAATTTTGGATCAATTACTGAAATAGCTAGAAGTTTCTATCATTTCTTTTTAGCACTATGTATAGTTAGGCCCATAAATTTTTGGACAGAGACAACTTTTTTCTAATTTTGGTTCTGTATATTACCATAATGAATTTTAAATGAAACAATTCAGATGCAGTTGAAGTGCAGACTTTCAGCTTTAATTCAGTGGGGTGAACAAAACGATTGCATAAAAATGTGGGGCAACTAAAGCATTTTTTTAACACAATCCCTTTATTTTAGGGGCTCAAAAGTAAATGAACAAATTAAATAACTGGAAATAAAATGCTCATTTCTAATACTTGGTTGAAAACCCTTTGCTGGCAATGACAGCCTGAAGTCTTGAACTCATGGACATCACCAGAGGCTGGGTTTCCTCCTTTTTAATGCTCTGCCAGGCCTTTACTGCAGCGGCTTTCGGTTGCTGTTTGTTTGTGGGCCTTTCTGTCCGAAGTTTAGTCTTCAACAAGTGAAATGCATGCTCAATTGGGTTAAGATCAGGTGACTGACTTGGCCATTCAAGAATTTTCCACTTCTTTGCTTTAATAAACTCCTGGGTTGCTTTGGCTGTATGTTTTGGGTCATTGTCCATCTGTATCATGAAACGCCGCCCAATCAATTTGACTGCATTTAGCTGGATTTGAGCAGACAGTACGTCTCTGAACACCTCAGAATTCATTTGGCTGCTTCTGTCCTGTGTCACATCATCAATAAATACTAGTGTCCCAGTGCCACTGGCAGCCATGCACGCCCAAGCCATCACACTGCCTCCACCGTGTTTTACAGATGATGTGGTATGCTTTGGATAATGAGCTGTTCCACGCCTTCTCCATACTTTTTTCTTGCCATCATTCTGGTAGAGGTTAACCTTGGTTTCATCTGTCCAAAGAATTTTTTTCCAGAACTGTGCTGGCTTTTTTAGATGTTCTTTAGCAAAGTCCAATCTAGCCTTTTTATTCTTGAGGCTTATGAGTGGCTTGCACCTTGCAGTGCACCCTCTGTATTTACTTTCATGCAGTCTTCACTTTATGGTAGACTTGGATATCGATACGCCTACCCCCTAGAGAGTGTTGTTCACTTGGTTGGCTGTTGTGAATGGGGTTTCTCTTCACCATGGAAATGATTCTGCGATCATCCACCACTGTTGTCTTCCGTGGACATCCAGGTCTTTTTGCGTTGCTGAGTTCACCAGTGCTTGCTTTCTTTCTCAGGATGTACCAAACTGTAGATTTCGCCACTCGTAATATTGTAGCAATTTCTCGGATGGGTTTTTTCTGTTTTCGCGCTTAAGGATGGCTTCTTTCACCTGCATGGAGAGCTCCTTTGACCGCATGTTGTCTGTTCACAGCAAAATCTTCCACATGAAACCACCACACTTCAAATCAACTCCAGGCCTTTTATCTGCTTAATTGATAATGACATAACAACGGACTTGAACACACCTGCCCATGAAATAGCCTTTGAGTCAATCGTCCAATTACTTTTGAGCCCCTGAAATGTAGGGATTGTGTTAAAAAAATGCTTTAGCTGCCTCACATTTTTATGCAATCGTTTTGTTCACTCCACTGAATTAAAGCTGAAAGTCTGCACTTCAACTGCATCTGAGTTGTTTCATTTAAAATTCACTGTGGTAATGTACAGAACCAAAATTAGAAAAACGTTGTCTCTGTCCAAAAATTTATGGACCTAACTGTAAGTCAACAGATTTTTAATTTGTTGGGAAATCTGATTTTATTGTATATTATTGTTGAAAAAAGAGCATCACTTGTCAAGCTTTTTCAGATGATAGATTAATAACTTCATAATCCATCTTTTGATTAGATGGGATGTTTACTGTTTGAATAACACATTTGCTTTGCACAATTAAAAAGTGTCACATTTGCAAGGCTTAAACTAATTATATATTCTTCTGGGTGCATTTTATTACTAGGAAATGCTCAAGAGCTTTGCTTGAAAGAAGATAATAAAAAAGGATGTTGTGATTTGTTTTTAATAAAATCACAGCTTCAGTGGCACATTGTGGATTTGCATGTGTGTGTTTGTTTTTTGTTTTTCTTCTTAACAAAAATTCTTTTACTTTTTTACTTTGTATTTTAATAAAGCAACGATTCAAGACTCTTTTTAAATACTGAGCTTTACTCACAGGAATTTCATGTAGTAATATTTAAGAATATTTGTATAGGCTAACATGCAAGCCATCGTTACTTCCTGCTTTGCACCCAACGCTTCTCAATAGTTTTAGCTGCCTGCTATTCTAAAATTGAGGTAGTCAAGTTCATTAAATGGATGGAAGTTAAAGAATATGTAAGCATAGTGTTTAGTGTCAGATTCTTATACCTCCTGGCTCCTGGATTTGATTTCCCACTTTGTCACTGTCCCTCTGTTTTTCTGTAGGTGATCTTGTATACTCCATCATCTCAAAGACACGCAGATTAGAGCAAATGGTGATTTCCTTGGTATGCCTGGCTGTGTGTGTGTGTGCGTGTGTGTGTGTGTGTGTGCATGCGTGTGCCACGCAGTGGATTGATACCACATTAAGGTTTCGTTCCTGCCTTGAATTCTGTTTTGCTGCTATAGGCTCCCTGCAGTCCAAACATACAGAATTCACCAAATCACATACAAATAATAAACTATCACCAAAAAATGAAGTAATGCATTTTGCAACACAATATATAATGCTAACAAAAATTAGTCTCTATTGATAATTGTATAATAGACAACAGTAGTACAGTACCTTAGCTAATAATAAATTAATGGGGACCAGCAATTTGAAAGCATACTTTGAAAAATGAATGAGAACACTTTATTACAAGCACTAAAGCATTTGAGTATTAAATTTAGCTATTTACCACTTAAATGCTATCCATGCTTTTCCTTCATATTAAAATTACCTTCCTTATTGTTGCTTCAGCTCATTCTTGTTATAATTTATGCTTTCTATAAAACTGAAAACTAAAATTGCCAGTTAAGCTGGCAGAATATTCCCATTGTTACTTTTCAACAGGGTGATGTCAACCTGATGATTAATATGGAGTCTTCTTGCTTAATTAAGTCATTTTCATTTAATGTTTCTAGGGACTATGCTGTATATACAGTAATGGTTGGTAATGATGGTGTACTATTCTTCAACCTATTGCATGACAGCTAAACAACTTATAACTTTAAAGGGTAGTCTTACTAACATGGCATTTAGCAGTGCTCTGCAAGAGAAATATTCATTGCTTGCCTGTGCATAAATTTTGATGTGTTCCTGAAAAAAAAAGCACCTGACTATGTCACCCGACTGCTCCTCTAATTGCTCAATACGCTGTCCTGATGCATTGAGAGAGGTGTCGACTAGAGAATACTCCTTCATGAAATATACTTGCTCTAGGGTAACAGCATTCATTTCGTATTTGTGAATTTATTTTCTTCCATGATGCCTAACTTTAAACATTTTGACATAGGAATTCATTTTCACGTGTCTGCCCAGTTCACTTGGATTTAGAGAGTTTCAAGGGTAAGTTTGCTTTTAAGTAGTAACTCAACAAAATTTTAAAATACAGACCTTAAAATTGTACCTTTCATTTCACATTATTAAACTGCTAAAACACAAAATAAAGAATTTGCTTGGTACTGATTGCAAGAAATATTTGTCTTCCCCTTTAATGAAAGGTTGTTTCATGAGAATTGTCAGTGATATCAAGCTATGCTCCTCATCGTGAATTTTCCTGTATCAGACTACAATAGAAATTTTTTTAGAATTTAGAAAACATTTAAAAGCTTAGTGCACTCTTCGCCTCTAATTGTGTATACATAAGAAAGGATTCAGATATGTTTTAAGTAATAAAATATACTGAAAGCTATTTGTTCACCACAAATAAAAAAAAAAATCCTATATAATACCAAAAGAAGAAATGGTCAGCAGTTGACAAGTCTCAGAATAGGAGGAAGATACTTGTTTTAGTTAAGTGGGATTTTGTCTTTCTTTATTTAGAAGGAGCTGACAAAAAGAATAACCTGTAAACTCTAAGCAGTCTCCCTCAATAAGCTGTTTATGTAGGTATCAATCACTTTCATTAAAATGGGAGCAATTTACTATAGATTACCTCAAATTAATTGCTGTTTACCTTGCAGATAAGAGTGTTTCTTAGGACTGACAAAACAGATAAACTCTTGTTATTTTATTTCTTGCTGTAGCACTATGAACTTTCAGTAGCACCAAGCTCCTGGAAAGGAAACACATCAATGAATCCTAATATGACTGGACAGAGTGTTACAAAACAAGTTTAAACTCATTATGCTCAATGTTCATTTTGTAAATTGAGATGAAATTATGACAATCGAGTAAGCATCGGCCTCTAAAACTTGAATGACTTTTTTTTTTTTTGCACCTTTCAAATTTAACATTCTATTTCCTACTCACTGAACAGTTTACAAATGAATCTAATGAAAGCATTTACACTGGAATAATAACACATAGGCAGTCAGCATGTGAAGAGTTAGATTTGCCCATTGTGTAAAATGTTTCAAACCCGGGTGTCTTACATTCAGTAATTAAAATCTAAACTATGAAGATCCCATGTTTTGTGATACACTTTCTTCAGAAAGTTAAGCATACTTTCAGGTTTACTGTTTGGATTGGAGATTAGATGTGTAAAAGTTATGCAAAGGAATTTTACATGACCTCAGATGTTATTTTATGTTAAAAATTCTACAGTAAGCATAGAAGACCATGCAAAGCAGAAATGATTGCACAGGATATTGAATGGCAGGATATATGCAGAGTTAACATAATATACACTACACAATATACTAATTGGGGATTATGTACAGAGTAGTCCATACAGAAAATAGCTTGTCTCATATGTATGGTGATGTTGAAAATTGCTGTATTTACTGCATGCAAAAAGAGTTATTTATTATTCCCAGACCTGGTTATCCATGGGCTGCCAGAGCCCATTCTGAAAGCACTGCGTACAAGGCAAGAACCAATTCTGGATGAAGTCCTTGTCAGGGCCCATTCCTTTACTTACTAACACATTGGCCAATTTAGATTTGTCAAATATCCGTGTGTAATTTTACCAATACACATTTAAAAATATTGACAACAGGTAAACATCAAGGAAATTTAGGGTCTTTAAACTATATGAATTAAAAAGAACACTGCATTAATAGCGATATTATTTAGGGTAAAACAATTTACAAAGGCTTATATCTTTCAGTCTTTTCTCTTTTTTCTAATATGTGGGTCTCTAGTTTCAGAAGTTTGCCTGATAAATCTTATCACCTGTATCACGATAGCGCTATCAGGCATAACCCACTGTCAGCTTGCTCCCCAAAGACCTTCATCACAATCAGTAGACTTGCTGGACTCTGCATCTATCTATCTATCTATCTATCTATTTTATAGTGTGTTTCCTATCTATATATCTAAAAATTACATATAATAATAATAATAATAATAATAATAATTCTTTGCATTTATATAGCGCTATCAGGCATATCCCATATCTATCTTATAGATTTGCATTTCCATGAGCTCACTCATAAAATGGCATCCATTTACTATCCTTTTCATAATCTCCTAAACCTGCTGTCACTTTTATTTTTTTCTTGAGGTTAACAAACTATTTTATATAGTAACTTTAAAAGATACATTCAATCCAGAAATGTTTTCGATGTACAAGAATTGTTTCTACAACTCTACCACAAAAAGATGAACAGATTTACTACAGATCATACTATAAATCAGAAATGGGATTAATGCTCTGATATTGCGCTTTAATGTCACTGACTCCTTAAGCTGTGTCTGCGAAAACTTTTTGATTGGGCAATTTGATAAACGAGGCAGAGAACAATTTTTTAAGAGAACAGAATTTGGACCTTGCAATGATCCCTAGTAAAGGGTGAGGTCTGGTATTGATTTCTGTGCAAGCCTTGACTGTGAAATGTCACTGATTTCAAAGTTTGATTGACTTTTTTTCTGGGAGAAGTCAAGGGTTACTGAACTGGATACACTTGCTGCTTACACTCAGCCCATCTCTCCTGCTCTGGGTACTGGCAGTAGCGCAGCAATTTTAAGTGTGTGATGCATCTGTTTTTGAACTGCAGTGCAGATGTTATCAGGTGACAAAGCTCAATGACTGTATTTCATTGCTTAGCAGCATGCCGACACCCATTATTCATGGGGTATCTCTAATCCCCCAAACCCTTCAATCGTTGATTGTGTGTCATTTCCTTGTGCTACTTGATGTGTCACAGGATACCCACTCCAGGGTCATCAATCATGTGTCTAAACTTCACAGGGGACAAAATTATTATTATAAAGGTAAATTGCTCAATTTATGTTTAAACTTAGTTAAAAGCTTTTTTTTTTGTGTTCAACCTGTTCACTTTATGTGTTCAATTTTTGGTTCAAAAATTAGAAATTTGACTTCTTCATCTTCAAATGTGATATTGCTTTTGTAGGTTGTGCGAACATAAATCAAACATTTTGTAGGGGAGTGGAGCATAGAAAGGCTGGGCACCACTGCTGTAAATGAAATAAATATAAAGCGATATTGTAATAAATAGCATAGAAATTCAACATATGTAAAAATAAACTGCTAAAAGTAGTGAAAGAAATACTGTGTTTGACAGACTGCCATGAGACAAAGTGTATGTGCACCAAGTGTTGGACAATAAAGCAATCTTCTATCACACTATAAAAATTATTTCAAGATTAAAAAACTACAATTTATAGCTATGTATAGTGTAGCATTAATAGACAATTCTGTAATTGTTCATTTTGGACATAATCTTGGAAACTGTACATTTATAAATTTAAAAAATATGTATAACAAAAAGACATAAAGAAATGGTATGCAAAATGTGAAATAAATATATATAAATCAGTGTAGGAAAAAACGCAATTGCATTTGACAATGAGAAAAACAGTAAATGCAGTGGTACATCAGCTTTCCTTTATGGACAGGACACTCACTAAGTGAACTGAATAGCAAATTGTGCACAAATCTTTTATAGTAAGCTCTACACAAACCGAAAATAAAGTAAGCAGTTTTAATAATGCATGCTTGTGTGTTATATAGTCCTTCCCTAGTAGAATCCTATAGTTAATATATTAAGTATTTCTTGGTTGAACTAATTGTGAAGATAAACTCAATGCCACAATTTATAAGAAAAGTAAAGTAATAATTACCACCATTTTGACCATTATCACTATTGAGGAATGATGTATTCTGTTAAGACAGACAATTGTTTAAACATGGTCACTATTGACTATTATGCCGTATTTTCGTCCATCTATTATATAACCTTTGCTACGTAGCAGCATCAGGAGCAAGGTAGAAAATAGTCCAGTGAGAAGCGTGAGCCTGTTGCAGAGTACACTCGTTCAAACACCCACACAGGGTTAGCTAATCTAATACGTGAATATTTGGGATGTTGGAAGAAACCCAGTGTACCTGTAAAGAAAAAAAAATGACACTGACACATAATGGACCTGTAAATTAGACACAAGCAGGGTGTAATCTAGGAGTCAAACTCAGGATTCTGATACTATAGCACAATTACATATTAAGTCTTTTAACAAAGTAATTAAGGAACATTTACACGTGATCCCAGGTAAAATATTAATTTAGGTATGTTTGTTTTTTGTGTGTACTGGTTCAAAGTTCTGTAAGTTACATTGATTTACAACTCTAAATTGACTCTGAATGATTACATGAGGTTGTGTGAGTGAATGTGCCCTGCTGCATAGTTAAGATCACCATACCCTTTTAAAATATTGAGGGCATGTATCCAGGATTCGACTTTAAGCTTCTTAAATATGGAGCTACTGTCATCAGTTACCAAAAGCTGATACAATTAGTATCACTCAAGTGGAAACAAACTGATAAAGAGAGGTAGAAACCTGGAATGGAGGGGAGGCAATGAGAGTAAATAGAAAACAACATTCTCTACTCAGCATTTTTCTGTAAAGTGTTACAGTATGTCGCTAGATTACAAAGTAGATGGCATTCAAACAAGCTTGGCTTCAGAAAGAAACATCACATACTGCTTTATTTTCTGTATCTTGGAAACATGGCTAACTGCTGGGACATTAGATGCTGCAGTACAACTTGATGTACAGTATAAGCTAGACTGAATAGTAAGGCTAAAGGAGAAGAGGTGACTTCTTTTTTATGATAAAGATCTGGTGGTGCATGGATGTTAAAATGGATAAAAAAAAAATGTTCAACTTGTTTACAGTATTTATTGTACATATTAATTTCAATTAGATGAAAAGAAGCTGGTTTATAAAAGAGATCTTATCCTGGCAGATGTCAATGTATTTCTGTTCATCTCTGTATTTGTTTATTGTGACCTGTTGGGAGGATGCACACGAGTCAACCCCAAATGCAAGTTAAGAGCAAGGAAGTTGAAACTATACGTATGAAAGGATTTCATACAAGGATGGTTAATGAAACCAGGAAGGTTACACAAGGAAAAACAAAAGTCCTAATGTCCAGATGGCCCACCACTAATTATCAGATGGAAGAGAGTGATCGACTTACTTACAGTATTTCTCAAACACTACTTACTCACCTTACACAAGTGTCTTGCTTCATCACACCCTTTGCTTCTCCTTAACCCAGAAGCTTGTCCGTTATAATACACAGCAAGGCAGCCATGACTCGCATAGTGAGGCTCACTGCTGCCCTGTGCAGGACTGAACATTACTGTGTATTTCTCAGAGTAAACATGCTTGTTTATGCGCATGAATAGGCACTTCTGTGTAGATAAAACTGTCACAGACCCGAGTAACATCTGACAAATTTACAGGGTTTAACTCCCTAGATATTTCAGCTTTGTGAACATTACATATTAATTGGTTTTTTAATCAAGGTAAGAGTAATGAAAGGTTTACCTTCACCTTAAATTTTAATCTCTGGCATGCCACATCCAAACAAAGTAATTAATTATGAATTAATCTCATAACTGTCTATGTGAATTCCCTAGAAAAGAACACCCTGTATATGTAATTTTAAATTAATTTCACTTTGCATTTATAGCTTTGAATCATTCTTGCTTTCATTTCAATATGGACAGTTCTGTTTCTTTAGAGTAAAGATTTTAAAGTAGCACAATACTTATGATATTTACATACTCCTTTTAACCCTGAGGCTAGAGATTTGCACTGGTAGTCGGAAGGTTGCCAGTTCGAATCCCATGAATGCCAAAAGTGACTCTACTTCATTGGGCCCTTGAGCAAGGCCCTTAACCTGCAATTGCCCTATCCGGGTATGACATTAATCTGTATCCAGCCCTGCATGTAGGCCCTCCAACCTGCAGGGAAAAACCTGGGGGTTGGTGGCAGAATTGGCACTCCAGCCACAATATAAAACCCTCACATTGGCTCCATTCCATCTGAACTATTGTGGTACTGAGGTATCACACGTTGCATGGTTGCACGGTTCGTCATGTGGTGGGTGCGGCAATGCGCCGTATTAGCGCAGGCTCCTAACCTCCTCCTCTTTTAACCATCCATCCACTATTCCATTCATCTATCTCTTGTCAAACTCTCTTAATCCAAATATAAGGGTCACAGGACACCTATCCCAGCAGCATCAGGCATGAAAAAGGAATCAATACAGAAGGAAACACCAGTCCATCACAGGGCACGTCTCATTCACAGACTTACACTAAGTCAATTTAGACCAGGGGTCCCCAACTCTAGTCCTGGAAGGCCACAGTGGCTGCAGGTTTTCATTCTATCCCTTTTCTTAATTACTGACCTGTTTTGCTGCTAATTAATTTCTTTTTAATTAATTTTTATTGACTTACTCTTGAAGACTTTTTCTTTAATTAGCTGCCAAACAATAACGAGATACAAAATGAGCCAAAACATGACCCGCAAACTGTGTCCATCATACAATATATAAAAATAAAGAAAGGTGAAGGTCTCAGAAATGCTAATCTGCTAAGGTCCCCAAAACATTTTAACAGTGCTCTTAGAAAAGAGGAAATCAACAATTTCAGAAATGTAGGCTATTTCACAATGAAAGCAGCAACAAGCCATTATATTAAAGAATGGATTTAATTAACGATAAGAATTAGAGCCTAATTAAGCAATTGGTTGGAGTCTGAAGCCCCAACTTAGTTGGTCTTCTGTTGGCTCACTCACTTCACATTTCATTTATGTTTGGGTGCCGCTTAAGAAAAAGAATGAAGCAATTCAGAGGAACAATGAAGAAATTCAGGGGAACAAATCTTAAAAAATAATTCAATTAAAATTAATTCAAAAGAAGTTAATTAGCAGCAAATACATGTCACTAATTAAGAAAAGGGTTAAAATGAAAACCTGCGGCCAACTGGGGCCCTCCAGAACTGATGGTGGGAACCCTCGATTTACACACTCCTAGCAAACACATCCTTGGAGTGTGGGAAAAATGGAATACCTGGAGATATTAAGGAGAATGTGCAATATCCACACATTGGGATAACTGGGCTGTAATTCTAATTCAGATTCTTAGAGCTATGAGTGCAGTGGTAACCTGTCCGTCACTCGGGCAGTCAGTCATTATCCAACCTGCTATATCCTAACACAGGGTCACGGGGCTCTACTGGCGTCAGTCCCAGCCAACACAGAGTGCAAGGCAGGAACAAATCCCGGGCAGGGCGCCAGCCCACCGCAGACCTTACTATCATTCTACCATATATATTCTACTTTGAAAATATCAAATACACCAAATGTCCAACGTCAACGACTTGTACAGGTATAGTTTTAGGTTCACTGGTGTATACTATACTGCTCTGTTGACATCTTCCTTGCATCCCAGTAATTTTTCAAGAAAGGCGTTTCGTGTGGTTCATTTATATTTTCCTTGCATCCCAGTAATTTTTCAAGAAAGACGTTTTGTGTGGTTCATTTATAAAGTCTGGCAAGTAAATGAGGATTGTTCAGGTGTGTGTCGTTTTTGTAAGTATTTTATTATTTTCCTTGAATAGAAAGCAACACCACACTCTGTTATAAATTATATCCATCCATCTATCCCTCCATCCGGTGTTTTCTAGCCTGGTTAGACAGTTAAAGATTATAGGATCCAGTAACTATCCTGATAGCACCAGCATAATCTTGGGTTAAGCATAAGCATTTTGGTCATACTGTAAACTGATTTTTCCCAAATGATTTGAGAAGGTCTCAATTTTGTCTACTTAATTTTTTAAAAATGCAGGCTTCAAAAAGTGCCTTGGGCCTAATTAGACTACCTACATTGACACATGTACCCATGTAAACTGATGACTATTTGAAAGGATAAAACATTAGAGCATTGTCTTATAAATAAAAGGAAGATATCTGAAAAGCCTAATAAGGACTTTGTCTTTTATGGGAAAGCATACTCTATTTACAACAAGCTAAATATATAATTGAGTTCTTTTTAAATGAATAATGAACAGTTTTGCATATGTGTTATATAGTTACAGAATAATAGCAATATTTTGGAAATATATTGTCAATTTCACAAAAGAAAATCTAATGATTTACCTAAGAATTGTCTTTCTTCCAACCACAAATTTTTGCATGGAGGGCTGTCTCTTAGGGAAAGGTAAAACGAGATTCAACATGTGTGCAGAAGTGAGGCATTCAGTGCCAGAACTCCATATTGCTTAATGTGAGATCATACTAGCAGTATGTAATATGAATAAACAGTATATAAGGTAAAGAACAAGATATATACACTATACATATACAGTAGAAACAATTTCTATTGTATTTCTAGTTCAGCATTTAAACCACCAATTCAATTTCTTGGCAAAATAAAATTTGAAAGTTTGGAAAATAGATGTATGGAAACAAAATACACTGTTAGGAAAATATCAACTGTAGCAAATAACAAAGCATACAGCGTATAAGAAAAAAATGTTGCATGAACATTAAGTAAACCTTTGTTAGAATATGCAGAAATCATAAATCAATACAAAAATAAAAATCAACTCATTATATTTTCAAATGTATAATTTTGCATATTTCTTCCATGTCTTGGTAGTCTTTCTTAGGATACTCACGTTTTGTTTAGTATCAGTTGGTTAGACTGATTCAGAAGCAGTAACCCAAGTGGTGCATGGATTTGTCCATGTGGAATAGTCACACATTGCTGGGGTGGTGACCCCTGCATTCAATCTGACTGGATACAGTTTGGCAACAGCACTTTGTGCGATCAGTTTGATAGCTCTGGTCTTACTCAAGACATTCTTTCTTTTCCTTTTTACTTTCATCAGCATCTTTGCCCAGCACTAATGACCCCATAGTATCTCACTCTCATCTCCTCTACCCATTCACCCACTTTTCTCCCTGGCAAACCAATTGCTTCTCTTTGAAATCTAGTTTTAGTTTGGAACTCTTTGCTTCCCACATACCTCTCAGTTGTCTGGGAACTTTATCTAATCTTTATTATCTTCAAAAAAAGTACACATTTCTTGAGGATTTATTTTACCCTGTATAAACTACCTGTGGTGGGCAGGCGCCCTGCTCGGGGTTTGTTTCCTGCCTTGCGCTCTGTGTTGACTGGAATTGGCTCCAGCAGACCCCCATGACCCTGTTATTAGGATATAGTGAGTTGGATAATGGATGGATTGATGGATGTATAAACTACATTAATGGAATTTTCGCAACATCCTCTTTGCCATCTTTCACTCCATCTGTGGTTATGTCCTCCTGTTCTTGCTTTCAGGTATTGTTTTTTGTTGTTGATTAAAATAGGATTTTTACCATACATTTATCTTCTCTTAAACCACTCAGGTCTCATTGTCTCTGTAGGTGAATTTGCTTGGCACAGTATCTACTATATTGCTTTTTTTTAAGACTTCTAAACAAATCACTTTTAGGAACTGGCTGTCTTCTTTCTGTAATCTGGCCCTTCTAGAGCTGTCTACATGACAAATTACTGGAGCATTAACAGACTCCAATCAGAAGAGTAATTTGACTTTTTCCTGGCAACAGCCCAATTAATTGGGTGTAGCTTTCTGGTAGGGTTGCATCGTCACTGCTACTGATGGTGTGGTGCTAGACTTGAGCATACAGAAGGTGTTTTGCAACATTTGTATTTCTTATCTCTTATATACAGACATTTCTTTATGAATAAATTTGTTTAGTACTTTAATATTTAAAAATATTTTATCACCAAAAGGTTTAAAAGAGCCTGAGACTTATAATTTTTGCTTTTGATTCTTGCAGTCAACAAAAAGACAAACACTGTTTAATTTTCATGGGTCTTCCATGTAGTAATCATATTTTGAAAAATCCTAAAGTTTCAGGTTATCGATAAGACTGATAACCTAAACAAGCAAGCCCAATAAATATACTTCCTGTTAACATGAAATAAAAATGCCGTTGTTTATGTTTAGAAAAAAATATTTTTTTCCCATATTGGAGTAATCATTAACTGGAAAGCAAAAACAGCTGGCCATAAATGAACATCTACAGCAGAACTGTATTTGTCAAATGGTGACACAGCTTTGCTAACTTTAACATCTGTCTTAAATAAAGTACGGAATTTGTCACATTGTTTGTAAATTTATTCTGTGTAATTAGTTCATTAATGGTTTACAATAGTTATCTGTTTTCAGTAGTTAATATTCTTGGCCCCCAGTTTTTAATTGTTTTTATGGATCACAGTAGGAACAGGAATTTTTCATCTGTCTATTATGCCAAAATAAACTGCTCAAGAAAATTAAAGGAATACTTTTTAATCCAAGTATAGCATCAAGTCAATGAAACTTCTGAGATGTTGATCTGGTCACTTAAGTACCAGAGGGAGTTGTTAATCGGTTTCAGCTGCTTTGGTGTTAATGAAATTAACAACAGATGCACTAGAGGGGCAACAATGAGATGACCCCCAAAACAGGAATGGTTTAAAATGTGAAGGCCATGGACATTTTTCCCTCCTCATCTTTTCTGACTGTTTTTTCACTAATTTTGCATTTGGGTACCGTCAGTGTCACTACTGGTAGCATAAGGTGATACCTGGACCCTACAGAGGTTGCACAGGTTGTCCAATTTCTCCACGTCAACATGTGCCATTCCAAGAAAGTTTGCTGTGTCTCCCAGCACAGTCTCAAGGGCATAGAAGAGATTCCAGGAGATAGGCGGTTACTCTAGGATAGCTGTTTTGGGCTGTAGAAGGTCCTTAACCCATCAACAAGACCGTCATCTGCTCCCTTGGGCAAGGAGGAACTGGATGAGCACTGTCAGAGCCCCACCAAATGACGTTCAGCAGATCACTGGTGTGAATGTCTCTGACCAAACAATCAGAAACAGACTTCATGAGGGTTTGACGTCATCTAATGAGCCCTGTGCTCACTGCCTGGCACCATGGAGCATGATTGGCATTTGCCATAGAATACCAGAATTGGCAGGTCCACCACTGGCACCTTGTGCTTTTGACAGATGAGAGCAGGTTCACACTGAGCACATGTGACAGACTTGAAAGGGTCTGAAGAAACCGTGGAGAATGTTATGCTGCCTGTAACATTGTTCAGCATTTGGTAGTGGGTCAGTGATGGTCTGGGAAGGCACACAAACCTCTACAGGCTAGATAATGGCACCTTGACTACCTTGGACAAATTATCACACCCTCTGCTGATGCAGTGGGTCCTGGATTTCCCCTGGTGCACGACAATGATCAAGTTCATGTGGTGAGAGTTCCTAGAGGATGAAGGAACTGATACCATTGACTGTTCCCCACATTCACCTGACCTAAATCCAATAGAACAACTCTGGATTATGTTTGGTCCATCTGATCCCGCCAGGTTGCACCTCAGACTGTCCAGGAGCTCAGTGATGCCCTGGCTCAGATCTGGGAGGAGATCCCCCAGGACACCACCCGTCATCTCTTTAGGAGCAGGCCCCGACATTGTTAGATATGCATATAAGCACGTGGGGGCCATACAAACTACTTAGTATGATTTAGAATTAGAATTAGAATTAGAACAATCTAGACGAGAACAGGCCATTCAGCCCAACAAAGCTCGCCAGTCCTATCCACTTGCTTCCTCCAAGAAAACATCAAGTCGAGTTTTGAAAGTCCCTAACGTCTTACTGTCTACCACACTACTTGGTAACTTATTCCAAGTGTCTATCATTCTTTGTGTAAAGAAAAACTTCCTAATGTTTGTGCGAAATTTACCCTTAACAAGTTTCCAACTGTGTCCCCGTGTTCTTGATGAGCTCATTTTAAAATACAAGTCTCGATCCACTGTACTAATTCCCTTCATAATTTTAAACACTTCAATCATGTCACCTCTTAATCTTCTTTTGCTTAAACTGTAAAGGCTCAGCTCTTTTAATCTTTCCTCATAATTCAACCCCTGTAGACCTGGAATCAGCCTAGTCGCTCTTCTCTGGACCTTTTCTAGTGCTGCTATGTCCTTTTTGTAGCCTGGAGACCAAAACTGCACACAGTACTCAAGATGAGGCCTCACCAGTGCATTATAAAGGTTGAGCATAACCTCCTTGGACTTGTACTCCACAGATCGTGCTATATAACCTAACATTCTGTTAGCCTTCTTAATGGCTTCTGAACACTGTTTGGAAGTTGATAGCTTGGAGTCCACTATGACTCCTAAATCCTTCTCATAAGGTGTACTCTCGATTTTTCGACCGCCCATTGTGTATTCAAACCTAATATTTTTACTTCCTATGTGTAATACTTTACATTTACTGACATTAAATTTCATCTGCCACAAATCTGCCCAAGCCTGTATGCTATCCAAGTCCTTCTGTAATGATATAACGGATTCCAAATTATCTGCTAATCCACCTATCTTGGTATCATCTGCAAACTTAACCAGCTTGTTACTTATATTCCTATCTAAATCATTTATATATATTAAAAATAGCAGCGGCCCTAGCACTGACCCCTGTGGAACACCACTCTTAACATCGGCCAGTTCTGATGAGGTTCCTCGCACCATCACCCTCTGCTTCCTGTGTCTGAGCCAATTCTGCACCCATCTAAAAACATCACCCTGAATTCCCACTTCTTTTAACTTGATGCCCAACCTCTCATGTGGCACCTTATCAAATGCTTTCTGAAAGTCCAGATAAATAATATCATAAGCTCCACTTTGATCGTATCCTTTTGTTGCCTCCTCATAGAATTCCAACATGTTAGTAAAACACGACCTCCCCTTCTGAACCCATGCTGACTGTTCAGAATAACTCCTGTCCTTGTCATGTGTTGCTCAATCTTATCCTTAATAATTCCTTCCATTAATTTTCCTGTGATGCTTGTTAAGCTTACTGGCCTATAGTTGCTTGGATCTGCCCTGTCACCCTTTTTATATAATGGGATGATATTTGCCATTTTCCAGTCCTTTGGAATCTCTCCAGTGCACAGTGACTTCCTAAAAATATGTGTCAAGGGTTTATATATGTACTCACTAGCCTCCTTAAGAACACGAGGATAAATATTATCTGGGCCTGGTGATTTGTTTGATTTCATCTTATTTAATCTGAGCAGCACTTCTCCCTCTACAATTTCCAAATCCCTCAGTACCTCCTTAGTAGTTGTGTTTACCTCTGGCAGGTTATCCACTTGCTCACTTGTAAACACCTCAGAAAAATGTAAGTTTAGGGCATCTGCTATTTCATTGTCTGTATCTTTTAAATTCCCTTTACTATTCCTGATGAACTTGACCTCCTCCTTAACTGTTCTTTTACTACTAAAATACTGAAAGAATCTCTTGGGGTCTTCTTTCGCCTTATCTGCTATATTCCTCTCCAACTGTCTTTTAGCCTCTCTGATATCCTTCTTAATGGTTGCCCTCATTTTCTCTCATACGCTACGGTTCTCTTTGCAGTCATTAGTCTTATATGCCTTATACAGCAGTTTTTTCCTTTGCAACTTCTTTTTTAAATCTTTATTAATCCATCGTGGAGATTTTTTAGTTTCCTATTACTTCCAAATTTAGGTATGTATCTGTCCTGCATTACATGTAAAACATTTTAAACCTGTTCCACTGCTCCTCGACTGTCTCCACATTTAAAAGCTTATCCCAGTCTATCCTACTTAGACTTTGTCGCATCTGCTCAAAATTAGCCCTACTAAAGTTCAACTTAACAATTTTAGTCTTTGCATCTGTACTCTTACAAAATACTGAGAATTGTATTACATTATGGTCACTTGACCCTAGTGGTTCAATCACCTCTACACCCTCAATTCTATCCTGATTATTACAGAATACTAAATCCAGATAGGCTTCACCCCTTGTTGGTGCTTTAACATGCTGTGTTAAAAACAGTCGCGATTACTTCTAAAAACTCCTGCTCTTGTGCTCCTCCATCTGTAAGGTTATCCCAGTTAATATTTGGATAATTAAAGTCCCCATGACTATAATATCCCCTGTAAACTTGCCTTTTGATATTACTAAAAGATGTGTGTTGAAATTACTGTCTGAATTGGGTGGTCTATAACACACTCCTAAAATGAGACCTTTTCCCTAATATTTTCCAGGCGAAGCCACATGTCCTCACTAAGATGGGGCTCATCATCCAACTGAAGATGACTTACATTTAATTCCTGTTTGGCATAAACAGCAACCCCACCTCCTTTTCTGTTCTGTCTATCCTTCCTAAAAATGTGTATCCCTCTATGTTACACTCATCCCCATCTTTGTTATTTAGCCAGGTTTCCGTTATTGCTATAATATCATAATTGTGCTCTGCTACATACAACTCCAACTCACTTACCTTATTTTTGATACTTCTAGCATTAAGGCAAGCTATTTTTAATGTGTTAATCCTTCTATCTTTACGTGTTTGCTTAAAATTTACATTACTATGCATTTTTATTTCTACACCATTGTTTGTTCTTCCATGTATAGATCTAAATCTGGCCTGTCCTAAACTCCCTGCCCAACCATTCCCTAGTTTAAACAATCCTCGACTAGCCTACACATACGCCTCCCCAATACATTGGTGCCCCTCCGGTTCAGATGTAACCCGTCACGGAACAGGTCCCATCTGTTCCAAAAGGAGTCCCAATGCCCCATAAACCTATACCCTTCTACCCTGCACCAAGATTTGAGCCACGCGTTAAGCCTTCTAATCTCCTCAATCTTACCTGGACTGGCGTGGCACAGGCAGAACTTCGGAGAAGACTACCTTGTCAGTTCTGCTCCTCAGCTTGGTACCTAACTCTTTGAATTTGGATCGCAGAACTGACAGACTACCCTTATGTATGTCATTTGTTCCAACGTGGACAATGACAACTGGATCCACCCCCGCTCTGGCCAAGAGCCTATCCACCCTTCCAGGGAGGTCTCCCACCTGTGCTCCCGGAAGGCAACACACCGTGTGAGACTCTCTCTCTCTGGAGCACACCTGCGCTTCAATCCCCCTAATGATTGAGTCCCCAACTATCACTACCTCTCTCTTTTTGGGAACTGGTTTTGAGGTGGCCCGTTGGGGCTCCTCAACCCTGCCTACCACCTCAGAATTATCAGAGTCACCGTCCAGCTCCGCCAGGACATGATAACGGTTAGACACTTCTAATTCTGGGGTTGATGCCCCGGACAGTGTGCACCCTTTACCTTACGCCTTGCGACGTGACCCACCTATTTCTACCTGTCTGGTCTGGAATCTCCTCCCGCCACCTTAGGGGTGCACACTATCTCTCTAAAGGACACCTGGGCCAAGTCCGCCAATTCTCTATTACAACGCAGGTCAGCCAACTCCTCCTCCAGTTCAGCGACCCTGAGCTCGAGGTGCTGGATCAGCTGGCATCTCTTGCAGATGTAGCCCTCATAGACAACTGGCTCTTCCAAACCATCATCTAAAAAGTCCAACATCCAACAGGACTTGCATTGCACTGGCCTCATTATTAAAATTTGATTTGGGATTACTAAGCTGCCTTAACTATATATATTTTTTTTCTTTCTTAAAATTAAATTTCTTCTTCTTTCAGCTGCTCCTTAACTTAAATGGTAACACTAAGATCTGCTACAGATATTTTACACCTTTTCCCCTTAAGCTCCTGTACTGTTCTCCCTCTCAGCTGCCTGCTGTTTGCCTTTCTATGAGGTTAACTTTACTTTTCTCTGTCTCTTCTAGCTTTGCGCTCTTCTTACTTATAAGCTCTTCACTCGCACTGTTTGTATTCCCCCGTATTAATGAACCAATACGCTGTCGCCCACTTAACTGTTCTGCCTCTGGACGGCTAAGGACTGTTTAATCTAAAATAAACAAATAAATAAAACTTTACTACCTTATTTGCTCCTACTGCTCCTTGTGCCTGAACGGTGTCTTAACGCAGGCCGCTTACCTGCGCACTACTGAGTTTCCACCTTTTACTGCTTTGAAGTCAGCCGCGGCCTTTTTTTCTTTTCCTTTAAACTAAGGAATCGCTGTTACGACGACGCGGTTATTTATTTACAAATGCCGATATCAGTTACTGCTGCTTTCTACCCTGCCGCCTCGATGCTAATTCAAATACAGATAACAAGAAAAAGAACAAGTACAAATAACTTTTCCAAGCGCACTTCCAAACACCCAGCTACTTTTGCTCTTGTGCGGGCAAAAAACCCTTCTAAAGGGAAAAAAGCTTTAAAAATTCCCACACGGTTCCTTAGAGGCAACCAAAACCCAAGTTTTTAAGAGCAAAATGTATTTTTTTAATGTAAATCTCACACCACAGAACAAACCAACACTCTCAACAGACTCTAGCGTTTGCAAAGCACACGTCAGCACAAAGCACACGAGGAGGGAGACCCAAGCCAGTCAGTGTGTACTGCTAAAGGAGCGTTAGTATGATGTTGAGTTGCTGCAATGAAATTTCAGCAAAATGGACTAGCCTGCCGCACCGGTTTTTCACTTTGATCTTCGGGGTGTCTTTGAATTCAGCCCTCTGTAGATTGGTAATTTTCATTTCTATCAAACGATGTGGCATCCTTTTGTTCCTAACACATTACCCAGTCCATATTAGTATAGATATCCAGCATGATTTTTTTCCCATTGAGATCTGATGTGTTTTCAAAGTGTTCCTTTAATTTATTTGAGCAGTTTATAATTCAAAATGAATACATACATTGTACCAATTCATATTACTGAACCCTGAAGTTCAACTTTTTCAATATTCAGGCAACAACAATACATTTAAACAATTCTTTAAAATGCTTCATTCCAAAATATACCTGTAGCACTGTCCCAGAGTCTTTCTTGAACCATCCACTGAGATTACAACTACAGTGGATCTTCCATGGATATCCTGTATTACAACAAATCTGAAGGAGCCTGTATATGAACACCTCAGTTCTCTATGAGAAGACTGAAAAATGTGGAATTTCTTGATCCTATTAAGGCCAGGATAATTTGGATGATATAACTGTAAAATACATCTGTTTGCATCAATTAACACAGAAAGATTAGTATAGCCCATCATACTCTTTATTTTTTGCATGTCACATCTGGAACATAATGTAGGTACAGCATTGGGCTCCAACAAACACCTAAATTCTTTCCTGAATAACAAGTAGAATATCAAGATCCACCTGATTCTATGAAGCTGCAGTTTGTAGGTCTACCAATTCAGCTCAGATTCTGCAATGTGGTTCGCCACTACCTGTAATGCTTGAGCCAATTAATTTATTTGCAGAACATATCGCAATGATGTACTCTGTAGAGGAATCATACCCTGGCAATGTACCCAGTCTGGAACCAGCTTTATAACTGAAGCTTCAATCCTTGTTGCCCTTTTTCATTTCGCTATGGCAGTTAGTCACATGTGATATAATATAGACCAGATAGCATCTGTAAGACCAAGAGGCATAATAAATGTGAACAAAATTTCAAGGACTGTCATCATATCCATGGATGATTCTAGCTGTACACAAGTTTATAAAGTTTGCTCAGTGTTGTTTGTATCATTGCAGATGGATGAATGGAAACGACCACATTTTGTAACAAAACCTGATTCCCAAATTGTATATCAAAAATGGAGTGACTGCATTTTACAGTGATCAGTTAATATACAGTAGATTGACTTTTTATTTTATCAGTGGCACTATTTTCTTGTCACTGTTTGTAATGAAAAACAGTATTTGCATTATATATTTTAGAAATAAAAAATTTGGAAAAAAGTGCATTACATGTATGAGACAGATGTATAGCACACACAATAACCTTTTATGTACTGTACGTAAGGAACAGAAACACTTTTTTCCATCTGTCATTTACAGTTTTAACAAGAGACCAAGACACTGTACTTCACCAAACCAAGGGATTAATCTGCAAAGGGAAATAGTGCTTGCCTGTGCAGTATACCATTACTGCTGTTCATAACTCTGAATGTAGAAGAAAAATCTCAGGCAGTCTGATTTACCGAATGTCATTCCATAATTGGAGATCACCAGTGGTGAAATACTCTCTACATAAGACCATATCCATTTCACAATATTAGTTTGATACAGGAATCCAGGTTTCAGCAATTCCTTTCCCAGAAAGTAGAGATTGCTGTTCAGTATATACACATGTCTCTAGAAATATGGTTCAGCCAAGAAAATCCTGCCACACCACAGTGGAAGATTACTACCTTTATTTTTGTTCTAATATCCAACTTCTATCAATGATAATGTGGGGTTTTTAAAAATATTTTATCCTTTAGCATAATTAGAATATGATTGAACTCACTCTCAAGAATTAACCTGCAATTATGAGCGTTCAGAATATGTATTTGAATCTGTTCAGTATGCTATGTGATTTTTATACAATCCTCGTGTTTTTATTAATAAAAAACCTAACTGGACTTTATATTATAGGACAGTTTAGTCCCAACAGATGATGTTTGTGGTTTTCATTTAAAAGAGATAAAAGAATAACATTTAATGAGGCATGAAAACAAACATTAATTATATTGTATAATAACTACTTTCATGATTATTTATTCAACATCTTTTTCCAGTAAAAAGAAGGCATTAGAAATTTTGATAGCACTGCCCCACTCTGCCTTACATACTAACAGTGTTGCTTTACATAATAAAGAATGATGTATGGGGACATTTTGACTATAGGGATATAAACCATGTGCTTTGCTTTATACAAACAATAATTAGCTTTATGATTTTATGTTTTTTAACACCTGTCATCCATGCATCTCTTTTCTGAATCTGTAACCACTTTTCCTAGGCAGTATTATCGCTAAAGCATCAGACAACAGGAAAGCCTAATCCATTGTAGGCGACATTAATTAATTTACTCAAACAGCCTCCATGCAGTCAGACTGTAAGATGAAACCACAGCCATCCTTGATAGCCACCCTTATGTGAGCCGGCAACCCTACTCCCTGTATCCCTGTGGTCCCATATAAAAAATATTGAATTCAATATTTGAAATATTTTACACACAGTATTCAATTTATATGGTATTGTCGCAGTTGGCCGGGGGCCTGCCTGGCCGGGACGTCAGCTGAATGGAAGAAAAAGGAGAGAGAGAGCGTGTTTGGGGAATTATCTCCTCCAGAACGTTAGAGTGCAGTCCTACTGGGTTGCTGTGGCACCATGTATTCCTGCAGGGCATACTGAGAGATGGAGTCTACAGAAGCCTATTGTTTTGGGCTTCCTCCACACCTGAGAGTACGTCCGGAACATGCTAATGGGGTATGTGGAGTGCTCCTGGGTACGGCTTAAAAGGAGCCAGCTGCCACTACTCCAGTGCACCCCCTGCAAGACACAATATATATAGACAGAGTTGGCCACAGTTTATATCTAATGTCTTTAAACAACTCAGGTTAGATGTCTCTGCAGTATTGGAGTATTCCTCTGTCTCTGACCATTACTTTGGTACTCCTTAAGAAATCAGTGTATATGTCCTACACCAGAAAATGTTATAATATTAAGACTGCCATAGTAAAATAATTTTGCCACATCCCAAAATCCATATGTTCTTTAGTGTGAAATCTTTTTCTTTTTGATATGCACCACATAAAAGTTTGCATTTTGCCTTGCTCCTGAAGTTGCAAGAATTGAATCTAACTCTTTTTGCCCATGGTAGTATATACAGTAAATGAGTGTAAAGATTAGAAGCATACAAAACACTATTCCTCAAGTATTTTTTAATCACTTTTGACTGTAAAATAGATTTGCTCAAATGTGTAGATGATGTGATTTTTTATGAGTATAGCATTGAGCATTGGTAAGAGATCTTTGTTTGTTTTGATGATTACCAAAAGGCTTAGGGCAGAGTAAACTGAGGCAACTGATGAATGTCTTGCAATAGACTGGAAAGACTAAAGACTGGTATTTGCAAAATGTATTGGAAAGATGACAAAAGTTAGACTTCATTAAGAAAGAAGAGACCCTTGTATTATTGGAAGAAGGGATAAGCAAGGATACTTTATTTCACCACAACTGTTCATACAGAAGCAATTAAGAGTGAAGCACAAGTGGTTATGGATATAGGAATAAAAATTGGTGAAATGATAAAAAGTATTACATTCTCAGATGACCTAGCTATAGTATCAATCACAAGAAATGGGTTATGAACTTGTGCACTATGGCTGGCCCTTCATCCCGGCCAATACCCCCAGGCCGCCAGGTGGAGCTCTCCCTGCAGCATGGAGGTGCCCCGAATACCAGCAGGGAATCATGGACAGTGGAGTTTTCCTTTACAGCCCTGCTGGATACCACAGAGGCCAACAGAGGACGCTGCAGGGAGGCCCAGAGAATCGTATGTGCCCTATAACCCGGAAGTATGTCTTAGTCACAGCAACAAGGGAAATGACGTACTTCCGGGATGAAGAAGAGGACTTATTTTCTGACCCGGAAGTGATAGGAGGTCACGTGGACTGAAGAATCGAAACACTTCCAGGTCAGGGAATATAAAAGGACGATGGGAAATCCCAGACGTCGAACTGATCTGGGTGGAAGGGTGGCAATGCGTCTGGGAGTGGTGGAGTGTTTATTGATTATTGAGAATTGTGTTATTGTTTATGAGTATTGTGGAGAGGAGGGTGCTTTGTGCGCTGAAAATTAATAAACAGTCAAACTATTGGACTTTTCCCTGGTGTCTGGCATATTGTCTGAGGGTTCAAGAGGGCGATAGCGCCCTCTATCTGTCACAAACTATATTGATCTTTCTCAATACCAAAAAGGAGAACTTAAAATTGAAAATTAGCATGAAGAAGATGAAAGTTATGATGTCTGGAAAGTGTAGATGTGATTGATTGCAAGTAAAATATAATAGAAAGTTATTGGCCCAAGTGTGTCAGTTTAATTATCTTAGAAGCATAATCACAGAAGATGGTAAGAAAGAAGTTAAGCTAAGATATACAAAGGTCAAAATGTAACTACTTTCAAGGAAAGAAAGTCCTCCTTACTATCAGATTTAACTTCTTTTTCTTCTTCTTCTTCATATTTTCCCCTCTTTTATGTGGGGTCAATATTCTTGATCATCCATTCCCATACAGCACATCCTCCTCAGTCAAACCCTTTTCCTTCAGATGTTTTACTTTATCCATCTAGCTCAACCATGGACTCCCTTGCTTTCTCTTCCCCTGTACTTCCATTCCCATCACTCCTTTGCCCACATATTCATTGACGTTCCTCAACACATATCCATACCAGTTCAACCTGCTTTCCTGTACATTCTGAGATATCTCTCCTACGTTTGATATACCTCTGATGTCTCATATTTTGTCCTTTTTATAACTCCACACATCGAACTCAACATTTTTATTTCTGCTCCCTTTACTGACCATGTCTCATCTTTATACATCATTGCTGGAAGATTCAACTAAGAACTGAAAACATGAATAATAAAAACACTTGTGTTTAGATGGAGCAGAGTCTTTTGGTTCTGCAGATATTAAATAATTGAAAGCATGTGAAATGTGGTTTTGGAGAAGGAAAAGCAGAAGAAGAAAGGACATAGCTTAAAACAATTCAAACAAGACAGACCAGATAGCAGCGACATGTAATAAGGCAGGAGTATGCTAAGAAATATTATTGGAAGAAGAATAGAAGAAACATAGTCATGTGCAAGAAAGAGAGTGATGGTCCTGGACAACATTAAAGAGAACGAAGCATGCCAGAATGCGAAAAGGAAGATGCAAACTAGAAAAACTTGGAGTTGCCATTCCATGCCAAAGACATACCTACAGGCAAAAAGTAATGAATGAATAATACTATTTTGGGATTTAATGTTTGTTAATTCTTTGTTATTTTTAGTCTTGGGCAAACATTTCCATTTTCATTTTGGCTAAACAACCAAATGTCACTTCAAAGCATGACTGCTATTTTTTAAAGATTTAAAACACTTAGCCAGTGGTCTCTCGTTTTGCATTAATCAGAATCTAAAGGTTTCACATGATAGTAAATCCATCTGGTTTTAAAATGTTATTGTACTCTTTTGACATTTTCTTATTGCCAAATGCCAGTCAAAAAAGTGTTCCTTTTTATAGACACTTTCCCACCTTTCAATTCTAAAACCTGTGGCTCTTAACAGTTTCATCTGCATAAACTTCCTTTACATGAATCACTTACAAATTTGTTGAAAATGACACAATGTTTATATTGCTTGCTCTAAGAAAGAATACTTATGTTTAAATGTTTAATTTCAATTCAGTTCATTTTAGTTCAATTTGACTCATTTTTTCTATAGAGCTCTTCACTGATTACGCACTCAGAACACTAATTACAGCTATAAAGGTAAAGTACAAAATCTTATCACACTTACATAGTTAAAAACCCATATCAAGTGAAACAGATAGTAAAACACAAATGTATCACAAGGCAATATAAAGTCCTGTATGTGCAATAGTCAAAATCCAGCCAACCTCACAATGTCAGAGGGGAAAGCAACACTCCAGTTAACAGCATTACTTAAGAAAATAAACCTTTTTGTGAAATCCAAGCTCTGTAAGTTACAGTTAAACTAACCTGTCCTCCTTCTGCAGTCTTATAAGCATTTGCTGAAATTTGCAAGTGTATAAACTGAAGTAAAATGAGAGGGTCTGGTGGTACCACAGTAACCACTGAATCCCATGGGTCCCAATCACTGTGATATATGATTCTGTGGGCAGGAATGAGCAGTGCAGCAATGACACCAAATTAAACTAATAGTTCTACATCAAGGTTCTTCATGGAGCCATGCAAAGAATATGAAGGTCTTAATATATCTGTAAAGTGGGATTATGAATCTAATTTATTCTTGAGGATCAGTGATTTTTTATTCAGTGGTTACAAAAATCAGTTTAAATGTGCACATACATCTTGTATGCCTTTATGTATAGAATAAAATGATGAATACAAAATAGATGTTAAGTTTATAACTTTCTTCTTGTTGCTAATTTAAATGAGATGCATGGCTGATGGAATATAGACATTTTTTCATGTATATTTATGACAAGAAACTTCATATTGCTGTGTGTAAATATTCTTTAGTTAGTTAATTTTTTTAAATAATTTTAATCAAGGTTTCATTTAATGCACACATTATGGCGGATGTCCAGGATTACTTTCAAAAAGGAAGGACATGGGTAGAAAGCAAGCACTAGGCATTATCTCCTCTGGAGTGTTAGATAGCAGTCCTCCTGAGTTGTAGCGGTGCTTCAGATTCCCACAGGGCTTCATAAAAGTTTGAGTTCAGTACAGCCCTGTTGGGCTCCATGGGTGCCTCCAGGGCGTGCTGTAGGGATTGCAGAGCCCTAATTTTGTTGGGCGTCCGCCTCACCCAGAAGTCCTTCCGGACCACACTAAGAGGCCACCAGAATTACTCCCAGGTGCAGGATAAAAGAAGCTCGCTGCCACTGCTCCAGGAGCCAAAGTGGGGAGGAAGAAGACAATGCCTGCTGGAGGAGGAGTAGAGGCTGATAGAGAGAGAAAGAAGTCAAAGCCAAAGGCATAGAGTGCTTTGTGTATACTTATTTGTGCTTTGCATTATGAGAAACACTTAAAGAAGAGTTTCACACAGCTAAATAAAAGTCTGTGTGTTGTGCTGAACTTGTGTTTGCATTTGCCTGTGTCAGATTTTGGGACCTAGAGTGCCCCCTGCAGGCCACACCAGGAAGACAAACAGTACTGTATCTTATTCTATTCAAATATTCCCTTCAATAACAATTTAGAACTAAGGGAAAGTTTAACATGAGGCATTCAGTTAGAGATTCAGCAATATCAAACACATTCACATTGGTTCAGTGCATTCAGTTTAATTAAAGGCAAAATTGATAAATACCTGTCAAAAAAAGCTTTGAATAGTTTCTTGCTATGTGATTATAATTTTCTAATTTTAAATTAAATAGGTCATCCTTTTCTGTGGTGTTAGGTTCTGTGTGTGGGGACTCTTTCATTTAAGCAAAATCATGTCGATTGTTCATTTAGCATTAGTATGCCATCAAGTGATACTGTAGTTGCAATTTGTATTAGTTGTCGGAAATAAGTTTTTTTCACATGCTACAACAGAATAATGAATTACTGTTTAAATTAATTTAAACATGCTTTATTTTAAAGGTTCATAAGATTATTTTAGTCACATGAACATAGTACAATGAAATTCTTATTTGTATTTCCTATTTAACATGCGCCGTGCCACCAGTTTTTGGCCCCATGATTAGTAAGTATAACAACCTTACCTTTATACCTCTACATTTCTTTCCTAAAAAATCTTACAAAAATATTTAGAACAAATGTAGTCTGAGATTCACACTTTAGAAAGTGGAACACGCATTGAGGAATCTGGAGTTCCTCATTCAACTCATGGTTGACCCTGTGCTATCATCAAACATCTCAAGAGAGAGAGAGAAACAGGATCACTAACTTTCACTGCACCAAAAAGCCTTAATGTCTGGCCACTATTTAGGGAGTGGACGTAGAGCTGATCCACTCCTACAAGTACTTAGAGTCCACATCGATGACAGTTGGACTAGTCTTGGAACACAGAGGAACCATGTAAAAAAGAGCAGAGCAGACTTTTTTCTTAGATGATCACATTCATTTAATGTGGATAGTGACATCCTTAACATCTTTAACAACTCCTTGATGGCCAGTGTGATTTTCTACTCTGAGGTGAGCTGCACTGGTAACATCACTTCAGAGGAGGCCCAACAAATAAACAAGTTAATTAAAAAGGCAGGAGCAGTTATGGAACATAGTCTTTTCCCCCTGAAGGTAGTAGCAAAGGATAGTATTAAAACAAAACTGAGTGCCATTATGAGCAATGCTGTCAATCCTTTCTCTGACACAGCACTGAGCATTTTCAGACAACAAATCATTCAGCCAAAGTATGCCAGAGAACGCTAGTGTGGCTCCCTTTATACTAGCAGCAAGTACCTGCATAATGCCTCACTGTTACTGTGATTTCAAGTCAGAAGTTTTTATTTATTTTTTAATTTTCTACTATTTTAAGCTAGTGTGGTGTGGAGGTGTCACCCATTGCACTACTGCACTTGGATACTAATTTGGGATCCTGAGATGATTTGTTGTGTGGTGAGTGTGGCAACCCATCTGTATCAGTGCATGCTCCTAATCTCTCTCTCTCTCTTAGGCACTCTGGAATGCATTCAAGCTATATTGTGCGTGGGTTTGTGTGTCTGTGTGTGTGTATTATGGAATTTTTAATTAATATATAATAATCGTTTACACTTTATAACAAGTATATGTATATAATAGCAAAATACCCGCCCTTCACAGCGGTGAAGTACTGCCTTAAAATTTTTATTAAGAAGAAAACTAAACCTTTTTAAACTGAGGGAAAATATACCAATTTGTTAGGGTTCTCTTTGTATACCACGTTGTCAGTTCGGCCCTCCGGTTGTAACATGACCAAGCTGTGCATTGAACTTACTCTTGAGCATGCAATGTACAATTGGCCATGTGAAAAGCAATCTTGCCTCAAATCTCACAGCTTGGATTGCTGCTGTCATAATCGGTTTGAGTTTCATGGTTTGTTTCAATTACGACAGTATTTGCAGGACTTGTTGTGTTGAAGTGACATTTGGCATCTGTGAAGCGTTGTAAGCATGCAACCGTTTTCATTGATAACTTCGCATCGAGCTTTTGAAAGTTTAACTATTCATAAACATCAAAATGTCCACTACTGAAATCAGTAGTCACCTGTGAATTTAAGATGTTTAAGAGGCATTGGCGGTTGTCCAAAGGTGTAAAATATTTGGCCATTTCGGTACATTTGAAAGCAACAACCGAACAATTCAGAGGCAGCCATCAACTCACATGCAGAACCATAGGTGAAGGGCTTAAGCATTTCACTCTTATAGTGCTCCTGTGTAGTCTAATTATCTCCTGTACCGTCATCAGTCAATACCTTGAACCTGTCCCAGTCATTCAATACATAAATAAGAAAGTTCAATATGGCGGATATTGTTGACCGTTATGACCATTACGCGTAGAATTCCGAAATGAAACATGCTTAACTTTTGTAAGTAAGCTGTAAGGAATGAGCCTGCCAAATTTCAGCCTTCTACCTACACGAGAAGTTGGAGAATTAGTGATGAGTGAGTGAGTGAGTCAGTCAGTCAGTCTGTCAGTGAGGGCTTTGCCTTTTATTAATATAGATGAAGCAATAACAATGAATTATTAAACAAAAGGATTATGTGTAACTCAAAAGTTAGCTAAATACAACTTAAATCTCAACGAACAACAAGTCTATGCTTTGTCATAGAGAAAATATCAACGTGTAATTTTACAAGGTTAGAATGAGGTAAATGAGTAATGAACACCCCTCCAGAGTGCAGAGATAAACTGATGGGAAAGCCAATACAGGCCTCCAATGAAGTGGGGCTAAAATCAGTAGGGCTATATGCAAAATACACCTCTTAACAAAGCGGTTTTTTAGAGTAATGGGAAAATCAACATGAACTTACTGGTGACGTTAGTTGATTCAAGGAGGTAGTAAAGTTCTGCATATTAAGAGTCAGATGATGTGATTAGATAAAAACAGATTGTTTAATTGATTGCTCACTTCATAGACTGAGACTTTTGTGCATAATTCTGTGCAAATTAAGAAATGTTCTGCATTATCATCTGGGCTCCATAACTGCCTTATCTGAAAATAGAGGAACCATATCTATCTATCTATCTATCTATCTATCTATCTATCTATCTATCTATCTATCTATCTATCTATCTATCTATCTATCTATCTATCTATCTATCTGCTTGAGACTGTAGGTTCTACATCCATATTACATGCAGTAAGCCTGATATACAAAAATACCCTAGTCTTAACATTTAAGTATAACTTGACAATAAATAAATAAAAATAACACTCTAAGAAGTATTGTGAACATTGTGCATTGCACAAAAGGGGACATTTAATTCTCAACGTATTCCACTTTCGACAGGACCAATATACATTCAGTGTCATATGTTGCTAAAGGCTATGTAATCCTAGTTCAGTACTGTCATTATATAAATACTGCAACTTTGTACTTTTTGGCCTGACTTACAAAATTGAAATACACTGTATTTTTTTTCCTTAAGTTTCAAGTATGTTATGGTCCTGTAACTAATGCAGTGCTTATCTGAACAACCCATTAAACACTGCATTAACTCTATTTATAGAAAGGAAAGAAAGTTTAATCCATAGAGAAAATTTTATTGGTTACAATTTGATTGTTACTCACGACCCTGAAGTGTATTGAGTGGGCTCAAAAATGGATAGGTAAATGAACAATATAAACTGAAAGGATTATAATAAAAGATAAAATGCCTGATCTCTTTGCAAGTAATTTAATTCTAAACCTATTAGCAACTGACTTGAAGACTTTAATAATTTTCTGTTTCCATAGCTTTAGACCTATAAACAGAAGTTGTCTTATTTTTATCATGAAAATGGCAAAATATATCTTGGGAATCAGTAAAACTGCTTAAAAGTTCAAATTCTGATTATTACAAGTTGTATATATCAAATGAAAAACCTCAAGACATTTTGTGTTTACAGAAACAAAAGCTGTGATACCTGGTTGAGGGGGCGATTTTTGCCCACAGGATTACTCTACCAGTAAATAGTCAAGGATCAGTAACCATGATATAGTTGGAAACCACATGTCATGAAATGAATAGAAAAAATAGCAAAAATGCTGAATTAAAGCTGAGATGACTAAATGCTCCTGGGATTATAGATAGATGTGACAATCTGCAAGCATCTCTGTTTCCTTTTAAAATTCTCTACAAGATTGCCAGCTTGAAGAAGAATGTTTTGCTTCTGATATTCTGATGTTCGTAGATCTAATAAAATTCAAGGCGCAATTCTTTTTAAAAGGAGTTGGCTGGCAAGAAAAGAGAGTTGTAATTATTGGCAGGATTATCACAATACAATCCGCTTATAAAATACGCTAAATCTGATTTATCCCTGCATGCATGTTTATCTGTAGTTCTTCAAGATAAACCACTCTATTATACAGCTTTCACAAACCTAAAACTTTCTCTTTCTCTCTCAGATGATGTTCTGTGTTCCTCTTCTGAACTTTCTTTATCCACTATAGGGCTTCAGTGTGACACAGTCTATTCTGGAAGCATCATATGAATGGCAGGGACCAACCTCAGATATAATATCAGTATGCCAGAGGTTACAATTTTTCACATACCCACACTCATTCATTCCATAATACTTTATTAATAACAGTCAGTCTATCATGTGCATCATTTGTGAAATCAGAGTTCCCAGAGAGAACCCACAGAGAACATACAAACTGACTTTCTTGGCAGGTTAATCCTCATACCCCCACACTTATTTAATGTAGACAGGGCCAGTTCAGACTTTTTTTGGGATATAGGAGGATTTAATAGTACTTTGAGGAAACTCATGCAGACACCAAGGTAATGTGCAAACTCCACAGAGAACTTAACTGAGCCAGTGTCATACCACATGTGCCTAGAACTGTGAGGACTGCATCGATAGCCCCTGTCCAAATGCACCACCCTAATGAAAGCAGCAAAAATAATAACCTACTAAAAAGTGCAGAATAATTCTCTCCCTAAATCAACCTAGTTTCTTTTACACACAACCTAGTAACCTGTTTTGCAAAGGCACTGTCATTTTTAAATATTTAAACGTAAAAAGCAAATTATTTAGTGAAGATATAGAATTTGACTGTGCTGCCTGCACTTCCGAAACAAGGCAAGTGATTTCCTGTGGGAAAGAGAGTGAAATGAGAGCAAGAGAACATACATGAAATCCCTGTGGCCCTTTGCTAATGATTAAATCTTTTCTCCAGGGAAGGAGAAGCGTAATCTCTACCCGCCTGACAGTGTGATAAAGTCAGGGGCTGGCTGGATGCTGCAGTGACAGGCGCAAGCTGTAAAATATTGCTCAGTGGGTATTTTCTTTGGTTTATTAAGAAGATATGGCCTGTGCAAAGGGTTATTTAAAAACCAGGAATCCTTATCAAGCCTTCACAACCAAGATAAGGTACACTTGCCTTGCTGGGGTCTTGCAAGTTTAAAGTCAATGACAGCAAGACATATTGTTCTCTATAAAATAATAGCTATTAAGTTCCTGGGGTATGATTTTTAGATTAGTTTAAAGTGACACAAAATCCAATTTTTTTTCTCAGATATGGTGACGAAATGTGTTCCTTTGCCCTTTCACTGTAAAGCCTGGGAAGAGTGGTCATGCCATATTCCTATAAAGCCTCTATTCACAGATATATGAGGAAATGTAAATAGCAGAAAAGATTTTGATGTCTGTTAAATAAGACTGTAAAGCAAAAGTGACAGAATGGGCTTCATTTACTGTTGTAACATGCAAGTATAAATGAATGGAAGTGACATCAGTCAAGAAGGCACAATCAGTGCTTTTGCTTCCAGGCTGCGCTTTTTTAGTGCAAGTAATATTGTGCATTTTGAGTTTTTCCAGAACAAGCTGTTGCAAATATGGTGAACACAATTGTGTTTTATGTTCTATAAAATATAGTAAACTCCTAAAATGTTTTTAGCAGATTAAGATATACTAAATGCATTGCTTACAGTGATTAGTTAAAGTTAAGCATTTTAATGTTTTATATTGCCTAGTAGGGCAGTGTTTCCCAGCCTCGGTCCTTTTAATGAGTGCTCTGTTTGTACTGCTAATTAACTTCTTGTAAATTAAATTTAATTGAATTGCTTTTTTAAGATTTGCTCCCCTGAATTTCTTCATCTTTCCTCTGAATTGCTTCATTTCTTTCCTTAATTGGCACCCAAACAAAAATGAAATGTGAAGTGAGGGAGCCAACAGAAGGCCTACTAAGTCAGGGCCTCAAACTCCAACCAACTTCACTCCAACCACCCGCTTAATGATGTGCCAATTCTTGTTGTTAATTAAACCGTTCTTTAATTCTATAGCTTGTTGCTGCTCCTGTAGTGCTTTAGCAGACATTTCTAAAATTATTGATTTTTCTCTTTTCTAAGAGCACTATTAAAATGTTTTGGGGACCTGAGCAAACCAACATTCCTGAGACCTTCATTGTTCTTTATTTTTAGATATTGTATGATAACAACGAGTTGTTTTGGCTCATTTTGTATCTCATTGTTTGGCTGCTAATTAAGGAAAAAGAAGCAATTAAGGGGTCTTAGTCTTCAAGAGCAAGTCAATTAAAATTAGTTCAAAAAGTTAATTAGCAGCAAAAACAGGTCACTCATTAAGAAAAGGGTTAGAATGAAAATCTGCAGCCACGGTGGTCCTCCAGGACCAGAGATGGCGACCCCTGTTCTAGATGATGGCATAGCAAAGTGAATCCCTCAATGAATAAAATCCAACTGGCAAGTGTCAGGAACAAACTAGTACAGTATATTTCATTTAGTAGCTCCTTTCTATAGCAAACATTATCTCATAAAACATTGCATATAGAGGACTGTAATATACAGTACTTTAATTGTCTGCATTTTTTACAGTTGGAGTAATGCATGTAGTTTAAAATCAAGCGTATAGAACAGTGGTTACCAATTTTTTTTTACACAAACCAGTTTTGCCTGCGTTGTGTGTTCACAATCCATAATCACACAGAACATTGTCCAGAGGTGGGGTGGAGGGGATGTTTGTGGTGTCTTGGGGGGCCTTGGTTCCGGTCACCCTTGAAGAATCAAAGCCAGACATTGTCCGGGTCACAGGTATAGAAAGCAGACCAAAGGAAGATACAAATGCAAAACGAAAGTAGAATGCTGGTTGGCCAAAATAATTTAGAGTCACTCCTTTTTGGAAGTTTGGCTATGTCATGGTACGCAGAGAACATTTTAACATTGCATATGTATATGAATAAATGTTCAGGAGTTATATAAATCATATGAAATTTCTGTAGATGATACAATAACAATTTGTATGCATTTTATATTTTTCATACAAATTGTTTAGACTTTTTTGGCTTCTCCCAGGCATCATGCAGGTGGCTGCCTTTTATAGAAGCTATTGTATCTTTTTTTGTTTTGATAAACTTCCTCTTTTGACAACTGCTATTTATTTATTTAATTAATTAAGAATTTTAGGATTTGGCCTCTGGTTTGTTACTATAAATAAAGTTGATGATATGCTGCTGTCATCCCAGACGGAGACCTGAGTGTTGGCCCATCTCAACTACCTTTTGGACAAGGTGTGAAATTGAGATATGTCTCAGAGTGGGTAGAGAGGATCAGAAAGGTCTGAGGGCTACCTAAACATCTGAGAATGCAAAGTGGAATTTATTAAAAACTCTACTCCAGTACAGTGCAAATTAAAGTTATGGTTAGGGGTAGCACTGCGATAACCACTGCCTAAGGTGCTCTGTTTTATCTTACTAGAGGAACAGCTCATCCAAACAGAGAGGGTGAAGATAAAAGTAATGTGGAAAGGACTCAGGACTGGCCTGTCACCATAAATGTGGACTGTTTGATCACATTTAGATAAGTTAGAGGAACGTTTATATCTCATGGTGAATTGAGAGTTCAGATACTGTGGCATTTGTGTACTGTGGAGAACTGGTTTAAACATATATTTTCAAGCAGTATTTGAATGGGCGGTGGGCTGGCACCCTGCCCGGGGTTTGTTTCCTGCCTTTTGCCCTGTGTTGGCTGGGATTGGCTCCAGCAGACCCCCGTGACCCTGTAGTTGGGATATAGCAGGTTGGATAATGGATGGATATTTTAATGCTGAATGAGTTTCATACAATCGAAAAGGAGTAGAAAATGGCAGGAGGGGGACTATTAATATATGTGAATAAGTAATGGTAAAAAAGCGAGCAGATTATAATTAAAAGTAAAATGTGTTATCCAGACTTTGACTGAATTCCTCAACGTTTCTGCCTATGAAATTAACTCACATGATCCTGTCAGTGTTTATAAACTCAGCAATAAAAATGATTCACTGTTACCAAAACTGTAATGAATGAATGATTATGACCCTAGAATACTGGTAACTTTCAACCAAGGAAACATCAGAAGGAACAGAATGAACAAACACCTATCATCATGTTCCATTTGTGCATACAGCAAGCTGGACCTGCTTTATTATGTATTTAATGTGAACCTGTGGCACAATTGAGCAGGTTTGGCCATCTTACTGCCTCCTACAACCCTATTATTGACAGCAGCAGCTCTCTTACCCAATCTAGAAGCTTTTTTTGTATTTTTTCTTCAGCTTCTGTATTTAAGCATGTTACTAAAATTTGCACTGTAATGTATAACTGTATGAGACAAATAAAAATTGATTTGTAAATTTCATTAATATAGAAAACTGTCACTTTCATAGATTTGGTTCCTCTGCCAATGCAGGCTTTGCCATTGTTCTTTGTTCATTGTGTACATGACAAACCTATAAATGCTTCTGATGGTGCAGGTCGGCTTCATGCTACCTTTTGATTTTTGGGAGACTCTTTCGTTTCGCTTCTCTTCTCATTTTTCTTACTTGATTCTCCCTTTTAAAATGGGAATATGGCACAGCTACGGCAATCAGCTACTCCCGGTGTCAATTAGCGAGTCAATTAGGGATCCTACTCTTGTGCACTAAGTTCAGGTCTGCCCACTCTCATATCATGCACAGGAAGTACTCTTACCATGCTACCATGCCCCCCCTCACTCAAACTCACGAGTGCAGCAATTATTCATTTAAAAACTGTCAATCAGCCATTGACCTCACTTTACCACATACCTCAACCAACCCCATGCAACTAGTGGCACAGGTCCACGCCAAGGCCCTACACTGCACTAAAACCAAATCAATAAATAATAAAAGCACTAAAAACAAACTCTTCTTAAATCCCCCATTGGAAAACCAGTAAAAGAATAATAACATTTAAAATGTCACTAAAGCAATGATCCATTAAATGGCAATTAAAAAGTTCAGTCTTTAAAATGTCCTCCTCAGGCTTGAGTCACATGGGTTCTTTTAAAAGCCAGTCACCCATCCCACTTGCTGCTATGTCTCCATTTCTTAGGTCCCCATTGTCAGCTCATGCCACCATTTGTGCAGGGTCGGCTCCTTGCTTTCTCTTTGTTTTTGGGAGTCTCTTTCATTTCGTTTGTCTTCTCGTTTTTATTACTTGATTCTCCCTCTCTCTCACTTGTGCTTCCCTTTTAAAATGAATACATGGCACAGCTGTGGCAAGCAGCAGCTCCCGTTATCAATTACCGAGGTGGGCAATCCTACTCCTGTGCACTAAGTGCAGAGCCGTCTGCTCCCACATCGTGCATGGGAACAGCTCTTGCCACGCTATCACACCCCCCACACAAAGACGCGAGTGTGCCGATTATTTATTTAAAAGCTGCCAATCAGCTGCGTACCTCACTTTACCATAATGCTTGTTTATTTTTTAAACATAATCTTGCACTTTTTTGCAAGAGTTTTAAACAGGGTCTCTTGAACTTTTGCAACCAAGCAGCAGGAACCTAATTCAGAAAAGTAATAGCCAAATGTCCTTAAATAAAATGAAATTCCCTGCATTTAGACTGATACTGCAACCCTGAATCACTAAAGTAAGATAATTTGCTTGGACCTTAAATCTGGCTACTGTTTTGCCCCCAACACAAAGTACATTTAGATAAGGAAGAAGATGATCCACTGTGTCAACCCCCAATGGGAGCAGCCAAAAGAAGAAGAAGAAGACAAAGTACATTTAGTAAAATTTATCATCAGTTTTTAAATGTAATATGACAATAACCAAAATGAATAGGATAATGTGGTTTCAAGAAAAGCATTGTTATATTCTGACTATATAAATATCCCTTAATTACTAATAAGCTATGTTTGTTTTCACTTCATTGTGCATATGTATTACCATGTGTGAATTAAAAAAGGAACAGATTGAGGTGATTCGAATGATGGATATTCCTGTTCCTAGAAACAGGCCGCAGCTCCTCATGGAACATTTCCATGCTAACTGTAATCTCACTACGTTGTTGTAAGTCTGCTTCTGGATCATCACCCAGTGGGTCTGTGACCCACCCAAAGTTGGTACCTATGTGGTATCTTTAGTGGCTGCCTGAGGCACTCAAGTGCCTTCCCTGTACACAGCCATATCAGTTATACTCCGAGGTTCCATTGATTTGTCAAGTACTCTTCCAGAGCTGTGACTCTTGCAGTCCTCCAGAAGACCCGGCTTTAAGCCACTTTTAATTACTGAGTCATTCATTTGGTTGCTACCCACAGTCTTTTCAGTACAGGTGAGGATGGAGGTGTAGACTTAAAAGTACTCTGGCAACTTAGTTTAAGCAATCAGCACAGGGCTCCTCATTAATAGTATTGATTACTGCACCAGAAGATCCCATGATTAGAAGAAATCAACTAAGAATTGACCACTCAGATTAAAAAAGTCAAGCTGTTCCATCCAATCTCACTCTCTAGTTGTCAATAGTTAATAATATCATCTTTAGAAGCTGACTACAAAGTGAGTATATGGTACACTTGTAAATATGGCACCCACCTGCTGGAAGAAGGCAAAGCATTCTTTACTGTTTAACAGTTTACATGTACTGTATATAAATAACATGTAAATAACAGACAACATGTTCCTCTCTGCATCTCAAGGTTGCAATTTGGGGACCCCCATGACAAATAGCACTTGTCTCAACTTCAGAAAAGTAGAGATACAGGTTTAACTAACACAACCTCTATGTTTTGTCTTAAAATCGGTAAGCCTACATGGTTGTGCAATGTTTCTTGATGCTTCCTCACATATCCAGCGTCCTGGGTTAACTTCCTGCAACTAGTCATTTATTTATTTTAAAGATGGCTTTTTTTTATAGGAACTCCACCTTTTTTCACCTACAACCCCAAAAACATGCATGTTATAATAATTGTTTCTTCCAAATTTGCCCAATGTAGATTAGTTGTCTTCAAGAGTTCCTGCCATGCACAAAATACAAATGGGTCCTGCAATTCTACAATGGATGAATGGCCTATAAAAATACTATATTAGGGTAAATTTGACAGTCAACACTATTCACAATTTAAAAGGTCTTCCATTTTTATATTGTGTTGCTCTTGTAATGACACCATCCAAAATACCTTACAGAGAAGAATGTCATGGTTCAATTATTATTTTTTGGTTGCACCTTTCACAATGAGCAAGGTTTAGACAGGATAATGTAATACAGGCCATATTTTATTTCTATGTCACGCTTGTCTTAGTGAACACTAATAACCATGTTGATTGTGTTAAGAAAGGGAATCAGAGTTCCTGCAGAAAAACATACAGAGACAACAAGCATGCTACACATGATCAGCACGCAGATATGGGATTTGAACACATTTCTAGAGTTGTGAAGCAATTGTGTTAACCGCTCTGCAACTTGCTACTGTTGTATAACAAGGGACATTGCAAAAGTCCTTAGTCTTCAACCACATTTACAATAATTGGAGATAGTGAGAAGTCAAACAAAATGACACCTTTTATTGAATAACTAAAAAGATTACAATATGCAAGTTTTCAAGGCAACTCAGGCCCCATCTTTAGGCAAGATGTAAACTTTGTGTCATGATTCCATGAGTTGCCTCGAAAGCTTGCATATTGTAATCTCTTTAGTTAGCCAATGAAAGGTGCCATTTTGCTTGACTTCTCACTACACCCATAATGGCTAACACAGTATAACACCCTAGTACTACAAACAATTGGGGATTAAATTAGTTTCTTCCTATTTTTATAAAAAAATTCTTGCCCCCTGGAACTCACAGTTAGTGGTACTAGTGGAAAGAGTGATAGGGGTGATGGTTACTGCTGATACCGAAGAAATCATTTTTACACCATGACACTATGGTGGTGCATGCTGCAAAGCTGACTGTTGCAACCATTGAAACTTTGGAGAAATCTAGCATAGTTCTGGTTGAACCAAACACACCTTCATACAATTTAGTGCCTTGTGATTTCTGTTTGTTCCTGAAAATGAAAGAAACTTTGCATGAAAAATTTTTTTGAGATACATGATGAACTGATTGATGCGATGAATGAGCAACTTGAGATCTTAACTCAAGCTGATTGTATTGCTTGCTTTGACAAATGGATCAAGCAGATTAAAAAGTGTACCGATGCTATGCTGAAGTCCCAATAAATGTGCTTTCATGGGTGGAAAAGTGTTTGCCTTAATTGTTATTTCTTTTGTGAAAGGCTAAGGACTTTTGTAAATATATTATTATATATTTGATAGCTGAACCCATTAATCAATTACTACCCATAGCAAAGGTGGGATTGGTAGAGACCACAATTGCATCACAAATACAGTTGAGTGGAAACATCTTGCATGTTGGTTGGACATGCAAGAATTTCACTGTGCTCTTTAAAAAAAAAATATGAGTGTATTATGTGGATCACTGTTGTGGAAAATACTTAGTAAATAAAGAAGAGTCTTGATACATTGTTCTAAAGAAACTACAACCAGGGCTGTCCTTTATTTTACACCAGTTGATGGAGCTCCCACATGCTTTGTTTAATACAACATGACAGACTGATAAAATAATTCATTCATCTATTTTCAGTGTATTTCAGTATATTGTAGTGCTGTAGAGAGGCCAGGCCTATGCTGGCAACACTAAGTGCCATAACCTGAGATAATCTAACCTAACGGAAGCATATAGATTGAGAACAGCAGCGGACCCAGGATAGAGTCTTGTGGAACACCATATCGGATATCATGTGTCTTTGAGCAGGAACTAACCCTTGATATTGACTCAATATAAAGCATTGTTGGATTCACTGCTGATAATTAGTAAATTTATCTGTACTAATCCACCTGATATGCATGTCTTTGGGATTTGGAAAAAATACCAAGACAACCTGAAGAGCAACCCACAAAAGTAGTGAGAGAAGATGCATATTCCATGCAGTCAAGTGCATGTGATTGAAGGTTGACCCATGTCACATGCTTTTTAATTAATTCTAAAAAATAACAGAAAATAATGGACTGCAGAAGTATTTGCCTACTTTGCTATGGTACACAATAAGCAAGGTTAATTACTTCTTTCTTTTTTAAAGTTAAACAGTAGGCATTTTACACAGTAAATAAACTGGTATCTGACAAGTCTTATCATTTGTAACCACATGTCTAACTTCTTTCTCTTCAGCTCTTCTCAGTTCTGTGATGGCTTTTCAGAATCTTTCCCTCGAAGTCTATCATTAAATATTTTGGTTAAAGTTTTACAGCTGGATTACCTTCCTGACACCAACCTACTCTACTTATCCAGGGTTGAGACCGGCACAAAATTAGGCTTGTTTTCCACCTTGGTGGCTAGATTAACCATATCTGTACCAAAAACTATATTAATGACAACTAAACAACAAGAGAAATAGTGTGTAAACTATGCTGAGCCATTGTAAGTTCCATTTTAAGGAAAATAAATGTAGCGGTATTACACTCATACTTCAACAGAATGGGCTTCTAAAATGTTGTTTAATGCATACAATGCAAAGATTCCACAACACAACAGTTAAGGAAAACGACTAAAAAAGAGGTTTTAAAGGCGATAACTACAAAAAGGAAAAAATACATAAAAACATTGGAAATAAATGAAAGCATGAGGCAAATGGGCGATTAGAAGAAGGAGAAACATACCATAGAGTAATCAACACGAACATTTAAAAGATACCTACTGTACAAAAGCCATAGAGGAGTGTAAGTCTTTCGCTGCATGGATAAGAAAAACTTTGCATAAAGAAAAATGACAATCAAATGAAAACTATAGTTTGTTGAGAGACCCTCAGATAGAGCAAAATAAAGTTAAAATTGCCAAATTATTGACTCTAGGCTAAGTGCTATGGCTCAATGATGGAAGATTCGCCTTCTACTAGCACAATAAACCAAAATATCCAGAAGATGTAAGCAATTTCACAAACCTCTCTGAGTGATGTGTTCAAAGTTTAGGCTTCAAATCAAGCAACAAAACATTTCAGCAGCTAGAGGCTGATTAAAGGAAAAGAAAAATTGACTAAAATTGTGGTGTCCATATGAGCTGGCCTGGTAGAGATATATTCTAAAAGACTCATATTTGTCATTTGCAGTAGGTACCTATAAAAATTATTGATTCTAGCAGGGGCAAGTATTTATGGAATCAGCAATTTGGCATTTTTTTTATGGTAAGCTAAGCAGAATCTAAAGGACTTTGCAAGTACCCATCTTTAAAATGAATAATAGCTTATTTTTTGACAAAATGATGAAATGTTTAAAAAACTGGCCTGTTTGCATCAAGCTTCTTCTACTCTACAGTATATGTTTAAATGATGATTATCCTGTGTACTTGGAAACTGCATATACCTAGCAATATACCTAATAATAAATAATGAAAAAATAGCTACAAAACACATTTTAAATATATATATATATATATATATATATATATATATATATATATATATATATATATATATATATATTGTGTACTAAAAAGAACACACCGGTAAACTGTAATATCTGCCTAGACTGAACTCCTTATGTTGTTTTTTGTTTAAATATTCACCTAGCCTGACATACCTCTGGTGTTTCTACTTCATTGTACAAAATGTCAATGTAAATTTTAAAATACTACATCTCATGCATTAAATATAGATTGGATAGAAAATTATAAAATGTTTTTATTGCTAATATCCTTATATCTTTCATGTATCCTTTACACCAGAATTATCTGGCTTATGTCTTTAGAGTTACTATATTTCTAATGCTTTCAAATAAAGGAAAAAATATCAAATGGTAAGTGTTACTCATGTGTTAAATAATATACCCTTATCTGATAAGGTGAAATCATTTAGATGGGGAAAGGCCTTCTCTGTGTTCGCTACAATTAAAGTCTGGTGAAGAATCATTAAAATTACAAAGCAGAACTTCAGCTCATGCACACTGTATACCATTTAGTAACACCAAAGCCCCACAGGCAATATTTCCTCAAGGGGAGCCTTTAGTAGGTTCAACATTTTTCCAGAAGGAAAATTAATATTTACATATTTTGTGAAGATTGAAAGCTTAAGTAAATTATTTATGAGAGATTCTATGACCCTGGTGTCAGATCTATCAGACTTACTGACGTTATCGATTTGCATGTCTTATAAACACAGTTATATTTAACATTAAGCATGTCAGGAATGTGTTTATATGTGCTTTCAGCATTTCCATACCTTAAATGCCACATTTGAATTTAATTTTTGTGCAAAAGATTCACCATCATTAAGACACCTCATACTGCATATCTGTCTGAATGAACAGTCATAACCTAAGTAAAAATCTTTAGGTGTGCCACACCGCATTGACTAAGTTGCCCACTTTAATGCAGAAAATCTATACATTTAAACTATTACATGTTACATTTTTATCCTCCGCAAATTGCTGTAGTACAGCAAGCACAACGCTACAGTGGGTAGTGATGCCAACGCTACAGTGCGTAGTATCCCCAGTTGCGGTAGCTTTTGTGTGGTTTAAATGTTCTTCATTACCCTTATGTGTTTATTAATTTACTAAAATAGAGTGGACAAAAATATAAAGAACAATCTTCATCTTCCCTACAGATTTTATTATTTTTTCTCCAGCCGTCTGGAGTTTTTTTGTTTTTTTCTGTCCCCCCTGGCCATTGAACCTTATTATTTTGTTTTCTTATTGTGTCTTTTATTTTTCTATTCTTAATTATGTAAAGCAGTTTGAGCTACTGTTTGTATGAAAATGTGCAATATAAATAAATGTTGTTGTTGTTGTTGTTCAGTGGTATTGCAACTTGAATGTGTTTTCTTTTTCTGTCCACCCTGGCCATTGGACCTTACTCTTATTCTATGCTAAATAATGTTGACTTATTTTATTTTCTTACTGCGTCTTTTATTTTTCTATTCTTCATTATGTAAAGCAATTTGAGCTACTTTTTGTAAGAAAATGTGCTATATAAATACATGTTGTTGTTGTTGTTCAATTCACACCACATACTCTACTCAGGTTGTAAATATAATGAAGGGTTTGTGCTAGCTGTATTTGATTTTATCAAATAGTTTTATTTCTGTAACAACATTCTTGTTGTGCCGATAGACAGGCATCACACCATCTAATAAATTAAAATGCTAACTTTACCGTTATGCTTTAAAAGAAAATGTTCAGGATTTATGCATTTTTAAAAGTAACGTTCCAATTGCAGACTAAACTTTTCTTGTAAGGCTAGTTAACATTAAATATATCTTTATGAAAACATCTTCAAAGACAGTTAAATGACATTACTAGTAAGTGATATTTTATTTAGTTGTACAGTATATGTCTTCGTATTTCATTTTAGACTCTACATTCAATTTTCTGACTGCTATATCTAAGTAATACAAGATGGATTTGCAAATTGATTCTTTCTTTACTTACTTACTTGTCTATCCATTTATTTATATTGAACAAATACGAGCATTTATGGACCTTACAGCAAAATAATAAAGAGAATTTCACATTAACCTTTAACAGCAAAAAAGGGATCAAAAAATGAATGATGGGTAAATTGCTCTGTATAGTCTTAATGCAAAAAATGTTCACAATGCTAAATTGCCAGAGGTCAGATGGAGGTTTTAAAAGTATCTACCTTTGTCATGAAGAAAAATGAATTTAAACATAGTTATAACCATATTTCACTTGAACACCACGTTCACTTTTTACTTTTAAATCTGGATTTGAGTGTATGGACGTGTTTGTGTGTACTATAGCATTTCATTTCAAACTTGTAATAACTGAAGTGTTTCTTCAGTTGCAAGTTTTCACTTTCCTTTCCCTCCAAGAAATCCATTTATCTAAAACCATATCATGCAGTTAATAGCAATGAAGTACTATAGTGTGTAACAAGGATTGGATGATCATGGTGGGCATGTTATTTCTTTATTCCTTAGTATTTCTTTCTGTTTTTATGATTGAGGAATAAGAAATAACAACTCAAACTCCATATGGTTGGTTCTATCACAATAATTACAGTATATTCTCTGTTAGCAACGTTTTTCAACATTTTTTTTGATACTCTGCATGAATATTTTATCATTGTTAATTCTGTTCCTTTGATACTTCTTGTCAACAAGCATGAGATCAGGGCCTTAAGAATGTAGACCACATAACTCACATATTTAACCACAGAGAATTTATATTTATACCCACATGGATTCCACATCACATACAGTGGCCAACAGGAGAAAAGAACATAAGAAAGCATCTTCCAGTTTATGTAGTCCTGTAGCCTCTTTTCAATGTCAGGTTTCTCTGCTATTTTTACTTCCTGTAAAGGCCAGCCCTGGCACAGACAGACATAGGACACAGATTCAGAACACACAAGCAGTTTTTACAGACTTTTGTCACTGTCCTGCTCCACTGACAGACTGAGGAGATCGTTCCTCCCCCACACTATGTGACTCTTCAATTCCACCCGGGGGAGTAAATGCGAACATTAATTTTATTTTAATTTTTTTCATTTTTATTACTATTTAATTTAATATTGTTTCTTTGTATCAGTATACTGCTGCTGGATTACGTGAATTTCCCCTTGGGATTAATAAAGTATCTATCTATCTATCTATCTATCTATCTATCTATCTATCTATCTATCTATCTATCTATCTATCTATCTATCTATCTATCTATCTATCTATCTATCTATCTATCTATCTATCTATCTATCTATCTAACACAAAGTCCCCAGTCTCTTTTCTCTTTCTTTCTCCTCCACTCTCCCTCCGGCAAGCCTCATCCTCCTCCTCCCGACTCTGGCTCTCAAAATAGTGGCTGCTGTCTCCTTTTATAGCCCACCTGGAAGTGCTCCAGGTGTTTGAAGACCTAATTCCGGTTGCACTTCCAGGTGTGGTGGAAGAGCTGCTCTGTAGGGCTAAGCAGCAGCTACAGCACCCCCTGGCAGGGCCCACATATCCCAACAGGGCTGCACCAAACTCCAACTCCCATGAAGCCCTGCAGGAATCCTAGGCACCGCCGCAACCCAGGGAGACTGGTATCTAGCTTTCTGGGGAAGGTACTCTCCTGACCAGGCTTCCTCCCCCCAGTCCATACAAGAGAGAGGCGTCCCGGCTGTCAGCCACATTCCTTATTAAATGTTATTTATTGGCCTCTATGAATACAAAACATTTTTTTGTTCCATTATTATGCTAAAGAGCAGAGACATTTGTCTTATTATTATATGTCTCAATTCATAGAGTAAGGTTTGCTTAAAACAGAATTCCTAATATTTAGAAAAAAAATGGTTGTAAAAGAGTTGCTCAATTATTAACAATAAGCGAGGCATTACTGTGATATCTAAATATACATCACCTACATTAATTTCCCAAACCTGCATTTCAGTCTGATTATAATGTAAGTGTATAGTTATGTTAATACAGAAATGATTTTTAAACGTCAACTGCAAATTATAGACTTGACAAATCACAGATGTGTAATGAAACATCCCCTAGCATCTTTTAGTTTTCACTGGGGAAATTCCTACTTGAAGATGCCCAACAGCAGACTTGCCTTGTTCTGTCATTGCCTCTTTTCTAATCTACAGTGTTCAGTCAATCTCAATTTACCTTGATTGTACCTCTGTACAAAGTAATAGAAAAGTATAGATGTGCAGTGTATTGTCCCTCTCTAAATGGTACTTCTTGTAGAAATATTATTGTTAGTTACATGCAGCTAAATACTGTGCAATAAAACAAAACAACCACAGCAGAAAATACATTGATGGATTAATAATAATAATAATAATAATAATAATCCTTGAGTCAGTTAATATATAGGACTCTTCAATAACAAACAACCAACACTCACTCAGAAGATATATGTGCACTTTAGATGAGTACTGTTTTATTTAGGAATGGAATTAATGAGAAACAACGATAAATATTAATAAATCATTTAGAAAATAAAACATAATAACATTGAAAACATAGAGGAGAAACAGGGTAGCAAATGAAAGGTTGTGCATGTTATTACTAGAAATATATACGCTGGACTTTAAATTAACATAGTAGAACATTTTTATCTTGTTACTGCGAGAAAATAAATGTAGCTTAGCGTAAAAGGTGTGGATAAATAAAATATAAATGAATATGCAATCAAAATATTTGCATCACAACATTTTAACAGGGATATTTCAGCAGGGCTAAGTTTGAGCTTACAATTCTGAATCAAGTGGCAGTGAGTAACGTCATGAAAAGTGAGCTAGTTTATGTGATTACACCCGGAAATTTTATTTGCACAAATACAGACTTGGAAAAGCCTATAAACAGTGAACCACAAGAAGTGGAATTTATAGATGTAATTTATTTTACACTCTGTGTATCTGTAAAGTGCATATTTTATTGAACCTGTAAGAACTAGTGACCATACAAAAGAACTTTCTGGAAACTCGCTGTAATAAAGCTCTTGGTGCTGTATTTGAACTTTTGTGCATCATTGCTATAAACGTTAAAAATTACAAAACCATGCAACACAATTTTATATACTTAAATAGTTGCACTGAATACAAACTAAAAGTAAAATAAGAAATACCATTGCAGAGGTTCTAATACAAATGTTAACCTAAAAGGTTCCTTTAAGTATTTTAACTGTAAGGGTACTCTTAAAAACACTGTCTTAAACAGTTCTAGGTGTTTGATTAAAAGAAAACTCATGAATATAATACAAACTATGATTCTGATATAAATTACTAAATGCACCAAAATGTTCTTACTTTCTTACAATGCAAATGAAAGTAAATTTCTATTTAAATGAACTGGCAAAACAGTGATACAAAGATGTTCTTATTGAACTGCAGATTACAGTGCTGGCCAGAGTGTGCCTATGTTTTTTGAAAAATGTTATTTTCTGTGTTGGCTTAATTTCAGTTTGCACACCTATCTTTATTTCCACTTGTTTAAGAGTAAAAGCTGACTAACTAACACACTCTTTTAAGTTCTACAAATGCATTTATGCTGGTTGGTATATTTTTTAGCTCTTTTATAGGACTAAATTATTAATGTGTTTCAGTTTCATTTTCAAAAGGATATTTAGGTTTTGACTGTGGCTTGAAATTTAAAAGTCATTTTCTTTTACACTCTAACATCCTTGATAGCATCATAAAGAAAATTAGCAATTTCCGAAACTGTAAATTGAGGTACAAAGATGTGATAAAATCAAATGATATTTTCATGAGAATTTGATGGTAGAACCAGTAAATTGGGAGTTTATCTTAATTAAGTAATTCTTGTTTTATGTACAGTGGAAAAATCAGATGGTTTTGAATAATTTCAACTATCTTAACTATCTGATCCAACCTATTTTACTAGATACTGTATATCCTATACTAGAAAACACTTAGAGCTTGATTAATTTTTTATTTTTTATTTGGGCACCATTTTGTTTTCATTTCTTCTTAATTTTAAAGCAGTACTGGCATCCCAGAATGGATATCTTTCTTTTGCATTTAACATTAGAGATAATTAGAAATTGTTTAACAGTTGTGACAGATGGCCGGGGCCCATGCCTAGCCAGGACCCCCCTTCACCACATCTGCCAGGGAAGGATGCGGCTTCCCTGCGCTAACCAAAATCGATGTACGTACTTATTTCGATGGTATGATGCCACTGTCGGCCGTAATATTGAGCTCTTCAACGTCACTAATTTTCCAGCTTCCCGTGTAGGTAGAAGGCTGACCCCATCTTCACGAAATTTGGTAGGCGGCTTCCCTGCGCTAACCGAAACCAATGTACGTACTTATTTCGGTGGTATTACGCCACTGTCAGCTGCCATATTGAACTTTCCAGCGTCACTAATTCTCCAACTTCCCGTGTAGGTAGAAGGCTGAAATTTGGCAGGCTCATTCCTTACAGCTTACTTACAAAAGTTAAGCAGGTTTCATTTCGAAATTCTACACGTAACGGTCATAACGGTCAACAACGTCCGCCATGTTGAACTTTCTTATTCATGGCCCCATCTTTACGAAATTTGATAGGCGGCTTCCCTGCGCTAACCAAAACCAATGTACATACTTATTTCGGTGGTATGACGCCACTGTCAGCCGCTATATTGAACTTTTCAACGTCACCAATTCTACAACTTCCCGTGTAGGTAGAAGGCTGAAATTTGGTACTTATTTCGGTGGTATGATGCCACTGTCGGCCGTCATATTGAACTTTTCAACGGTCTTTGTTACATATGGGCCCATCTTCAAGAAATTTGGTACGCGGGTTCCCAAAGCTAACTGAATCTTTCTTACGTACATATATACGTCCATAGCCTGCAGCTCGGTCACCGTGTGAGGTGGCGTTGGGTCCCCCATCCCAATGCCTCTCACGTTGTTGGCTACCTGCCTATATAAGGACGTCCATCGCTCCAGTCTCTACATTCCCTTCCTTGCTTCGCCACGGGATTCACGTCTCCCTGCTGATAACTACAGCCTTTTTATTTAATCCACGGCTTCTCCGCTGTTTTATTGTTCATTTATTATGATTATAGTTATTGTGTAGGTATTTTAGACTTACTTTACATTGTTCAGGTACCCATTTCCTTTATCATTCCAACTGTACCCCCATTAACATGTCTATCGAGGTGATCACCATTGATCAAAGAACTGTCACTTACCGAGTGGTTTCCATGTCCGGAGATGGCACCTACCTTTTACATTCTCTTTGTTACATATTGTACGGCCATATCAGGCTCACTCTTGATATCTGGAGGAACATTGTGTCTTATGTATTGAATGACTGGGACAGGTTCAAGGTGTGGACTGATGACGGTACGGAGATAATTGTACTACACAGGAGCACTATGAGAGTGAAATGCTTAAGCCCATCACCTATGCATCTGCATGTGAGTTGATGGCTACCGGTGAATTGTTCGGTTGTCAATTTCGTGTACCGAAACCGAACCGCCAATGCCTCTTAAACATCTTAGATTGACAGGTGACGATTTCAGTAGTGGACACTTTAATGTTTAGGAATGTTTAAACTCTCAAAAGCTTGATGTAAAGTTATCGATGAAACCAGTTGTATACTTACAACGCTTGACAGGTGCCGAATGTCTCTTCAACACAAGTCCTACAAATACTGTCGTAATTGAAACAAACCATTAAACTCAAACCGATTATGACAGCAGCAATCCAAGCTGTGAGATTTGAAACAAGATTACTGTTCACATGGCCAACTGTACGTTGCATGCTCAAGAGTAAGCTCAGCGCACAGCTTGGTCATATTACAACCGGAGGGCCGAACAATGTGGTATACAAAGAGATCCTTAACAAATAATTATTGGTATATTTTCCCTGTTTAAAAAAGGTTTAATTTTCTTCTTAATAAAAATTTTAAGGCAGTACTTCGCCGCTGTGAAGGGCGGGTATTTTGCTAGTATATATATATATGTGTGTATATATATATATATATGTGTGTATATATGTGTGTGTGTATATATATATATATATATACTAGCAAAATACCCGCGCTTCGCAGCGGAGAAGTAGTGTGTTAAAGAAGCAATAAAAAGAAAAGGAAACATTTTGAAAATAACGTAACATGATTGTCAATGTAATTGTTTTGTCACTGTTGTGAGTGATAAGTGTTGTTGTCATATATATATATATATATATAAATATATATATATTTACACACACACACATAAACATATATATATACATATCTATACATATACACATATATATACACACACACATATATACATAAATATATATATATCTACATATATACACATACATATACATACACACATACATACATACACACACATATATACACACAAATACATATATATATATATACATACACACATACATATATAAACATATATATACATATACATACATATCTACATATATACACACACAGCTATTTCAGTATCAGTGCAATACGCTGCTTGTTAAAACGGATAACTCCGCTCTTACGTGCAAGTCTGCGTGGATATTATGAACTATCGTATTTGTTCAAGTTCTATTTAAATTTTAAATAGAAGGAATTTTTATTTAGTCGACAGAAATATCTTTGGTAGGAATGGTAAAAACAGACAGGAATATTATTCCTGAATAAATCAACTCAAACCTTAAACAACTTATAATATCTTGCTGTCCATAAAAATATATCCTGTCTAAATTATACAAGTTAGAAATAAAGTAAACGTTAAAAGAACAAATATTCAAATTTCTTTACTCTTATGTAATTTTATATAAAAAATAAACTTTTTTAAATATCCCAAAAGATTTTGCTCTCCATAAAAATATATCCTGTCAAAATTATACAAATTCAAATATGAACATGCTGCATAACAAAACCTGGAAATATAAATAAAATGTGTTCCTTTCAGCAATAACAAATCAAATCATTCAGTTGTCTTTGCTCATATGTCATTTTAGAGCTGGACGCCTGGCATCTTTTTTGGCAACAGGTTCATTTATGTTTGGTGTGAGGTTCTGTGTTGTGGAGATTCTCAGGATGGATTGCAGGTGCTCATCAGTGAGGCGACTCCTGTGTGCTGTTTTGTTAGTCTTTATCACTGAGAAGAGCTTCTCACACAGATATGTGCTACCAAACATGCACAAGGTTCGAGCCGCATGTAGACGGACTTTTTTTGTTCTTCAAAGTCACCAAAGCGCCGTGCAAACTCAGTGCGCTCAGTTTATCAGCAAAGTGCGTATTTGGGAACACCGTAGTGACGACTTGGTTTAACATTACTTGGCAACAGGGAAAGTGGGGCAAGTTGCACTGGTGCATTTGTGTCTCCCATAAAAGCAGCTTCACTTGAAATCACTTTGTGATTGTGCACGGTAAAACGTCCGCTGAAGTGTCAGATTCTTATTTAATTCTTCTGCTTTCTGTATCTTCTGCATTGCATTCAGGTCTTTCAGGTTACCCTGATGTTTTGTCTCATAGTGCCGTCTTAGATTAAATTCTGTAATTACAGCCACATTAGCTCCACAAATGAGACACATGGGTTCAGTAAACATATACTCAGCCTCCCATCGGTTTTTAAAGGCTCTATTTTCAGAATCAACTTTTCTCTCAGCATCGTGTGAGCTAGCTTCACAATAACTTGCAGCATCATAAGCTAGACTTGATTAACGCGGTAAGTGTTTGGCAAGGCAGCTGAAGCGCTGCATTATGGGATCTGTAGTTTATTGTGTTACCAGCGCTTCATATACCGGGCCATTAATAACAATAATACAGTATATAAAATGATCTCGGGCGGATATAATTACACGCCGGGCGGATGTGGCCCGCGCCCTTGAGTTTGACACATATGGACTAAATAGAACTTGAAAAGATATATTTTTCAAATGTGATCGAGCAATTCAGATAGAGTTGACACGCACTACAGCCTGCATGCCTCAATAAGTCATCCTCCCCTCGCTCTTACTTTTTTACCGTTCATCTAATGAATACACTGAGTATGGCTTTACCAAAACAATCATTGATGGCGAATAAAGTATCCATTATTCGAGTATGTAGATCGGGATATATATATACATATATATATATACCCGCGTATTGCAGCAGAGAAGTAGTGTGTTAAAAAGCTAGAAAAAAAAAAGGGAACATTTTAAAAATAACGTAACATGACTGTCAATATACAGTATTTGTTTTGTGAGTGTTACTGAGTGTTGCTGTCATCAAGGATTTGATTATCATTATTTCTTTCAATCAGGTTCGTATTTGTAGGATGTGTTGTGTTCAAGTTACATTCCGTGTTTGTCAATCGTTGTAAAGATGACAGGTTTCATTCATCGATTCGTTTCTTACTGCATCAATAAACAGCTCGTCTTCTTCTTTATCTGAGACCTGACACACTGCATGCACGGGTTTTTTTACACTGTCTTCCTTTAGCGGGACATTGACTTTTTCCACCGTGTGCTTTGTTTCCGCAGTAGCTGGATTTATGAATATGCTTGTATGTATCAGACGCTTCATATTTTTTGCTGCCTTTTCAATTGTGTAATTCGGTTTTTGTTCAGCGCTCTTTGGAACTGTTGCTTTTTGGCTGTGCACTGCTCGGTGCACATGCATCGAAGGTTCCCGGCTGTGCTGGTGCCATCTTGTGCTATGTCCATGGCTGTATTTAATGTTACCTTAGTCCTGGCACTTAAAACTTTCTCTCACAGTTTCGCTGAGTTTGTGCCAAACACCACCCTGACCATCTCATCTTCCTCTGCATAAGCACAGTCCTTCACCCGTGAATATTTAGTGGGAGTTTGCTATTGGATTGCCGCTGACGGACGGCCTTATATGGGCAGGCACTAAATTACAAACGCCAGCGCAGCCTGTCTATGAACTTAATTTAAAGTGTAGGTTTACATCGTGCTTTGTTTCGAGTAGCAGAACTCATGAATATGGTTGTATATGTCACTCGCTCGCTTCTTATTGTTTCGCTGCCTTCTCAATTATATAATGCATGTTTTCTTCAGCGCTTTTTGGAGGTCTTCCTGGTTTTCTATGTACTGTGTGATTATGTGGGAGGCGTGATGATGTCACACGAAACTCCGCCCCCACGGCGTTCAAGCTCATCTCCATTACAGTAAATGGAGAAAAACAGCTTCCAGTTATGACCATTACGCGTAGAATTTCGAAATGAAACCTGCCCAACTTTTGTAAGGAAGCTGTAAGGAATGAACCTGCCAAATTTCAGCCTTCCACCCACACGGGAAGTTGGAGAATTAGTGATGAGTCAGTGAGTGAGTGAGTGAGTGAGTGAGTGAGTGAGTGAGTGAGTGAGTGAGGGCTTTGCCTTTTATTAGTATAGATATATATATACACTCACCTAAAGGATTATTAGGAACACCTGTTCAGTTTCTCATTAATGCAATTATCTAATCAACCAATCACGTGGCAGTTGCTTCAATGCATTTAGGGGTGTGGTCCTGGTCAAGACAATCTCGTGAACTCCAAACTGAATGTCAGAATGGGAAAGAAAGGTGATTTAAGCAATTTTGAGCGTGGCATGGTTGTTGGTGCTAGACGGGCCGGTCTGCTCAGTTACTCGGATTTTCATGCACAACCATTTCTAGGGTTTACAAAGAATGGTGTGAAAAGGGAAAAACATCCAGTATGTGGCAGTCCTGTGGGCGAAAATGTCTTGTTGATGCTAGAGGTCAGAGGAGAATGGGCCAACTGATTCAAGCTGATAGAAGAGCAACTTTGACTGAAATAACCACTCATTACAACCGAGGTATGCAGCAAAGCATTTGTGAAGCCACAACACGCACAACCTTGAGGCGGATGGGCTACAACAGCAGAAGACCCCACCGGGTAACACTCATCTCTACTACAAATAGGAAAAAGAGGCTACAATTTGCAATTATCTCACCAAAATAGGACAGTTGAAGACTGGAAAAATGTTGCCTGGTCTGACGAGTCTCAATTTCTGTTGAGACATTCAAATGGTAGAATCAGAATTTGACGTAAACAGAATGAGAACATGGATCCATCATGCCTTGTTACCACTGTGCAGGCTGGTGGTGGTGGTGTAATGGTGTGGGGGATGTTTTCTTGGCACACTTTAGGCCACTTAGTGCCAATTGGGCATCGTTTAAATGCCACGGGCTACCTGAGCATTGTTTTTGACCATGTCCATCCCTTCATGACCACCATGTACCCATCCTCTGATGGCTACTTCCAGCAGGATAATGCACCATGTCACAAAGCTCGAATCATTTCAAATTGGTTTCTTGAACATGACAATGAGTTCACTGTACTAAAATGGCCCCCACAGTCACCAGATCTCAGCCCAATAGAGCATCTTTGGGATGTGGTGGAATGGGAGCGTCGTGCCCTGGAAGTGAATCCCACAAATCTCCATCAACTGCAAGATGCTATCCTATGAATATGGGCCAACATTTCTAAAGAATGCTTTCAGCACCTTGTTGAATCAATGCCACGCAGAATTAAGGCAGTTCTGAAGGCGAAAGGGGGTCAAACACCGTATTAGTAAGGTGTTCCTAATAATCCTTTAGGTGAGTGTATATATGTGTGTGTGTGTATGTATGTATGTGTGTGTATATATAATGTAGATAGGTGTGTATATATATATATATATGTGTATGTATATATATATATATGTGCATGTGTGCATTGGCTTTGGTCACTGAGTGGAAGGGAAAAAAAAATGTAGTCTATAACTTATTAAACAGTAAAACATTAACGTTTTAAGAAGTAAACATACATTGAGCACTACTGGAGTGGTTAAACTACATTTTAAAGACGGTATTAAACAACAGGTAAGTAGTACTAACAGCAGCTAAAATGTATATGGATCATCTCTCGATAGTAGATCCCTTTTGAAAGGCACTATACGATGTCTGTGGTATAGAAATTACATTTTCTATGTGAACGTTCAAATTTCTGCCTGTAGTAATGTGCCTTACCGGCATTACCAGCAATTAAAGGAAATTAGTTTTGTGTCCTCTGCAGTGGTAAAGAGAGAAAGGCTTTGGTTTGGGAGAAAAGGAAAAAAGGTGTAAAGAAAGGAAACTTGCCTTTTTGTTTTATATAGTGTAGAGAGACGTCTTCGCTGACGATATGAGCACCTTTTAGGGACCGTCGCAGCGGGTCTCGTGTAAACTGGTGAGACGTCCCTGCCATTAACCGGCCGGGATGGCACTGTCAGTCCTCCACTCCTATGCGTGGCTTCCGAGACCTCATAATCGTATATGTGCAAAAGAAAGTGAGAAGCGCCTTAATATGAGTTTGCCATGGTCTAGAAAAGGGATCCCGTGTTTGCAGTTGTCTGGGCTATAGCTATAGGGAAGAAGGAAAAAAAATAAAAGTGCTCACTTTGACTTAAGGCAGAAGCGCAGTCAGCGTCTCAAAGGCCGGCACAGCTATGCGCGCACGCCGGCTGCTCGACTTTAATAATATTTTTGCAGGGCAGGAGACACCACTTTTTGCAGACACGTTCACATGATCAAAAGTCTTCACGCTCTTTAGAGGTCTTGCTTGTTCTCTGTGTACTGCATTCATAGTCAGTTCACGTGAGCCGCTCGGAGTACATGCATCGAAGCTTCTAAGCCGTGCCTGTGCTATCTCGTGCGATCTCGCGATGTCCACGGCTTTATTTAATGTTAGCTAAGACCCGGCACTTAAAAGTTTCTCTCGCAGTTTCACTGAGTTTGTGTCAAACACCACACAGACCATCTCATCTTAGTCTGAATATTTAGTGGCAGAGTGTTTCTATTGGATTGCCGCTGAGGGACAGTCTTATATGAGCAGGCACTCAATTACGTGGGAGGCGTGATGATGCGAGACGCAAGACGCAACTCTGCCTCACACGGCGACCGAGCTACCCGCTATGGCCGTATACAGTATACAAAAGTAGGTTCCAGTTATGACCGTTATGCATAGAATTTCGAATTGAAACCTGCCTAACTTTTGTAAGTAAGCTATAAGGAATGAGCCTGCCAAATTTCAGCCTTCCACCTACACGGGAAGTTGGAAAATTAGAGTGAGTGAGTGAGTGAGCGAGTCAGTCAGTCAGTCAGTCAGTCAGTCAGTCAGTCAGTAAGGGCTTTGCCTTTTATTAGTATAGATTTCTTTAAATCGTTTTAGCTAATATTACCTGATAAAAAGTGTCATTAAAATACAGTGTTAGATACTGTACTACACAGTTTGTTAACAAATAATGATTGTTATGTTGTATCTTTGGAAACCATTATAAAATGCCAACAACGACATAGGTAAGAGTTTTGGCTTTTTATTTATCTTTTGGGCTTTCAACAAATCTTATTGTCTCTTTGTAAGCCTGTCAAACTGATGCACAAATGACTCTAGATCTAACATTTTATGAAAAGCAGAAGTTTAAATCATGATTTTGATATGCCAAAGTGTGCACCTAATGTTTTATAGTTACAACTTTTGAATAATTTTGTCATACACATCCCGCATAAGCAATCTTTTAAAGGCCAAAGGTAAGAAATCTGCAGCAAAGGCAGGAAACGCAGTATACAGTGTGGCAGATAGATGTCGTCCCCTTGAACCCTCAGACCAGACGCCAGACACCAGATAAAAGTCCCAGTAATGGATTTATTATAATAATTAAGTGCACAAAGCACCCTCCACTCCACAATACTCATAAACAATAACATTATTCTACAGTCTGACGCGTTGTTGCCCTTCCTCCCAACTCAGCTCAACATTCTGGGGTTTCCCACAGTCCTTTATAGTCCTTGACCCGGAAGTGTTTCTGATCCCTCAGTCTATGTGATTACCCAGCCCTTCCGGGTAAGGTGAAAAACTCCTCTTTTTCTTCAGCCCGGAAGTTCTTTATTTCTTCCATCCTCGTGACAGGGAAGTACTTCTGGGTTATATGGAGAATACAAATCCTTGAGCCTCCCTGCAGCGTCCTCTGGTGGCCCCCATGGTATCCAGCAGGGCTGTGAAGGAAAACTCCAAGGTCCATGATGCCATGCTGGAATCCAGGGCATCTCCACGTTGCAGGGAGGGCTCCACCTGGCAGCTTGGGGGTATTGGCTGGGATAAGCTGCCGGCCATAGTCCGCAACAGTAGGCCTATACCACGCAGTGCATGCCCAGCTGTATAAGTGGGACAAACATCGAAAACACTCACAACATGTATACAAGAACATCACAATGCTGTCAGAAGGAAGGACCTATAGTCTCTGATTTGTGAACATACCAATTGAACCAAACATATGTTTAACAGGGATACGGTGCACGTAAAATTCAGGGCAAATACTAACAGTGCCAGAAAGCTGGCTGAATCGTGGCTATCAAATGACAATGCCATTAACAGATACTTGGACATGAACACAGCATATGCAGGCTTAAAAAGAAAAACATCCAAATAATAAAAAAGACTAAAACCAACACCATCTGAACCCCACCTTACTAATCCACCCCCACACCCACATACATCCCCCTTCAGATTTGCAATATATTACCTTTAATTCCTGTACAGTATGTATTTTTCCTCTAATAACACTTGATAGGTGTCAAAAGCTCAGGAATAAGAGACTATTGTAAGATACATGATTCATATTCTACCTATGTGGATACATATAGAAGCGAAGGGCTGTATACCACTAAAATTTACCATTTCCACATAAAATTGTAACTAATTAGAGAAGCATATTTATGAAACAATCTATAGCAGTGTTTCCCAAACTCGGTCCTGGGGAATCTCTGTGGCTGCAGGGTTTTGTTCCAACTAGCTTCTGTTTTTACTTGAACTCCTGGGCTAATTAAGTGAACTGATATTTCCCAAGTTCTGTGTTTAGAGAACAATATAGAAATTAGAAAACTAAGTTTGCTAAAAAAAATATTAAAATGTACCAAGCAGTTATATAGGAATAATGTATTTTTTTCTTTTTAACAGTATTTTTATCTTGATTTTCATCCTACTTTTCAAGGTGTTCTAATTGTTTAATTAATCCATTATTTACTAATTAGTGGGTCTGATGCTAAAGTAGTTGCAGCCTTTGATTATTATTAGATCTGCTCGTTTTAAATTGTCATTAATAAGATACAACGAAGGGAGAAAAAGTGCACAGAGAAAGGGCAAAGTATAATGAAATCAGCAAAAGAGAGTCAAGCATTTAAATCAATAGCAAAAGCAGAAATATTTTTAAATGTCTTATAAATGTAAAAATCATGTTGCTGTGTTTTTCTGAATGTCAAATAAAAGAAAAAAAAACAGCTAATTAAATTAGCTCAGTGTTATCACTGATTAGGAATGTGGTTGGAACAAAAACCTGCAGTTACAGTGTGCCTCCAGGACTGAGTCTGAGAAACACTGGTCTAGAGCAAAGGCTAACATTGCTGCCTCACAGCTGCACAGACAAGGAATTTTACTGGGTTTTGTTACGGGCCTCCAATCTCATTCCACATCTTGATGGCAGTAGGTTGGGTTATGTGGGTGATGTTAAATTTGAGTAGTATGAGTCAGTGTGCCCTGTTTAGATGTTTTTAGCTCCTGATTTATTTGCTTTTAGACATTTAATTCTAGAAATTCATCAGTTAAAATCATTTAGTATTTCCGTGGCTAGTGGCATATCACCGATCCTTTCAGGGTGGAAAACCTTGAAAAATTATGATATGGAAATATTGGCATTTTTCTGTTTAATTATTTCCCTTGCTTTTTTAATATGCTTAATCACTTTTTTGACCATTCTGTTAAGTTTTAAAATATGAAGTTTTCAGTTATGTGACTTTTTTTTGACACTTTATGCACAATGATGCGTTTTTCCATATTGTTCTGGGAAAGCTGGTTATAAAGTTGACTAAATTGTTTCTTTATCACATGAATATTCATAAATACAAATGGTCTTGATTTTCATGGGAAATATTCACACTAACCAGTTTACAGCTGAATCATAAATTACATCCAATGGCAGAGTGCAAACATTCTAGTAGATTCTTACGGTGGGTTAAAAATCTCTTGTAAAACTAAGAGAAGCGTCACCTATTAGTGTACCTATTATTATATGCAATAAGACTTCGCAACCATGAAATAAAACCTGATGTATATTGTATGTGAGGGAGAGGGAGTGACAGATTATGCAATATCAAAGTTTAAAATTATACTTGATAGCTATCAGAACCCAAAACAAGAACAGTGTGTGATTCCTCAACCCGGGCAGTATAACATATTGGATGTTAAGAACAAAGATCCTTCAACTTTCTATTCTAGGAGACTGAAAGAGAAGAAGAGAGGAAGGGTAACATATCTTAAATAATTATTCTTGCATTAAGTTTTTTCATGTATTTTCAGGTATAAATGTAAAACAAAAACAAATAACAGCAAATAACATAAATACAAAACACATTAGCTTTTTTTATTTTTTTGTGTTACTCCTTGATATACAAGTAATCCAAAGAAAGCTACCAGCTCATCATTAGTGACACCAGACCTTAAGTGTAGTTTGCAATTACCTTTCAGTGTGTGGTGCTGAATATGTTGCTATGTATGTTTGTTGGACACAGTCACAATAACATCTAACATCATTTCTGTTCATTATTGTTCTGTTCATTATTGAAACTTCAAAAGACTTTGCTGTACAGTTGTCTTATCCGAAGATCTTGACCATACATTGTTCTTCTCTCTTGTTAAATGAATCTTAGCCTGAAGAGGTCTATTAATTCTTTTACATTTAAGATGTCTCAGTTAAAGGTTTCCCAATGTTGTTTCTTGTCCTGGTGTCTATATAAACACAGGGAACTCCAGTTTCTATATTACATCTTACCTGAAGAAGGGGCCTGAGTTGCCTCGAAAGCTTGCATAATGTAATCTTTTTAGTTAGCCAATAAAAGGTGTAATTTTGCTTGACTTCTCATTATGTTTATTATTGATGAAAAGAATGAAATTCTGCATGGATCATCTATGACTCACACTTCTTTGCACCCTGGACCCCTACTTTTTTTTCTGTTTCTTTTTCCGGTTTCTTTGTGGTGGTGGCCTGCGCCACCTCCACCTACTCAAAGCTTCATGATGCTCCAACAATGATGGATGGATTAAAAGGCAGAATTCTACGTGATCATCTTCTTCAAGCCCTTCCGTGAGAACCCTAAATCCAAAGAGGACTGTTTCATTTATGTTAGGTAGAATGCCCAGAGGGGACTGGGCGGTCTCATGGTCTGGAATCCCTACAGATTTTATTTTTCTCCAGCTGTCTGGAGTTTTTTTGTTTTTTCTGTCCCCTGGCCATTGAACCTTACTCTTATTCGATGTTAATTAATGCTGATTTATTTTGTTTTCTTATTGTGTCTTTTATTTTTCTATTCTTTATTATGTAAAGCACTTTGAGCTACTGTTTGTATGAAAATGTGCAATATAAATAAATGTTGTTGTTGTTGTTGGAACTTCAATGAACAGCAACTTTGAAAGTTTCTCAACACTTTTGTGATATCATGGTTCTTAAGCAAAGCCATCATAGTTTACCTCATTGCCTTCTTATACTTCACTATCATTAGAACAAGAATCTGTTGTGCCATCCTTTCCATTTCTGAAGATCTGCCACTATTATAACAGTTTTGTGTTTTTACTAATAGTTTTTGTCTTTATTTTAATTTTCATTTTTAATAATAACTTTCATGTCTGTAAAAAAAGATCATGAAATCTTCTTTCTGGGGAGATAAAAAGCAACATACTTTAAGCTAAAAACTACAAAATTTAATAGAAACAGGACTTAAAAGAACATTTAATACTAATTTTCAAAAATCTATTTTTTGCATGGATTTATTTACAACACTGTAATGTGCTAAATTCATAGTAAATTTGTAGCTTGTTAGCTTGATGCTTTTTGTTGAAAAGCTGAAAAATGGCACTGGCAAGGAAAGAATTCTTGAACCAGTTTGTGTGGGTCTTTATTGAAATGAGTCCTCCTGATTTACTAAATGTAAGTACAGCCAATAGTCCGCTGTCATCACTTACGGTGATTCCCAGTTTCTTCAGCAACTGCATCTGACATTTTAAACAGGTCATCTGATCTGTCATCTAACTGAAGCCATACTGACATCACAGACACTACCCATAGCATATCAAGATTAGACACTGGCTAAGTGAGGTGAAGACTGTTAAGTTGGAAGAAATGAAAGGAAAGAAAGGCTACATTTTCAGGTTGCACCAGAAATATCTAAGCGTGTGACATGTTTGGATGTGTAAGTAAGTCTTGAAGGGCTGATTGATCCTAACCCTGCATGCATATACATGATGCACACAGTTGAGGTAGGAGATGTAATTGATGACCAAGACACATGGCAGATTTGTTTGTCTACCTAAAAGTACAAAAGGCATTTTCTGTCACCAGAAAATACTCAAACTATGACAGGTTCGTAGTGGTGAAAGGAGACTGTAAAGCTAACACGAAGCTCTAGCAGCTTCATTATACACACAGACCAGGGCGACAATACCAACTGTCAAACACAACATCAGACAATTTGTGATAGATTCATAAACCCACATGCTTTTCAACAGCAAAAGCTCAAGGGGAGCCCAGGAATTCTCTTAAATAGCCCAATCACAGCACAAACAGTACTACCTACTCCCTGGGCGTTGCATAGCACTCCTAAGGTAACCGTGGCTGTCAGTAACTTGTCTTGTATACTGCAGATTCACAGATATATTGCTATATATTTTTTTCTTCATTGGAATATTTATTGTGGCATATGCAGATTCTCAGTCCATTGGAATATTTCTTTCTTTTTATTTAACTGCCACTTGTACCAGATATGATTTGAATATTCTTTTGTCTTCATAGTACTTTTGTTTTTTGTATTTAACAAGAGACATAAGAGCGTAGTCTACTTAAGCTGAATTTAACATAAGTGACACATAGTTGACTCATGTTTAATTAACTGTGTGACTTCTATGGCCCCAAGCCTATTTAAACATTTCATAATGGGGAATCCTTAATGGAATCAATATTTTTCTATTTATAATTGACTAAGAAGGATCTGTATAATTATGGTTTTCACTTTAGTTTTTTTTTGTGTTAACAATTACTAAAATCCCAAGTAAATACAATTCAATTAAAAAACCTCCAGTATTTTTGTACGTACATGGTACTATATCTGGAAGTTTAATTAAAATTACAAAGTTACCAAGACCATCTGGCAGAACACACAGCATATATTCTGAATAAACATACGTATTATTTATATCTTGAATTGCTTGGCACTCTGCCTTACTGTTTCCACTGATTCTGAGGTTCAAATTTGGTTTGTATTATTTGTTAATAGTTCTAATAATATTCACCTGGATTTATTCTTAACTTGATGTTTTTCTCAACCAAAATGGGCTTCCCACTCATCCAAGGGTGTTACAAGAATTAATGTGTGTGATTTGATGCATCTCATGATGAAACAATCTCTGAAAATGTATGATCATTTTAATGTTTCTAAACTATGGTTTCTCAGAATTTATTAAATTATTCATATAAATTGCAGACTTTAACAGTTGACATCTTTAACAGAAGTAATGATTGTAAATAAACAATTTCCTAGGTATTGTACTAAACTAACATATTCACAATAATAGAAAAAGAGTTTTCACATATGATTTTTATGTGTAGATTTAAGGTAGGTAAAATATTATTATATTATATTATATATATATATATATATTTATTTTGTGTCTTTAATTTTTTTTGTGCACACATAGCCCCCCTGGCACTTCACTACACGGCTGTGTTTGATTTATTTATTTATTAAACCATCTATCCTTTATGAATTCCACCAAGAAATACTCAATTGCGAAGAGGCAGGAAACCTTTAATATTTAATAAAGCCTTAAACTTTTATAGTTGAGAATATGGTCTGCAATACGATTTAGATACTTGAAGCAGCCTGTCATAAAGCTAGATTTAAAAAATAATGGTTTATTCCCAGCCTTTTTCTCTTTTCAACATCAACAGTCAACAGTTTACAATCTGACATTTCCAGTATCTGATTAATGGGCATCTAGAAGATAAAGGCATCTCTATGTGTCAGGACAGTCATTTTTTAAAGTTTTAATGCTATAATCTGCAGTAAGAGATTCACAGGTGAAGTACTGTAACTTATACAAGAAACATTGAGCTGATAATCTGAGAGCAGTGTGCTTTCTTAAAATTTCATCATTTTATTTATTGCTTTAAACTTTATCTTAGCATAGCAGCCATCGTCAAATTGCTGATATACACTATTTGGTTTCTTTTAACTTAATTCACATGTTAGGGTGGGGGGATTTTAATATCAAGTGTAAGAATAATTTGATTGGTGTTTTATGTGCATAATCAGATGTCGTGGGTTGCTTTCTTACGTTTTATTATTTAACTTGCTGGTCAATGGAAGATAAACCAGTATATTGTGGTTGATGGACCCTTTGTGAGTGTGGGTGTGAGTAGACTCTCAAGTGGTTTGGAACCCTCTCTAGAGTGGTTTCTTTCATTGTACCCAATACTGCCATGTTCAGGTTTGACTCCCCGTGACCCTCCCTCAGTTGGATTAAGTGGATTTGAGAATGTTTTGTTACTTTTGAATAGGGGGTTTAACGACTTACTAGAGCATTTATTTGTTACATGTTGTTACTGTATATGTATTGTCAATGAGTGAACGCTAGGGGTCGCTGTTGCCCCGTGAAACCCAATGGACAGATGCAGACACTGGTTTAAAAGTACCAAGAAGTATTTTAATTTTCTTCAATTTAGTGCCTCTAAAACATCAAATCCACCACAATATACAAATAATCAATAATACAATTCAATACACTACAATAAACCAATCCTCCACTCCCAGCAGCTCCGTCACACTCCCTCCCAACTCCAGCTCAGCTTGCTGGGTCTTTCATAGTCCTTTATATAGTCCTTGACTCGGAAGTGCTTCTGTCCTTCTGTCCATGTGATTTAATAGCACTTCCAGGTCAGATAAAGACTCTTATTTTTCTTCCACCCGGAAGTACTTTTGTTCTTCCGTCCCCATGACTTGGGAGTACTTCCGGGCAATATGGGAAACAGAAATCCCCTTGTCTCCTGCAGCGTCACACGGCGGCACCCACAGCACCCAGCAGGGCTGTGAGGCCGAACTCCATCTTCCATGATGCCCTACGGGAATCCGGGGCACCTCTGGACTGCAGGGAAGATGCCATCTATCATCTTGGATGTATCGGCCGGGATAAGCTGCCGGCCGTCCATCACAGTATACACAAAAAAGCCCTTGCTATAGGCAGTAAATAAGTAAAGTTGCCCCTACTCTGAGGTTTCATTGGCATTTTTGTAAGTCTTGTTAAGGTAGATCGAAGTGTTAAGGCTTCTTAAACAGCACTATTAGATAGCATTAACTGACTAAGAATATGTTTTGGTAGCTCCTATTATAAAATGTAATGAATAAATTTGGTGAAATTCATAGAAGGAAGGAGACAGGCCAAAGAAATGTGGACTGTTCACCTGCAATCAAAGGTTGTGTTCTTCCACTGAGTGCAGTTTGGCACATAGTTTAGCAAAAATACCTATTGCAGGAAAAGCTTATCATTCAGATAAATATTTCAATCTTACACTAAAGTATTCCAGTTATAACACTATACCTATGTAAATAAAAGCTTACTGTATAAAGCATTTCCTTATAACCCCTTATCCAGCCTATGAAAAGACAGAATATAATAATCTATATATGTTTCTAATAACAAAAACATTGGAAGAATGAAGTCACCCCATTCCATTTATAATATTTTAAATAAGTGAACAGTATTTGATCAGAGGGATTTCACATTTGCAGAAGCCTCCTCCACAATGACAGCTGGAGTTAATCATTTAATGACTAAATGGATAATGGCTCTACAAAATATGTGTACCATCATATTCGAAGTACTTATATGAACACCAAAATGATTCACTATCAAGCAGCATTCAGGGAAGCGTTGCATAAAGGGCATTCTCATCTTCAATAGTTTAATTGTGCATTGTATTCGCTTGCTAAATGACACTCAACGCTTGCAGAGGTTTTCTGTCTTGTTTATATTCAGGACTTCAACCATCATATCCTTTTCCTACAATCTTGGCTGTGCATTTTTATCTATAACCAACAGGTACTCTTGTATGGCTGTAGCATGATTGACGTACTCCAGTAAAATGTAGCTGCCCACTTCACCTGCTGTCTGCCAGTTTTCAATAGGATAAGCAGTTAAAAGGTTTGCAGGAGATGCTTATTTAGTAGTGTTGCAAAGAAAATAACACAGATTGATGTGAGATCTATCTTATTTCTTTGTGGTGCTTTACTTTTTCACATCATAGCCCTTCGATGTACAGAGTGCAGCTGACCCAACAGATGTCTGGAATTCCAAAGACATCGAAGAAGGGAAGGCAAGAGCTTCTAAATCCTTTTGACTGACATGTGGCAACACATGTCTGCTAATTGTTAAATCCAGAGGCAGGCAGTTCATTCAAGAGCTGTCAGTTGGCACAAAAAAAAAGAATAATAATAATAATGTTGCACCATATTTCATTGCAGCGACTCAGAGAGCCAAACAATACTGTACATCGTGATTCCTTGATTCATAAAAAGCTCAAGATCTAAGCCTGATTGGGTGGAGTAACCAGAATGCATCAGAACCTGATACTATACCTAAAGCATAAAACGTGAACAAATATGTAATCAAAAATACATAATCCTAATGTACAGTAGGGCTCTCATTGGCTCTGAAAGCATAACTGAAAAAAGTAAACTAGATTTCTTTCACTTTAGCTAATTTGTCTTCTGTCAGGATCCTTAACTTTCTTCGAATTCTTGTTTTGCTCTCATAAATTACATAAACTGATGATTTTGCTTCATATGTCTCATATCTGGTTCTTCCTCCCCTTTTCTTACATTTAAAAGCTTCTGCATGGTTTTATAGCCTTTTTAGACTGAGGTTTGTAATTCTCCATTGACAAATACCCTTTTTAATCTATTGTATCAGCTACAGATGGTTAAATACCCTACTGCCATTCCCAGATTCACAGAAGTTAGCACAAAATGCCTGTTCTACTCAGACATCACTGGCTCCCCGTGTTTTTCAGAGATTTCTACAAAATATTGTTGCTAACTTTTAAACTGCAATAGACTACACTAGTAACCTGCATCATTGTAGTGCTGTCTGTCTGCTCTGCTTGACCTACCAATGTGATAGTCTGCCCAACTAAGCTATGTTTGATATGTTCTTTTGCATCCAGACTTCAACATGATATCCCCAAAGTTCCTAAATCTGCTCACTCCATCCATTCCTTTAAATGAGATTTAAAACTCATTTGTTTAAGAAGACATTTAATTTACAATATCATTCTTCACCCCTCTCTCTCTTAATTCACTCCCTCTGACCACGTCTTTAAGACGTAACTCTTTATCTAGTGTAACATCTTCTACTACTGCTTAATTTATTCCAGTTCATAGTTTTCTTGTGCTAACTCAGAATTCTGTATTTCTTTTATATATCTTATATTGTATGTGATGGTTCACACTCCCATTCCTATTGCACCCTTTTGAATATTTCTGAAGTGCTTTGCCCATAAAGATACTCCATAAATATACAGTACTTAATGATGATAATAATATTATTGTTTTTATTACTATTTTTTACTGACAGTTAATAGCAGGAAAAAAACAGTTACACTCAGAGAACACCTGTACATTTTGGGTAAAGAACATTTACTTAGTGCTGACAAAATACCTTCAAACACTTATTTGCTTTCTAGCTGATGAAGACTTCTGAATACATTCTGCCAATTCTAAATGACCTTTTCTTCTCAAATTTCCTAGGATAGATGGGATATGGCCCTAAGTCAGGCCTGTGACTTCTCACATACACGTTAGATGTTTGGCTTTAATAAGAAAGCTATGTAACTGTCCTAACCAGAATCCCCCAATCAAAGAACTATTGCTTGAGTGTGGTTGAAAGCAGTAATTTACTCTAGGTTAACAATTAGGACAATATCAAAAGATTTCTGTCTGTACTAATAGAATTAATGTCACCAACTGTAATTTCTGAATCTAATTTCATTTTATAATCCTTTAATTATTCTGTCAAATATGACTTATTCAGATGTTTAATTAGATTGCTATGGTGGATTAATTGAATTAGGTGGAAACCCTAGTTTGATTCTTATGTCTTTTGTGTGTAGCTTGCATTTTCCCCTATCTTCCAATGAGTCTTCTCTAGGCTGTTGGGTTAATTCGCAATTCATGACTGTGCTATTATGGGTGTGTGAGTATGTGTGCCTTATGATTAGCTAGGGACTCATCAAGTCTTAATTGTGCTTTGCATGTCCCAAAATCTCTATGCTGGAAAAGGAAGGAATAGAAAATGAACAGATAAATGAATCTTATCATTTTCTAAGTACTGTGAATATTTCTGTTTGTTTATTCAAAAGTTTATTTTTTTGAAAATGGTATTTCCATTTCCAAGTCAGTCAGGCAGAATCCTAATAGTGGAGGAATTATTCTTTGATATGACAAAAATCCACCATGCAATACATAGAAGCACACAAATATGCTTTTAGAGCCCACAGTTAGCTAACACATGCATTTTTGGAAAGCAGAAGGAACTGGAGTGACTGTATAAAGCCTGTGCAGACACAAACTCTATACAACAATGACTAGCCTGTGAGTCTGTGTCGCTACAAAACAGTGCTAACTACCATGCCACACCTTTACATAATTTTTCCTGTTTGTTAAATCTTTGATTACGCTTTACTCATGTACTTATGTATGTATTATTTTGAGTTTTAAGAAGCATTACAATCTTGGCTAAAGCCATGCTGAACAAGCAGCCATTTTCATTCTGACGCCGCAGCAAGTTCTTCTGACTAACTTTTGAAAAATGATAGCCATATATATAGAGTCCACAGTATTTATAGTGGATCATGCTACTTTACAGTGAGCAAGGACAGGTAAATGTATTGATTAAAATGAACAAAAGGCTTCTAAATTAGGAAACAGAAACATCTTGCTGTTCATTTTAACAGTCACAATTGCACTATGATGACTAACAGGACAGTTATTTACCAAATCCTTTTCAATTAAACTTCTGAAGCCTCAGCTCTTTCCCTAATTATAATTTCATCAATAAAAATGGAAATAAGCTTGCAACCAACAAGAGTTCTCTCTGTAACTGAACATTTTAGAATTTGAAAAAAAGGTTTTATGTATTGTAAACTATATACTGATTGAGCTTCATATTTAGTATCTCAGGAAGGAGCACACCACAATGTATTTTAATTGTCTTCAGTGCTTTGTTCTTCTTACTTGTGCGTATCTTTTAGGATGTAAAGGTCAGAAGAGGGACTGGAGTATTTAGAACCCGGTGGAAAATGGATGGATGGATGGATTTTTCTGTATACAGTATAAAGAATGGGCTGACAACAACACAGCAGAGGGTTTAGCTCTTTAACTATAAAAAACACATGAATCAACCATGAGTCATTGTGTGTAACTGTGAATCTATAACACTGCCTCTAACAGTTGAGCTAAACATGTTTAGGTTCCTTGGCAATCTCCTCTTGTATTCATAATGTATAGCCCTAAGGATCTTACAAAGATTTAGAAATTGCTTATTGCTCTGGTTTACAACATATAAAACCTTTTATCAGATTTAAAAGTAGTTATGTCACAGAACAGACTCTTGTTGATTGTGAGATTATTTCCATCTTTGGAACTTCAGGGGCCTCATGCATAACGTTGTGCATAGAATTCACACTAAAACATGGCGTAAGCACAACAGCGGAAATGTGCTCACACACAAAAAAATCCAGATGCATAAATCTTCCACTCCATAAATCCCAGTCAGCGTGAAAAGTAACGCATGTCCCGTCTCCTCCCAGAATTATGACTCTTTGAATATGAAAATCAATATAAATAGCTCTTAAGCTCAGTGTTCTGTGAAAAGGCAATGGCAAAAGCATGAGGGGAAATAGAAGTTCAGTGAATGCCAAGTGGAGACAAGGAAAAAAATACTATTTGTTGGGGTTTAAACAGTGGTATAAACAACAAAAGGAAGTTGATCACGTGACATAGCATGTCGGAGACACTCGAAAGCTCAAGTTCACAAAGTCACACAGTGCCCAAAATAAAAAAGAAGTTGTCAGATATCAAAATTGCCATGAAAAGGCGAGCCGTAGCCCACCGTCTGAGTGTCATATGAAAGCTTATTGGGAAAAAAACGCGAAATGTCAACTTTAATCTGTAAATTTCCACTTTAATCACATAGTTTATTTTGACATTAAATTAGAACATCATAAACTTCATCTTATAATCGGTTAATTGATCAAAGGGATCTTGATATCATTTTCATGATGATAAGAGTTAAAGCATGTTATTAAACATGGGAACACGGTGGCACAGTGATTGTGCGCGACCTTCGATGAAATAATTTATTGCAGCAGTACTGTCTCTTTCAAACGTATTAACCCCAAATTCATATCTTTACTTTTCTTTCCCCAAATACCCAATCACCACACAATAAGCTCTGTAATAGACATTAAGCCATCTGTAAGCTTAGAACGCCGATTCTTCAAAACTTTTAAGGAACATTGAAATATCTTCGTAGTACATGTTTAATTTAATTATTTTATCCTTTCAGTGTCACGCCAGTCCCGGCAAGCATAACCGCGAGACAGGAACAATCCGTGAACAGAGCGCCAGATCCTTGCTAGCGTGTCCTCACATGTTTAATTATTAACAATATAGATTATTTAAATGAAGTTAAAGTTTTATCTGTATAATATAATAAACATATTTTGCTGCATTTCATCTTAAAACTGATATTGTCATCACATCAGTGGCTCAGGTTGTGCAATATAATAACTGCAGTGCAAGTTTACAGTGTGGTGATTGTACAAATAAGTACAAACAGTTCTACAAGGAGCACATGATGAACTGATTGAGTGCATTTATAGTTCTTGGGATAAAACTGTTTATGAACCGTGAGGTCCATACAGGAAAGGTTTTGAAGCGTTTGTCGCATGAGAGCAGTTCAAATAGGTAGCATGGCTGAGGCAGCGTGTGCTTGATGCTGTATACTGATCATTTTCTTTCCGATCAGCTGCTCCAAGTGGTGCAGTGAGAGTAATATGGAAAAAGGTGATCCACAGTGGCAACCCCTAACGGGAGCAGCTGAAAGAAGAAGAAGAAGGTGCAGTGAGAGTAACAACACTAAAGCAACAATGGTATTTGGAATAGTTTGGCCATTCTGTGGACCATTATATTGTTACAGGTTAATTACAATCAGATGCATTAAACTAATAAAGAATATGTGGTTAATTTCAGTGTACTGTGTTTATAAAGCCACGTCAGGGATGTGGATCTAAAAAAGAAAGGGTAAACACACAGGAAGAGTAGCACTGCTTTGATGCTGGGTGACGCCAGTCTGCAAAACTATGTGCAGAACTTGCGTACGACAGGGTATGAGCTACTGTGGAATTGTGCATGGCTTTATGCCAAGTTTAGGTTTTATACATCGCGATTTGAATGTGGAAACATTCTTACGCACCATTTTTGTGTGTACGCACCGTATATACATGAGACCCCTGATGAATGATGTTGTAATTGAATCTAATTTACTGAGGATTTATTTATTAATGTATATAGGAATACTCTTGAATATATATAGTAGCTCATTTTGGCAATATTAATTCTCCCTGCTAAGGTGAGATGGTGGGTGGACCATCTGTTAACATCTTGTTTGATTTTATCCGTCATACTTCCAAAATTATATTGGGAGAAAAAAATTTACATTAAAAGGCTCAGTTGATTAAGATGCTAGGGTTTTTTTTCAAATTTTTTAACCTCATTCTGAGCTGAGAATGTTCTCATAATGCCTGGCTCCAAGGGATAATAAGATCAATGTACAAATTATTAGACTAGTTTCAAACCATCAATTACCAGGGCACTGGTGAAGATAGTAACATTAGAAAAATTGTAATAAGCACAAGTTAAAGTCAACATGGTTTCTGTACTACTGTTGTACTTCAATTCATCTTTTTACATCTCTCACCACCATAAGCAACTATTAACATCTTAAAAGGAAATATGTTGTTGTTTTGCAGAGTATGAAAAGTATTTAATATCAAGCATATAATCTGCAGTATCATTAAATTGTATTGCAATTGATTGCAAGTGAAAAAAATGAAGAACACAAATAAAAAAAGTTTTAGTGATAGGCTCTGGCCCCATGCCTTCCCTGGAGTGCATTAAGCACGTTTGACAATGAGTGATTGGAATAATAGAAATTTTAAGTCAGAGTTCAGGCATGTGGCATCTTTAAATCTTGAATGCAGTATTATTTAATATCTAAAATGAGCTGGAAACAACTGTGACGGCATCTGCAGCCCATTACCTGATTCAGCATGACAAAGAAATTGTTTCGGTTCTCAACAGGTAACCTGCTACTGCTGCTGCTCTGCTGTAAGCAGAACCTGGGTGTTCTAGAGTAGAAATATCAAAAATAAGTACTAACAGTCAATCCAGGAAAACAAACACTGCTTTACAACAAACAACTGTAGTAACCTTGGCATTAAGAAACAAATGTTTTCTATACAACAATTTTTAAATATGACAGTTAATAAATTTGAAAACAAAGCTCAGTTACAATTTTATAAAGTTAAACTACTGACTCAAATTTGGCTATTAGTTGGACAGCAACATGAAAAATGGCAAGAAAACTCTTTTCAAATAGTACAAGTATCCAAGTATGCAGTGAGTAGTACCCTTTGAAGCTCAGGCCTATTTGGCATGAGAGTACTGAACTATCTGGCTGACCAGCAACATTCAAGTCATATAATTGCCAAGGTCTGCAGACTCCATATGTTCAAAATGCTAGGTCTTCTAAATGTCTGCCTTTAATCTGATATTCTCCATGGTATGTCATTGTTAGGTATACAAAAAGGTCTCTTTAAATAAAATTTAAGAGAATACCTAAAAAAAAAAATACTTCTGAAGATGAAGGGCATTGTCCCACTTTTACCCATAATACATTATGTTGATTTTGCCAGTAATGTATATTCTAGGAGGCATTTGTGACACAGCAGATTGATTGCAGGATTGACTAACAGTGTCTCTATTTAAATATCATGTTTTATTAACTGCAAGATCTGTTCTCTAATTAAGAAACTACTTGGAGCAAAAACCTGCAAAAACTACACCCCTCAAGGACCACGGGATTAAAAAAATTAATGCGCAATATCTTTCTTTTGCTTTTATTTCCTCTTTCCTGTGTTTTGTATAAAGTATATAATGTTATTGAAATCTAAAATTACTAATAATGTTTACTATACATCATAACATGATCCTGGTTATGCAGAAATTAATGACATGCATCTTCAGCATTGCAACATTTTAATAACAAATCTAAACCACTAATAACTTTGCCACATTTAATTGCTTTCATTCTCTTGATGTTCTAAAATACAATGAATCAGTAGAAATAAAATTATGCACCACTAAATTGAACAAATTAAATATTATGATGTTTTCTCTAACTAGGGAGTTAACATTAATTTGTAGTTATAACCTTTTTAAACAAAACAAATGATATTTTCAAAATGGTGCTTCTAATTAGCTTTGGTAAAAACAAGAAAGGGTGAAATGGCCTGAATAAACTATTATAAGTTTAATTACATTTTTGTACTTATAATATATTCTCACTCTTTTTGCTTTGCAGTTATTTTATTTTTTTTTTTTTTTGTATTCTTCTGGGATCCGAGAATGTTACCTCTGTGGAGACATTTTGCACTGTGGTAATCAAAGTCAGTAGCAGGCTGTTTTCCAGCCATCCCCAATTTGAATCCACTCAAATCAGTTCAAGTCAAGAAGCGACCTTGAATGAGGTGCTAATTCAGAGCAAGGCACATTTACTCTCAGCAGGCTATTTTAGCATCACCAATTACAGTAATTTAACAAGAAGGAAAGCTGGGGATGTTGGAGAAAATCCCAGAGAGACATGTGAAGAAATCCAACTAAGAGCAACTGGGCTAGGATTTAAAAATAATCTTTGAGGTTGTGGTGTGCTTCCACTTGGCTGGGAAACTCTCAAAAAATCCCCTCATTCAGCCTTCTGTACACTTTCAATCAAAAGAAGATATTAGGGATTGTAACACTGATAAAGAATTTACATCTTTTGACCTGTTAAATTCCAGATTTACTTTTCCAGCAACCCTGTTTGGTATAAACAAATTAGAAACATCGTTTAAAGCAACCTACCCAACATTTTCTGTCTCACCCTGAGCTGATGCTGAGTAGTTTGGATGAAGATTTTGACAGCATATTTACAGTTTAAAAAAAAATCAATAAAAAGCGTACCCCCTTATGATCTTGGAAGTGACGGGGAATGCATCTCTTAACTAAAATTTCAGAAAAGAAATGGAATTCAACCATTCATAAAGTACACTCTTAACACACTATGCACCAAGCATGTCCAAATTCTACTATCAATTGTTAACTGATTGTATATATCTTGTCAAACATTTGGCAAAATTCAACCAGTAATTAAATTCATCATGAACCTACATTATTAAGTTAACTGTTTTAAGAATGTCCTACACTTAAGTTACTTAGGCTAAACTGTATTTCACAGATAGCATTTTGTATAATGGCACTCCAAAACATTAATAATTTATTTGGAGGTATACCACATGGGGGAAAAAAGCATTGCAATATCCTATACCACATTTACTTTGCAGGAAGGATCAAAATCCACAGTCTGTAGCTCAGTGGGAATGTGATGTTCTATATCTTAAATTAAAACAAAAAAATCTCATTTTAAGCAAGGATCTGTTCAGATTTTTTTTGCAACAACTCATGAATGCAATTTTAAAGTAATCGTGCTGAACCAATGTTTACTTTGTTTTACAATGTTTTACTTAAGTTTTATTGTGTACAAAAAAAAATAGATCAGACTCTGTAGTCATATACTGTTACTCTCCTGTTCAGTTGAGGTTTGAATGCTGAACTAATCAACTAACATTAAACTCCAACCGTATCGATTAATTCCTCGTCACATTTTTCTAAATTAAATGCACAGTTTCCTTTTTTCCTTCATGGGTTTTCTCAAGGTTCTTCAGCTTCCATTTCACATCTGAAAGAAATGACTGATTTGGTATAGAATGGATAATTTCGTATTGCACCTGGAAGGGTGAGAGTGTGTGAGCCTTTTGGTGGGCTGTTATGACATTTTGATACTGGAGTCCTTGTGGCTCTAAATCAGAATAAGCAGGATTCAAAGGATGGACAAACTCACCTAATTATTAACTGTTGTCATAATATTTAGTAATATTCAAAGAATTAGTGAAATAAAATATTAAACCTAAATGCAATTTATAAAACACAATGTATAAAGTACAAATTACTATTAGAAGTTTTTCTTGGCTTTCCTATAACATTTATTTTGTATACTGTATGCTCACAATTCATGTTATCATAAGTTGCTTGCAAATTTCTTGTTGCGTCTTTGCAATTACAGATTTTAAACTTTGGCAATATCTTTTCTACAGTGAAGCAAAATGCAGATGGTTTTAGGTGCAAAGATAACACTTTTCAAGTTAAAATGAAAGAAAAAAATGATACCATACTGAGATCTTACGCAATGAGTGTACAGGTTTGTTTCTGTGATAAGAAATTTGCCCTTGAAATACAAGTAAAATGATTCCAACTGTGATGTTTCATATTTCTGTAAAATAAAGAATTAACCTTGAGCTATGTAGGTAAGTTAAAAAATTAATGGATGGACAAATACAAAGATGGAAAGATATAATATTTTAGTAAATCAAGACATTTTAAGTGTTGAGACTTATGAGAAAAATGGTCAAGTGCAAATGTTATTGAAACATAGCTACTGATGTCTTTATTGCACTTTTTTGCTGCTGATTTGCTGCTGGAATGTATCTTTCTAATTCTAACAGTGTTGGCTTCACAATTCTGCAGCACATTAGGTGCAATAGGTCTTTATATTTTAGTTAATTGAGGTTTTGTCAAATGTGACCCTCTAGGGGTCTTTGATACATACATTGTATTACAGATGTGGAGAGGAAACCTTGTGGCTTATAAACACGGTGCACACATTATTATTTCAATTTTAATGATAGTTTTTAAATAATACAATAGAAACTGTAAGAGACTCTAGCACAATAATACTTTTCATTGTCTGTAACAGTGGGATACTGCAATATTCTATGTTTAAATTGCATGAAACATTACCTCTGCATTGGCACAGGATGAAAGTGTTTTTATTAATGCTACTATTGCTTCTTTTTATTTTAGAAGCGCATATGTTTTATTTCTAATGAAAAATATAGGGTGTCTTAAATTGCCTTAAGCAAAGATTGTTTGATGAAAGCAATCTTTCTTTATCCCAGATCCATATAGTTTATTTGGATCCAGATAAGTGCTTTTTGTTTAGCCTGGGGATCTTTGCTAGCCTGTTTGTTCTCAGTCATTACTTGTCATTCAAGTTGTTATCCATGAATGCTGGGCTGAAGATTTTTCTTTAAATTGTATTAATCAATCAGATCTTTTCATCATCTTATAGCACTCTAAGACCAATATAGACAAATTTGAAATAATAGATACTACAAGGACATTGGTGCAAGATAAACATTACAATGTTCAGCCTAACGCCATCTCTGTGTCTATATCAAGTTTGTATTTTTTTTTTTCCTTTAACCTCCTGCATTTCAAGTACAGGCTTGCTTAGCCACACGCTCTGAGAATTTTTCCGAAAAGATAATTGTGCTGATTCATTAAATGTTCATGGAAATGAACCTATAATGCATAGGCACATGCAAGTTTAAAATGTTTTATTGAATGAACTAAAACAATCAGATCTAACAATATACTTACTTGTGGTATCGTAAGGCAAATCTCAAAGTCAAAGGAAGTTCTGCTCAAGCTTTATAACATGCTGATTAAACCTTTTCTGGAGTACTGTGTACAGTTTTGGTCTCCAGGCTACAAAAAAACCAGAGGAGAGCAACCAGACTGGGGCTGCAGTGGATGAGTTATGAGAAAAGATTAAAGGAGCTAAGCCTTTTCAGTTAAAGCAAAAGATTAAGAGGAAGCATTTTTTTAAAAATTATAAAGAAATTAGAAAAGTGGTTGGTGACTGTTACTTTAAACAACAAGAACATGGGGACACAGTTGGAAATTAATTGAAGGTAAATTTTGCACAAACATTAGGCAGTTTTTCTTGATGCAGAGAACCACATACACATTGAATAAGTTGCCAAGTAATGTGGTAGATAGCAGGACTCTAGAGACGTTCAAAACTAGACTTGATATTATTTTGGAAGAATTAATTGGATAATACTTGAGAGCTTTGTGGGCTTAATGACCTGTTCCAATCCAGATTATTTTAATGATCTAAAATCTCACATATATATAGCATATTTTTTAACATACAAGCACCCTGAAAGTGGTACGAAAACTCCTTTAATGTGTTCCTTTCGGTAGCCCCTTAAAGAAATGACTGACATCCCCAATGTCTAGTTCATGTGTGTGTGAGTGTGTCTTGTAATTGCCTAACCTCACATTCAGGGACGGTCCTATTCTTGGCTATGCTAGGGCTCCCTGCAACCGTTTGATAAAAATTATTTTGAATATCCACAAAGAGAGAGTCGCTGCCTAATGCAATACATTTAAATACAAAGACTGTTAATTTATTTTCACCATTGGGTTCTAGATAATGTTTTAAAACACAGGGAATTTGTACCAGATATGAGATGCCTAAATGATCAGTATTTGTAGGCAACACGTTTTTAATTATAATATTCTAATTTTTTATTTCAGTGCACAGTATATTTTTTTCCAATAGATAAATTGTCAGTGTACTTAACCACAGTGGTGGCAGGCATTTTCTAAAAACAAAATCAAATCTGTTGTATCAGTTTTTAGTTGACACAAGGAGAACACAAGAAAAAGTGATTTGCACTTCTCTCAGGAGCTGATTTTTTTATGGCAGATTCATAAAACTTGACCTAATCAGGGCATAGACCTTTAAACTTACAAACTGCTTACCTGATGGACACAGAAAATTTAGTTGATATTGTGTAACCTTTTATAGCTATATTTTAATAACAAAGTTTTCTCTATTTTGCTTTTTTCACTTGTAAAGGAGTTTTAACGATACTTTTATTGTAGCTTTGACTCGTAGCCAACACCTACTGATGATTTCAACCCATTCTGTACTGAATGACACCAGTATGTAAGAAACTGTATTCTATAATTACATTTATTCATTTTCTAAACTGCTTGTTCAGATATGGGACCAAAGACTGTCCCAGAAGCTTTCAACACAAGGCTGCAATCAACCCAAACAAGATGCCAGTGCTTCACAGGGCATATTCTTAAAGTTGCCATCTAACTTTAACATCTTTAAGAGAACATAGACAATGAAATAAAAAAATCAGGAAATATGTAAATTCAAATAGGCATGCCCAGGCCACCCTGTTTATCGCTAGGTATTTGTAAATGGGGGTTTCATTTTATCATCCATTCATGTTAATAATGTGTACAGGTCTATTGAAATGAACTTACATTATGATGTATGATAAAGTAATTTTCAATCTGTTTTATTCTTTCCTGTGACACGACTGCCTTTGCATTTGACATGCACTCTTCATGAAGCACTTCTCAATTTGTGATGACCACAAAGTAAAATTCCTGATTCTATGCATCAAGGAAAGCCTACAGGAGGTGGTCTGGCAACAGCACAAAAGACCCATAGGTAGGCTCAAAACATGCTGGATGGATTACAATTCTTAGTTGGTCTTAAGACACCAGAGAATTCAGCAGTATGATATGGAGACCATTGTTGAGGATATAGGTCTGATCATCAGCTGGAAAGTAAAACAAGTTTCATAGAGCATAACAATTCATAGCTGTCATTTTGGAGCCCAAGTTGTCAATATTAATTTGCCAACATCTAAAACATTTGTCTATATAGCATTACACTAAAGTATCTCACAGTGTTTTACAATTATTATAGCTAAAACAAGAGAGTTAAAAACTGAAAGTGAAAGAACAGTTATTAATAAAATATTTCTTAAGACTGCAAATATGAGTAAGTGTTTATTTCAACAAATAAATTAAATGCTATTATCAGATGAGGGAGGAAAGAGTAAACCTCTAAGGGTTCCAATGCTGCCTATTCTAATATACATAAATGTGTACACAATATGAGGATAGTCATGCGGAGGTTTCTTTATTTTTTTCCCAGCATCACACCTGGCTGCAACTTGCATAGCATCACCACTAAATGCTGGAAAGAGAAAACACAATACAAGTGATTAGTATATAAAACAACAAATAAAATTTAATTTAGAAAAAGACCCAATCACTACCACCCTGCCACTATGAGAGATGAAAGGGGGATAGATACTCCAAGTTATAAAAATGAGTGAGATTGTTCAGAGCCTTATATACAACTAAATCATTTTCAAATAATCCTAAAGCACACAGGCAATCAGTGCAATGATACTAAGATTGATGTCATTATTTTAGTTTCAATTTCAGATTATTTTTTAAGATGCAATTCATGTATTTGCATGTTGAAAGTGCTACAGGTATAAGGTATTTTAGATTACCTTGATCGGAGTTCAATTACAATAATGTAGACAGCTAAAGATGTAAACTGTAAATTAACTTTTCAATATTTTGCAGTGAAATTAGAGGTCTAACTCTTGCAAGGAATCTAAATGAAAGAACATAGTCTTACTATTTAGTTTAATATGAGATTTTAAATATATGATGCCTAGATTCTTAACTTCTGTCATTATTCCAAAAGCCAGATAATCTACTTTATTTCTAAGAACTTTGAATGATTGAAGGCAAAACATAAATCTTAGTTTAAGAAAAGTACTACTTACCTATTCCACTATGCTAGCAAGACACTGGATTAGTTTATCAGATAATAAAATAAGAATTGATATGTCATTTGTATCAGCATTAAACCATGAGTAATTAATTACTTTAACTAAAGCAGTTCCTGTACTATGATTTGATCTAAAACCTAACTGATACTTAGCCAGAACAGAATTTTCAGTGGTCAAAAGATATTTTTTTCAGAATTTTATTTAAAATGGGCATAGGTCCAAAACTGTCCAAGACAGAACGTTCAAGATTACTTTTCTTAAGTAGTGATGTATTACTGTGGGTTGCAGAGTGTTATGTATCTTGCCTTTGTTAAGCAGCAATGGTAATACCCTAATTTACATAAAGAAATGTTGTGTGCTTAGCCTTGTGGGAAAATGGAAGTGTTGGTAACACACATCCGAAATTGAGTAAAGAGCACGTTGAGTTAACCTGTGTCTCTGTAGTTATTATTTGTTGGAGTTGTAAGGAACACAGAAAAAAGTGGTGACGAGGAAGTCTGAATTCACACGGTGCATGATAATAATTGTAAAGGAGCAACGAATAATACTCCATTAAGAAACAATGATGATAAATCGGAAAAAAAAGACATCGTTGTTTGACGCAAAGTAAGCATGGCAGGAGCAGAGAAGAAGCCGTGAGTACTGATAATTGTAAAAGAAGTTTCTGTGGAAGTTAAATCACCTTATTGTGAAGTAAGAGTGACTGTGATTCAGTTGCAAGCTCGAGATGGCTGGCATTATTGGAGTAATTGGACCTTTCGATGAGAACGTGGAGCAGTGGAGCTCGTATACGGAGTGTTTTGAGTGCTTTGTTAAAGCAAACAATATTACCAATGAAAAATTAGTTCCTACTATTTTGAGTGTTATGGGAGCAAAAACGTTCAACTTACTGCGTAGTCTTGTGCAACCAGATAAGCCTGGAGAGAAATAATATCCTCAGATTGTTAGAATTTTGAGTGCACATTTTTCACCAAAGCCATTAGTAATTGCTGAACAGTTTAGATTCCACAAGAGAAATCAAGAAGAAGGGGAATCAGTAACAATGTTTGTGGCAGCACCAAGGAAGTTATCTGAATGTTGTGAATTCAATGAAGTGCTCAATGACATAATCAGTGATAGGCTGGTATGTGGACTGAGAAGTGATGCCATACAAAAACGGCTTCTGACAGAAAGTGCAATAACCCTTGCAAAGGAAATTGAAATAAGTGTGTCCACGGAAATGGCAGCTAAAGAGGCTCAGCAGTTAAGCATAACTGGGCAAATTCATAAAGTAAATATAAAGAGCAAGGATGCTGGTAGAGGGCCTTGCTATCATTGTGGAAGACAAGATCATTTAGCTTCACAGTGCAGGTTTAAAGACCTAGACTGCAGAAGTTGTGGAAAAAAGGTCACATCGAGAGATCTTATAAATCCAAGAAAGCTACAGAGAGATATTATAGATATGAAAGTAAAAAGGCAGCATTTATTCAAAAGAAAAATGTTAATTCGCTGCAACTGTAAGAATTAGAAACAACATTAGGAAGTGACATATCTGAAGATGAAGTGATTTTAAATATTTTGAGTCTTGGAGGTGACTCACAGGGATACCAGGTATCTCCATTGTTGAAAGGACAAAAAGTATGCATGGAAGTGGACACAGGGGCGGCTGTTTCTCTAGTGTCAGATAAAACATACTACACGTTCCTGAGGCACCTTCCACTAAAGGAAACTAATATAGTGCTAAAAACATATACAGGTGAACCCGTGAATGTGAGAGGCCTGATAAAGGTGACTGTTCAATTGAATGGGAAGAAAGCCACTTTACCACTTTATGTAGTGGAAGGAGATTACCCATCATTATTGGGAAGATCATGGTTAAATAAAATCACATTGGATTGGCCAAATGTTTGTACTTCGGACCTCATACTGGTATACAATCTCTAGCCGAATGCAAAGATGGGCATTACTTTTATCAGCCCATACATATGATATCAAATACCGCAAGTCTGAGTTGCACGTTTACCCTTCCTTGCCTGTTACCTGTTCAGAAAGTCCACAGATGAATATATTTTATCAAGTAAAACAATTCACTCAAAATGATCCGGTACTGTCTAAAGTAATGGACATGGGTCTTACAGGTAAAAGTCCTAGTACTTCACTGGAACTAAAACCCTACCTTTCTAGAAAAAGTGAACTATCTGTGCAGGCAGGTCTTTGGGGTCGTCATGTCATCATTCAACCACCACTGCGGAAACTTTTAAGCCAACAGCTATATGCAAGTCATGTTGGTATTTTCCGCATGAAGGAGATTGCAAGGTTATTTTTGGTGGCCAGGAATAGATGAACATATTGAGGAGAGGGCCAAGGAATGTTCTTTTTGTCAGAAGATTAGAAATGCTCCATAGCCGGCGCCGCTTCACCCATGGGACAGACCTGAAAAGGCTTGGCAGCGCATCTATGTGTATTTTGCAGGTCCCTTTGAGGAAAAGATGTTCCTGGTAGTTGTCGATGCCTATAATAACTGGCCAGAGGTTGCTGTTATGCACTCAACAACTGCTGTTAAAACAATTGAAAAGTTGGAGGAATTATTCTGTCGTTATGGCTTCCCAGAGCAACTTGTGAGTGATAACGGTCCTCAGTCTGTGTTACAGGAATTTGCCACTTTCCTACAAGTCAACGGAGTTCTGTACATTTGCTCTGCACCACACCATCCTTCCACAAATGGGTTAGCAAAAAGGTTTGTTCAGACAATGAAGCATTCACTGAAGGCAGTGCAAAATGAAGTCTCTCTTCATACACGTTTGAACCAGTTCTTACTGTCTTATCGGAATTCTGAGCACAGCACAACTAAAGTTTCACCTGGTATCCTAATTATGAAAAGACAACTTCACGCAATTTTTGATTTGCTAAAGCCACCAGGAAAAAAACAAGCGGTACGTCATCGTCAACAAAAGCAAACTGAACATCGAGACAAGAAAACAGTCTTTCATCATGATTACATTGTATTGGTTTGAGGTTTTAACAATAAATCCAAATGGGTTCCTGCCACCGTAATCAGTCAGAGTGGACGTGTTTCTTACACTGTCCACACTGCTGATGGTACTGTTTGGCGAAGACATGTGGATCAATTGTTGCAGGCATCACCAGAATCCACTGAGCCACTAAATGTGGATTGTCCTGAACTGAATTATGATGGTAGTGAAAATCAGTGTTCTATTACCGAGGAAGAAGTGCCAGCTATGGAGGTATCAGAAACTCCATCATACCCACCTGTGAATGAGGAAGAGTCAGCTAGAAAATCTACAAAATCTCCCTCAACTATTTCACTTTCAACAGACACTCACACTGAATATCATTATCCTGCTCGACATATGTGACCTCCTAACCATCTAAATTTATAAGACTTACTTTTAAATATTGGACAGTAAATTACCCTCTTCCTTAACAAAAAAAAATGGTTCAACTCGGATTTATTGGATTTATTGTTCTCATGCTAAACAAAATGTGCATATTTCTTTTCAGTAGGGAGGAGTATGTTATGTATCTTGCCTTCGTTAAGAAGCAATGTTAATACCCTAATTTACATAAAGAAATGTTGTGTGCTTAGCCTTGAGAGAAAAAGGAAGTGTTGGTAACACACATCCGAAATTGAGTAAACAGCATGTTGAGTTAACCTGTGTCTTTGTAGTTATTATTTGTTGGAGTTGGAAGGAACACAACATAGAGAACCAGGCAAAATGGCAGAATCCCATTAACAGTTAAGTATATCAAGTGTACTGCTGATTAGTGAGTAAGTGGCTTCTTTAAAATAAACACCTTACAAACACATTTTATATCCAGAATCTGTAAGGACTGGATCATAAAACAGATGGAGTTATTGTTGTTGTTATTATTTATTTATTTATTTGCCTGACACATTGATCCAAGGTAACTTACAACACTTGATACACAACTGAGTATGTATTCTATGAAGATCAATTGGGCTTATTTTAGTAAAGAAGTTTACTTCACTGTGTTCACTAAGTTGAGGTTAAACTAGGATTGTTCCTGAAGTTTGTTGTATACTACATATTGTGGAAAGACAGCCTCCGGGCACAGACGGACAGACACCAAATGTCCTAAAACACACACGTTTATTTACAGAAAGTCCTTTGACACCTGACACAATGCTGTACTCAGTCCACACTCAGTCCCTTCTTTCCTTCCGTCTCTGTATTTCTGCCACCTTTCCTCCCAAGCTTCATCTTCCTCCTCCCAACTCTTGCTTCTTACGGAGAGAGGCAGCTCCCTTTTATAATCACCCGGATGTGTTCCAGGTGCTCTTTGACAATCTTCTGACAGCACTTCCTGGTGTTGCGGAAGTGCCACATGAGCACCGGGAAGCATTCCGGGTGTCCCTGGAATTCCTTTTGTCAGCACTTCCTGGCGTGGCGGAAGTGGTGACATCCAGGGCTTCACAATCCTGCGAGGGCCCCCCTGTGGTGACCACGAGCACCAATAAGGTTGAGCTTCTTTCTATGCTCTGTTCCCGTGCCCACCATACCAACAAGGGTGGCTGCCCTCTAATGGCCCAAGGCATGGCTTCCAGCCGTTCGCCACAATATCTTATATTATTTGTGTTATTTGAAAAGAATGGCTGAAAATAATAAGATGACATCACAATGCACAACTTCCTGGCTTGATACCGTAGCAACAGAGATGCATTGCTCTGCACAAAACTGCTACTGAGGCTGAAAGAAACACAACATTGTGATACCTGCAACAAACAAAATGGCAGCAAAGTACTTACACAGATAGTTGGAATACATCCACAGAATTGCTACTTGATGCACCTCTGATGGTGCCATTGGTACAGCCACATGATCTTTAGCTGAGATCCACCACTCATGGATGTTTTGTCACGTTGTTCCTAGAACCTCTTTAGGTGGTGGGGTAGTAAAAGAGACATTGATTTCCTTGCTACCCCTTGTAGCAAGTCCTTGACCCCTTTTCCCCAATTTGAGGGTTTTCCTCCTTAGCCAGAACAAGAATCTCCCTTTCTCTGCCTCTTCTGCCAACTCCTTTAGAGTCTGCTATAGCTTGGCCCCTGACACTCCCATGCCTCTCAGAAAATGCTGGGTAGCATGCTTCAGAATGTGCTGTAGTATGGGGAATGGGGCATTGTAAAGTGAAATATTTAAATAAAGTAACAGAAATAAAAAAATAAAACATTAATAATATTTATGGGAATGTGCAAAAATTAGAAAAGAACAAAACACATCCCAAATATATATACAGAATATACAGTATAACATAGCATAACATTCTCAGACTTGACTAATTCCATTTAGAGTTGAAGGGTGCTGGAGCCTATCTAGGCGACTCTGGATGCAAAATAGGAAACAGCTCTGGGCTGGGCACCAGTCTATTACAGCGCCCACTCACACCCACATACCCTTACTCATCCTCACGCAGTACTGTTTGTGACAGTGCCCTTTCATTATCCAGACTGGATTTACATACCACAGACAAGCCTGGAAGATGTGCATGCATATCACTTTCTATAATCTTACCTCAGTGCACAGTTTTTGCCAATGCCTTGAGCACCTGTAACTTTAGTAATGTATAAAATAAATACATTAAAAGTATTGGTACTGCCCAAAATATTAACACAGTTATTCATGATTCAGTATTGGCCCCATGTGATTGTGTACAGGTATGTGTGATGAACTGACATTTGATTTAGGCTTGATTGCTGCCTTGTGACTGATGATGCCAGGATAGGCTCTGCCCTCATGCATTCCTGAATTGGTCTGACTGGTTCTAAAATGTTACGTTATGACAAATTTACAAGCGAAAAATTTCGATTTGATCCCCTGATTACTCTGCATTCTGTAATCCTGCAAGCAAGATCATCAATGCATTACATTCAGAATCAAATATAACAAATGTAGACATGAGAAGTTAATGCACTTCAGTAGATCGACAGTTTAATGTCTTTTACATTTTTTGTACTGCTGAAGAACAGTTCATTTCTACTACAGGAATAAACTAAACTGTAAATAGTGACATAATGATATTATGCCTGAGGCCAAAGGCTATAGGCATTATTCTTAGCTGTCACTGACCATTTGTACCCCCAAGACAACTTAATGGGGTGTATCCCTTTCATTTCTATTATCCCATTCATCTTGCTTTCCATTTTCTCTTCCCAGACTTCATTTTCCCACGGGGGAATTTCTCATGTGTCCTGTATCTTCTCTTTTCCTATCCGTACTAAAAAGATGTAGCAAGAATGCAGACACAAATCGCAAAAGGATTTTTTAAATACATATTATTTCCATATACAAAACACTTTGAAATAGATAGATAGATAGATAAATACATAGATAGATAGTTAGATAGATGGATAGATAGATAGATAGATAGATCCATCAGATCTGGAATATACAATATGCTGTCCTTTTTTGAAAATGAAGTCCACCTACAGTATATTTTACAGATGGCACACACTCCCTGAATGTGGTTCTTTCTTGTCAATCACATACACGGCTGGTTTTGCACAAATATTACAATTTTTTTATTCCAGTAAAGAACCATAGACACATGTAATAAATTACCAAGCAATGTGGTGGAGAGTAGAAGTTTAAGGACCTTTAGATCTTGACTTCATGCTATGTTAGACAATGTACTGTAGGTGAATATAATGGATAAGTTTGTTGAGCTGAAAGGCCTTTTTATGTCACAATTGTTCTAATTTACTAGTTTCATAACTGGCAAAGAAAGGGCAAACCACTAAAACATTAGAGAAAAATACCACTTACAGTCTTTTAAGGTATTGATAGGAGGAGCTGTTAAGACACAAGGAAGACAGCATATTACTATTGACAGAATTACAGTCTGAAACACCTCTTATCTCTACAATGCCATTTATTTCCAGAAGGCTGGGCTTGGAAAAAAGTCCAAATGCCAGATGTCTTGATGATTCTACAAAAGACCAGATAAAAGGCTAAACTACAGCGATGTCAGCATAAGCAAGGCGTGAAAGTTGTTTTTTTAAAACCTCACTCAGCAATTGCAAAAAAAGAAAGAAAGAAAAGATGCTGATTAGAGACTACTGACATTTTTTACTGGTCAGGAAGCACTTCTTCAGACAAAAAGTTATAGAACTCTGGAACAAACAGTTAAACCATGTAATTGAATCAAAAAACCTTAACATGTTTTATAACATATCTACATAAAGTATTGGGACAACTTAGCTGGCTATTGGCTAACCAAACAAGCTTCTTTTATTGTCTCCTATGTTGTTGAGTCTGAATGCACTTTTCCAGAAGTCTTTATATCTCCCCACATAATGCCTGAAGTTTCCGAACAGGAATAGAGTCTTAGTGGTTGGGACCTTTTCCAAGTACAGTATTACCTACTTTATCCTGAATAGGTTTTAGAAATATATAAACAAATGACAATGTATGTGTTCATTTTTACAACACATAGAATAACTGAGGACAGAATTGACATGTTTAATGAACTTTCGACTGCATGGGGGACCTATCGACATATTTAAGCTGATATGCAACATGGAGTGAAACAGTTTCCATTATGTCTGAGAAAATGAAATAGAAATGGAAAGTATTGTTGTTAATGAACGGCACATAAAACTAGAAGATTTACCAAGCACATCAGCTTCAGCCCAGTAAGCTTCTCAGTGCGTGACAGGATAGAATTATGCAGTGCAATGGTTTTATGGGTCATTACAGTATATCTGTGAACAAACACACACTATATGTTTGTGTCAAAAATAAGGTTATGCTCAAGACCCCAAGCATCACAATGTGCATAATTAACTAATTGAATCTAAATTTTGCTTAATTGATCGCGTGTCAGAATTCCATTAATAATTTACTTCTTGTTGGAAATGTTTATTGAATAATGTTATAATATTCATATTTTTAAACCACAAATATGCTTGCAGCATAAATAAAAACAGACATTATATCACATAAAGCAGTGAATGAAAAATTTTCAGGATGTTGTGTTTGTCATAAAAAATTAAACTGTTGCATTATGAATAATAGGTGGAGTAAGACATTAAAATAGAGCCCTGAAGCCATATGCACAAACCTGAAAGTTGCAAAATAATGATTTTAAAAAATGTGCTTAAAAATACATAACTCTTATGTTTAATCCAACATAATGATTTTTTAATGAGAACATTATAAATTTTAGATTTTTTAAAATAAAAATTAATAAGGTGTAGCTGCAGCAGGATTTGACATGTGTCCATAACAACAACACATATAATTAGAATGAGGTTTTATGAACCTGAAAAGCCTGATAGTGGTCAAAATAAACTGTGTTAAGCACATGCATTAGTCTATATTCACATAGCAGCTACAAGATATTTCATTCCAATTTTTAGCTCACATCCGATTTTTGTGTCAGAGTGTTCAAATTAATTTTTGCAAGCAGCCTAAATCTGATATGTGTGTGTACAGACATCAGTAATGATTGTGACCTGCATGAGTAAATGAGTCACATAGATGTGATCTAATACACCACCATGAATGTCAATGAAATTAATGAAATATTTATCAGTGGAGGCTTTCTGGAATTCATCAGTTTATAAGGGCAAGGGAGGGAAATCAAAAACAAAAGATCACAGCTGTTGCTTTGAATGCAATTATCAGTGCCATTTCTGTTCATACAAACCTGTGGACAAGACAGAGAAAAGCTAGGACTGATGGTAGTGAGATCTGATGGGGTTTGATAAAAAACAGTTGTTTGTCAATTTCAGAACGTGTAGTGGTACTTTCGTAATTACGTCAATGTCTGTATGCAAAAGTCTCTCAGAAAAATGCAGAGTTGAGACCCAACACTCTCCATCAAAGCATATAGGGCTATATTGTCAGGCAACGTGCACAGAATACCACAAACTGTTCCAACTTTATGACATCTACAGATTGACAAAGTGTTTGATAATTCCACTGACTATCTAATGAACTATGCTGTGTCTCAAGGATTGCGTCCAAGAGGTTTTTCAAATATTTTGCTGCCAGAGAAATCAAAATAATCCAAAACAGTTTTATTAAAAGAAAAACTTTATTTAAAGAAAATACTAGGGAAGGGTAAACTTTAAAAAAAAAAAAAACTTTCTGTCCCGTTAGACCTAACTTTCCTGTCAGTTTGTGTTTTCATCGTATATTGTGTTGATTTGTTTGTTTGTTTTGTTATATTTTTTTTCTGGCTGTTTATCTTTTGGTTTATATTTTGAGATCCAACATAGAGCTTTCTCAACAACATGTACACTTAACATGTTTATGATGGCCTTGTGGGTTGGCATATGATGTCACAGCGGCCATCTCTTCCTATAAAAGATGAACTGGAAGCAGATTAAGACTGGAAGTTCCTCACCAGAAGCCTTTACCAAGCTCACCTCCTAACTCATTAGCCTTTCTCAGGAGCAAGGCCTTCAGCATAAATCAGTATGGCGTTTTGTAGGTTTTCCTCTACAATGTGTGAAAAGAAGAGCCTCGACACACACAAAAAGGTTTGGGGTAGCCACCCATATATTCTCCCTGGCTGCAAGTGGGTTTTTTTAGTGTACTCATGTCCATTGTTTCAAGTCCTGAATTGAACTGATGTGCTGAAGAAATGATGACGGCTTTAAAGGCCAAAACCTGAAGTGATATCGTCCATGGTCGGAACCGGAAGTGACATCATTGGTGGTGTGTCTGGTAGGTTTTCCCATATTTGGTCTGCAGAGATAACAGAAATGGAATTAGTGCAACCTGACACTTCCAGGCCTGGTGGGTAATTACCTTGACTTGGTATGCTCAGCTTCCTCATACTCGCACATTTATGACAAGTGACAACTGGTATTAAAACAGCTTTCATGACATTAACAAATGTTAAAAAAAATAAATGAATATCAGTGACTGGGAATAATAGAATACCAAGAACAGCATGTACCATAAAAAGCCTTAAGAAGCCCTAAAAACTATAGTTATATTCAAGGACTTGACCACATTTTCGTATGTGGATTGATATTTGTTCTTGCCGAAAAAAGATCAAAAGATTGAAAAGTTCAAGACATTATGCAAAAAAACAAAGTCAAGTTTCAAAGTATAGTTTCTAGATACCTTATAACCTTTAGCTAAATAATCCATTTGAGCAAAAGTTACATTTTATTTGATATTGTTGTCCCAGAACTTTTCCTCCTATTGTATTGCCATCTTAAATACAGTTGGCGTGATGAAGTCATGTATTCGACACTGCCCAAAAGTGTGTTTGGTATCAGACAAAATTGCAATGTAGAACATGGCTGCAATGTGAAAATAAAATGAGTAATTAGCATATATAGTTTATATCAACCCTCTGATCAGTAATGTTTAAAGCTATGTCTTATAGCACTTTGATGGAAGCTGTGAGACATTAGTGTTAAGCAATGTGACACTGCTTCTACCAGTAAACACATGACTCGTATAGAAGTCAGTGCCTGGCCCTTCCACCTTTATTTATATCTTCCAGTTTAAATTCAGAAAAAAATGGAAAATATCTCCAATGAATGATGAGGGCTGACCTCACAACAGTCTAGCGTGCCAAAATGGGCTCGTTAGCAGTTAGTTCTAAGTCTTCCAGTGGTGGTAAGTATCACTCTCTGCAATAAAGGCATTTTGTCTTTAGCAATCATTACATTTGCACCATCAATTTCCAGTTGAAGCTTCTTATCTGTCTGAGATAAAATACACTGATAAAGTTGAGATATGAGCCTACAATTTTTTTTTTATCTTCATCTCTTATGATGATAATTAGTATCTTATACTGATAAGTAGTATAAAATAGGAATGATTATAAATACAACATTTATGAAGAAAACACTGCAACTGGAGTTGTTTAGTTGAACTTACTGCAGGAATCTGTCATGCCATGCATTCAAGAGGAGTTTGGGGATGAGGACCAATTTTATTTCCAGCAGGACGGAGCACCTCCCCAATACTATCATGATGAGAGGGCCTATCTTGGTGAAAATCTGCCAAACAAATGGATTGAGCAAACAGGTAGCCCTCACCTTCACCAGACTTCATGGCAATGGACCTTCTTTTTTAATGGGGCCACGTCAAAGATAAGGTTTATCTCACAAAACCACAACAATCGATAAATTGACAACAGTCAATGAAAAAGAATGCATCCATAACCCAAATGAAAAGATATGTGATGTTTGTAAATCCATTGGTCCGCTTTATGAGCAGTGTCTGGACCACAGCAGACCAGTAGTTTGAACAAATGTGATAACTGATTCTACATTTGTATTCTTTAATTTGAATTATAAAACTGTAGCCTGAAGAGGGCACTCCAGCTCCCCAAACCTGACACAGACAGACACAGGCATGAGTCCAGCACAAATGCAGGATTTTATTGTACTTTTTTCCCCATCCCAACCAACATAGTACAAAACGCACACAGCAATTTCCTTCTTCTTTCTCTCTCTGTCTCCACACCTCCTCGCATGTCCTTTCTGTCCCATCTCTGACTCTCGGAGCAGTGACAGCTGGCTCTTTTTATGCTGCACCCGGAGGCTCAGTAGCATGGTCTGGAAACACTTCCCAAAGAAGTAGAGTTTGCCAATCCTTGCAGCACTCCCTGGTGGCACCCACGGAACGCAACAAGCCTACGTAGTCAAACTCCAAGTCTCATAATGCCCTGCAGGATTCTGGGGCACCACTGCAACCCAGAGGGGCTGCCACCTAGCAATCCAGGGGAGATAATGCCCTGTTTCTGCTTTGACCCCTAGTCCTTGCAGAGGCGTTCCGGCCAATTTAGGGTGCTGGCTGTCCACCACAAACTTAGATGTATCTTAATAAACATTTTATTTATAATTATTCGAAGTGTGTATACGTTTTTTTTGACACCCAGTATAAACTATACCTTATCAAAATATGATGTATGCACTTATCTTAACAGTTTTAAAATTGCCATAATAACTGAATATGGCTAATAAATTGCAGCTGATTAAAAATGTACCTTTCAATGTTTAAGTACCACATATTATTGAAGTACTTACCTTTTGCAAATTATTACAGCTAGGAAAGCTCAAGGGCTGAATTCAGAAACATTTTGTGAAAAGCCTCATACTAAAATCAATGATTATAAATGTAGATCTTAAACAGTTATTTGTGAACAAAGCATCCTCCTACTTACCTTGCTCACCAATCGTGCCTGTGCTTTGGGTTTAAATGATTAGTTAAGCTGTCACTCTCAATTAAAATTACACACAATTTAAATAGGGAATACAGAGCTTAGAGTATGTGGTGATCAGTATGTAAATCAGCCCCAGAATTGGATATGTATAAGAAGAGAAAAGTTACAATCTCTCCCATTAGACTCACAGAGGACTGAATCAAAACTGAATTTATTAGTGTACCTCAAATGAATTTAAGAACATGGCATTTTTAATATTGATAAAGTCAGTGGTACCGTGAAGCTCATTTTTCTTGGCATGGCTAAGAAGATGGCTTCTGGAAAGCAGTCATTATTTTAAGTGGCGAGGAAGCCATATGACAGGATTTTATAGCAGTCTCTATTGGCTAAAGTAATATAGGCAATCTTCCAATTTAAGGTTATCAGCAAAAACTAATATAGAGTATTTAACACAATAAAACCCCTACAGTTATGTTAAAGATTCTTTTTTAAAATGTTTTAAGTAGTCAAGTTACATACAATATGAAACCCAGTGTTACAGTAAAATAATTATTATACTTTAAAACTCATAAAGTACACCTGACTCTATGAATTTTATGCTTTAATGTGTAAATTCAAACAAGTTCTAATAATCCATTTTTTTAATTTTCCCAATAAAGGGATGAAAAGAGCTGGAACAGTTATGATTTTGCATCTTTGTGAATTTTTCGTCAACATTTAATTTTTTTTCTTGGACATTTATTCTTTCCTTAGGTTCTGAAAAGTTTAGAATTCACTTTCATTCACTACTTTTATTTTGATATTGAATTAGTTATTTTATTTATTCATTATATTTTGGAAAACCTGCAAACATCATCTTGGTTTTTTTTAGTGGACACCACTTTTTTGAGCTTCAGTTGCTGTGACACAGGCACCCATTGCTAGGGGATGAGTTCAGAGAAGTGTCGTGTGAGGTCATTGGCCCAACCAAGTCGGCATCACGTCTCCCTCCTTGTCCATGTTTGTAGATAACCTCTAAATGTATATCTTACTTTATAGTTAGCTTGATCCTCAGGTAGCTATAAATGTGCTTTGTTTATTCGTAAATTAACTTTTGGTTTATGTATTGAGGTTTAGCATTTTGATTCTTTAAAAGTATTCACGGTTTTGACCTTGACTAGTCTTTTGTTAAATGTTTTGTCCTTCATTTCCTGGTCCTGTGGCCTGCCAGTTTTCACCTGTGCCACATGGGTGTTTGTCCTGGCACTACGAGGTGCAAAACAGTAAGCAACTCTGGATTGGTCACCCACTCAGCACAGGGCACACACACACATACACACACACTCATTCATACTGCGGCAATATAACAAATCATCTGTGGGACGCAGTAGGACACCAGAAGCACCCTAAATCTACATGAATACAGGGAGAATTTGCAAGTTCCACACAGAAACTGACTGGACCAATAACCAAATTCAGCATCTCTTAGTTTCGAGGCAACAACGCTACACTATAAAATGGTTCCCCCTCTCATACATGCTGAACAGCTTGAACGTGCATAGGAGGAGGTATGGTATCACTTTATTGTAGAAATAATTTTTATACAAAAAAAGACGAAAAAAATTTCCAGCTACTATTCAAGGCAATGCAGAAAGGGCCAAATTTGCATGAAAAATAGCATAAAGTGTTTTAAATAAAATATTACAGATCCCATAAAGGTTATTGTAATGGTTATATTCAATACATTTTAAATACCACTCACTGAAAAAAATTGTCTATGAGAAGATGGAGAACTCTGTGAATAAAAGGGAAGACTGTCCGTTTGTGTGAAATGTAGTAGTACTAGGTTGTTGTACCGTGTTCGCCATAATGAATGTAGTGAGAAGTCAAGCAAAATGACACATTTTAAAGAAAAGTCAAGACTTTTAAACTGAGAAGAACAATAACATATCAATCTAAAAGTAAAAGAGGGCAACTTTTTATTTTTCTACTATGTGCGATCATGACAATGATTAGACCCAATTTGAGTTTGGGTATTCTGCTTTTGACCTAGTGCTTTAAATATTGCTCTCCTTTTGTTAGGACACATGAATTTGTCTAGCAGTCAGTTTGCTTAACTTTCAGTACTCAATTAAAATTACCAATTAGGTGAACTATTTCTCTGCTTTACTAGATGACGACATCTTCCTTTTTAAGGCTAAAGTACTTGGCCATTACTGTACTGTATATTTATTTATACACTGAACAACATGCTCTGTGTTAAATCACAAATAATAGCAGTGGAAGAGACTGGGGTATTACTATATCAAAGATAGACGTGATTTACAAAATGAATAAGGAGAATACTGGGCAGCAAAGACAATCACCAAAAATGGAATAAATTCTGAGAAAATGATATATACATAATTTGGATTGCTGAGCAAACATTAGTTTATTATATCTTTAATTAATATGGATGCACTTTGTTACTTTACAGAAGTTGGTAGAAAGCTTGTTTAATGCAATTCAGGCAACACTGGGTGCAAGGCGGGATACAATCCCATTGCTGGACGCTCACACCAAATCCACTCACAACAGGGGAAATTTAAGGTTACCAGTTAAACTAACGTGCAAGTGTTTGGGAATGTTGGAAGAAACAGTAGTGCCCAAAGTAAAATTCATGCAGTCATGAGGAAAAAGTAAAAATTCCACATACTATAGACAGCAATAGAGCAAGAAATTAGAACTTTAGAAACATTTTAAAGAGAACATGCCATTCAGCCCAAAACGCTTACCAATCCTATCTACCTAATTCCTCCAAAACAATATTAAGTTGCGTTTTGGAGGTTTACTTTCTACCACATTACTTTGTAATTTATTCCATGTATGTATTGAACTGTCTAATGTTTGTGCATAATTTATCCTTAAGTTTTCAGCTGTGTCCCTGTTTTCTGTTTGAACTCATTTAAAAGTAACAGTCTCGCTCCTCTATACTAACTCCTTTCATAATTTAAAATCATGTCACTTCTTAATCTCCATTTACTTAAACTGAAAAGGTGCAACTTGTTTAATCTTACCTCATAACTGATACCCTGCAGTTCTGAAAATCAGTTCTTCTCTCAACATTTTCTACCACTGCTATGTCTTTTTTGAAGGCCAGAGACCAAACCTGCATGCAGTACTCCATATGAGGCCTTACTTACATCTGACGTGTACTCCACACTCCATGTTATATAACCTAACATTCTGCTAGCCTTCTTATTTACTTCTATTCACAGTGTGGATGCAGATAGTGATGAGTCCACTGTAACCCCAAAATCCTTTTCGTAAGCAGTTTTCAGACTTCCCATTTTGTATTCAAATCTGACATTTTTACTTCCTACATGTGATGCTGTACATTTAATTACATTAAATTTAATCTTCCATAATTTTGCCCAAGCCTGTGTACTGTCCAAGACCCCCTTTAATGATTCATCTGATTCTAGATAATTTGCCATTTCACCTATTTTGGTATCATCTGCAAACTTAATCATCTTGTTGATTATATTCCTATCCAGATCATTTATATATATATTGTATATAGGGTGGTACAGATCTAATTATGCAATTTTCATTTCGCTATAAATTATTACATTTATTACATAGAAAATCACCTGAAAAATCCCGGACCATCGAGAAGTGTGCAAACTGATGACATGAAGAATCGTCTTCACGCCGAACTGGAATTGTCCCGAGATAAATCAAAGTCATCCAGACAATCTCGATCTCCATAATTAGATCTGGGCCAGCCTGTATATATATATTTATTTTTTTAACAAATAGCAGTTGTGCCTGCACTGACCTCTCAGGATCAACACTTTTTACACCACCTAATACTGATAACGTTTTTGCAACAAAGCCTTTTGCATCCTGTGTGTTAGCCAGTTTTTTACCCATCTACACATTACACCATGTACTTTTTTAGCCTGATGCCCAACCTCTCATGTAGGACCTTTTCAAAGGCCTCCAGAAAATCAAGATAAACAATATCATATCAGTAAGTACAACCAAGGTTCTTAAACCCGTGGGCCAACAACATTCACTACTATGACTGTGCTTCTTATTTCTTAGTACATCTCAATATTTAAACTATTTTGGAAACTTTTAGTTTAACTGTGGTGCACAACTTCCAAAGAGTAAATATGGCTTTTGTTGTACTGAATGGTATGACTTTATTGGCCTTCTGGTAGGTGTTTTCAGGCCTTGAGAATCTGCATTATTCTACTTCTCCCCCCTTACAGCTCTCATTTCATGGCTTGAGTTCCCTTTCTGTGCATGGCTGCCCACAAATAAATGTGTGTAACTGAGAGATGCTTTACCGTCACTAATGCGTGCATGCAAGTTTTGATTTATCTCATTAAGTATTAACTTTCCTTAATAAATATTCATGTTTTTTTCAATGGTTTGGAAAGAAACACTGCTCAATATTTTTCTAATTTATTGTAAAAAATTAACAATACACATTTTATATTTTTATCACTTCATAACTTAATTACAATGAATCTTTTCTCCAGGGCCATGATGACTAACACGTGGCTTTGAAGGTTATCTTAATTTAAATATTTCAAATTACTTTTCCTTTTTTGGATTAGGTTGAAATCCTCTGGCCATTACCTTGGAAAATAATTAGATTACTGAGCTCAGTTTATTACTTATTACTCAGGTTGGTAGTATCATGTGCTGCTAAATGTGCACAGGCCAAATGAAAAGCTATTAAATCTATTTTCCATTGTCTCACCTAGTAGAGTTCAACATCTGTCTATAAAAAATACAAGGTACCTAATAAAACTATCAAAGCAGAAGATTATATACAGTAGTAACACTTCAATATAGTATAAAATGACTACTATAGTAAAATGCCCAAAAAGTCTATATATCAAATATCTTAAACACTTATTTTATACAGAATTTTTAAATAGAAGACTGTGTTTTAAAATACTCCAAGGACTGCTGCCAGATAAAAACTCAGGAACCAGTGACCCAAACTCATATATGAAAATGCATAGATGAACCAGTAGTAAGCATAAGCAAAAGAAGTAAATACATGAAAGGGACTTAACAGTATTAGTTATACACAAACCACACTTTTTATCACAATGATTTTCAGAGATATATCCGATATAACACTAACCAAAAGTTAGCTGACGTTTACTTTTTATTGAACGGTTTTGCAGCAATGCTGCATACACAGTAACTGTTGTGGGGTGCTCAGCCAACCATGCACAAGATGTAGCTGTGTAAAAGTAGTCTCAACTCCCTGTTACCAAGGGGGCTGTTTATTTTAGCTCCCTTTTGTATACTGTAGTGGAAAAATTTTCCTCTGTTTTCCAATAAGTAATTCATGGGGACCAAAAGAAAATGCAGAACAATTCATTATTTGTACACAGATATGCACAAATGTCTCAGTCCATGGAGTGAGCAGTCAATAAAACAATTCATCTGTCTTTATGCTTTTCTGTTATATTACCTCATCTAATATGTCATGCCATCTGACTCTTAATATGTATAATATGCATAGCTTCATTCAATCAACGAGTGCTACCAATGTTTGCTGACTCCTTTTGACTCTCCCATTTATCTGAATATTGCCTTGTAATAGAGGTGATCTGCAGATTCTTCTATTGATTTTAGCAACGCTTCATAGGAGGAGTGTTTGGGCTTTCCCATTAGTTTATTCCCACTTTCTAGAGGGGTGATTATTACCCACCTACTTCATTTTACCCTTAGCAACTACCTTTGTGGCTCCTCAAAGATGAGGCAACAACCTCACATGCCTAGACTTAAAACAACATTTAAGTGACCCTCAAGTTACATTCAATTCTTATCGTTATGTTTAATAATTTATTGTTGTGAGAAGTCAAGCAAAATGACACCTTTTATTGGCTAACTAAAAAGATTACAATATGCAAGCTTTCGAGACAACTCAGGCCCCCAGTTTCAATATGCAAGTTTTCGAGGCAACTCAAGCCCTTGAGCTTGCATATTCTAATCTTTTTAGTTAGCAAATAAAAGGTGTCATTTTGCTTGACCTCTCACTACATTCACAAAAGGCTAGCACATTATAACACGCTAGTACTACAGAAAATGTATTGTTATAAATTCATATAAGTATACTGTATACTTGTATTAACTTGAAAAATGATATTATGTATTGTTTAAAAATATTGATTAAAATTCTATAATACCTGGAAAACCCTAAGATGTCTCTAGTTTCTCAATCTCCTTCACAGTGGATTTGCTCTGCTCAAGAATTTTATCCATAATTTATTGTCCTTTTGTTTTACTTGATGGCAATCCCAGAATGCAAGTTGGTCACCACTTCTTGGTGTCACAGGAATATGGTCAAATGGTATGTGGTACACTGTCATGTCATCTTGAATGCTATTTCAGGACACTATATAATGTTGCATTCCTATTTGTGGCATTTCACTTTGGCACTATGTTGATCTCAATTGAATTTCTGTTCAGATTTTTAGGACAAATGCAAGATTACTGTTGATTTACACTTGTGTTGCACATAAAAAAAATAAAGATAAGGTGTATCTTTTTTTTGCCAATAAAAGAGCAAGCTAAATATATTACAAATGTATTGCGCTGCTCCACTTTTGAACACAAAAATGCCATTTCCGACTGATCAGCCATTACCACTCACAGAATTCAGGTAGCATTGTTTTTGTTAAACCATTGGAGTCAGAACTTTAATTTCAAAGGGTGTTCACATGAAAATTCCAACTGGGTGTTTCCTGTCTGTCCAATAGCATGTGAACACAGCTTAAGCAAAAAGTCAGCAATCTCATTTGTTTCGAGCCAAACTCTCTTTTTTGAAGTTCAGTTGGTTAATATTTTGAAGCACCTTTCCCATCTTTATTTGCACATTATTTACTTTGTATTTTTGGGCATTTTTGAATATATTTTTTTTTTGTCTGTGTGTTTCTGTAAGGCAGTTTGCCTTTTTTTTTTAGGATCCAGTCTTTCATGGTGGCGACACAGCCTAACTGGGCTTTATACACCTTGGGCTCCCAGACTGTAGTTACGCAGCAAGGTGGAAGGAATGCTGGAATAATTCATGCCTACATTATTCAAATGACAGTTTTCAATGCACTTTGCAACTGTTGTGTTGTATTACTATCACTGCCTGTCCAGCACCATTTATCAGATGATTTATTATCTATAAAATTTACAAAAAAATTACACACAATTTAATGAAAAGTACAAGCTTACAAAATATTTGTAATTACAGAGATGATTATTTCCATCCATCCATAGATATTTCAGATGTACTTATCAAATTTAGGGTCACAGATGGATAATTAGTTGAAGTTTTCAGTTCAGAAGAAATTGTTTCTGATGTATTTAGTGAAGCTCTTCACTGATCAATGTATTAAGTAATTTTTACTTGAAACCCACTTGAAAGGAGTCATTCAACCATAATTGGAAAATTGAATGGATAATTTAAAAGAAGATTTGACAGTTTTAAATAGCACAAATCAACTGAGTATTTACAGTTAGTGCTGTGAAAGGAATGTACTTTTACCAAACATGTAATACATAAAAATTGAGTACATTTATTGAGGGGTGGTGCAGTGGTAGCGTTGCTGCCTCGCAGTTAGGAGACCTGTGTTCACTTCCCAGGTCCTCTTTGCGTGGAGTTTGCATGTTCTCCCTGTGTCTGCTGGGATTTCCTCCCGGTGTTTTGGTTTCCTCCCATGGTCCAAAGACATGCAGGTTAGGTGCATTGGCAATCCTAAATTGTCCCTAGTGTGTGTGTGTGTGCCCTGTGGTGGGCTGGAACCCTGCCCGGGATTTGTTCCTGCCTCGCGCCCTGTATTGGCTGGGATTGGCTCCAGCAGACCCCCGTGACCCTGTGTTAGGATATAGCGGGTTGGATAATGACTGACTGACTGACATTTATTGAGGCAATGTTTATCAAACTAATACATTTTTGCCCACACAACTTACTGAACCAATTTAGAGTCACCATCTTTGGAATTTAGTAGAAAACCAGAAGACCTTATATGGACAGAAAGGAATTATAGGTTGGATGTAAACCCATTTGAGGCATACTAGACCAGTATGTCATCCTGCAATAAAAAACAAGTTAGAAAATGTAGGCATGGCATAACACTGAAGTGTGTTCTTCAACTAGGTTAACTGATATGAAAGTTGAAGCATTTCACATGTTTTAATTACTTCACCCAAGAATAATTCAAAACTAACAGCAACAATAGAATGTCATTACATATGTTAGTAAACTATGTTATAAATATGCTTTCACAGTTCTTTACAATGTCGTAGTTAAAACTGTAGCCTAAGTAGGGCTGTGGTGGCTCAATAAATTTCATATACAGCAGAGTCCAATTCAAGTGATATAAAAATGGCATTGATTGATGGTGAAGGGTCTGTGACCAGCTGAACTATTGTTCAATTATTTTAAGCATAACCTTTTAAAGGTATACCTAATAGAGAAGTAGCCAATATTTACCAAGAGAAAAGTAACTTCTGTAGTTATTAATTTTAAGTATGCAAACTAATTCTCTGTTTAGTAATGTGTAAAATCTGTGCTTGCGTTTCACCTGACAATTTGTCACATTGCTGTGCATGTTCACTCGTTGGACAATGCTATACAAAAATAAGCTGAATTAAAAAGAATAAACTGAACTAATACAAAATGATCAATACTAGCATAAAATCAATATCAATTTTCCCTATGAAAGGAGGAAAGTGAAATAAGTCCCCACCTAGCTATTGCTATATTGGGAAAGAGACTGTTTTACTGAAAAGAGGGAATACCAAAGGTGAAAGTTACCTTAAAAGATTTTAATACTAGCCTGAAATTACATGGAAGCAAAAGTGGCTCTTTGGGTATAGATAAACCGTAAGCCACTCTCAGTCTGTTGAATGTTATATTGCTATGTTACTATTTCAACAAGGAAAAAACTGTAATCCTGCCCTGTCCTTCCTATTTGTGGCACAATCAGTCTCTACTTGCTCTGAGAAATAGTATACTACATCGCAGTCCTTGAAGCATGCTAAGCAGCTCTGATGTTCTGCCCCCAGATCAAATGCAGTTCCCTTTCAAAATCCACCCTATGTTTAAATTACTGAGATGAGCTGCACCTTTCCCACGTAATTAATTAGTTTAAACACTGTTTATCTGCAGGTTGATAATGTCTGTAGATAATATTAGTTCAGTAAATTCCATTTTATATATGCCTAAATCATTTTTTTCCTCGTCTATTCATTTCCAGACTTTTTTTCTATTTTCATGGTTAACTTACATAAAGCATTAGGAGAATTGTGCTGGTGTATGAACTGCTTATACATGTGTATCCTTTCGAAGTGACTGTCGGACAATTAAATGAGAGAAAATATACAAGTTAGTTTAACCTCTCTCAAGGTGAAACTGAAACAGTAAACCAAATCGAAGTTGAAGTCCCACAGAATGTTTCTCTGTTTTAAGACAGACAAGTTAGCAGATTCACCAATGCTTTTCGATGAGAGAGTTTGAAATTTATAAACTTTGTACAGCATAATCTGTTTGAGATACCTTGACAAACATTAAACTGTCTCGACAAATTTCTTTAGCATACCAAACTTCAACATGAGGCCGAGTTGTTTCATGCGGGTAGACAGATGCACAGAAGATGCCTATCGCAATAGATGCTTTTACAGTATGTGTGAACGCACCTAAAAATAATTGTATTAAATATATACATTTTTAGAGGTGGTTAAGTTTAGGGTTTTTTTAGGAGTTAGTTGAAACTGTTAAAGTCATTCATTATGTAGAGGAATTGTTTTGCAATGGGGCACATTATTACATTTTTGAATACGGAAGTGAAATTTTCTTGCACAAATTCCATTTGCTTCAATTTTGTTTACAATGACAGTATAACATTATCAGATAACCTCCAAGTGCCAGCCTTTGTCTTTTCTATCAATATCAATTCACTGCTTAATGGTTGTCCAGTTTACTCCTCAAACATAATCTCATTTTTAAACTTCTAGTATGGATTTTTTAAATGGTTGGAAGGCATTGAATCATTAAACTAAATGCTTTTGAAGGCTGTCAGAACATCAGTTTCATTTGGGTATCAATTCCCAGCTAATTCATCTCTGTGTGGTGCTTACCTTTTCCTCCTAGGTTCACACAGCACTCCAATTTTCTAGGTTAAAGTGGAAATTTCATTTAACCTGATATTGGCGAGTGAGTGTGCCCCACAATTTACTGGCATCCCACTGAGATGACTGCTGCTTTGTACCCAATGCTGTTAGAATTGACTTTGGCTCTGCACAATCCAGTAATGTAAAATGAAAAAAATGAAAAAATAACTTCATAAAAAATGTTTGAGAAAAGACTTTTCATTTTGACTAAATGAGAAGAACAGATATTTTTAAAATATTTGATCTGGAAAGGCCTTTCTTGATAAAGATGCTGAAAGTTGCACAGACATGTCAAAAGACTATAAAGTGGCAAGCAAAGTGAATAGAATAGCGTTGTGATGGACGGATTCTCTCGAATTATCGAGAGAGAGACCATATAGGGGACATTACCTTCCCCGAGATACTACAGCGCAGCCCCCCTGGGTTGCTGCAGCACCATGGATCCCCACAGGGCATGTCAGGAGTTGTAGTTTGGAGCAGCCCTGTAGGGCTCCATAGGTGCTGTCAGGGGGTGTTGCAGCTACAGCTGAGCCCTTTGTGGCACCACTTCCAGCACACCCGGAAGTGCAGCCTGAAGAAGGTCAAGAAATGCCTGGAGAGCCAGAGTCGGGATCTGGAGGACAAAGATTGCGAAGAGGAGTGGAGAAAAGAGAAAGAAAGAAGGGTTGTGTTGTGTTGTGTTTGGTGCTTTTGTACTGTGCTGTGAAGTAGGGAGCAACAGAAAACACTGAAGAATAAAACATGTGCTGTGCTGATCTTGTGTCTTAGCCTGTCTATGTCAGGGTTGGGGGAGCCGTATGCCCCTGGTGATCCGCAACATATTTTCAGGCAAAGCATCTGCATGCACATTTTAATTTCAGACTCTTCAAAGTGACTTCTTTAGACTCCTTTATTCAGTGTATATTTTTTGATGAAACGGACAGAAATTTTGAATGTAGGATTGTGAGCTGGGAGAGAATTTTTTAGGACAGCCTATAATGTATCGATTTCAGACAAGACTTCCACTTCTCAGTTCCTGAATTGATCACTCTTCTTTATGGTGACAGTAATTTTCATCATAGAAGGGCATTCTGTGTTTCAGGTAGAATATTCTGTTTAGTATTCTTCACTGGTCATAAAATAATGCTGTGAAATTCTATACATATTGCCAGATAACATCTGATTCATCATTTCTTCAGTGGTTTTAAGTAAAGCTAATCCTTTAAAAAATATGGGGTGAAGTCACACTTATTCTTCATAGTTCAAAGACATTTAGTTTAACAAATTTATCTAACACACACCTGACTTTGGGATGTACAGTAATCCCTCCTCGATCGGGGGTTGCGTTCCAGAACCCCCCGCGATAGACGAAAATCCGCGAAGTAGAAACCATATGTTTGTGTAGTTATTTTTATATATTTTAAGCCCTTATAAACTCTCCCACACTGTTAACATTATTAGAGCCTTCTAGACATGAAATAACACCCTTTAGTCAAAAGTTTAAACTGTCCTCCATGACAAGACAGAGATGACAATTCTTTCTCACAATTAAAAGAATGCAAATAGATCTTCTTCTCTTCAAGAGCAGAGAATTTCAGAGGGAGAGAGAGAGAGAGCGCTCACAAAGAAAAGCAAACAATCAAAAAATCAATACTTGTGCTTTTAAGTTTGCCGCGGCATTTTTTAGAGGAGTGTTAGTATCTTCTAAGCAAACAGCCTCTGTGTAAACAGCTCCTCTGCTCACATCTCCTCCGTCAGGCGCAGAGAACGTCAGAGAGAGAGAGCGAGATTAAAGCAACAATCAAAAAATCAATACGTGTGCTTTTGTGCTTTTAAATATGCCGAGCACCACAATAAAGCGGCATTTTTTTAGAGGAGCGTCAGTATCTTTTAAGCAAACAGCCTCTGTGCAAACAGCCCCTCCGTCAGGCACAGAGAATGTCAGAGAGGGTGAGATAGAGGCAGAGACAAGCAAACAATCAAGCTCCGCGCGGGATGCATATCTTATAGCATTGAGGAGTTTTAGTTAATATGTAATACATGCTCTGATTGGGTAGCTTCTAAGCCATCCGCCAATAGCGTCCCTTGTATGAAATCAACAGGGCAAACAAACTGAGGAAGCGTGTAGCATAAATTAAAAGACCCATTGTCTGCAGAAATCCGCGAACCAGCGAAAAATCTGTGATATATATTTAGATGTGCTTACATTTAAAATCCGCGATAGAGTGAAACCGCGAAAATCGAAGCGCGATATAGCGAGGGATTACTGTACTCTAAAGAAAAATCATTGAGTAGAACAAATACATTTTACAGTAACAGTGACCAGGCATTGATTCAACCCAATCTCCTCAAGCTATGAACCATTCGTGCTAACCGATTCACAATCTTGCTGTCCACCACATCAAGAAATATTTTTTACAGAGACAGCACAAAGAAAATTCTGACAAAAACACAGAAAATATGAGATTTTTCTCATTTGACTTTTTTTATACTTTGTTCAGTTAATATCTTCTAAAATAAACCAGTATGTTGTCATTTTATATTCACAGATTGCTTGTAAGATGAAATGTAGACATTTCTTCCAATTAGCACTTAAAGAGCAGTGTGTTTGCCATTTACACCTATTGATAATTGGCTTTAGGAAACAATACAGTTTATGATAAAGTGATACAAACATCTAACATTTCATTGATTTTGGACGCTTTACTGTGTAGAATATGGCACTCTAGGGACCATGGAAAAGGAAAATGAGTAGAATAAAACTTTTCTTTAACAACTTACAAACTGACCCAGAGCAATAAAAGGTTCTTCATTTTGTAAATCAAGAAATATACTGTTTGGTAGCTAAATGTCTTTCTGACTATTGACATTCTTTATACTAATCAATATTATGCTCTCTTCAGTTTGCTTTACACTAATGAAAGAGATAAAATGAAAGGATATTCTAATTACTATATATTCATGCACTGTAATTTCATAACTCACAGCATTTAAGAAGTATTTACTTTCAAATACTATTTCTTAATTTGCAGGCATATGAATAAAAACTAAAGCATTATTGATACTATCTACTTTTCAGACATTTACCTTTTCACGTGTCAATTTTTGGATTTTTTACCAGAATGAAAGGTTCTTGCAGCACATCAAATTACAATAGAATTTATATAGAGATTTTCTACATAGCATGTCCATGTAGAAACATGCTATTTGTACGGCAAAACAAATTAAAAAATGACTTGCTATTGCAAATAGAAAAATCAAAATGCCCCAGATTTAGTGAGAAGAGCAGTCAGAATGTTGGCCTGTCGTTATCAAGGAAGCACTTAACATTGCTAACTATAATTCTCACCCGCCATCCTGAATCCTGAAAACAGGAGATAAAAATTTCAGAACTTTGCTTGACAGGGTTTGGATCAATTCAGGAAGTCTAAATAAAATAATGCCTTTACAGTTTGTATAAATTCCCATGTTTTGACCTCATTTCATATCCCTGATAATGTATGACAGATTTGCTTAACTGAATCTTAACTAAATCTGTATAATAAAATCTGCTTGAAAACGTTTTACAACTTTTTCTAAAAAGAAGTTACAACATTTTTGATCAGTCTATTTTTATTTTTATTTTTTTTACTTGTTGACAGTTGGCAACTTGGGACTCTCTGCGGGGGCTGAATGGTAGTCTACAGGAGAGACGTCTGGAAAGTGACATGCAAGGAGTGACTCTGAAAGTTGTGACTGTTTTGGTAAGAATATTATACTGTGATTAAATGGCATTATGCTTGTCAAGATAATAGGAAACAAATAAAAGCCTTAAACTCCCTGTTCAACATATGTAAAATATATGAAGCAGGGGTTTTGCAAAATATACTGTGAAAAAATTGGGTTAAATTAAAGAAACATTTATTGTTGTATAAATGAAGTCAATTTAAAATATAAATGTCTAAATGCAGTGCAATACAAGCTAATCAATGCATACATTATCTCTGATATATCTGTTTGCTTTAACTTAGGTCAATATTTTTTATTGTACATTTCATACTCTTCATTCTTTGCAATAATTGCATATTTATTATTTAACAGAATATTAAAGTAGTATTTATTTTTTAATTTATTGATTCTAAATATAATTTTTTTAAAATTTATTGATTATAAGTAACTCTTAAAGATAGATAATGTTGCATTTATCTTTTATTGCACATGAAAGTGAAAACTGATTTTAAAATGAATATTTGCAATAGCTGTAATTTTTGAGTTTTTTATTTTGTTTTCAATTTTCCTTTATAGCTGCCATATTTTTTTTACCAAATTTAATTTTCATAGTCAGTCATAATATTTTACATAACTAAAGTAGTATTTATGTTTTAATTTATTGATTGTAAATGTTTATCTTTTAATTTATTGATTATAACAAACTTTTAAAGATAGATAATGATACATTTATCTTTTATGGCACAGGAAAATGAAAACTGCTTTTAAAATGAATATTTGCAAAAAGCTCCAAAGTTGTGATTTTTGAGTTTTTTCTTTAATTTTGTTTTCAACTTTCCTTTATAGCTATCATATTTTTTTTTACCAAATTTAATTTTCATAATCAGTAATAATATTTTACATAATTACTTTAATCACTGGTTATCGTCAGTCTTTACATGTTGGTGTGCATGGAAGTAAGAATTTCCTCATTTTTCAATACTACTATAATTGTTAATACTACTACTACTTCTACTACTAGTATGTCTTCTGGTCATCTCCATGCAGTGAGGCTCCAAGCTAGAATACTTCCTCCTGCCCAAGAGGTTTCATTATGAGAACTGACTTTAAATTTGAAATTGCTAAGAGGCCATGGCTAACATTTGTTAGTGGTAACCGTTAATTGATTGTGATTTTGGTCAAGTATTTTTTCTGCTTTTTTTAGGCTAGGCCTAAGAATATTTCAAATTATTCCATTCAAACACTTTGGTAGACCTAATAAAAATGACTGAATTAAGGTTTTACATTATTGTTGACTTTCTGATTATTTTGTCATGCTTTCTAATGATCAGTCATTGTCCTGAATGATGTTCCAGACATATCCATTCAGCCATACTTTTAATTAAATGGGTATTATTAACTCAGAAACTTAACTGGTTACTGCCTAAATTTTAGATTTAGTTTTATATATTTTACATAATATTAACACATACGCATACACAATAAAGAAAACTAGAAGTCTTTTAAAAATAATAAAAATGCAAGTGTTTATATTTACACATATGTATATTGTTTTTGGATCTATTGCATGGTGATTTGGTGTTTTATTCCATCTTTGAAAATGTTAAATGCTGTATACAAATAAGTGTAGCTAAATTAGAGTAAATAAACATAAACAGCTAATGACTGTTATTTTTATACTATGTCAAAATGACAAACATATGGTAAAAAATACCTTCTGATGAGCTCCCCAGAGCTGAAAAATGTCTTCAGTAAAACCTGCAAGTCAATAAAAATAAATAGGTAACATAAATAAATTAAACAATTAGAGTTTCAAGAAATACAAGCCTTTTTTTATTAATTTTCTTCTTCTTAAGATGTTGATGAATGAGAAAGACTTGCTTCGTGAAGCCAAACTTAACTTGTAGGAGAAATTATTATGAAATTATGAGAGAAGATTCATTTGGAGAAAGGAGAAAGGGAGTAGCTGAGTTCCGCAAGGCCTTTTGTACATGTGAGATGTGCTAGTGTTTGTTTGGGCCAAGAGACGAAATGAGTTCTTCATTTGAACTCCTGCTATTACATATTTATGTGACTGACCTTGATTAAGATCCAGCCTGTAAGCGTCCTGCATTTGCAGATATTACAAAACAGGAATGGATAATAAGTGCAGGCAACTGAGCTCAATTAACTTTTAAAAGAATATACTTTTGACAGATTACTCATTTTTAATAAACTGGAAGATTTTAATTTTAACCTCACTAAGAAGTAATATATAAATGAAACGTGAGGGCAATCGAAAGGCTTGAAGAGCATATCATTACAGGATTACAGCTGACTAATTCCAACAAAACTATTCAGCTTTGTAAAGAAAGCCTTTCACTACTGTTTCACTTTAACAACCAGTTATATAAAATTAAAGAATTTTTCTAATGTCTTTCTAGCAGTTACCAGTCAAAATGACAATTACTTGCTTATTTAAAAGGCTCATATAAAAAATTTTAATATTTTTCAGTGGCACTTAAAATCATAGGAATGTGCATTTTGTGTCATTCCCTAGAAATGTTAAAATGTGTTATCAATGGTTATACAAAAACAAAAAAACAGGTGTAATAGGCCATCTGTAGCAGGTGTAATGAACACCCCTGTGCACGCTGATATAAAGTCTCTTTATAATATTTCATGTATATACCGTTTAATTTTCTTTTACTGTAAATGCTAATACAACTAGCCTGATTAACTTTAATTTGGCAGTGATTCACCTTGGCTATCATTTGGTGTGTGTTTATCTATACATGTGTTATTGCTTATGAGTTTTTCAATTAGTAAATTCTGCTAGGCCATTAATTTATTATATCTGACACTTTAAGGATCCTTAGTAAGGCACTTTGTTGCTCTTTGTGTAATCAGGAAGCTGAATTACATTGCTATGCTCTGCTAACCATCTACAGTTTCAAAGGGCATACTGGTCAGACCAATCTGCCACAAATTTGTGACTGCAAAAATAATCAGAATACATGGGAACATAAGCATTCTTGACATTGGTATGCTAGTTAAGTAGAGTTTACACACTGACTGACATATTGAATATAACTGATTAAATTTGCTTATTTAAATAGAACATTAGTGACTATGTAGTTGTATAATACAACTAAAGCTTAAGTAGAAATTGTCATTAATTAGAAATATTCAGTGAGAGCAAAATAACTCAAATGGGTGTACATAGATGTGTGTGTGGATTCTGTGTAAGCAATGTAAAAAAAATGAATTGAACAGAGATATGTCTTTACATTTCACTGAGATGGCCTTTGTTTTGTTAGATATTTTAAATTCAGTCTTAGCAAATCAAATGTGTTATTTATCAATTTAGTATGTCAACACTGCACCATGTACAAATTCAGTATTTACAACAGGCTACTGCTCACCTGATTTTGAATCTTAATGGTAAAATGCAAGCTTTTTCACCAGCCTACAGAACTATCTCTAATTGTAGTAATAGCTAAGGGAGCAAGTCTCATTGGATAGTAAGAAACAAGAATCTGTGCATCCTGATGATTCATTGTTGTCATAGATTATTTGTTTCCTACAATTCGTAGGTCAACTCTCCCAAAAATGTATTAGCATTTGAACCAACCAACAAGAAGTAGACTTTTTGAATCAATTTTTAGACCAATATCCCACATAAACTTTGTGCAGTGAGACTATATCTCTTTTCTCCTACTCCCTGCATTTAAACAGCTGTACTGTAGATAAAATTAATGTAATCAGTAAGAATGGTAAAAGTATGACAAGATGGTTTCTCTTTCGATTGTACTGTCTAGAATATATCCAAAGCAGCAGTTACTGACGGAATACTAACGCCAAGATTAAAGAATGCAGACACACCATCAATGGCAAGTGGTTCAAAGATCTGAAAGTGGAGAAAGAGGATTTAAGAATGTTGTTGAGAGTTTTCTTGGTAACTGCTGAGCATCATCCAGCTAATTGACAATTTGCATCAAGCAAGCAAAACCATGAAGAGTACATTGTTGCTAACGATTCATTTTCTGTATTTATGCTTCAACTTCTTTCCTCCTTATCTTGGAGTAGTCAACTACCAAATAGGATAAAAAATTTCACCAGGACTTTGTAGTAATTGAAAAGCAGTATAAGGGCAAGCAGAATCCATCAATGCTTTCCAGCTGTTGTTGGACACTAAAATGAGAAGCATCAAATCTGAATACAAACAAAAATCAGCAGTACCACATTTATAGCTTATCTAAACCAATGCAGTTTGTCAGCATCCTTAAGAGATTAAACACACTAAGTTTAATAAAAGTTGTAATGTTTCTCCAAATTCCTACAGTCAATGTAAAATTTTATTTGTGTTTAGCATGAAGCATAATCACCAACATTTTTTCAAGAAGCAAAATGTATGAAAGAAATGTTGTCTAGTGGCATCTAGGAAATTTTATCTAATCTAATTAAAATAACCTTGTTATTCTGTGTGGTATGCATTTTATTTTAAAGCACTTTGGTTTTACTCATCTGATATAATAAATGTAGCTACCAAAGAACAGTGCTGAGGTCTGTTTACTTTGCAAGTGCCAATATAAAGGTAGTTTGTGCAGTTGCCTGTGCATTTGTGCAGACATTTACAGAACTAATTTCATTTGGTACTTATTAATGATTATTTTTAGTGCTAATGCATGGGAGGGTATGAGGTCGCTGTTAAGGGGTGTGTGGTGCTCCCAATATCTATACAAAAGGACAAAGGTCCAAGTCTTCAGTGTCCTGGTGCTTCCTGTCTTGCTATATAGTTGTGAGACATGGACGCTGTCCAGTGACCTGAGATGAAGACTGGACTCCTTTGGTACTGTGTTTGACTTTATGTCGAATGAGCGGTTGCTCATGGAGTCCCAAACGAGGCACATTACTTGCATTGTGAGGGAGCATCAGTTGTGGCACTGAGGGTGATCCAACTCGCAGAATCCTCATTGTTGAGGACCCGAGTGGCTGGACCAGGTCAAGGGGACACAGAAGTAACACCTGGCTGCGGCAGATAAAGGGTCATTTCCGGAGGGTAGGACTGGGAGGGTGCCAACCAGGATTCCAAGCTTTTTCATTGTGTGGTGGTTGCAGCAATGCACTGTACCGGTGTATGCTCCCTAACCAGACCTGACCTGACTTTCTGATGCCTCAATGTTTAAGGTTACAAAGGACCAGTGTGAGTTGAATGTGTGGATTTACGTTTGCCATGTGATGGACTGGCATTCTATCCAAGCATTCCACAGTTCTCCTGGTATTTGACAGTGTAAGAAAGTTAGTGTATTTTCTTAGTTTTTATTATTGTATTATTTTATGAACTGAAAGCTTTTCACATGGAAAACAAAATTAATTATTTTGTTACTTTTGTACATAAAAGAATATTATATACTGGGAATGCAAAACAGTTTGTGCACACACACCTGAGGTGACTTTCCAGAAGCATTGCAAAGCAGTAAACACATTTGAAAATGTAATCTGCCCCTTAAGACTCAATGAGGGATTGAGTTCATCTTTCCTATTTTCTCAGAGTTTACCTTCCCTGTCAACAACTGAGTAATAGGGCAACTCATCTTCTACAGTACTATCATGGATGTATGTGGGTCAAACAGCTGATAGTTTTGGAAGACTTTGCATCTGAAACACCATTTACTGCCCTCCAAACCCAAGATTATGAGAAAAAATATGACATTGGTTAAACTTGCATTTGATTTTTCTTACTTTAAGAACACTATACTTTTGTAAGATTTCTGAACTTCTGAAGTCACCACTAATGCAGTCCTTTGTCCAACAGAACAAAATCGTATCTCTCACTAAAAAAATATTCAGTGGTTAGCAAAGGGTGAAACCTTCATATTTGGAATTATATTGATGCTTCTCCTTTGGGAATTGATGGCTTAACTCTGAGAATACTCGTACTAAATTAGATATAAAATAAATATTTTAGGATGATTAAGCGTAAGTAATTCAATTACCTGATGAAGGTTTAAATTTCTTTTTTGCAGGTATATTTGTATCATAAGTAAATAAGGATCAGATACTTTTAAGATTAAAATTAAGAAGTATACTGAATTCACACAGGATTCCTGTACTTATTTTATTCATCTATAGTTAGTGGAGTTTTCTTTTTTACAGAGTTGAGTTTAAATATCAATCTATTTCTCACTTTCTTGTAGGAAGAGCCATTTGTCATGGTGGCTGAGAATATTCTGGGTCAGCCGAAGCGTTACAAGGGTTTTTCAATTGATGTTCTTGATGCACTGGCCAAGAACTTAGGATTCAAGTATGACATCTATCAAGCTTCAGACAGCAAGTATGGGATACAACTTCAGAATGGCTCCTGGAATGGAATGATAGGGGAACTTATCAACAAGGTAGGCAGATAAATAAAACTCTGTGACAGCTGCCGAAGGGATTGTGCTTGAAAGCAAAAAGATTACTACTACAAAAATATTCAGTTTCATTACTGTATGTGAATGCAGCTGAACTAACACCATGGTGGATTTTGTCATCAACCATAACACTCTCTTAGTGTATATATATATATATATATATATATATATATATATATATATATATATATATATATATGTATATATATGTATATGTATATGTATATAGTGACATGTGAGTCGCTGCCTTACACCCAAAAGACAAAGCTGTCTAAGAACTTTAGGAAAACCAGCTTTATTCAGCTTGAAACAGGAACAGCAAGGTTATTTATTGCTGCCGGAGCTAAGACTCTATTACACACAGACACACTAAAAATGGGCAGTGCTGGAGCCAGGTCAGTGGCCAAGTTATAATGTTCTCTGCACCACCCAGGTGCATTGCACAAGGTGGCGTGAGGTTGCAATTGCCTCTGGGATGCTGCAAACCTGTGAGATGCTGTGAACCTGCAGTTGCCTTGGCGACAGACAAGCAGGCCTCAACGGTCATGCCAATCGCATTTTGGCATGTTGCCCTTCTTGGGAGGGTTTCAAAAGAGTTCAAAACTCTCACTATATATATATATATATATATATATATATATATATATATATATATATTTATATATACACATATATTTATATATACACATATATATAAAAGAAGAAAGGAGTTAATGAAAATATACTGTGTATTGTGTTGTAAACAAGCGCTTTATAGCACCCGACCCGGCATAGAATACGCAGAGGCACGTGTTCACACTCAAAGGCTTTTTATTTTTCTTCAGCTGTGTGACACGTCTTCCCCGTGCCACACAGCCCAAACACAGTCCAAAGCACAAACACACAAAAAACCAAACTTTCCTGCTCCACCACTCCTCCCAGGCAACCTCGTCCTCTTCCTCCCGATTCTGGCCTCGATTGCTGGGAGGCAGGCCCTTTTATGCCCCACCCGGAAGTGATCCAGGTGCCTCACCATCTGGTCTTAATTGCACCTCCGGGTGGGGCTGATAAACCGTCCAGTGTGGTGGCTGGATCTCTGCAGCACCCCCTAGCGGCCACCCCATCTCCCAACCGGGCTGCTGTGGTGGACTCCATGTCCCATGGAGCCACGGGGGAGATTGAGGAGGAATCCACTGCCAGGGAGACTGCCCCCAAGCGCCCCGGGGGAGGTATTGCAAAGTCCATGATGGCTCCCCCGGGACGTATGTATCAGAGGCGTCCCGGCCGGGCATGGGACCCGGCTGTCCGTCATAGTGTCTTTTGCCTTCTTTCCTTTTCAGTGTGGGAGTAACCTTTTTCTTTAACAGATGCCTGCTGACGCAGCCCATCACTAACTCCATTTTATTTCAATTGAATGTATAAGGTGAAAAGCTGGCACATACCAGTTTAATTCAAGTAGAGATCCACAACCAGGTAGTTTGAAACCAATGTGTTTTTACAATGGCATTGAAATGAGCCATCCTTGTCTAGTTGTTTTTATATTCCCTTCACTGTTATCGTTGATGTACATAATAAAGTAGCCCCCTCTCCTAATAAAGGTATACTATACATAATAGCCTGTTGCCAAAAACATTGAATTATGTGTTACTATCTTAAGTGATAGAGGTACTGTATCTGCTGCTGCATTACAGTTCTAGACAGTTTGGAATTCTGGTCTGGTCAATTTTTGTGTGGAATTTACACTTTCTTCAGTAGTATTTCTCCAGGTTCTCCAGTTTAATGGGTGTTAATTTGTTTGCCATGTGAATGACTGGTACCTCTTTTAGAGTTGGTTCTGCCTTGTGGTTAATTATCTTTTTTCGATGCACTTTACTCTTCTTAATAATTGAGATGCCCCATTGCCATGATTGTTTAGAGAAAACACTGCTAAAATCTCTACAAATGACATTCCCCAAATAACCTCACGTTTCAAATTGTACTAACATAAAATGACCCTATCCAAGTGAATAATCTGTAATTGCTATCTTCCATCAGGTAGATGGTACTTTGTTTGCCCCTTAACAAAAATATATTAGCAAGACATATCTGCTCCTTGCATTGCTACCAGTACGTTTTTTCCATCCTGATAAATCAGTCCATTTTAGACCATAGTTTTACTTAATAATAGACTGAATTATATTGACTTATCTAAGTTGGGGAAAACATTTCATTCTGCCACGTGCAAGTGACTCCAGAATTCTTCCCTACCTGTCCTTGCCAGTTGCTATCACAAATGTTAGCAAAATAAAAGTTCAACTTGCAGCTGGTAACATTCATGCATCATTTCAGCCTGGGTAACAATGGCAGAAGTCAATCTTACATCAGTCTAATGCAGAGATATTATATTGCTGTGGATTCACACCATGAAACATCTCTGTTTGCAGTTCTTTGTCATAGTAGGGTCCCAGGGTAACCCTATTTTTCCTTTCCAATTCTTTTATTATGTTGACCTGAGAACAACACCCCTAACACCTCTGCTTTAGCCCTTGTATGTACTTTACAGTCTTGGTCACTGTCAAGTTTGACTGATATTATAGTCAAATACTCCCCCCCCTCCTTCTTTTATGTCTCTAACCCCAAGCAATTAGAGTACCAAAACAGACAAGAAAGATACACTAAATTTACGCTAGTCCCCCTGCTGTGATGCACCTGCCAGACAAATGGGATGTTGTAGGGCAGGGGCTCCCAGTGTTCATTCTAATCCTGCTTAGACAATACTCAGACCCCATCCCATCCCTGGGGCCAGATTGTCCTTTCATCCTGACCTCCTGTATTCCCCCAGACTGTGTTCCTGGTAGGGGAAGGGAGTGCTTACGTTTCTAAAACTTGTTCTCCTTCCATAGGCTCATAAATTTGACCTGTACAACCAAATCCAAGATTCTGATGTCATAGATATCAAAGTAGCAGGTTTTAACTCAGCAGGGTGTGGGTTATAGCAAAGCACTCTTGTTTAATCAGTTACAAGCAGATCACTGCATAGTCTTCAACCCCTTTACCACAAATTACATATCCCAGAGCAAAGGTTCGTATGTGATCTTCTAGGGTTATAAATAACCCTATGCAACAAAGTGAATTATCCAGTTTTCCTTAAACATTATTATTTAAAAAAATATATATTACTCAAACTTATTCAATAAAGATGATTATACAAAATAAATAAATGAACAAATATAAATAAAACAAAACATTATTAACCTAAAAACTAAATATTACTCTTCATTGCAGATATTCACTATTATTGACCAAGATTTGCTAGTCCTATTAACCTAATAACCATGAATGTATGTATGTATGTATGTATTTATTTTTAAATAATGCACTTTTATTACTTTCCTGTTAGATGCATGCCAATAGTAGAGTTATAATATGACAAACATACGTTGTTATAACCAAAAGGTAAAAAATATCACTTCCAATCAATATTACATTCGATCCAGTAAATCACAGAAAGAGTTAACATTTATTATCTTAAACAACACTACAAGCCCACCCTTAGCCCTGCAGAGAGCTAATTAGTAAGGAAAAGCCCATTATATTATACTGTCTCATATTGATTAAAACAAAAGGACTTAAACATAAACATTGAAAGAAGCCTAGCACAATTATTTTAGAATAACATTGACGAATTCATGCTAGATCCCAAAGAAATTCTGCATTGGTCCGCACATATTTTAGCAACATAATATATTGTTTTCCCAATGAGTTATGGAGAGTGAATTAGGATTCATCCAATTGAGCAGAATTAGTTTATGCACTAACAATGCAGTGTAGGGAATAGCCTAGATAGCCTAATCCCCTCTAACGTCACTCCAAACAGTGCTGTATAAGGATCTGGAATGATTGTAAATGTAACACTTTCTCATAGCAACTAAAATATCTTCCCCAAGAAAGGGTAGAAGTATGTTAACAGAATGGGACAAAGCAATAATGCAAATCCAGGACTTACAGCTGTGTGAGGACAGGTAATTTTAAAAACACTGGTGTATTTTTAGATATGGCTTCATCTGATAACTTTAAAAACCCTCAACACCAGTGACCACGGAACAACAGTATACACTGCTTTCTTTATGTAGACTAATGATACAACCACAATACAGCCTTCTTCCTATCTGACAGCTTCACCACTACGCACAATCTTTACCAAAGGTCATGTTATTTTTGTGACTTCTGCACTCTGCAGTCTTCTCTTTAAGCCTATTTAAGAGGCCTCTTTGATTAAAAAATGTTAATTTAGTCACGTTTCACATTTGTATTAAAGCCTTCTGTGAAATTGTCTACACCATGCTCTGCTGTGCTCTTCTTGACATTACTTTACTTCACAAAGCCAAGCTTTAAAAGATGTATCTACGTATGTATGTACAGTATTTTAATATCTGGTCATGGTGAGCATGCCCTAGCCTCTTTTAATACTGTATTCTTATTTATACTTCTACTGATATGTTTATGAGTTGGGTGTCTGCTACAGTACAAGTATAATGTATTTTTGTTTGCCTTGGAAATCACCTTATGATTGTACAAACTGCAATGGTGCCACGTAAAATAGTACTCAAAAGATCTAGATGAGTTTAGTCCTGGGGTACTGTTGTGGCTGCAGGTCTTTGTTCCATCCTGTTTAACAAATCAATGGGTCAGGCTTGTATCTACAAGTAATTGATCTAATCCTTTAATTACCTAGCTTTTTTGCTTGTGTGATATTATATGATGATTACATTTATAAAAAAAATCAGAAATATGTATGTTTTGCCATAGCTTTCATTTTTTTTATTTTCTTTTATTATTTTCTTTTTAATTCACTACTTTTCTCTGGAGTTTTCTCTTTAATTATTCCCAAATACTGACAATTTGTGGTGATCAGTATACAAGTTAATGTGACTGATGTAGCATTATGTGTCATTCGCACTTTTGTCTGCTCTTTTCTTCATTAATTGTCAGTTTTACAGCTACAATCAAGGCAAAAAATGTCACTTTAAAAGTTGAATTAGAAAGAATATGGCAAAAGATATTAAGGATTAAAAGCTATGCCAAAAAAATCCTAATTTCTTCTAAATGTAAATAACGTAATGGCACATTATTCTGAATCTAAAGTAAAATTAAAAGAAAGACTAACTAACTATACAATTAGATCAATTAGGCTGGCTCATTGATTTATTCGACTTGTTAGAATGAAAACCTGCAGCCATAGTGGTATTTGAGGAATGAACTTGAGTCTAAAATGAAAAACAATTCATACAGCAAATTTTTAGTGTGTTGTCCTTAAAAAACAAAACTGATCCAAATTATCAGTTCACTATCAAGAAGGTACATTCCCTTAACCAAAACAGTATAACATTCTTAAAAATACTTAATTTAATTCTGAGTCTTTGGGGTCAGATACTTGCTTGGTAGCACCTGGTGCAAGGCAGGAACCAACCATGGGTAAGAGACCAGTCCATTTCAGAGCCTACTCTCACACGTCCCCAAATAGAACTAATTACAGTCGCCAATTTACTTTGCATGTCTTTAGGAAAACCTACACCAATAGGGGGAGAATATGCAAATTCATAATGAACACGTGTGGTATTTAAATTTGTCATACTTACTCTGTGAAGCAGGAGTGCAAACCACTGTGCTACCATGCCATTCTTTTCCCTGAAATTCCCCACATTGATTTGGCTTAAAGTGTGTTATCTGCTATGCAAAATATGCCTTTCCTTCTACCTTTTCTTGCAAATTTTCACCTTCAGCTTACATATTTACTAATGATTCCTCTTTGCTTATGAATCCGGATCCACAGAAAAAAGATACAGTCATGTCATGTCCTTCTTAGCTGGAGAAATTCCAGCTTGTAATCTAGCTAGACCTTGCTATTTTCCGGCACCAGTGACTTGGGTTCGCCCATGCTGTCTCTGTATCTGCCTCTTAAGCCTCATAACAACAGTAGGTACCTTGAATCCAAGCCTCTGTTTTATTCTACATGTCAGTAACATAAAAATGAGGAAATGCAGGCTACCAGGTGAAACGGTAAGAAATATTTCACTTGAGTAATGTGGGAAAAGATGAAGAAGATTTGGCTTGTTTTTATCTAAATGCATTTTTTTATTTAAATTTGAAGTTTCTCTTTCTAATTTAATATTGTATCATTCTGTGGCAAAATGCCTCTCCTGGCAATTCCAGTGTGCAGCAGGTGTGTTTGTTCTCTGCTGTAGACACATTTTGATAATTAGATTAACAGCCGTTTCTTTCCCTTTCTTGAAATCTTCCCTGAAAAAGACCAATGACTGAAGTGTTATTTTTTATTTCTTTTTATAGGGTATATCATCTGATAATTTCTAATTATTTTTATGGTGCATACTGACATACTGTTAATCAACGGTAATGTTTTATTATACGTAACATTTTTTTAACGTTTACCATTTTTTTTAATTCTCGTGTGCGTTTGAGGGGAGTTGTTGTTTGCTATAAAATTTCTTTATTTGTTGAGATTTTGTAAAAGCTAGATTTGGGATAAATAAATTACTATCTGTCTGTTTATCTATCTATCTATCTATCTATCTATCTATCTATCTATCTATCTATCTATCTATCTATCTATCGGTCTTTGTTTAAAAATAATGAATTGAAAACTGTTAAGCATGTGCTGCCTAAATATGACAATAATTTTTTTCTTCCAGGAAAAGAGACCAGACAGAAGAACAGAACTAAATTAGATAGGGAGACACAACTTTTGTGATATAACAAATTTTAGAAGATACATCGAAGTGGACAAAGCGGCTCTCAACAGTATCTAGGATACCTAATAAACCTGTCTTATTTTTTTTTATAGATTAAAAAAAAAATCTTTTTTAATGCCAGAAAGTCCCTGAGAACAAAGTAGCAAGCACATTTATTTTCAAAAAGTATCTACATTTTTTTTATGCTCACACATATTGCATTCTGAGTTTTCCTTTTTCTTACAGAGGGCTGACTTGGCCATCTCTGCGATTACGATTACACCAGAGCGAGAAAGTGTTGTTGACTTTAGCAAGCGCTACATGGATTATTCAGTTGGAATTCTTATTCGGAAGCCTGAAGAAAAGATCAACATTTTCTCTCTGTTTGCACCCTTTGACCTGGCAGTATGGGCATGCATTGCAGCAGCAATCCCAGTTGTGGGAGTTCTCATATTTGTGCTGAACCGCATCCAAGCTGTACGTGGGCAAACTCCACCAGCTCATCAACAGCAGCCATCAGGCAGCTCCCCGTCTACATCTCTTCACAGTGCTATTTGGATTGTCTATGGGGCTTTTGTTCAGCAAGGTAAGTTGTGCCATCAGCACTTTACTTTTTCCCCCAAGTGCTTCTATTAGAAGAAAATCAAATGGCTGACTATTTATATAAATCCACCACTTATTTACTTAATACTGTGTAGTCATTGTTTTGCAGAGATCAAATATAACTGCCCTAACAGACTCTAAATTACTGAAAAGGATTTTGATTAATCATCCTGTCACAAACTGGTTGGTGTAAATGACAAAGGACAGGAACAATTAATTCAGTTTGAAGATTAATTTCACAACAGGTGGAAAATTAAAGTGGCTATTCAATGACTTGCCTTTGTGTAACAAAATAATTGGCAGAAAATGTTTTGCAAGGAGCAACACCAAGTAAATACAGCCATGGCAAATTTGAGGCCTTAAAGTAACTCTTGCATAATAGATAATGACAATGTCTAAGGCTTGCACACACTACTTAGATGCCTGTCATTGAAAGTATCTCAGGACTACTGTTCTCTGATAATTTAATTAAATCTTTATGATGCAGGTATGAAGGTTTCAAATGTGGTGAATGTCTGAAACACTTTTAACAAATGTTGTAACTGACTGTAAGATTGGATAGGTTTATAGTCCATGTAGCAGGACACCTTAAACAGTATTCTCAAGGGCATTCACTTTAAGATTCTCAGTGGTCCAAGGCATATTATCATTCAGCATCTAAACTTGGTCTCTGAAAAATAACTTTTTGACTGGAAAAGGTTTATAGAAAACACGATAAAGATATAAGAAGCTTTAACCCAAAGCTTCAAACAACCTGCAGAAATACTGCTGGCAGATTTTGTGAAAACATTTTTTTTTAACTTTAGTACAGGGAATTATTATCATGCACATTATTTATACCAGAGATATTCAAAGCAATATCTTCTGCATGCACCATTTACAAGACTAACAAGTTTACAATGCACTGTCCTAATTGAGCAATTGAAGATTACAATTTTTGTTCACCTAACAAATGAATAAAATGAAACACCAGGAGATACTTGGAGGAGCTTGGAAATACACTGCTGGATTTTTCATAGCAAGTGTCAAAAGAAGTGGTACAGGTCCAGGACAGCTGTGGTATAAAATTACACAACAGGTTAAATAGAAATAGTTATAGTCAAATAGATATGTGTATACAGACTGACATTTGATACAAAACAAAATAGCATTTGCATGTTCTGTGTTTGGTGGGTATTTCAGCAGTTATTCACATTTCCTTCCAGATGCCAAATATGTATGTGTCTTATATTAACTGACATGACTTTATTGGTCTATTATGAGTATGTGGGGTGTTTGAATGAGTGTAGATTGCCTCCAATATCGTTGGGTTAGGCTTCAATTCTTTGAGACTGTAAATTTAATTATGAAGTATAAAAAAGGATGATGAAATCCCAGTTTGTTTTAAACTTAAAACGATAGGGTACCATTGTTTATATACAGTATATATTTCTTATATGTAGGCTTTAAGCAGGTTAACTGACATGCTGAGAGTTACACCATGAATCAGAGGCAAGGAATAAATCCGTAACCTTAAAGTTTAAAATCCAGTGCCTCAGCCAGTAGATCTCACAGCCTATGCAAATGGGTACAGAAGAGGCTAAACTGAATAAGTTTTCAAAGTGGAATCTAAACCAGGGGTGCAAACCACATGTCATCCATCAATTAAAAAACAAGAAAGACGCCCCCTGTTAAAATTAGTATAAATTTCCACTCACAATGCTGTATTGCACATTGAGCGGTGATATAGGTCAAAGCACACACAGAACAAGAAACTGACCTGTGTTCAAGTTAGTGTGCACCCTTCATCTAAGATTCTGCACTTTAAATCTGAATGTTCTTCTTCTAGTTTTATACATTTCATCCATCAATTAAAAGCATGAAAATTTCCCCTTTTTATAATTTGTATTATTTTTTACTCACAATGTTATATTGTATATTGAGCAATGATATAGGTCAATGGATTTTCTTCCTTAGAACCAAAACAAGATGTTGATCTGTGTTCAGAAAATTGTGCACCCTTGATCTAAAATGATCAATACAATTTATCCCAGATTAAAAATCTATTTTCTTGTCAAAGATGATGTTACAAGAAACTGACAATAAGCAACTCTGGACAAGGCACAAGTCCATTACTTTACATGCTTGCCCCTTCATACAATTTACAACAGTCACCAAATAGTCAGCCTGATGCCATGGCATTAAATTGTAGGATGAAGACAGTGGTCATACATTTAATCTTTAGAAATGCAGGCAAAAAAAAAAAAAAACAACTGTGGAGAAGAAATCCTGAAATTGTTATCCTTTCAACATACTATCACATTTATTCAAAACCATTGTTTTTTTTTTGTGATTCTACTTCAATTTAAGGGTCATGAAGAGCCAAAGTCAAACCCAGCAGTATAGACGGGATACCAGTGCATATACTTGGTCAATTTAGAGTCTCTCAACAGCCTAACTTGCACATTTTTGAATGTTGGTACCCTGAGAAAACTCAAACAAATACTGGCAAAAACTCTATAATCATACAGCTCGCTTGTAAAGCAGCTGCATTTACCACCATGTTAATACATTATTCAGAAGCATGCTTTTTTGTTATAATTATTATTATTGGTCAATAATGAAATATTACATTTATAATTGATTCTTAATAACGAAACTAATTATTTATTAATCTTGATTTTTAAGCCACGTTAGTCAAGTTTTAGACCACAGAATGCTGCTGAGTGGGAGTAGGATGACTGTCCATCACAGGATACACACATGAATAGACACGTCCTTGCTCATACAGACCAAAATTTTAAATCAGTTTATTGAAATATTAATGTCTTTGACATGTGTGTTTATACTATCTTCTGAAATATGAGAAAACCAATGTGAATATAGGGACAGCATGATGGTTCCACACAGTAGCTGCACTGAGGTCCTGACATTGGAAAGGCATTGGGAAAATGAACTCTATATATTTAAACAGCAGTTTTTTGTTGAAATATATGTTTCAGTTAAGATTGTTTCATCAGAATGTTATCATGAAAGATGCACCGTTTCTAAGCACTAACAATGCCCATAATAAAATTACCTTTATTTTTTAAGTGTAGATTATTAGATCTTACATGATATAGGAATGTACATCAACTGTTCCATTTTCTTGCAGGTGGGGAGTCCATTGTAAGCTCTGTTGCCTTGAGGATTGTCATGGGCAGCTGGTGGCTTTTTACTTTGATTGTCTGCTCTTCTTATACTGCAAACCTGGCGGCTTACCTAACTGTTTCACGGATGGACAGCACTGTCCGGTAAGGTTGTTTATGTAAATCACACAAAATTATTAACACTGAGTTTTTATTTGTGATAAATCACCATATTTATTTCAAAAGCTACTTGAAATGGGCCAGAGTTAATAAAACCACAAGAAAGTAATTTATAGCTGTTACTGCATATGACCTTCTTGGCTGGCTTTAGCATTATTAGTGTCCAGTCATCATAATGCTACTGGACAGAAAATCACAATCAGACAGATTCAGACTAGCTGACCATTCAGACACTCCCTGGGTAGTATATTAATGCATAAAACCATCGTAATTGCTGAGAACAGTAGAATAGTCCTCACGTTTGCTGGTGAGAAAAATGAAATGATTAGGGATCCTACTACGAAAAGCTGTGCTTCCGTCATCAATTACGTTAATGGGAATTTTACAACTCAATGCAAGTTGCAAACATGTAGGTTTTGTTAGTTTCAGTAAGGAAAGAAATGGTATACTTTCATAGCATTATAAGGCTAATATATATATATATATATATAATATGGCAAAATACTCATCCTAACCCCATGGCACCCAGGCTTATGTGATAATGACTTCCTTTTTTTCTGGGACAGATTTAGGGATGACATGCTGGAGCTCCTCACTTCACCCTAACAGCCAAAGATGTTACAGTTGCTGTCTAGCTCACTGGAGTTGAAAACTCCAATTGTAAAGCTGATGCCCTTAGACAATGTGCTTGTCTGCCAGTATCTTATCTGTCCCTAACTGGACTGGAATCATGTCCAGGCAGGTCACTCTCTCTATCACTATCTAATGGATACATGGACATATTCCTCTAATTCTGTAGGTCAGTACAAGACAGAGCTGTCTTGCTCAAGTACAGCAAATATTGTCTCACGTTGTTGGAACAGCTGAAGCCTCACTCCCATGTGGTCTTCTTGAAACACTACTTCTGTAAATGTAGACATCCTGCAAGTCTGTCATTTTATACAGTTTTTGGAGCAGAGAGCTGTTTTTTGGTGGTGTAAATATGTTCAATATCTGCTCACTCTTACTGCACAGATTTAGGGTCATCACTTAACCTGTTATGCACATCATTGGATGTGTCAGGAAAATGTATTGATTACTCGAAAAATGCCTACACAGTCATTGAGAAAATTTAGGAACTTAAGTGTGTGAAGTAGCTGGAATTTGAACCAGAAGTACTGACCAGTGTGCTGCATTATTGCTCCTTTGTTATTTGTTTATTTAAAATATTATTATTAATTTAAAGAATGCTACAGTATATATGGATAAAGAATAAGAATTTTAACTGTAATGAACAATGTAACTATGAAAAAATGATTATGATGCTGATAGAAATATGTCATGCTATAAAATTACAAACAGGTTCAACCAGGAGCCATGCAATTTCAAAAACTTAAAAAAATGCACCAAAAAAAGTAAATTTCAAAAAATTCTCATGACAACAAACAATATCTGTATGCAAAGACCTATCTTTATTATTCATCCATTTTCTCACCATATTGTGCAGTCAAGAAATGTTGGGAGGTGAGCTCCATATGCGCAAAGCATACAATTATACAACTCAAAATTATATATCGAGCACATCTGTCTCGACTAAAACTCTCCAAAATGTTTCCAGGGCATGATCCAACCTGCGAACGTTGCAACCAAGTCCCAGCCTCACTGGGTCACATGTTCTGGGCCTGCTCCAAATTAACATTATTCTGGACAAAAATTTTTAATTAGCTCTCAGACAGCCTGGGACTCACAATCCCTCCTAACCCATTAACAGCTGTGTTTGGGGTTCTTCCAGAGGGGCTTAAAGTGGAGAAAGACAAACAAATTGTGATTGCATTCACTACACTCTTGGCACGCAGACTCATTCTGATAAACTGGAAGAACCCAAACTCTCCTCTTTTAAGTCAGTGGGAAACCGATGTGTTATATTATTTGAAATTGGAAAAAATCAAATACTCAGTTAGAGGATCCGTACAGACTTTTTTCAAAACATGACAGGATCTAATCAGTAATATTTTAAAATAAGTTCATAAAGCACAGAGAATTTATTAATTTAGGTATGTTTACAAGCCTTAAATCTTACACCGTTTGGCTTGCTCTTTCTCTCAGGGGTGGGGATCGATCTGTTCTTAACATAATTCTTTTTTTTGTAAAAACTTGATTGCTATGTATGGATTGTAATAAAATTAATAAAATAAAATAAAAAAAAAAAAAAAAGAATTGTTGGGAGGTGAGGCTAATGTAGGTGGCATTTGGTGCAAGACAAGAATTAATCCTATTCCAAGCATTTTGCTGCAGAGGTTACTCATATACACAGACACGTGCACACACACACACACACACGCACACATACACACTAACATTCATATTGGTCCAGTTTAAAGTCACTGATATACTGTACCTAGCACACATGTCCTTGGAATGGGGAGGGACAACAGAGAACTCTAATTAGAAGCCAAAGCAGACACGACAGTAATGTACACATTGCACAATCCTGGGCTGGGATTCAGGACCACTGCACAGCAAAGCTGAAAACTGAAGCATAAAAATAATTTTACAGATATTGTTTTGATTTGTTATACAAAAGGAATAGAGATTTTAAAGTTGTAAAGTGAGTAAGTACTTGGAATGACAGATGTTTCTTTAAAATATGCCATTTAACAAGGACACTGGGGCACAAATTAAACCTAATCAAATTTAAATTTCTCACAGATGCTAGAAACCATATCATCATGCACAAATATAAATTTATCTGTAAAAGCTGCACCTTGGAAGCTGACAAATGTATAAGTTAACAGTTTATATGATTTAATATATTAAAAAACTGGCAACAGTATATGTAGAAATATTTTAGCATAGAGCCTCAGTTAAAGCTGGAGAAAAGAGACCAGCTTGGTAGAGAATTAAAATATACAGAGGCTCTATGTTATTTATTTATTTTTGTATATAAGTTTAAATAAAGACACAATTGTAAATTAGTAGAGATTTATGTTGAGATACACACCCATGACACCCTAGTAATAGTTCACAGTAGCCATCTTTAGCAACAATCTCAACCAAAATAAAAAAGAGCAGCATAGCTCACTCACAGGATTAAACTGAATCCTAATGCAAAACATGGATTAACAAATCAGCTAAGGTGCATTACACAGCTGAAATATCTGCAAGAAAAAGATAACAGGAACAATACAGAACCCTGACTAGAAATAAATATTAACAGTAAATCCTAAATAATACATGATATATGCACAGTATGTGAATTCAACACATGCCTAGTCATTTTAGTGTAGTAAAAGGGGGATTATATAAAAATATTATGTATTATTATCGCTATTATTAATGTATTATTTATTTATTTTAAAATTACTTATTTATTTATCATGTAAATAATAACTTTGTCACAATATGACAGTTAACTATATTCAGTTTAACTATTTTTTTTAACTCACTTATCCAGTTAGGAGTTGAATGGAGCCAGTATCTATCTGGGATCCAATCTTTGCTGGGGTGCCAGTCCATCACAGGTGATACTCACACAAGCACCTACAGTAAAACACACTGAGCCAAAATAGAACTGGCAATTAATTGGCAGAGTGGTGGCTCTGACCCTAAGCACCTGCACTGATAACTGGAAGGTGGCCTGTTCAAATCCCTGTTATTGCCTGAAGGGACTCTACTCTGCCTGGCCCTTGAGCAAGGCCCTTAACCTACAATTGTGACAATAGCTGACCCTGTGCTGTGACCCCTAGGGGTATCGATAACTACATTTCCTTGCACCTGCACAATGACAATAAAGTTGAATCATTAACTCAATGCACACGTATTTAGGATGTGGAAAGAAACCCTGAGTTCCTATAGAAAAACCCCACACAAACGCATACTGTATAATGCAGACAGTGTGGTAGCGTGGTTAAGGCTTTGGACATCAAACACTAAAGTGTGTGACAATGAGCAAGTGCTCCAACTGAAGAAACAAAAGGAAATGTAACAAATCATATTTCAAATGTTGTAAGTCACCTTGGATAAAGACTCCAGCCAAATAAGTAAGTGAAAATTCTTAGGTTGCGACTCAAACCAAATATCCTAAAGCTATGAGGAGGCAGCACTAACCACTGTGGCATTGTGCTGGAATTTCTCAAGAATATTTGTATGTAAATCTGTTTTCTTTAAGAATATTTTTTGTGATGTTTAACTGTTGTTTAGTGCTATTTCTATTAATTATTCATTATTACTTTTGGAGTGTAATATTTGTCCTTTGGTTTAAATCTTATGAGTCTGTCTAGCTTGTTTTATACAGTCCCATTTCTGGGATCTTATTAGATGTTTACATTCATACTGTTAATTTAATTTGGATTGACTTTTCCGTTTGTATTTGAAAAATATGTGGAACTGTCTCTGATTTCAATTTTCTAAGTTGGCTCACAGGTTAACTAACTGGTGTCAAGAGAGTCAGAAAAAATTAAATGTACCTTTCAGAAGAAAGAACAGCAAAATAGCACCCTCTACTGTCAAAAAGTGGCTGTAAATACAGAGCGAAGGTCTTTGTAGCTCATTTTTCAATAAGTAAAAACAGGCATGTGTTAATTTTACACCATGACTTCCAAACAAAGAAATGTAGAAAGCAATAGTATATACTTAATCTGTCTTTAACCATTACAACATATACATTTTAAATTGAAATTTTATTTACATTTTTAAATAATGTGCAATGAAGACAGTAAGATAACATCATCATAGGTTTGCTCTATGGCAAAGTCTAAGCCTGTAAACTTAGGCTTAGAAGGCAGAAACCAATCCTCAATTAAACACAAAACCTTTGCAGAGGACGCCCTTGCCCACATTTAGACTCTCATACCAGGCCATTTTAGGATCACCTGTTAGCCCAACATGCACACAAAGAACTACACAAAGACTTTAAGTTAGCCTGAAATACAATCTAGGTCTCTAGAGCTAAAAAATAGCTGCACAAACCACTGCACCACAGTGTCCCTGTGGTATGTGTGTACTGCTGTTAGTTGCATTTACTTGTGCTTTCATTCTTCCTATATCTTCATTATGTGCGGAGGATTTATAATTTAACTTTCTGTTAGCATGTTAACAGGTAAATTACTTTATGACCTTAAAATCCTTTTTTTTTCTGGTTTAATGTATTCAGTTGGTATCAATGCAACTCCTCTACATGCAAGTTGTTTAGGCCAGTTTGTGTTCAATTTTATTGCACTAGACAGCCCAGCACTAACTGTGTTCCACTGGACTGAATCAATGTCCATCTAGCTGTGCCTGCAAAGTGATTTTTCTTTCAGTTTGAGTCTAAATCACTGTCAATCTAAAGAAAACTTCCAAATAAACATGTCAGATTCAACAACAGAACGCACATTGTGCTTCTAATTTGGCAATATTACGTGATCATTAATAATATTCGATTACCTATTATAAACTCATTCACTTTTACTAAAATTTAATTAATTATAGACTTCCAATAAATAAGGCATGTAATGGTAAACATAGTTTTACTTTTTCAAGGAACTAAAACATCAAACATATAATCATTATTAATGTTTGTGCAGAGAAGTAAATCCAAAGCTTTAACTAATGTAAGAATCAAGGCCCCAAACACAAAAAACAGAAAATGAGAAAGCTTAGCTATGCCAATGAATGCAAATACCACGGCATATGCACTGCATGGTATGGTATAGTGGCTAGGCATTAAACTTTACATTACAATCAGCTAGTTTGAGCCTTTAGTCAGACAATTTACCTGCCTATACTCCAATTGTAAATTTTGGGATGTGATAAACAGTATTGTATCCTAAACTTGTAAGTCACCTTGAACTACTATAATAATGCTGCCAAATATACAAAAATGACACTAACTGTTGATAATAAACCGATTTGTATGGCCAGTTCAACTTACTGTAAGAAAATGCACTTCAACCAATAAGTTTAGCATGCTATACAAAGAGCAATGTAAAACAGAAAATTAGATGTTGTGAAAACACAGACAAATGTATATAAAAACACAAACATTATATGTACGCAAAATATATAGTTATATAGATACATTTATAGATTTTTGAAAACTACCTCTGCTACCCATCTAAGATGGATTGAAATCTAAGTAATTAAACAGAGACCTAATGTTTTTTGTTTCATACATTGGCCTCTCCATTTGGTCTGGTATAATAATACACTCCCAATCCCTTTTCCAATCTTCTCAGAGCTGTCCATTTTTATCATTTCCTCCCGGGATCGCACATCAAACTGACCACTCTTATAGTTGAAGTGTTTTGCTGGGAATATATAATGGTGATTGATATGGCTTAGTGACGGTTACTTGACACGCGCAACAATTTATCACTATTTTCACTCATTCATTGCCAACATGCTGATTTATCAGCTATTAACATTACAGGTATAAACCTCATTCACATGGCCCGAGCAGTTGCAAGAAAGTTGCAAGATGTTGCTGCTACCAACATATAATATCAGACAACAGAATAGGACAATGAAACCAATTTTCTTAATTTTACTCTTATTTGGTATTTTATTATTATTTTTGATTGTTTTGGCCCTTCTCCTATATGTTGTGCCTATTTTTTAAAATTTTCTTCCTAACCATAGTAGCCGGATGGACACAAAGATACACAACCACACACACTTATCCTTTTATTAAGGTGGATAAGCGGATTTATTTCTGTCCAGCAGTTACTACCTGTTGGACGTATTCAGAATGAACGTTTGCAGTGCACCATCTATTGAAATGCATTTTGTAATGCATGTAGCAATAAAATTTTCATTTCAACAGATGGTGCATCATAAACATTAGCAAAGCACTGTACTCCCATACCAAGTGGTGTATAACAGAGACATAGCAAGTGGATGGATGTACAGATGCACAGAGACTTGTCCATTTATTACTGTGAATATGAATATGTTTTTAAAGAACAAAAGGGAAACAAAAGTTCTAGTGCCAGATGCCAAAATGTCCTAGTATTGTGTTTCTTGTCACCAATGAAGCACAAAAGTGCAACAGGAAAAACCCAGACAAAAGACCAGATATATCCTACTTTAGGCCTAGGCCTACTGGATTGACCCCACCACAGGCAGTCTAGCTCCAACATGAAAGGCTTAGGTTTTTAAGGTTCAACATATCTACGAAAGACAGAAGAAAAACTGTTAAAAAAATCAGAGTTCTTTGCTAAAATCCTTCAGTTTCACAAACCAGAAATTGATAGTCCAGAGCTAGGGTCAAAACGAAAGAATCCTATTAAAAAAGTACACAAATCAAAGTTCAGGCTGGAACACATAGACAAGAATGTCATGATGAAAGTACATTTACAGCCACTGCTTTTCTTTTTATACAGTTGGGTAAATCCATCAGTAGGATCATCAGGCTTTGCCTACTCTTGAAACTCAATCTTAAGGAGACAGGGCAGAAAACACATAACATTAATATATATTATCATAAAAAAAATTACTAAATTAAAGGCAAAATAATTAACAAACAACATATAACACCATATTAATAAAAGTCATAATACTACATACATGCAAAGACAAAACAAAACCAAAAACACAATCAGTCACACAATGTGAAAACTTACATTTTAATAACAATAAAAATAATAAATTAAATAAAAAATAAACTTTGAACAAATAAATAAAAATAAATTTGAGTCAGGGCATCAACCCTGGCTGTACTATAACAGCTAGGTCCTAAAAGTAACATTTTTAAAAACTTGTTTGGGTGCTGGACAGCTGTCATCTGGGGATGATGTGTGTAATATACATGGTAGATATGAAATAATAAAAATGTTGAACCTAAAATCTGTAACATAACCAGTGAGCATGATTAGTAATTTTATATGAATTCAGACTCTTAACCAGTAGACTCAGTAACCTGTCAAGAAAAGTAAAAATAAAAGATGAAGATCAGTTTGATGCTTGCAGTTTGCTGATAATTACCATTATGAAAACTAGTATATCTGGTCCTGATTAGCCATAGCTAATTTCCAGACAGAAGAATATTGAATAAAGGGGGATGATGTGGCACTGATAGAATACGATCATAATGGCTTTACATATTAGTTTCATAACACAGAGTGAGTCCACAGATGAGAGGTGTCAGTTATTTTAGAACTGGTACACACCACTATCTCTCTCTCTCTCTCTCTCTAGCTGCTTCCTGTCTTCAACACACAGACTGCCATACCAAGCTGTGATGGAGGTCGTAGTACATTCATTCATTAACAGACCTTTTCATGGTTAATGGTACAAACTTCTTTATCTTTTTAGGAAAGAACAGTCTCTGGTGAACTTTTTTCACCATAATAGGATAAAGGTCACCGCCAACTCATTTGATTTCTTGATTTTTAAATTCAGATTAACCATTTGACCCTATCTGTTATTTCATTCATGAACTCAGATTCTTTAAAATTTGTGATAAGACTTACAAGAGTGGTGTCCTAACCAAACGTAACTAAGTCGGGACTTGATTTTACTGTATAATTTCTTGTATTTTATATTGTCGTCGTATAAGTCGAATGTGGAAAAGTCACGCTATTGGTCCAAGAGATTATGATATGCTAATGCCCACCCCAGAGAGTAACCACGGAGCACACTGCCTTTTTTTTATGTGGGTGTAGCAATGCAATAAAAATGATACCAGCATTCAGGAAGATATTTTTGCAGGTCCTCAGATCCGGGAAGTGTTCAATGATGAGAGACTTAAAGAAGATGTTTTTCAGAGCTTCAAAAATGTTTGCAAGTGCTTTTTGGAAAACCATAAGGCTGATAATTATCCTGAAATAGTGAGGGACCTTCTCAAGTCATGGCAAGTAATGGGGCGCAATATGTTATTGAAGATTAATTTCTTAGACATTTATTTGGGTTTTCCCTGAAAACCTTAGTGTGGTCAGCAATGAACACAGCAAGTGATTCTATCATGAAAAAAGTGTAGTCCCAATATGCTGGCTGACTACTGCTGGATTCCTAAGAGTCGAAGTATAGCAGAAAATCCAAAACAACAAGTTGTAGATTATACATCTGCCATATTAATGAGCATTTAAATTTCCAATATTTTCAAATTTAAGTTGCCTGACACTCAAAAACATTATCTGATAGGGAAATGCTAAAAACCTATTTGGATTAAGCACATGCAATACTGTAAAATTCAAAATTTGTTCACCCTTGGGACAAAAAAAGAAAAACTTTTTTTGTTGACCCGTGTAATTTAACGCACTTAATATAGTAGTCAGGCATATAAAGTAAAAGAAGTAGAAAAATACATTCATCGGACACAAAACAGAATAAAAATGTAGTATAGTAATTAACTATAATTAACTAACTATAGTATAGTAATTGTAGTATATTGTTAATACAAAAGTAATGAGACTATTTACCCTTCATACTGTAATGTTAAAAGTAACAAAAAAAAAAGGCATTATAACACAACATCAAATTTATGACACTCAAGGAATTCAAACATAAGCAAAATGAGTGAAAAGTGCATTTTAAATATGAGGTAATCTGTTGTTGTTCTTTTATTAGTACATCTGATGACTGAGGTTGAAATGGGCTGGTAGGGTGTTTTCATTTAGAATTAAAAATCTTCAGACCAAGGACAGTGATGTAAGCAATGCTATATGCAATAAAAATAATTTTGAAGTTGCATGTTCAAAAACTTATAGAAGGCTAGACAAATACATATAGAGGTCCCTCTTTTAAGTTAGCAATTAACAGTTCCATAAAATATGTGATACTCTAGAAAAGCTTCGCAGCTTCAGGACCAGGGGTCACATCGCTGACTCATTGGCACATTTGTCCTGTGTCAACACATTTTTTTTTATTCTGGGTTCTCTGGTTTTCTCACATATTCCAATGATTTTTTTTTTTCACACAGCTCATTGTGAATCTTTTAGAATGCTGACCATACACTCTTCTTTTGTTTAATTACGTTTATTCATTAATTTATTTATAATTCACAATCACTTTTTGCAAAAGGTCTGGCTTTATTAAGGCTCATGTGCAATGAAGGTTAAGAATTTAAAAAATTGCATTCATCCTCAAAGCACACTTAATAAGAAATTCCTCTGATATACATGTATAGTCATATGCAAGAAGTTAAGAATGACAGCTTCCATTTTCAGGTTTCTGTTCTAAACCTTTGTAAAGAGCCTGTTGATTGTGTTTTTCAGTTTAAATTTCCATAATCCTTCACAAACTCATACAACATTAGCAGAGCTCAATATTTCTTTTCATTGGGTTTCATGGCATACTTACTACTAAAACTGTTCTCACTTTTCCTGCTGAATAGCAGAGATGACATCTGCTCAGTGTGAGATTAGGCATTACTAGGCAAAAAGATTTTTATTATTGTTAATTGCTAGGCCTCTTAAGATGTAAAATGCTACCAGTGACTATAAACAGTATCAGTAATCACAACAGTAATGTGTCAGTATAACAGGTTATGCTTTAATTAAATTTCATTGATTTTCAAAATGGGGTAAATACTGAATTATTTGGTGCTATTGCATTTAGTCCATTAAGGTTATATGAGCAAATACCATTTTCATTATGTATTGTGTTGCATGCAGGTTGAGATCAACCATTTGCAAAATGTATTCCTCAAACACAAAATGTGTTACTTGCTTGCAAAATGCATCTCACACACATGGACTCCATATATGCAATTGTCTATCTGCTCCACAAGGCTTATTCTCACCTGGAAAAAGCTGCCAACACTGTGAGGATTATGTTTTTTTGTATTCCTCCATTTCCTTTCCATACCATCAGCTATCCCTTTTAAGGGGTAAACTCAGAGATATGCAGGTGGATGAGCCTATAGTGTCCTGGATAATGGGCTATCTGGTGGACAGACCACAGTTTGTCAGACACAAGGACTGTAATAATAATAATAATAATAATAATAATAATAATAATAATAATAATAATAATAATAATTCATTACATTTATATAGCGCTTTTCTCAGTACTCAAAGCGCTATCCACACAGGGAGGAACTGGGAAGCGAACCCACAATCTTCCACAGTCTTCTTACTGCAAAGCAGCAGTAATACTAATCTTTTCTCTTTTCTCTGTAAACCTTCGGAATATAAATATAACATCAGGTCATGTCATTTGCAGAAATTCTCCAATCAATCTGAACTTATGGTTGTGTGTTGATAAGGGGGATAAAGACAAAAAATAGGAGTTAGGTTGAGAACTTGTTTCTTCGTGCAAAGAGAATTGTCTGCATTTAGCATCAGCAAAACCAAGGAACTTGTTATTGACTTTCGCCGCACCAAAGAGTGTCTATGTCCAGTCATTATTCAGGGTGTGGATGTAAAGGTTGGGGGTCCGCATTATTGACAGGTTGTACTGGTCTTGTAACACAGAGGAACTATATAAGAAAGGGCAGAGCAGGCTCTTTTTTCTTAGGAGATTGTGTTCCACTAATTTGGGAAGTGACATCCTTCATACCTTCTGCAATTCTGTGATGGACAATACAATGTTCTATGCTGTGGTGTGCTGACCATGTAACATCACGTCAAGAGAGGCCCACTGAATCAAAACAATTATTAAAAGGGCAAGCTCAGTTTCTGGACACATTCTGGACCCCCTGGACATAGTAGTGAAGGACAGAGTTAAAAATAAAACTCAGTGCCATTATGAACAACGCAGCACATCCTCTCTGTGACACAACAACACTAAGGACTTTCAGACAGAAGGGTGTCAGGAAATGCTTCTGGGGCTCCTTTATACCAACAGCAGTACCCTCTTTATAATGCCTCACTGTGACCCTGACAGCCAAGTCAGAAGTTTTCTTTCTTTTTAATTTTCTTGCTTTTTAATCTTTAGTTAACTTTTTTATCTTATTTATTTTATTCTTTTTATCTTATTTATCTTTTTAACCTTTAATGACCTCTTGGGCACAGCCATCAGCAGTGTGTCTGTTTGCGGAGAGAATGTCAACCTTGTCCAGAAGTTTACTTACCTTGGCAGTGACATTCATTTCTCTGGTGACTCTTCTTATGAAGTCAATAGATGGATTGGGAGAGCATTGGGGTCATGAGGTTGCTGGAAAGGAGTGTGTGGTGCTCCCAATATACTGTATATGCAAAAGGACGAAGGTCCAAGTCTTTAGAGTCCTGGTGCTTCCTGTCTTGCTCTATGGTTGGAAGACATGGATGCTTTCCAGTGACCTGAGATGAAGGCTGGACTCCTTTGGTGCTCCGTCTCTCCGGAAAATCCTTGGGTACCATTGGTTTGACTTTGTGTCGAATGAGCGGTTGCTCATGGAGTCGCGAATGAGGCACATTACCTGCATTTTGAGGGAGCATCAGTTACGGCACTACGGCCATGTGGCGCGTTTCCCCGAGGGTGATCCTGCTCATAAGATCCTCGTTGTTGGGGACCCAAGTGGGTGGACCAGGCCAAGGGGTCGACCACGTAACACCTGGCTGCGGCAGATAGAGGGTAATTTCTGGAGGGTGGGACTGGACCATATGTCTGCCTGGGGGGTTGCCAACTGGGAACCCAAGTTTTTTTGACGTGCAGTGGGTGCGGCAACACCCTGTACCAGTGCATGCTCCCTAACTTGACTTGACTTAACTTTTTAATCATTCTCATGTGTTTTCAGACCACAGTGTGTGGATATGTTTATGTATCTATCTATCTATCTATCTATCTATCTATCTATCTATCTATCTATCTATCTATCTATCTAGTACATTACCTTAATATGCACAACTTATAGTTTTCTGGACTAATTTGGTGGATATCTCATAATTCCATTTGTCTATCCATTTTCAAACTTACTTAATCCTATGTTGTTGGTGGAGTATTCTTTTGTTAAATGTTTGCTTGAAGGCTGCTAGGCAGTGGTTACCGTTGTCTTCATGATGTGTTTTTGCACTGATATTGTAGTTGTTTGAGTTTCACCAAACCAAATCTCACACTGCTGCCATTATTTTGGCAATGTAAAGTAATGAATAATATCAATCATTATGATACATGACAATCACTGTAATGTGTTATATGTGATCTTGATAGTCTTGCTAAATAAACATACTGAACCACTTCCAACTGAATAATCTCAAAGCAAGCATCTCACCTTGATACGGTGACAGCAGCTTTGGTGTAAAGTTGCCAGATTGCAGGGTGGTCTCAGTCACTTAATAAACTACATTATCATGAGAGCTAAGAAGCCATACTTATTATGTATTCCAAAGTTTACATCAATGTTAAAAGCTGCAATTTTAAAAATACTTTATCGTTATAGGAAACATTTAGACAATGTGCAATAATGGACTGATTACATTTAATTTTACTTGCAAAGTGAAACCTTTTCTGTACAATACAATTTAATCACACTGTTAGTTTATCCAATGCTTCTACATTCATGCACTGACCTAACCAGTGTATGAGTATACAGACAAATACATTATATGGTTTTCATCCATCCATTATCCAACCCGCTATATCCTAACTACAGGGTCACAGGGGTCTGCTGGAGCCAATCCCAGCCAACACAGGGCACAAGGCAGGGCACAAACCCCGGGCAGGGTGCCAGCCTACCGCAGGGCACATACACACACACCAAGCACACACTAGGGACAATTTCGGATCGCCAATCCACCTAACCTGCATGTCTTTGGACTGTGGGAGGAAACCGGACCACTCATAAGAAAACCACACAAACACAGGGAGAACATGCAAACTCCACGCAGACCCGGGAATCGAACCCATTTCTCCTTACTGCGAGGCAGCAGCGCTAGCACTGCGCCACTGTGCCTATATGGTTTTCATGACATTTGGAAAATCTTGTTGAAATGTATTTAAAAAAGTACATTTTAAAATATTTTCTAATGTGATTGATTTATGGATTGAGAAGAAATGGTGAAAAACACATTTTTCTTAGAAGTGCATAATAATATACAGTAATGTGGCTATTGCTGGAGATGTTCAAAGTAAAATTACACATTATAGAATCAATATTGATTGCAGACTTTATCATGTGGCATGACCCTGGAGTTCTCCTCTTTATGGTTGTTGTTTAGAAAATAGAAATATCAGGCTTTATGAACTGAGCTGAAATCTTTCAGTGTGATGTGCAGTAATGCACTTCCAAATATGTTGACATTTTGTTGGTTTCTTAATGGACCCATGAGATTCAGTGGTAAATGACCATAAGATCTAATGATAACATTTGTTAATAATTCAGCTATTGAAATATATCACTAAACCACATGCTGATAAGTACTATATACTCTGTAGTGTGCTTTTAATAGCATTTCTGCTACCAGTTTTTTCAGTGAACTGTAAATAGTAGGCCACAGTTTACTGATGTGTCATTCAGAATGACTCAGACAGCAAGGGTAGTGTCTGTCATCCAACATATACCCATGCCAGAAGTAGCATAATCATGCTTAAGCACAACTTCCCAATGTTTTATTATAAGTCACAGAATGACAATTTCAAACTTATTGCTAACCAACTTAAAATGTACTGCATTTTGTACATCTACAGTAGGTGGTACTACTTGAAACATGGTACATAAACATCACATGTGAAAGACATAAGGAAGTGGAAGAGGGATGAAGAGCATTATTGACAAGAAGCAGATTAGTAATTGGATAATATACAGTTAGGTCCATAAATATTTGGACAGAGACAACTTTTTTCTAATTTTGGTTCTGTACATTACCACAATGAATTTTAAATGAAGCAACTCAGATGCAGTTGAAGTGCAAACTTTCAGCTTTAATTCAGTGGGTGAACAAAAAGATTGCATAAAAATGTGGGCAGCTAAAGCATTTTTTAACACAATCCCTTCATTTCAGGGGCTCAAAAGTAATTGAACAATTGACTCAAAGGCTATTTCATGGGCAGGTGTGTTCAAGTCCGTCGTTATGTCATTATCAATTAAGCAGATAAAAGGCCTGGAGTGGATTTGAGGTGTGAAGCTTGCATGTGGAAGATTTTGCTGTGAACAGACAACATGCAGTCAAAGGAGCTCTCCATGCAGGTGAAAGAAGCCATCCTTAAGCTGCGAAACAGAAAAAACCCATCCGAGAAATTGCTACAATATTACGAGTGGCAAAAACTACAGTTTGGTACATCCTGAGAAAGAAAGCAAGCACTGGTGAACTCAGCAACGCAAAAAGACCTGGACATCCACGGAAGACAACAGTGGTGGATGTCCGCAGAATCATTTCCATTGTGAAGAGAAACCCCTTCACAACAGCCAACCAAGTGAACAACACTCTCCAGGGGGTAGGCGTATCGATATCCAAGTCTACCATAAAGAGAAGACTACATTAAAAGTAAATACAGAGGGTGCACTGCAAGGTGCAAGCCACTCATAAGCCTGAAGAATAGAAAGGCTAGATTGGACTTTGCTAAAGAACATCTGAAAAAGCCAGCACAGTTCTGGAAAAAAATTCTTTGGACAGATGAAACCAAGATCAACCTCTACCAGAATGATGGCAAGAAAAAAGTATGGAGAAAGCATGAAACAGCTCATTGTCCAAAGCATACCACATCATCTGTAAAACACGGTGGAGGCAGTGTGATGGCTTGGGCGTGCGTGGCTGCCAGTGACACTGGGACACTAGTGTTTATTGATGATGTGACACAGGAGAGAAGCAGCCAAATGAATTCTGAGGTGTTCAGAGACATACAGAGTACTGTCTGCTCAAATCCAGCTAAATGCAGTCAAATTGATTGGGCGGCGTTTCATGATACAGATGGACAATGACCCAAAACATACACCCAAAGCAACCCAGGAGTTTACTAAAGCAAAGAAGTGGAAAATTCTAGAATGGCCAAGTCAGTCACCTGATCCTAACCCAATTGAGCATGCATTTCACTTGTTGAAGACTAAACTTCGCACAGAAAGGCACGCAAACAGCAACTGTAAGCCGCTGCAGTAAAGGCCTGGCAGAGCATTAAAAAGGAGGAAACCCAGCCTCTGGTGATGTCCATGAGTTCAAGACTTCAGGCTGTCATTGCCAGCAAAGGGTTTTCAAACAAGTATTAGAAATGAACATTTTATTTTCAGTTATTTAATTTGTCCAATTACTTTTGAGCCCCTGAAATGAATGGATTGTGTTATAAAAATGCTTTAGTTGCCTCACATTTGTATGCAATCTTTTTGTTCAGCCCACTGAATTAAAGCTAAAAGTCTGCACTTCAACTGCATCTGAGTTGTTTCATTTAAAATTCATTGTGGTAATGTACAGAACCAAAATTAGAAAAAAGTCTCTATCCAAATATTTATGGACCTAACTGTAGGAGAACTTTGGATAGGCCAATAAGACAAATTTGTTTTCCCAGAAGATATAGTGTCCATCCACTTTTCAGCTTTTCTAACAACTCAGCTTTTTGTGTAGTGGATAATGGACACCATCTCCAAGGCCCACACAGGGTGTCACAACTGTGGAGAAAATAGTGCATAGTTCCAAATTGACAATCAATGGCTCTTAAGGGCTACATTCTCATAACTCTCACTTCACACATAATGAAGACTTTGAGAGATTCATTCTGAAGCAACTGCAACCCCAGGATCCACTGCACCTTCCCTGGTAGGCACATATAGGAGTAGCCCTAATCTACATTCTTCATAGTGCCACATAAACAAAGCTGGCACTATGGCAGGAATCCTGTTGTATTTAAGATTATTCACCTCTCCTGTCAGGGTATCAACTCAAGGTCATGCAGGTAAATGACGACGTAGTGTCTTGGAGTATGGGTAGTCTAAAAGACAGGTGAGAGTTTCTGAAGCTTCAGGACTGCATAAACAATGCAGAGAAATACAGTAGAGGGATGGTCACTGGACTTTTCCAAGATAAAGGAGGTGATTTTAGATTTTTGTCATGACAGGAAACCCTCTGAAATTAGTCACTATATTGGGGCAGGTGTTAAAAACTGGGTAACCCATTTTGGCAATTTTTCATTTTTTATGTTATTTTGTATCATTATTTTGGGCTCATGAAATTTTTATGTTTTGGTAGCTTAGTTTATATATTTAGTTTGAATTTTGTTTTCTTGGTTTGAGAAAGATTTTCATTTTTTCATTTCAATTTTAAGTGTGTCACATTGCCAATTTAGGAGCTGCTAATAACAATAGGATGTTATGGGATCTTGCCTGGTTACTAGATACCTCCTATTTGACTTACATCACAAAGATTTGCTAATAAATGTCAGTGCAGCACAGGCACCCCTTTGTCCAAGACACATACATTTGATAAGTGAACAAGTGCAGATAGATAGTCTTGATTTCTGGATTTTACTCAAAGCTCTTTTGTCTTTTCATCTTAGTGTTTTAACTCTTATCAGACTATAATTAGAGTTAAACCCTCCGACTTGATAAGCAACTCACAACGCTTACAAAAGGGTTTTCAGTTCTGCTGTCAGTCATTAGGGAAGACTTCGTTTTGCTTTTGATTTCATACCCTCTCCTGGTTAGCTTCTTTAACCGTCATAGAAGTTGCTGTTAAGCTGTAATTTCCAGAAGGTTACCCATTGGGAAAAATATGAGTGGTCAGCATCTGCACTGGTGGGCCACTTTGTGTTCTAATAACAAGGATAACAGCAGGAGGTAAAGGTGCAGAAGACCCATAATATTAGGCGATAAATATGAACAGAAATTTTGATTGGCTGATTAACACATAAACTAGCTACACCCAATGGGAGAGCAGACTCTTCTGTCTAAGAAGACTCTTTGCTATTCAGCAATATGATTTATAGGCACACTTGAGTGAGTGCTTATAATACTATCATATTTTTTATGGGGACCCAATTTTAGTTAGATAATACTACCAGGTAATTTGTGACTTCAATTTCAATTATAAAGTTAATCCATCCATCCATTATCCAACCCGCTATATCCTAACTACAGGGTCATGTGGGTCTGCTGGAGCCAATCCCAGCCAACACAAGGCGCAGGGCAGGAAACAAACCCCGGACAGGGCACCAGCCCACCGCAGTATAAAGTTAATATTCATCTGCAAAGTTTTTTTCATTGTGAATCCATTTAAAAAAATTCACCCTGTAATTGGATTAATTAATGATTTAAAGGTTCTTACTATGACCACATAGGAGTCTGTGGTTGGTTACTTTAAATTTTTGTGAGCACCTATAATTACTTCTAGGTAGAATCTGAAACAATGCTACCAATTTCTGTGCATCACACCAAATAATGCACTTCATAATATAACTAGTATTACATATAGGGTATTATTATATTTTTAGAAAGGCATATAGGCAAATGTGCATTTACTCATTTTAGCAGAAAAATGAAAAATAGTTTCTTGATCCAGGGTGATATGCGTATATGAGAAGCCATATGTCTAGTGTGCTGTCTTACAAATGAAATAGAGAAACTGAAGAAAAAGCTCAAAAGCGTGCTTTTTTTCATTGCAAGTTTGTATATAAACAATACATAACCTTGCTAAGAGAAAACAAAAATACATATTTCTGTATAACCCTTTACCAGCAACCAATGGGTAGATTAGGTGCAAGAGTATGGGATAATGAGTAGGTGCAAAAGCCTTTGTTAGAGCAAAATGTTTTAAGAAATTTAAACTCCCACACAGCTACATTAAAACTACAGCACATTGTTTAAGTATGAATCTTGTAAATTTCACTTCTCTCAGCAAAAAAGGGACAAAGAGAGTAGCCAATAACAATTATGGTTAAACAATATAAATTAAGAAGAGTATATTCATATCACACTGTATATTTACATCAAGTAAACAGCCACAGGTAGAAGTAATTAAATAAAATTTCCTTTCGGGCAGAGCATCAATGAAGATAATGATGAAAACTGTTAAATTCCCAAAACTTCTGTCTTCACCACTGAATGTTAATTGATAATCGGAGTTTAATTTTCTCTCCTGTGTTTAAAGCCACCAAACTTTCCTTCTGTTCCATATGGAATAATTAGTTTATGTTGATTTAAAATGCATTTTCTTCAAATACATGCTGCAAGAGAAAGGAACACATCCTATCTGTTGGATCTGTATTTTTTCCAAAGGTTCCAGGCAAAATTTGTTTAACTATATTAGTTTACAGTGAATTTAGTCCATATCTTTCCTAGTCATTTGTGACCCAGTAATTTTAAAAAAAAGTACCAAAACTTTTTCTTTAATGTCATTTATTTTATTTTTAGATTTGAATGATGTCTTTATCCAAGATGACTCACAAGATTTCAATACATTACACATGTTTACATGTATTTCTTTTTAAAACTTGAAGCATAAGAAAAAATTAAATTACTTGCTCAAGATCAGATTGCGAGACAGGGGCAGAAGCTGAACGGGCCACCTTGGATTTAAAGTCCAGTGCCTCGGCCACTACACTAAGAGTGCCAGCAATATAAAGCAGAAAGAAACAGAAAAGGTGATGCGTGTCAGCTGACTACAGTCATACAGGGTGTACCTCTATTATTCAATAAAATCACCAAATGACTGACATAAAACACAAATGGCAATAATAAACACATACAAAACAGCAAGATGGACAAATATACTCATGATAATAAAAAAATATCTTTCTTTAAATGAAGTTTTTAACACTTTAAGGTAATAATATAAATGTATTAAGTCCAGCTCCCATTGACAAAGAAGAAGAAATAAACAATATAAGTATATTCCAGAGCAAATAAGTCTCGATAGAGCTACAGTCATCACAGATTATGTCTGATGTAGATAAAATGACCACACAGTGAGCTTTTCCTATTCTTCAGCATACTGTAGTGCATTTTAGCATCTGATACGCCCAGTTGTGTGATGCAAACATTGGTGGTATGCCTCCTAATATCTCTGAGGACATTGAGAAGAGAAAGATAAACAGTCAGTCAGCCAGTCAGTCATTATCCAACCCACTATATCCTAACACAGGGTCACGGGGGTCTGCTGGAGCCAGTCCCAGCCAGCACAGGGCACAAGGCAGGAATAAATCCCTGGTTAGGGCACCAGCCCAACGCAGGGCACACAAACACACACACCAAGCACAATTTAGGATCGCCAATGCACCTAACCTGCATGTCTTTGGAGGAGCACCTGGAGGAAACCCATCCATACATGGGGAGAACATGCAAACTCCACGCAGGGAGGACCTGCGAAGCGAACCCAGGTCTCCTTACTGCAAGGCAGCAGCGCTACCACTGCACCACTGTGCCGCCTGATAATGAACATTTTTTTTTCAAATTTTAGGCTTCCATAGCTAACAGAGTTCAATAATGGAAGTTTTAGGAAGACTAGCAAGTTTTGATTGCATTTTTTAATACACTTATTTGAAGTGAAAGTTGTAAGAGCTGGAACTATACCATCAGCACATGGCAGGAACCAATTCTGAATAAGGTGCTAGTCCATCACAGGGCACATCTACTCTCGCTCATGGCAAGGCTATTTAGAGCCAAAGTGTCTGGTAGCAGCAGTAAGTCCTATGTCTGTGCAAAGTTTGGCCCGTATTCTGCAGCATTGCATTTCACAATAGCACATGCTTTTGAAGCCTTCCTTTTTAAATACTCCTGTCACACATGTCACTTATAGAATTTAACAACAAACTGGAATCACTTTATGTGCATTTCCTTCAGTTACAATGATTGCTTTTAGATTAAATAAAGCAAAACAAAGCAAGTTTATTTATATAGCACATTTCAGACTATTAGGCAATTCAAAGTGCTTTACATGATAAGGATAAATAAAATACAATAAAGAAATAAATTACAACCAAATGATGTTTTGAGAGACAGCAAAATGACAGGAAGACAAAACAAAATGTAAAATGAAGAGAATAAAATGGTGACACAGCAGCGTTTCAGTTCAGTAATAGTGCAGCATAGTATATGTCAAATGCACAGAAAAATAAGAATGATTTGATTTGAAAGCTTTTCCTATTAGGGCATCTCTAACATGTTGTGGCAGATTAATACATTTTTCTTATGCATAATGGCTAAAAGCAATTTCACCCTGTTTCGATCTCACCAGCTGTCAGGCCCTCAAGGATTTAAGAGGTCTATTGGGGCTATAAACGGTTAGCATCTCTATAATGTACTCAAGACCTAAGCTGTGTTGTGACTTATATAATAAAACCAGTATCTTAATATCAATCCTATAGCTGACTGGAAGCCAATGTAATGATCTTAGTACTGGAGTAATGTTTTCATTCTTCGTGATTTTGGTAAGCATTCTGAACAAATTATGAGTTTTGAATAGCCTTTTTGGGCAGGCCTGAGAAAAGAGCATTGCAGTGATCTACTCTGCTGAAAATAAAGACATTGATAAGTTTCTCTAAGTCTGTTTTTGACATCACACTTTTGAGTTTTGAAATGTTTTTCAGATGATAAAATGAAGATTTAGTTACTGTTTTAACATGATTATTGAAACTAAGATCTGCATCCCAAGTACCACAAGATTTTTGACTTGGTTTTCAGCCTTTAGTGCCTTGGACTCTAAGTAAGATGTAGTTTAAGTCTTTCCTGTTTATTGCCAAATAGTATAATTTCAGTTTTATTTTTATTTAATTAAAGGACACTTTGCTGCATCTAGATGTTATTTAGTTGTAGGGTATCACACAGTTAATCAATAGGACTGTGATCATCTGAAGAAAGAGGCAAATAGATCTGGGTATCGTTAGAGTAGCTGTGGTAATTAAGTATGCTGTCTTATAAACAATCTACTATATGGTAGCATGTAGAGGCTAAATAACAGAGGATCCAAAATAGATCCTGTGCGATTCCACATATTATTTCTGTATGTTGAAACTGATAAATACCAATTTCAACAAAGTAATTCCTGCCTTTTAAGTACGACCTAAACCAGCTGAGTGCTACTAGAGATATTCCTACCCAAGACTTTCTAACAGTATTCCATGCTCGACTCTATCAAACGTAGCACTGAGGTCTATGAAAACCAGAACTGTTATTTTTCCAGAATTGGTGAATAAATGAATATCACTTAAAACTTTAATAAGTTCTTTCTCAGTGGTATAATGTTGGCGGAAGGCAGACTGTAAACCATCAAGGCAGCCATTGGAGTTTAAAAATTGTTGAGTTGTAAAGAAACAGCTTTTTCAATTATCTTACCTACAAAAGGACATTTTAAAATGGGTCTATAGTTATTAAGTACTGTGGCATTCAGGCTGCTCTTCTTTAAAAGGGGATTAATAATAGCTGTCTTCAATGCTTTTGGGAATATTCCAGTTTTTATCGATGCATTTATTATTTGCAGTAAGTCTGCTGCTACACTACCAACAACATTTTTAGATAGATAGATAGATAGATAGATAGATAGATAGATAGATAGATAGATAGATAGATAGATAGATACTTTATTAATAGAAAGTCTGTAGTCAAAATATCGGCACTGCAGGTAGAGGATTTTAGGCACTGCACAATCTCCTGAAGACTATTGGTGTCAATATCGTCAAACTCAGACATAGTGGCTATATATATTCTAATTGGTGCTACACATATAAGATGATCTGTGTTTGTCTAAATAGAATTCATGGCTAATCTAATGTTTCAAATTTTTTGACATAAAATATAATGATAACTCAGCACACTTTTGAGCAGTTAAATAATCAGAGGCTGATTTAGGCTGAGGGTTAGATAACATCAATAAAGGCAAACAGTGCACACATATTATTGGCGGTTCCGTTCATAATACTAGAGAAATATGACTGTCTAGTCTTGGCCACTTCAGCATTATAAATACGTAGGCTTTCTTTATAGATGTCATAGTAGATCTGTTTTCTCCATTTACGATCCGCCGTCCAGCATTCTCTTTTTCCATTGAAGACTGATACAGTATCACTCCAAGGTGATTTCTGCTTGCTGGAGATGGTTTTGATCTTAACAGGTGCTACAATATCAATAACGTTTAAAATTTGCATACTACAGTAATGAAGCATGACATGTACTGACTCAGCACTGAAGTTTTAAGATTCAGGTAAGGCACTGGTGAGTAGAGCGGCAGTGTTATCTGTCATGTACCTTTTTCATCACAAGCAGATCTTTTTTGAATATCACAAAACACAGAAGTGGTCAGACAGGGCCATGTCCCTAACATTAACAGTAGGAATACAAAGACCAAATCCAACATGCACCCTCATACATGAGTAGGAACATTAACATGCTGTTTATACACAATAATATTAATTAATTAAACAATAATTACCAAAGTATCCTTTTTATTAACATTTGTGACAAGACTTGTTATTAAAACTGAGTGCATTTGATAAACATATTATTGTTCAACTAGAGGGGTAAGCCCCCCAGCGCCTTCGGTGCCCAACCCCCAATCTGCCACTTGTATTGTGAAGAGGGGGGCTAAATGCACCCCATGGAGATGCGGTCGCTCCTCTGAAACCCCCTTTTAAACGGTGATAAAATAGAAAACAAATACAGTTTTTTTTTTACCTCCTCTTTGCTCGATTAGCTCTGCTGCTGCTGCCGTGCTGCATGATCTGCATCTCACACGGCACTTTGAACATTTAAAAGCCTATACAGCAGCTGTCTTACTTTTTGTCTTTATTTCCGGCCCCGGGCATAGTTAAATCTCTTGGCACTCTTGGTTAAGTATCGTCTTGCAGGATATGAGTTCTTGATATTTTGTAGTTTATAATTTAAAAAAAAAGAACAACAATCAGAAAATCTAACAACATCACATTAAAGTTCAAAACATTCTGAAAAAAATGATACCAAACATACATAGTAGGTAGGTTTTAAAATAAGTCTAATTTAATGTGTGACAAAAACGTGACATAAAAATGTCACATAAAATCGTTGCACTTTTAGGCTTCGGATTTTATATATACAGAGTAGATTAGAGAGTATTTTGCATTTGTGGCTTTTCTCATTGTTTATTACCCTTTAATTGTGCACTGTAGATTTCATTGAATGGTTTTGGTGCTAAAGTAGGACTCTCAAATTGAGTTTACGAACACAGAAGACTTCTACAAAGCAGTCATATTTTACACATTATTTTATACTTTATTTTACAATAAAATATAATGTGGTATCTTACAAAACAGTTACTAGGATATGTTACAATCACAATGCTTTAAAAGTAAATGTTCAGAATTCCTCACAATGTTGCTAACTGTAAGAACAGATAACATCTAAGAAATTTATTACATGTCCAAAATAAATTTAAACTTCTACTTTTTTGTTACATTAAGTGAAAATAACTCCATCAATAAAGTAATAAATGTGCATAAAATTAATTTTGTTTGAATTCCAGACCATTTTAATTATACATTAACAATATAATATCAACAACTAGAATTAAAAATAACAGGACCATGTTTATGATCCTGCACAAACCCACCCTTATATCTTTCAAATGTGATCATGTTTTGAAAAAAGCTTTGCAACTAACTATTTGGTGAAATGCCACAAATCTTTAAAAGTCCCGAGCCGACATTGAAAGAGAATTGTTTCAGTGTGATCTCTGACAGAATGACACATTGCAGCTCCAGCCACCTGGCTAAGAAGCAGGTGGAGAGTTATTTGCTCTGATTTGTGAGTCCAAGTGGGGTGCTTTGCTGGAGTGCAATTTTTCTTTCACAATTTTTCTGCATTCATCAACAAATGTAAGCAATTAATTCACTGAAATCCTTGCTGACATTTTGGGTTCTCTCTAATTATATATTCCATATATTAGATAAAATAATACAAACTGTACTGAACCTCCACTTTGTTAGGTATTTATGCTATTGTCTACAAACTGTTAATCACTAGGTAGTCAGTGGACCAATGGAAGCAGGTACGATGTGTTCAGAACAACAGATAGGCTGCAGCTAACACTTAAGTAAATTGATGGTGTTGGAAGACATACCTGTTAGAATGTACAGCTAATTGTACCATGTATTCTTGTCTGTGAAACTTTGATTGCAGTGGAATATGCATGTTTTCCCCTCTGTCTGGGGTTTTCTCTAGACATTACAGTTTAAATTGACTCTGATTTAAGAAAAGCTACAGCTCTCATCCCCATTATAACCTTGTTTATATGAAAGGCAAAAGGATCACAAATTAAAGACTTGACAATGCAAATATCAAAAGCAGAAGATAGCACATCAGTACCTGACTTTAAGCTATACCGCTGGGTTGCAAACATCAGTAATTTGGAACAGTGAGATGAAGAAGAAAATTGTTGAATGCACACCTACCTGGCTGGATCTGAAAAGAAAAATTTGTAAGAAGTCTTCTCTGTTTGCTTTTCTCTGTGCTCCACTCATTAATAACTTGTACCAATTTACTAGTAATCAGCTGTACTCACTCAAAATATGAAATCAGTTTCGAAAACATTTTGAGGAAAATATACTGCTGTCCTACTTTGCATTGAAGCCTGATAGGAATTTTTTCTTACAGTTAATTGTGCACATTCACCGCCTTGTTGGTACCCATTGTGATGGTTGTTATGGGTGTGTTTTCTGAGGTCACATCCTGAGTACTGCAACACAACTGCCAGGGCAATGTTTCCCTATCTGAGTTACATATAGAAAGAAAAACAATTTTATCTCTTGCTAATAATCTTTGTGTTATGTTTGTTTTGTGCATCACGCTTTTGCTTATATCTTTGACTTTGTTTTGTGCTCTTAATTTTGGCCTTGATGCACAGTTTTCTTTGATCTCCCAGTTTTGTCCTATTTCTGATTTCTGATCCTTCTATTGGTTACTTCAAATTCCGTCTCCCCTGCAGACAAAGCCATTCTTCGGTTATACAGTATTTGAGTCTTGGAAGTTCACAACTTTTCTCAGCCTTTAGAGATCTTTATATTGATAATGTGTTTGCACCTTTTGACATTTTGTAAAAAAAAATCCTTAAATATATAGTATCTTCAAAACACTTATTTTTATGTACAAGCTGTTAAAAGAAAGTGTAACTTCCCTAATCCTTCACCAATGCTCACAACTTGATATAACTTCACCTAGTAAGAACAATCTTAAAAGAATTTCCAGGCTTTATTGATCAGTTTATGGCAAAAATGTCATAGCACTCAACACTAGACCAGCACAGGAAATGTTGGGAAAGAGACCTATCAGTATTTGAGGCAAGGAGTGTAAATAGATCATTTACAACATTCATTCTCTACTAATTTGTGCAGAACACACTGTAATTTAGCTAAAAATTGTAAATTAGATACACGGTTCCAAATTAAAGATCAAAAATCAAAAATATGTTAGGGATTGAATTTTCATTGTGAACGATGTCAAGTTAGTTCCAGGTTTGCTTGGGGATATGTTTTGGGAATGTCCAAAATTAAAATCATTTTAAACAAAAATAATTTCCTATTTATTAAACAATGTAGAAAGTATGATCATCAGAAATTGTAGTCGTTTTAGTTATTTTAGACAGGTTTAGACTATATAGTAATAAAGTGAACGATTTCCTTAATTACATTGTTAGGAGATAAATTGATTCCGAATAATAGCAGAATTTGAATTCTCAGGTTTGCAGGGACTGCCTGTAAATGATGTAAGTGGATCATTTCCTGGTGACATCAGTTGAGTTCCCTCAGCTTCTGCCCTTCAGTGCAACAACACCACAGCTATAAGATTTTATATTATTTTATTTATTTATTTATTTTTGTTCTTTATTTCTCCTTATTCAATTTCTTGCATTAGGAATTTGTTAGTTTTCGCATACCCCTTGGGGTCAGAGCACAGGGTCAGCCATTGTACAGCGCCCCTGGAGCAATTGAAGGTTAAGAGCCTTGCTGAAGGGCCCAGCAGAGTAGGATCTCTTTTGGCAGTGATGGGGATTTGAATCGGCAACCTTCGGGATAGCAGCCCAGATCCTTAGCCTCAGAGCCACCACTACGCCCCATTATATACACATAATACCAGAAAACAATACTAAATTTTACTTTGCAGAATGCAAAAAATAAATCTGCTTTGCTTCTACCAACATCTCTGCTAAACACCTATTGTATTATTTTTCTAACAAAAAGTGGCCTTTTTTATTACTAATTAGCTCTATGTTTTGGGTTTTTTAGTGTGGTTTATGATTACAAATCCTAATTATTTCTATGTTACTGTATATGGGACTGATTGTATTTCTGATTGAATGGACTTTGTTTTTTTAAATTTTGTTTTAATGAAATTTATGTTTATGATATTTTATACATATGTGTATATATACAGTGGTGTGAAAGACTATTTGCCCCCTTCCTGATTTCTTATTCTTTTGCATGTTTGTCACACAAAATGTTTCTGATCATCAAACACATTTAACCATTAGTCAAATATAACAGAAGTAAACACAAAATGCAGTTTTTAAATAATGGTTTTTATTATTTAGGGAGAAAAAATCCAAACCTACATGGCCCTGTGTGAAAAAGTAATTGCCCCTTGTTAAAAAATAACCTAACTGTGGTGTATCACACCTGAGTTCAATTTCCGTAGCCACCCCCAGGCCTGATTACTGCCACACCTGTTTTAATCAAGAATCACTTAAATAGGAGCTGCCTGACACAGAGACGTAGACCAAAAGCACCTCAAAAGCTAGACATAATGCCAACATCCAAAGAAATTCAGGAACAAATGAGAACAGAAGTAATTGAGATCTATCAGTCTGGTAAAGGTTATAAAGCTATTTTTAAAGCTTTGGGACTCCAGCGAACCACAGTGAGAGCCATTATCCACAAATGGCAAAAACATGGAACAGTGGTGAACCTTCCCAGGAGTGGCCGGCCGACCAAAATTACCCCAAGAGCGCAGAGACGACTCATCCGAGAGGTCACAAAAGACCCCAGGACAACGTCTAAAGAACTGCAGGCCTCACTTGCCTCAATTAAGGTCAGTGTTCACGACTCCACCATAAGAAAGAGACTGGGCAAAACGGCCTGCATGGCAGATTTCCAAGACGCAAACCACTGTTAAGCAAAAAGAACATTAGAGCTCGTCTCAATTTTGCTAAGAAACATCTCAATGATTGCCAAGACTTTTGGGAAAATACCTTGTGGACTGATGAGACAAAAGTTGAACTTTTTGAAAGGCAAATGTCCCGTTACATCTGGCGTAAAAGGAACACAACATTTCAGAAAAAGAACATCATACCAACAGTAAAATATGGTGGTGGTCGTGTGATGGTCTGGGGTTGTTTTGCTGCTTCAGGACCTGGAAGGCTTGCTGTGATAGATGGAACCATGAATTCTACTGTCTACCAAAAAATCCTGAAGGAGAATGTCCGGCCATCTGTTCGTCAACTCAAGCTGAAGCGATCTTGGGTGCTGCAACAGGACAATGACCCAAAACACACCAGCATATCCACTTCTGAATGGCTGAAGAAAAACAAAATGAAGACTTTGGAGTGGCCTAGTCAAAGTCCTGACCTGAATCCAATTGAGATGCTATGGCATGACCTTAAAAAGGCGGTTCATGCTAGAAAACCCTCAAATAAAGCTGAATTACAACAATTCTGCAAAGATGAGTGGGCCAAAATTGCTCCAGAGCGCTGTAAAAGACTCATTGAAAGTTATCGCAAACGCTTGATTGCAGTTATTGCTGCTAAGGGTAGCCCAACCAGTTATTAGGTTCAGGGGCAATTACTTTTTCACACAGGGCCATGTAGGTTTGGATTTTTTTCTCCCTAAATAATAAAACCATCATTTAAAAAAACTGCATTTTGTGTTTACTTGTGTTATATTTGACTAATGGTTAAATGTGTTTGATGATCAGAAACATTTTGTGTGACAAACATGCAAAAGAATAAGAAATCAGGAAGGGGCCAAATAATTTTTCACACCACTGTATATATATATATATATATATATATATATATATATATATGTATATATATATATATGTATATATAATTGGGAGAAATATTGCAGAAGTGGTGAAAGGTCAGGGAGGAGGTGAAGTGTATCAGGAACATAAGGATGGGCTAAATTATACAGACACTATGATAGCAAATGCTCTGAATTTGTTTTTTTTTTTGAGGTTTACATGTGCAAATAAGTTGATAGTTTAAATGACTATCAAGGAGGTATATACTGATTTGGAAATTCTAGGGGGAGAAGTGCTGCTTAGATTAAATTGGCTGAAATCTTACAAATCGTTAGGATCAGATAACTTTTTCTGGTAAGTTAATGAGTGCATACTGTATAAAAATCGCTGTTGCTTATTTTTCCAAAATCACTGCACACAGAGGGAAGGCTAGCAAATATTATCCTATTATATAAATAGGTGATCAGGCTGATCCAGGAAACTATAGGCCAGATAGGAAAAACTGAAGCCAGAAGGAAAAGTCGAACATTACATGGTAAGGGCAGGTGTATTTGTAAACAATCAGCATGGTGTAGATTTGAATATATGATGAAAGGTTTGAAATTAGAAAGTACACCTTATTAGTACTGAGTTGACATAGTGGACTCATCACTATCTAAATCCAGACACTTTTCATAAGCCAATAAGAAGGCTAATAGGAAGTCAAGTTATATGCAGCAGCACAATGTGTACAGTATGTGTCATGGGAAATTATGGTTCTGATATATAACACACTTAAGAGACCTCATCTTCAGTACTGTCTGCAGCCTTGGTCTCTGTATTTCAAAAAAGACCAGTGTTAAAGAAAGTCTAGAGAAGAGCAACTAGGCGACTCCAGGACTGTAAGTTGTGGATTATGAAGAAAGATTGAAGGAGTTTACTTGTCAGTAAAGCAAACACAGATTAAGAGGCAACATGACTGAAATTTTTTAAATTATTAAAGGAATTATATAGGTGGATCCCATTTGTTATTTTAAATTACGTTATTGAAAAGATGAAGTTTAATGTAATTTGTTTTGCAGTGCCCCAGGATTGTATTTTCTAATGAATGCTAATGATCAAATCTAGTGATTCAAAGCAACAGTACTCAAGTGACTCTTGAAGACTTTGAACCTAGTGTCTTTTGTGGTCTTATTCTGAAAAGGGCTACATGGTCCAAATCCTTCAATACTGCAACTGTGTACTACCAGCTATAAAACTTAAGAGTAAAGACCAGCCACAGGATAGTAACTCTGGACTTTTAAAAGGGCACCTCAAGCCCACTCTTGACTTTGTCCCTTGTAGGACTCTTTGTATTCAAAGGGGTGTATTAACCTTCTGCCAACCTTTCATGGTTTCACCATCTCCTTCTTTTTCTCTAAGGAGAGGTAGGTACTGTTGGGACTTATGCCTTCTGATGTTCTAGGGCATGGGTAGCGAACTCCAGGCCTGGAGGGCTGCAGTGGCTACAGGTTTTCATTCTAACCCTTTTCCTAATCAGTGACCAGTTTTCACTGCTAATTAACTTTTTCCCCATCACTTTAATAGTCCTGTTAGGAGAGTTCAGTCCTGTGAATTGATTCCTTTCTTTACTACTGTAAATGACAGCCAAGCAGGAATGAGATGTGAAACGAGCTAACAGATGACCAGCTAAACTGGGGCTTCAAACTCCAACCAATTTCACTCCAATCCACAGCACACATTTCAAAAACTGTTCTTTTTAAGAGCACCGTCAAAATGTTTTGGTGACCTGAGAGATCAGCCTTACCAAGACCATCACCTCTCTTTAATTTCAGATATTGTGTAATGGGCACAGGGGAGCTGGTCATGTGGTGGCTTGTTTTGTTTCTCATTATTGTTTGGCTGCTAATTAAAGAAAAAGAAACAACTATGGGGCCTGACTCAAGTTAATTAAAAGAAGTAATCAGCAGCAGAAACCAGTCACTAATTAAGAAGATGGTAAGAATGAAAACCTGCAGCCACGACGGCACTCGAGGCCTGGAGTTTGCCACCCCTGCTCTAGGGAAACATTGTATGTTTTCTTCCAGGTCAACATTTTTTCTCCCTAGCACCCCTACTTATTACCCTCTTACTGTGGCCATTCCCATTTACTGGCATAGTGATGTCTGTTGGCACTGATAGTGTAGGGTTTGCACACTCTCACCTATGGCTTTGCTGAATCCTTTCCCTGTTCTATGCCTCCATTTTCTTCCTAGAAAAGCATCACACTTTTTTTGCCAGATGGCACAAGAATGCTAGTTAATCTTAAATGACTTTAATATTGATAAATTTTGCTAAGTTGCTAATATTTCAGATACATCCATATAAGATAATTACAAAAAGTTCATGTTTGGAAATTAAGTTTGCCATTTTTATTTAAATCATACTTTAAACACTGAACAAGAAGGTGTTATCATTGCGCAATGTATCTTTTCCCTAAATTTGAAAGCCAGCAGATTCAACACTGAGAAATGTTGAGTAAATGTTTAATGAACCCCTACCGTGTTTAGGCCATTTGTGAATTCCAATTAGCAAAGACATTCACTGCATGGCCCTTGATTGTTCTGACATTTTGACAGATGGGGAAGATGGCTTTTGCATGCCCAGTGTTAACAGCTCACTGTGCAATGTAAATAATGAAACTTTTGCCATGAAACTGAATAAATTTGGCCTCTTAATATTCTGAATTATTGGGATACACAGTTTCTATTATTGGGATAGTATCCAATGGGATTTTTTCCGCGCTAGCATGCAAAATTAGTATTTGTTTTATGTCTGCAATTTTCCTTCAGCGGTGCTTAATATTTGTTCTCTTTTCTGTTCTGTATGATGCATCCATTTAAAGCAGAGTCACTGTAACAAAACACCCAGGGAAATTAAAGAATTTCCTAATGTATTATTTAAATCATTAGAATATACTAATAACAACTGACAATTTAACAAAGAATGTAGTGGTAAAATAATCACTACCTAATAATACAATTCATAAATTTATGAGCAATTTTTTGTAAGTCAGATTTCTTGTGAAAGTTGTTGATGATATTATTAAGAAAATGCTGCCATTATTTTGATATTTGTTGGTGCAAACAGAGTTTTCATTATATATTCGAATTATGGGTATGAACAGAAATTTAAAGATATTCTGAGGAATAGTAAAAGGACAAGTCAAAGACAAAGCCTGGTCAGGAGAAAACCAAATCACCAAAACAAAACCATAATATAGTCTACAAAGAGTACAAAGAAACTAGATAAATCTTTCCAAAATATTCTTTGTTCTTTAGAGGTGCTTTAGTCCTTAACTAATGCAAAGTCATTCCTTCATTTTGAATCAAAGTTTGCACATCAGTTTCTATGTCCAGCCATCTTTTGTAATGACATTGTCATAATATTGTGCCATGTTATTGCCTAATCAAGTGATACCAACAGATGCCCTTTCCATCAATAATATAGTGGTGTCTATGAAAATAGTGTAGGAAATGATGGTGTTCCACGTAAAAAAAATAAATCACAAAATGAAAATGATGCCCAAACAAATAACAATAAAATAAGTGAAATAACACAACTTATACAAAAAACTGTAAATCAAGATGATACCAAATGTATTCTTGACATTTATTTCATGCAGGGTCAGTTTATGCCTAGCATCCAGTGATCCCAGGATCTCTGAGCTGAGTGAGTTTGATCACGGATGAACTCTTCAAATTGTGGGAGCATTTGTTTGTAAACCCTTTCACTTAGTTATGCTAGTTATGTCTAGAATATATGTTTCTGATCAAATAACTGGAAAAATATACTGAGCAAAACACCTACTGAGTTTGAATTTCTTTCAATTAAATTCAATTAAAAAAACTTTAGTTAAACTTGCACAACTGGTTTTTTTCACCAATAACAAAGCTTTACGCAATTAAATTATATACAGATATCCATTCATAGTGTGTCATTCACAGCTACATGGGAAAATAAGCCATTTCTACATTTAAATACACTCTTTTTTAGAGTCAGTATTACAGTAGTTTACAAATTGACCAGTTGCACAGCCTTAGAACTTTGTTTTGATTTTTAAAACTGATCCATACTTCTCTACTTTTGTTTAGTAAATGCAATTGTACTTGATGTACAGACAGGCCATGTACAACATAGACAGTGACCAGGTTGGAATGCAATACTAAGACTCTAGAGTACAGCATATGTAAATATATTTAGGAGTAAGAATATTATATAATGTTAAATAAACATTTATAAATGTATTTTTAAATTAGGATTGAATTCAATGCATTACATTAATAGGAAAATTTTAGTTAGTAACATCTAAAATTCATGCACCTGGTAGGGAAATCTAGTATTATATATTATTTGGCTTTTTTGCATTACTTTGTAATTTAAACCACTGTTCCACAATACCTGCTATAATGTTTTTGGGTGCATCATAAGAGTACAGAATTGATACACTCATTCTGACTAATAACAATTAAAATTACATAAAGATCTTTCACATCAAAGGTATCATAAATAACTAATATCACTGCATCTTTGCCAGCTCTTAGATTTCATCGGAAATGATGGGTCATAAAAATGAAATTTGCCTTTGCTCATGACTTTTCTTGTAACAGTGATTTATTAATCTATCATTGTCGTTTTGTCCTCCATTGAGCATTGCCTGGGTTTTATTTTAAAGCTCATGCAGCTAAGTAATAATGAAGACTTGTATTGTGTAAATTTAATGTTCTTATTTATATGATTTCTGTAGAGATTCATCTGCAGGAGATTTACACAGATAATAATGGCACTCCGAACAGTTAGTAATGTGATTGATAAATTAAGAATGAATTACCAATTCATTTTATTACGTATATTATCTCAGCTGTGTAGTTAACAGGGATGATGCCTAGCATACGATATGCTGCATATGAAATAGAGGGTTTACAACTTCATAGCATAGAACAGGCTCTTGAGAGTAGTGCAGGTGGGCTTATTGGATGTTAGTCCAAAGCATTTTTATTTAATTTAAGTGATTTTAAAATATGTCTATACATATGTGTACTGATGGTTCAACATCTTTGCTATACTTATCCCATTAAATGTCTCTCAGTGAAGTTTTTTTTTTTAATCTGTTCATTAGTGACAATCCAGTTTTTATTTTCTGGCTCTTAATTCTTCTCATTTATTTTCTATGTCTTTGATTTGTCTGATTTAGGTATCTGATTCAATGTCTTTATAATCCACGGCCTGTCTTGAAGGTACAGGACACAAAGCAAGTATCCACTGGATGGGCCACCAATCTATTCTGTTATTATTACTTCTTTGTTGTACTGTGTTTTTGCTTTTACTATTCTATACTACTCTATACTACACTATACCATTACACTATTGCATTGTAATAGTGGTTAACTGTGAGGGATCCAAACTCTATAAAATATTTTTTTGCTGTATTAATTTACAAGTTAAAAGTAATTTAAATAGAGAAATCTGTCATACTTAAATAGTTGCTTAGTATTCATACAGTCCCATCATTCAAAAAATTAGACCAGTATTTCCACTTGTAAATACAAATTTCAAATAATGCAAAGAAATTAGATAGACAAACAGACAGACAGACAGATAGATAGATAGATAGATAGATAGATAGATAGATAGATAGATAGATAGATAGATAGATAGATAGATAGATAGATAGATAGATATCTGTCTTCAGGTATAGGGAAATTCAGGTGTCCAGTAGCTCAAGCACATCAGTAAAAATTGTTACAAATTATTTTAAAAGGCAAGGAGAACAAAACATAAATAGATAAAGCGTTTGCTTCAATAGCACAGTGAAAGAAGATGACTACAGGTAGTCCCCAGGTTACGGATATCCAACCTACGACATACGAAAAGGACCACAGCTGCGATGCATGCACCTCAGTAACTGCAGCTCCATCATCTTCGGCCTGGGAACGCTGCAAGCGGTGGCTAGACGGTGGCTGGAGGGGGGCGATTTCGCTGCTTGTGCAGTGTAGTGTCCCTCAGGCAGCTCCCAGCGGCAAGCGGTTTCACTGCCTGCCCAACACACACGCCTGCCCCGCTTGTTCTCGTTGGGCGGCTGGTAATGCTGCAAGCGGTGACTCGGTTGTGGCTGAACGGAGGCAATTAAGAGTCAACGGGGCGGCGGGGGGTAGCATTGTAGTGTGCGTTGGAAGGCTGCCTATTGAATGGGGGCGATTCACTACCCGCCTTTGGCTTCACCGTGTTCGTTCTCGGTGGGTGGATGCTGCAGGCAGCATACTGTAGTGGAGGTGACTGTGAGGTGGGCTGGTGATGAACTGCCTGTCGATGCCCCCATTCATCCTCAATAGCAAGCCTGCTTGTACTGTTACGTACATAGCAGAAAAGTTGTCTCTTGTCAGTATATCAGCCGTGTTGACAACTGGTGCCTTCCTGCTGTGATAGCGTGTACAGTGCTGTGCAGAAGAGCTCATCTTAATCTTTTGTCTTCAGCAGTGGCGTAGCTAGGGGTTGGAGGAGGGGACGGTCCACCCCGGGCAGCACATTTTTAGGGACGGCATTATTGGCCAAAAGACTCAGTTTAATTCGTGTGTAAGCAGCAGGATTCGGAAAAATATCACTCATGTATGAAAAAAGTCAAATTCTCTGATTTTTACCCACAAATACTTGAAAAATAATGTTCAGACTGTCCTTCTGCATCAGACAGAGCAGTTGAAATTTATGAAGCAATGACAAACATAAACATTACACCAATAATAATTTCTAGGAAGATAAACAACTAATTTACGATTTATAATTTCGTTTCGTTATTAATCCTAATGCGTTCTTGCTCAGCGCAGAAAACATCCCCACCTATCACTTGTACTCTACTTTGGTTCTGGTTTTCGTAGCGTAATTATATTAAACTAATAATTAGAACATGGCTAATCAGTGCGTCTATACTATATTCTGGTCTAGTTGATGCTTATAAATGTATATAAAAAAATATTGCTGTTTCTTTATATATGAATAAATTTATGCACAATGTATCTTAATTTTTCTCTATACGTTATTTTAATTTTCTATTTAAATAGTTTAACATATTCAGATATGTTAGAGGGCCGCAAATTGAAGCCTGCCCCACCCCGAGCGGCACGAACTCAAGCTACGCCACTGGTCTTCACCCTTCAACAATGTCTCTGAAACACAAATCTGATGCAAGTGCTGGTGATATAGTAAAGAAGAGAAAAACCATCACCATTGAAAATAATGTAGAAATAATAAAAATGTCAGAGAGAGGTGAAACTCCATCATTTATTGGCAGAGCACTTGGTTACAGTCAGTCATCAATAACATTTATTAAATGTATGTACCTGTTCCGACTTACATACAAATTCAACTTAAGTACAAACCTAAAGTCCCTATCTCGTACGTAACCCGGGGACTGCCTATACTACGTTTCTTTCTGTGACCTGCCAAAATGTTGTGGAGAGGGCAACTGCTATTGTCAAGGATGTCCTGTACCATCTTCTGCATACACTTTTCCACCATCATTCCCACTGAGCCAAACTTCTTCACCAGTTTGTCCAGCCTGTTTATGTTTTTATCTGTCATACTGCCAAACACATGGCAGTAAAGAAGAGGGCACTGACAATAACTGTCTGATAGAACAAAGACGTTTCACTCCATATGCTGAATGAGCTCAGTCTTCTAAGGAAAAACAGCCTGCTCTGCACCATCCTTTAGAGGACATCTGTGTTCACAGACCAGTCCAGTCAACAGCATGGAAACCTAAATATGCTCCCCTCAAATGTTAACAAGCTAAAGGGGGAGCTTAGACCTGTGGAAATCCACAATCATATCATTGGTCTTAATTGTATTCAGTACCTGGCAGTTGACAAACTGCAGTCGTCCAGTCAGGTAGTTATGAATCCAGGAGGTGAAGGCGGAATCCACACCCATCCTCTCCAGTTTATCTTTTAGAATGTAGGGTTGGATGGTGTTGAATGCACTTGAAAAATCAAAAAAAATAATCCTCACATAACCACCCAGTTCATCCAAAAAGGAGTGGGTCCGTTGTAGCATGTAGAGGACTGCTTCCTCAACACCAATGTGCTCCTGGAATGCAAATTGTAGGGGATTCACTGCGTGCTCGACCTGTGGTCTAAGGTGATGCAGAAGCAGCCTTGATGTGATGGCCACTAATCTGTAGTCATTTTTTTCAGTCTGTCACCCAACATTGGGAACCGGCACCGGTCTTGTTCCACAGACCAGGGACCCTCCCACCTTGAAGACTCAATGTTGAACAATATTTGTAGAGGCTCAGCAAGTTGATTTGCATATTCCTTCAGCAGTCTGGGACACACACCATCTCAACCAACTGCCTTTCCAGGATGTAGCCTTTTGTGAAGAACAGGGGAGTGGGACCCGGTGTAACAGCAATGATATCAGGTGGGCATCAATGTCGAGGAGCAAAATTTGCCTGCAATGGTGGGAGAAGGAACAGGTGACCATTTCTGTGACACTGAGTTGGGGGCAGACACCATGTCAAACCTTTTGTAAAACAGGTTAAACTCATTTACTTCTCCTCATCATCTGCTGTTGCCTGACTCCTCATCTCTTCATTCCCCTCCACACATCTTTGATGTTTTTATTTTGAAGCCTCATCTCCAATTTTTCTTTATAGTCCATTTTTGCCTTGTGGTACACTGGGTCTGTTTTAATAAATAAATAATTGGTTGCGCTTGTGCTAGGGAGTGGAGCAGGTGCAAGTGATCTGCAAGACGTCTCAGCTCTGGGTTGGTGCAAGATGGTCGGCATTGCCTTGCCGACACCTGCAACAGCTCCCCAGCGTATAAAAAGGGGAGTACAAGATCACTAGAGAAAAAGAAGAAAAGGGAAAGAAAAAAAATGAGATAAAGGAAGCGAGGGTTAAAGGATGGGAGGAGAAGCAGGCAGGGAAGAAAAAGAGAAAGAAAACAAGCTGGTGCAGGAAATGCAAGCAGGTGGAATGGAATAGAGGCTCAAGGAGGAGTGTGCAGCCATTGCTGAGGAGGGGGCTGTGGGTCACTCCTGTTGAGCATCTTGGGAGCAGGAGCGACTATTACGCTCTGAAGGTGCTCTCACCGGGTGGAGCCAATAGCAGCAGTGGGAGTACAGAGTGCCCGCACCAGGTGGAGCCAGGATTGGTAGCATTTCAGGTGGAGCAGGCCTCGGTGGTTGACCCTAGACGCCATGGGATTGGTGACGGGGACATGGGCTGGATGTGTGCACCTGTTGGCCGATGTTTCTCTGGGCTGCAAGATCCGAACAAGATAAGCCAGAGAGGTGTCAGTTTTAAAGGAAAGCACCAGGGCTTGTTGGTATTAAATGAGTTTCCCAAACTGTGTTTTTATTTAGTTTTGACCTCCACTTGCACTTTGTTTTTGCGGATTTATTATAGAAGGAGCACTGCATATTTTGAACAGTGTTTTGTTTGTTTTTAAAATAAGCACTGAACACTGTTTCACCATTCCCTTGCTTGGTGTTTCTGTTCTCATCCCGGTCATAACCATCGACTGTGTTGGGTTCAGGAGGCTCCCAAAATGGAAGAGGGAGCATGGAGCCGACCTGCACCATCAAATGCCTGCTTTAAGCTCCTCTTCAGGTTTTGTAGTGCCACCATAAGCTTCTCTCTGTTACCAGCCCTGAAAGCTTCCTTTTTTTGCTGAAGGAGTTTCTTGATGTTGTTAGTAAACATCAAACTTGGGGAAGCATGAAACAATTTTTGCTGGTACAACAATATCTCTGCAGAAATGTATGTGGTCCGATGTGCAAACAGCCCCCCTGTCAATGTCAGTGTCTGTAGCATTCTCCAGTGACTCCTGCAGTATATTCCAATCTGTACACTCAAAGCAGTCCCTAAGAGAGTCTCTGGCCTCGGGTTTCCACTTCCTGAATGATCACATAGTTGCAGGCTGCCTGATTAAACAGGGTTTAATTACTACATACCTGAAAAGACAAACTGTTTGTATGACACAACCATTTAAATTTATTGTTGTATACTAAAACAAGTTTTTAAGGCAATGATCATTTGTAGTTTTAGATTATAATACGATTGAATTCCTAGTTCTACAGTATATTTTGTAACATTATACGTTTATGATATAATAACATAAGAAATTAAACATTCATAGATAAGTAATCAATTCGATTTGGCCTAAGCTTTACATCGTAAATGTGGTAGTCACAATATGACTTTACAAATTTACATGTAAATAATGCATTATTCATAAAAATAAGTTTTTTCTAGGCATGTGGCCCAGAGGCTAAGACACTGGATTGAAAACTACAAGGTTGAAAGTTCAATCTGCCATCAATAATTCACTGTCTAACCTTTGCAACTCACTGATCTTGGCAGTGCTGAAAACTGAACTGTGTTTTGACTGTAATATATTTGTAATTATTTTTGTAGATTTACATTTTCATATTTTTCTTGGGGAGTGCTGTTTAGTCAGATTGGACAATCAATGATTTTGTTTTCCTAATAATTTTGCATCTTATAAATGTCTTGTAAATTATTAAGATGTATTTGTTTACACTGGAAGTAAATACAGTAGTTTATTATCAGTTAATGTTTGAAAATGTAGTAGAGGCATGAAAATAATTTATATTTTGGTATTTGCTTGTACAGTATTTTTCCAATACAGCTATGCTTGAGAACTTTACAATCTGTGAGTTTCTAATAACAATATCAATGTTAAATATTAAAAAAATCTGTGAATTAATTATAAGAGACATCCATCCATCTATTATCCAACCCGCTATATCCTAACTACAGGGTCACAGGGGTCTGCTGGAGCCAAAACAGGGCACAAGGCAGGAAACAAACCCCAGGCAGGGTGCCAGCCCACCGCAGGGCATACACACACACACCAAGCATACACTAGGAACAATTTAGGATCGGCAATGCACCTAACCTGCATATCTTTGGACTGTGGGAGGAAACCCATACAGACACGGGGAGAACATGCAAGCTCCACGCAGGGAGGACCCGGGAAGCGAACCCAGGTCTCCTAACTACGAGGCAGCAGCGCTACCCACTGCGCCATATACAGTGATGTGAAAAACTATTTGCCCCTTCCTGATTTCTTATTCTTTTGCATGTTTGTTACACAAAATGTTTCTGATCATCAAACACATTTAACCATTAGTCAAATATAACACAAGTAAACGCAAAATGCAGTTTTTAAATGATGTTTTTTATTATTTAGGGAGAAAAAAAAATCCAAACCTACATGGCCCTGTGTGAAAAAGTAATTGCCCCTTGTTAAAAATAACCTAACTGTGGTGTATCACACCTGAGTTCAATTTCCATAGCCACCCCCAGGCCTGATTACTGCCACACCTGTTTCAATCAAGAAATCTCTTAAATAGGAGCTGCCTGACACAAAGAAGTAGAACAAAAGAAACCTCAAAAGCTAGACATCATGCCAAGATCCAAAGAAATTCAGGAACAAAGGAGAGCAGAAGTAATTGAGATCTATCAGTCTGGTAAGCTTTGGGACTCCAGCGAACCACAGTGAGAGCCATTATCCACAAATGGCAAAACATGGAACAGTGGTGAACCTTCCCAGGAGTGGCCGGCCGACCAAAATTACCCCAAGAGCGCAGAGACGACTCATCCGAGAGGTCACAAAAGACCCCAGGACAACGTCTAAAGAACTGCAGGCCTCACTTGCCTCAATTAAGGTCAGTGTTCACGACTCCACCATAAGAAAGAGACTGGGCAAAAAGGCCTGCATGGCAGATTTCCAAGACGCAAACCACTGTTAAACAAAAAGAACATTAGAGCTCGTCTCAATTTTGCTAAGAAACATCTCAATGATTGCCAAGACTTTTGGGAAAATACCTTGTGGACTGATGAGACAAAAGTTGAACTTTTTGGAAGGCAAATGTCCCGTACATCTGGCGTAAAAGGAACACAGCATTTCAGAAAAAGAACATCATACCAACAGTAAAATATGGTGGTGGTAGTGTGATGGTCTGGGGTTGTTTTGCTGCTTCAGGACCTGGAAGGCTTGCTGTGATAGATGGAACCATGAATTCTACTGTCTACCAAAAAATCCTGAAGGAGAATGTCTGGCCATCCGTTCATCAACTCAAGCTGAAGCGATCTTGTGTGCTGCAACAGGACAATGACCCAAAACACACCAGCAAATCCGCCTCTGAATGGCTGAAGAAAAACAAAATGAAGACTTTGAAGTGGCCTAGTCAAAGTCCTGACCTGAATCCAATTGAGATGCTATGGCATGACCTTAAAAAGACGGTTCATGCTAGAAAACCCTCAAATAAAGCTGAATTACAACAATTCTGCAAAGATGAGTGGGCCAAAATTCCTCCAGAGCGCTGTAAAAGACTCATTGCAAGTTATCGCAAACACTTGATTGCAGTTATTGCTGCTAAGGGTGGCCCAACAAGTTATTAGGTTCAGGGGCAATTACTTTTTCACACAGGGCCATGTAGGTTTGGATTTTTTTTTCTGCCTAAATAATAAAAACCATCATTTAAAAACTGCATTTTGTGTTTACTTGTGTTATATTTGACTAATGGTTAAATGTGTTTGATGATCAGAAACATTTTGTGTGACAAACATGCAAAAGAATAAGAAATCAGGAAGGGGGCAAATAGTTTTTCACACCACTGTATCTCTTATACAGTGTACTTCCTTTCCAGTCACAATCAGAGAATCACAAGTTTAATGTTAGGAAAGAGCAGAGGAGTTGATCAAGAAGAGCTTTGTCCAAGAAATGTTAATGTCTTTTAAGTAAATTTAGTTTTTTCCAGTTTTAAATAATATAAAACTGTCCTTTGTTCACTGTGATTCTTCCTGCATTTCAGCAAAACTAGGTAGGAAGCTAGCAATAGACCAATGGTATAAATTTAAAGAGATGAAGATTTGAGAAAAATGTGTTTGATTTAAATGTTATTTACTCATATTTAGCACCAAAGAAAAGAGTGAACATAAAATCTTGCAAGGGTTATCTCCTAGTATGATTTTGAGATTCTGCTCCTAGCTGTAGCTTTGGTAGGTCTTTCTCTATAACAGAAGAAACAAGTATTTTTGGCATCTGAAGTTCATTACTGTGAACTAAATTTGTACTTGGTATTTTTATGTCAAGCTCTGCCTCTCACTTAGCCAAGTTTGAAAGATGGAAGTCTAATATTCACTGCACTGTTTTAAAACTAATAAAGTCACTTTTAACTCCTAACATAGGATGAAAAATATAATTTACTTCTGAAGATGCAAGTCACAGCAATGATATTAAATAAAAGAATGACATAGAAAATAGATTTTAGGTCTTAAGGGATTTTCTTAAGGGAGATTAAACCTTATGCTATGCATTTCTCAATATTAACTCAATTGATTTTAGATTCTATGTTGTTAATTTCAGAACAGTTAAGAATTTGACTGGTTGCAATATTATGATATCATAAACAAGATTTATAAATCACAATTATAAAGAGAAATGTTCTTACCGGCTGCTTCATAGAGCATAAAAGAATCCAATACAAAGTAACACAAGACAGGTTATAAAATACATGAATATAGAGCTTTTGTTTAATATTTTTCTTCCATAATACAATCATCCATATGTGACATTAGAAACATGTCTCTATTCTGACCATTTAAAAATTGCTACAATTTAGTGACAGTACTTGCTGTCGAATTTTGAAGTCCACCTTATGACAGATGGCCGGGGCCCTTGCCTGGCCAGGACGCCCAAAGTGTGGAAGGACCAGGGGAAAGGGAATTGTCGGGACAGTTTCTTCCCCGGACTGAAAGAGGGCAGCCCCCTTGGTTTCCAGTGGAGTCACGGGTTATGAGCATGGGAGCTCAACCCTGTTGGAACCTGTGGCCACCGCCAGGGGGTGCATGGACCTTTCCAGGGCCTTATTTGGTCACTGCCGGAAGAAAGTCGTTAGGCACCTGGAGTCCATCCATGTTCTGCAATGAACTGTGGTATCATCTCTGGTTATCGCCTTTCTCTGATCACACTGTAATGGAAGAAAGGGAGTGGATGGATAACATTGAATCACCACTGGTGTCTTCTCAATTCAGTGACGTTATGTGTATGTACTGCACAGATATTTTGCTGTCACTCCTGTATGTATTAGGTAACTTTCTGCAATGCATTTTACAGTATCCTCAGTTTATTTCAATGACAGATTTTTTTTTCTTTTCTTGACAACTTGATTGGCATTTGCTTTCTTACTATACACCTTAAATGTATACTATACACTTTACAGTATGTCTTCATTTATGTCACATAAAAATACATTGCCATTTCTTGTACAGAGCTATTGATAGCTAAACTGCATGCAAATAATGTTAAATATACTATCTGAGTTCAAAGTGCGTAAATGAAAAAAAAGAAACTGAAGCAATGGCCGCTGTTAGCTATACTTTTCTGAAGAATAAATTACTGGTATCTAAATTGTGTGGTGATAACTCATAAATATTGCCCACAAACATTGTATATGGCATATGTTAAAAATGAATTATAGGAAACATCTCAATTCATGCCAAGCCAACATTATCATATTATGCTCAGTCCACCCAGTATTAAATTAATATATAAAGATATTTATAGATTGGATTTCATGTATTGTTAAGTTAAACCTGGTACATAACACTTTTAACTTGCCTTTTAAAAGCTCTTTGTTGGTGTAGCTTAAGTAATGATTTTTTTCTCTTCATAATTAAAATGTAATGCAAAATCACCCAGTTGAATTTCAAAATCCAGTTTCTGCATTTTTTGTTTTTAACATTTATGACTAGGTTTGAGTAGGTATTACAAGGTTTTAACATTTATTAAATGCTAATTTATGATCGGGTTAATTTACATTTTCTACTTTGTCATCACCATTTTATTGATTTTTTTCTTTCAAGGTGCCGATCCTATCTTATCATCAATTCCATGCTCATCACTTACTTGTCATTGCTTGAGCTCTAATATACAATAAATACTGCATCACTTTTCCCAGTGTAATTTTGCCATTCCTATTATTTTGTCAACTTGATATTGATCATGTCCTGTCATTATGCTATTTCTATTGTCATGTCAGCATTATACACTATACTCATCATTTCTTGCCAATTGAACCTGTCTTATTGTAGAACAAACATTAAACGGGCCATTTAGGGAATGTTTTGCGCTTGGCAACTAGGGACACCTAATGGATAAGAATATTGTCTTGAAGCTACCATGCTGAGCACCATTTTGTCAGTCGCTCACTGCCATAATCTTATTATGCTTATTATGCTCCTTAACATTACCTTAAATTTAAACAGATATTTTCACATCTGCATTTAAAATAATAGCAGATACAGACAATAATGTAATTGAAAAGAAGGCATACATGACAGAAGAAAGCACTCTGAAAGTTGTATAATAGAAAACGATTCTATTGATTGGGAGTTGACAGTTTTCAGTTACAATGACAATACATTAAAAACAAATATATACCCTACTGCATGAACAGGATGGAAACATTTTACTTGTAGCATTGTGACTAAGCAAGCTATAACAATATTCACTTTTGATTATGTGCAGAAATAGAGTACTATAAAACTGGAAATACTGTGTGTCCACTTTTCTTTAACTCAACCTGGTTATCAAATCAAGGCTATATGAAAATGGACATTTTAAGTATGAGAGTTTTCAAATTTAAAAGGCTGGCAATCTGAGGTTAAAACCTTAACTCGGATATAAATATAATTTACCTTTGTAAAAATAATAACATATTAATCTTTCTAAAATTTAATATTTAGTACTATCATAAATAATATTTTAGTAACCTCTAGGAGACATTGAGTTTAATTAGATGCAGTCGCCGCCTTACATCTTCAAGGTCTCAATTCCTTGTCTGTTTTCTTTTTGTACAGTGCCTACATATTCTACCCATGATGGTGTCTAGACCTGGGTATCTGGGTGCTATACATTACTGACACATCCAAAATAGTTTTTTTTTTAAAAACTAATTTGTAATTCTAAATTGGCCTGATGAGTTTGAGTAAACTATATATTAAGAAGCATAGATCAAACTCTACAAAGTGTCTAGGAGATGTGAGGGCAAAGTCAACTAATCTGCATTATTTTTGTGCTCCAAATATTTATGTATACTGTTGGCTTAGCCTTTATTCAAATACAATGAAGAGTAAAATAGTAAAAAAAGTACCATCTTAAAGTCACAGACCAATTTATGTTTCAATTTAACAGAAAATAATGTCCAAATGTACTGAATATGTTAAGTGAATATCATGTAATTCTTTATAGTATGCTATATGGAAAGCTCTAATATTTAAATCACTTTCTAATAAAAGTTCAGTTAAAACTTTTTGGTAACCATATGTTTGCTGCATGCTTTCCTAGTTGCTGGTTACCTATGCCTAATAGTATCATAGAATTTGCTTCTTCTGTCACCAGAAAATTTTTTAAATCTTGAACTGTGAACATGCAGGTATTCTTGGTTCACCGACAAAATCGCGATAGACATATGCGCCCCAACAAAACCACGACCGACAAATGAGCGCCGACAAACCCGCTAACTGGTTTTCGACAAATGTGCGCCGACAAAATCGCCACAACAAAATCGCGAGAGAGGCCAAGAGAGTGGGACAACCTTGCTGCAATTCTTCCTACATATGCAGGGCACGCCGCGTCTTATAATATTGACTTCTAAAATAAACATTATTATATATGCTTTAAACTAGTAATTCATATTCAATGAAACTTTTGTGATTTTGTCGGGGCGATTTTGACGGCGCGTTTTAATCGGTGCTATTTTGTCGCCGTGCATATGTCTATCGTGCAAATGTCGGGTCACAGGTATTCTTTACTCTTTGCTTGTTCAAGAGAAACCACAGTTTCATATTTCTGTTGATTTTATGACCCCTTTTGCTCTCTCTCAGAATGACGTTACAATGCTAATAGCATATTCCTCCGAACATAGATTGCCCAAACTAAATGATATTCTAGATATTTTCTTTGAAAAAGTATAGCGTTTGCGTATATTAGGCTTCCCTTGTGAAGCCAGTGGTCAGTTTGGTGAGTCAGAAGCAGTGCTTCTTCCGCATTGTCACAAAAAATTTTTGGAGATGATTTATATAAACTGCTCCTCCTTGGATATTTCACCATATAAAGTTATTTTTTTTGTAAGCCATCAATTATTTTATTAAACTCCAGCCAATTTAGTATTCTTATTCAGCAATATGAAATCATAATTTAACAATTTGTACAATAATATTCTATTTCTCCAATGCAAGCAATGTGTGGCCCATAGGTTCCATAAAACTCTCATTATTGTTATGGACTGTAGATACATATATACTCTAAACATATTCAGCACTATGTGCACTCCCGAAAATGTGCTGCATATTTTAGTATTCTTTATAATGTTTGAGTCTATTTAGGCTTTTACCCACAATTTAGCCTTACTTTAGTCTCTATATGTCATCATATTTTAATATTTTGTTGTGTTAAAACCTATTGTCTGATGCACCTTGTCTTCTCAAACCCCAGTAATGGTACCGATTTCACTTCAGATGTTCACTACTTGGTTTATTATCAAATGTTTTTGGTTTAGAAGAGTATTCTTGAGTTTCAATCATTAATACTAGTTTTCTGGCCATGTGGTATTCATTATATTGATTTTCTATTCTGATGTGAGATAAAATCCATCATTGTATGCAACTACGACTTGTGGGTAATATTGCACTTATGGTTTGACCAGAAGTATAGATTATTAGTTAGATATCTTTGCAGGAGGATGAAGGTCCAAGTCTTTAGAGTCATGGTGCTTCCTGTTTTCGTGTATTGCTATATGGATGGACATGGACACTATCTAGTGACCTGAGACGAAGACTGTACTCTCCTTTGGTACTGCGTTCCAAGCTGTTTCGTTGTGTGGTGGGTGCGTCAATGGGCTGTACCAGTGCATGCTCCCCAATCTTTCCTTACCTGAGCTGGCTATTTGGCAATAAAGCTAAAATACTTTTCAGAGTCACATAGTATATTATTTATAACAGAGATGAACTAGAAATATCTTTTTAGGGTAGGAGCAGGTTACGTCACCGTTAACTATGCTGGTAGAAATCATAAATGTAGTCATAGTGACCCAAATGCATTAGTATTCAGTGAAAAACTTCATTACATTGACAATAAATTAGTAATAATTTTAATATCTTCAAGCTAGTTAATATAAATTATAATGTCTTTAAATGTTATACCGTACAAATTTTATGCAGAAGATAAGAATAAACTTAATATACCTGGATTTTATTTTACATTTTTTTAAACTGTTTATTTTCCTCAGCTATATTTTTAAGTCATACATGTAACTGCCAAGGAGTGCCTGATAAACCAACAGTGAACACATTTTAATCGGTGTTTTACTTTCCATTAGCAGAGCAAGACAACCCTTTGCTTATTTCTTTTGCAAACCAGTCAGAGTTTTTCCCATGTTTGCTACCTGGTGCAGTTTCTCAGGCAGAGTTCTGGCTTAGGAAGTAAATGAATTGCCACTGACCACAAGTGTGACCATTTATATATTCCCTGCTGGGGAGGCAAGAATGGAATGGTAGACTTCTCCCTTTCATTGAAACTCTCGTGAGCTTTGTTGTCTCACAACCTGTGACGATGCGGGTTCTGCTCCATGCTCCCATCCGCTCTCCGGGAGCCCTTGAACCCAACACCATCGATAGTTATAACTGAGATGAGCTAGACAGTGAGGCAACAACATAGCAAGGGGATGATGAATAAATGTGCAAAAGTGTTTTTTTTTAAATAATCAACAAAAACAAAGTGTTCAAAATAGTGCAGTGATTCTAAAAGTCTTCATCAAATAAATAATTCAAAAACAAGCGTGGAGGTTTAAAACAAAACAGAAAAAACACAATCCTTTAAAAGCCAAGGTTAAACCGTTGCTGGAAGCAGTCCTTAAAATCAATAAGCCCGGTGCTTCTTTTAAACTAGCGTCTCACCTGCTTCTCCCGGTTGTGCTTTGTAGCAGGAGAGATGCTCTCTCAGCAGCTGTCCTTTCCTTTGCAACACACACAGGTCTGGAGTCCTCCCGATCCTGGCTTCGGTCTGGCACTCATCCCAGACCTGAGACTTGGAATCCTTGGCATCCAAGACGTTCACACCAAGGACTTCTCCACCAAGCCTCCCGACTCCCGCTGCCATCTCGGCCTTACGCGGACAGTTTTTCATTGGTCACTCCCGCTACATGCTCACTCAGCGGGAGCGACCACTACTACGACTCCCAGGTGTCGGCCTAACACCCAGGCTTCCCTTCAGTTGCCTGCGAGCGATTGCTCGCCCGCACCGGCTCTCTCTCTCTCTTTCTCCTGCATCCTGCTTTCTCCAGCCACCTCCATCTTTCTTTCTTTTCCTTGTTCTTCTTTTACTCCTCTTCCTAGCTGACTCACGCTTCTATATAATGTGAGGGGCCATAGCAGCTGCAGCACATTAGCAACCCCAGGAACAATTACCGATGTGGGCAGTCCCTCATTTGTGCACTAGGTGAGAAACACCCACACCGCAGATCGCCCTGAGATCCGCTACAGCCACCACACCTCCTCCAACCCAAACCCCCAAACGAGCGCAGTGATTATTTACCTAAAACTGGTCTCTGCTGAGAAAGCTGCGAACCCATAACACCACACAACCAGACATCCCACTTATCATCAGGGGTGTGTTCTCCATGATAAACCTCACCTGAGAAGGTGGAGTGACTGTAACAATAGTATGATTATATACAGTATGATTACTTTTTGAAAAATGTTTGAATTGTTTGGAAAGTTTGAAAATTATAGTTTTTCACTTTGTTAACTAAAACAGAGAAACATTCATATTTAGGCTTTACTTGTTTAAAAAGTATGTTATGTTATTGGTGATTACACCCCTTGGTGTATCTACCCTGTTTACACCTATTGTAAACATGGTAGATACATATGTCATTATGATCAATGATCAATGACAAATGTGTTTATGAGCTGCTAGAGTAATTTACTAAAAATTGTGTGTTTCAGAATTTAGGACGAATAACATAACATTAAAATTCAAAAAAGATGGCACAAAAAGATATTAGACATGCCTCGAAGTTAGGAGACCTGGGTTCGCTTCCCGGGTCCTCCCTGCGTGGAGTTTGCATGTTCTCCCCATGTCTGCATGGGTTTCTTCCGGGCGCTCTGGTTTCCTCCCACAGTCCAAAGACATGCAGGTTAGATGAATTGGCGATCCTAAATTGTCCCTAGTGTGTGCGTGTGTGTGCCGTGCGATGGGCTGGTGCCCTGCCCAGGTTTTGTTTCCTGCCTTACGCCCTGTGTTGGCTGGGATTGACTCCTGCAGACCCCTGTGATCCTGTAGTTAGGATATAGCGGGTTGGATAATGGATGGATGGATTGATGGAAGATATTAAACGTTAATTTAAGAAGGCATCCAGTGAAAAATTAACTCTGTGACTGATAGAATATGGTGGTATTTGGCACTATTGGATGCATTTAATAGTAATTCCTGATAGTAGTTATACCTGGCATAGATATACAGTACAAGTGATGAAGCCATCTAAAACAGAGAATATTCGGGTCTAAAGGCAGCATGTGATATTGTATTTAAAAAAGAAATTTTGTAGAAGTAAAGCAGGAAGAGAAAGAACTAAGGGACACACTTTAACTAGTGTTAGACAGAGTGTAGTAGTTTTAAAGCAGCTTTTTGTTATTTTTTTGTAATGTTTACTACCTGACTTGCATAGTGCATTGTATCATGACACCAATAGCACATATACAAAACATTGCTCAGTTTTGTTTTTTTTTTTGTGTCATAAAGTATTTGGTGGGTGTCATTATTATTTTGTTTCTGTATCTTGATTTTTATGTATGCCAGCAGGTGTGAAATGGACGTTGTTTATCAAACCTGTCAACTATTACCTTGCCTTTGTGTTTTGATATCCATCTTTACGTGGAAATGTATTTATAATTTGCAATTATGTCCTAGTTTAAGTCTTCACATGCTTGAAATAAGACCAAATAGATAAATCAAAGCAATGATTCGACAAGCGTACTCCATGCTATTAAGATCTTGCCGTGCAGGAGTTCATCTATGCTTAGTGACCCGTATCAGTACAGAAGCAGATTTAGCAATCTAAAGTTGATGATTAATTGATTTCAGTGATATTCTAAAAATGACAGATGGCCACAATCATACAATAGGGCAGAGACATATACAATGATTTGCAGCTTAGCAGTAATGTCTCAAGAAATAATATTACATTGCAATTTTATTAAAAGTATTTCATTATGCATATTTCATACACTATTCACAAAATGCACCTGTAAATAGCATTTTTTTTAACAAAACAGTAACAAACATTTTGTACAATAAACAAATCTACAGAAGTGTACTTAATTTTGTGTAATCCCTTTCAAGCTAATTGTTTAGCATTCAGAATAACATTTTTAAATTAGGTCAATATATTTTTTGCATTTTTATTGCAGGATTAAATTAATATAATATTGGTGGCTCAGACTAAGTAGCAGACAGCACTACTCTCTGTGTCCCTGGGTTTGAATTCTGACTCTGGTTATTGTCCAGATCTTCTTTTTCTGTATGGGTTGGTTTCTAATTTTCCTCCCACATCTACAAGAACATGCAGATTAGGTTGATTAATGATTCTAAATTGGCATATCTCTATGAGTTGGATCTGCAAGGCACTGGCCACCAGTCCAGGACTTTTTTGTAGCTCATATTGTCACAGTAGGCTCCAGCTACCCATAACCATGCGATTATTGGCTTAAGCAAGTTTGAAAATGTTATATTTCATTTTAGTTTTCCAGTTTCATTTTCATATCTCAAGAACAGGAATTTTAGGTTAATTTGCAGGTTTCACTTAGGCCAGTACGTGCAGAAATTTGTAATGCACTGGCAACTCGCTCTGACTCCTTTCAACCCTAAACATGATATAGCCTCCTTAGAATTATGTTTATACACAATTGATGCACTTCTTGTGTTATTGTAAGCTACCACAGCACAAGGCTTAGTGACTTCAACATATTCCCTGACATGAACGACAGGTGTTGCGTTGTGAAGAGAGCTTAGGTGGCTAGGTTCGTTCTTTTCCTCTTACTTGATCACAATCATTTTGCCATTTTGCTATGCACCACGGTGAGCGTTCAAGTGACTGAATTCACTAGGCTTATCATGTACAATGCCATATGCATCAGTTTCACTATCCATGTCAACATCTAATAACCAGTTCACATTGTCATCATTATTGCTTGATTCAAGTAAAGGTTCAGTTTCAGTTTGTTCTAAAATTGACTTTACATCTCTTTATTTACATGCCATTGTGTTTTGGTTGGAGGTCCCTAGTCCACTCATGAATATTGATTAGTTACTTTAGAGTGGTAAAATGTATAAATGTTATTTCATCCTCTAGATGGCAGCAATATACTGTTCAGAGAGTAATTTGTGCTTTACGTTGTAAAGCAGATCATTACGCGTCACCCTGAGTCTGATTTGGGCTTAATTGTAATTACATAGTCACACTCTGGGTTAACGCTATGGAGGTTAAGTGAATTCAATAACTGGATGGTTGAAATAGTCTGATATCACATTAAACTTTATAATGTATCACAAATCCATCTGGGTCACTGGGGCATGAAGCCTATCCTGGCAGCACAGGACAAAAGGCAGAAAACAGTTCTGAACAGGTTGCAAAGCTCAGTCAAATGCATACCCACCAACATATTCAAATAGGTGTCAATTTACAATTGACACTTAACCTAACCAGTACATCTTTGTGGTTGTGGGAGGAAAACTGGATAAGCCTCTATGCCACCAACGAACCTATACACATAATAGCATATACTGAAATCAGGGATAACTTTTGGTGTAGTCTTGATTTGTCTGTAGTTTGCATATCCTCCTTGTGTCACATGTAATTTTCCTTCCACATGCCAAACTTGACAGTTTGATGGATGAATAACATGTACATTACTTATTATTTCCTTAATATTTTGTGTTTTTCTTCTGAGTAATAAGACTCAGACTTCAAATAATTTTGGTCCTGTTTTGTTATTTATTTCTGGGTTTAGTCCGCATTAAAGTGGCATGAGCTATTACATTATATCTAAACCAATACTGATACTCCCTAGTAGAGTAATAAAAGACATTGGCTTATATATATATTGGCATTTCACATGCTCCCATCTACCTACAGGATTACTAATTCCATTAATGTGTAATCCACTAAGTTTACTGTACATGTAAAAGACTTCTGCATTGTGTTTAGCATGCACAACAATAAATAAATGAAATGATGACTGAGTGAAAATGTAAAATGGCATCCAGTATTTAAACCAGTATATTAATTATAAATTATCTTTTCATGTTAAATAAATTCATGTCTCATTGTGATAAATCATTTGTTATTATACTATTATACACTTACAATTTTGTATTTAAGTCACTGATTAAGATTAAAATTAAGATTAAATGTGTAAAGTTAACTTCCACTGATGTTTGTGCTGCAACATGTTTTACATTTTATATAAATACCTTACAGATTCTTTCGGGATTTAAAAATGATTTTATAATTCTGAATTCCTTTACAGCAAAAGACAAAAAAGAGCTTTGCCAAACTTGCTAAATTAATAGAGTTCTTAAAATTGTCATCTCTAACAAAAGTATATTTTAAACCTTATATCAAACAGAAATTATGTGGCAAAGATAAATAAATAAATTATACAAATGTTTACAATTACCTTCAAGTAAAAAAAAATTCTATATTGTTTGTGCATTTAAGAAAATCTTTCTACGACGTTTGAAAATATATTGTTTAATACTATAGGGTGGTCCAGATCTAATTATGCAATTTTCATTACGCTATAACTTATTAAGTTTATTACATAGAAAATCACCCAAAAAATCCCGGACCATCGAGAAGTGTGTGAACAGACGACATGAAGAATCGTCTTCACGCCGAACTGGAATCGTTCCCGCATAAATCAAAATCATCCAGACGATCTGGATCTGCATAATTAGATCCGGACCACCCTGTATTATTGTTTGTAATTTAGTCAACCTGGATGTGTGGTTAACTGTACAGTATGTATAAAGGTTTTATTAATTATTTGCCCATAGAATTGTAAGAATAGAGAATGATAAGACTTGAAAATAATTTAAGGCTCTTTCACATCACATGACTTTTCCACTGATTTTCACTCACAGACTTCATTTACATAATCTTAGCTAGTGAGAGGCAGTCGCCGCACACTCCCAGGACCATCAGTTGCATATTCTGACATACCCAATGGTACAGATTTAATTATGTCTTAAACTCTAATTGTGTGCAAGCTGAGAAGCAATGATTACTCAGGCAGAAGTACAATACATATAATACAGCTATGAAGAATAATGAACATGGGTGTTTTGGAATTCACAAACATAAAATATACTCATCTGTTTTGATGTCTTATGTTTTACATACCATAACAGAATAGGAAAAAGAAATAAAAGGTTTGAGATTACAGTTGAACTTGCCATACCTGTAAAAAACTTGTATAGTACCTACTCTGTCTAGCAGCATGTTATTGGCTGTCAGAAAAGTAAAATAAAATAAATGTAAAACTGTGCTGGAGTCATGTAATTTATCATGCCCAAAAAATTCTATCTGTGTTATCTGACCTCCTCAGGCAATGAGATCAGCAACTTCTGTCATCAAGTTTGTCTTCCTTTGTGTCTAGAAGTTGTGTAATGTTCCACTGGCTTAATGTTTATAAACTATTGATTATTTGTATTTTAAAATACAGCATTTATAAAATAAGCTTTGCTTCTTTCCTTTTCTAGAACATTTCAGGATTTGGCCAAACAAATGGATTTGTCTTATGGCACCGTGAGGGACTCTGCTGTCTATGATTACTTCAGAGCAAAGGGTACTAACCCACTGGAACAGGACAGCACCTTCTCAGAACTATGGAGGACAGTAAGCAAGAACAATGGAGCAGACAACTCAGTGGCCAACCCTTCAGAAGGAGTCAGAAAGGTAGTATAAAATTATATTTCCCTCATTTCTTTCTCTAGAGATAATGCAAAAAAGGATTGTAACAAAAGAGGAATTATAGTATGAGGCTGTCTGTGTCAGACTTGACAGACACAAAGGTTAGTCTCATCTATATTAAATTTTTAAATACTAACAATCTAACTCCAACAATGGCTATTTTGAAAAATGCTGCATCACCAGATAACAAGTCCTTTGGGGTAAACAGGGCATTTGAACATGGTCTTTCGATAGTAAGAATGCAGAGATTTATGATTGTGCCATCAACCTTTTAAAATGTAGAGGTATAGTAATTGCTGTAGCAATCAGCTCTCGTCACTTTTGGCAGGTTAAAGATTTCAGTTACTCTCTAACCATTCACAGTCATTTCCAATGAGTGACTGCACACAAGATTCTGCCCAGAAGAAAGTCAGGATTTTTAGTTGGCAAGAAGAATATCAGCCAAATGTACTGAAAAAGAAATTATGCTAGACTGAGTTGTGTATGAACAATTGTATTAAGCCATATTCATGGACAAATGTTGTGTGGTTTTTTCTGTGTGTGTTGTTTTATTCCCCACTACTTTTCCTTTGCTAAATATGCTTATTGACACACAGGCATTTGTTATTAATTGAAGTTAACACCGGCTTATCCTCACACACTAAAGCAACCATACAGACAAGTTGTATATTATCATTAGTGGAAACAGTATCATGGGTCTGTTTCTGGGTTGTTGGCTCCACAGATGTATTGAAGTGACTTGCTTTTCAGAAAGATCCAAAGGTTAGAAAGCAAATCAGATGTTAAAGCTTTAAAATGGACTACAGCAGGGGAGGTAGCTGCTCGTTTTATTATTATATTCAAATATTACTTAATGTGTCCTGAAGAAGTTGCAGTTATGACCTGCTTATATCTGCAACTGACATTTTCTGGAGTACGCTAACTTAAAAAAGGTAATCTTTTAATTCACATTTGGTTTATCAATCAGATTTTCCAGCAATTTCTGTCAGTTAGAATTTTTTCATTTGAAATGTTGAAGTTTAAAATGATATTTCTTCATTTAATTTAATATCAGGCATTAATGGAAATGCTTATTCTAATAATAAGTGAGTTTGAAGATAGAACTTTTATGTGAAAACATTTAAAATAGCAACAATAAAGCATATATGTGTGCAGACCCATTTAAAGCACAAATTCCAGTGATGTATTACTGGCTATTGAGAATTTTTGCAGTTTACTATAAAATACAAAAGAGAAAATGGGATATTCTGTTTTAACTTGAATGCTTAGTTCAAAACAGTTTGAAAAGTGATGTTAAGTGTAATGTGAATTCACTTCATGTCAAGGATCAAGTCTTTGGGGTTGCGCAAAGGCAGATGACATGCGGCCTGACATGGTCTTATATTGCATACATCGCACAGACAGATATTTGTTTTAGGTCAAATTGAAAACTAAAAAATTATTTAAAAATGGAGGAAAAAAGCCAGTGTAGGCTTGCAATGGACAGAATATGCTGAATGATTTTTTTTGGTCTGTATCACAACATGTTGCACCTATTATTATTGGAGGAAGAGCAATGAAAAGGCAGTGAAGGCATGTCAAAGTACTTCAATGAATGAGAATGACTGAAATCCCATTTTTTGTAGACAAGAGAATTAAAAATGATCAATGTAGTTGCCATGTCATTGAGGATGATGGCAGTAGATGGTAAAATTAAATACCAAAGGAGAAAATGTCCGGTATTTTGTGTTATGCTGGAGATCCTACAAGAAATAATGCTTTTCTAGTATTTAGTTAAAAAATAGGCAGCAAAAGTCTGCTAAAACAAGATTGGCTTTTAATAGCTTAACAAAAATGAAGAAGAAAAGCAGATGAAGCAGAAAAACAGGCAATGTTTCATTGACATATTGTGTATAGAAAGAACACATTGAATGTTCCTTATCTGATTTATAGATACTGTGAACAAGATTTCATTCTCACCAGGTCCTTCCAACCTCCAATCTCTCATGACAGCAAAATAAAAGTTTATTTCAAGTGAAACTGCAATCATATTTACAATTATGAAATACCCCACTTTTTTATGGAAAATGGAGGCAGTAAATCTCACCGATTCACATTAATAGGTTATAATAATAATAATTCATTACATTTATATAGAACTTTTCTCACTACTCAAAGTGCTACCACACAGGGAGGACCTGTGATGTGAACCCATGATCTCTTTACTATGATGCAGTAGTGCTACTGCTGCCCATCCTGTAAAGTGTTTGATTGTGCTGACCATGTACTTACTGGATCTGTGAAGACAGGAGAATTAAACTGAAGAAAACATTATCAATATTCATAGATATACTAAAAGCATCACTATAAAAGCTGAAAGAGAACATTTAAATACAAAGGATAAGAATAAAAGTGGAAAGTGCTAATGTTGATCTAACTTCTGCTAATTATAAAACAATATGGTCTGCTGCATTCATTAACCTAGTGAACATAATGAAAAAGCAGAGATTGTTTTATCATCTGGCTTTCTTGGCTTTAAACTTCCACACATCTTAAGATTTTTCCTTGAAGAAAAAAGAGCATTACAAACCTGCAGGAATCATGAAATTCACAGATGTTATGCTGACAATAAAATACAGTATGGAATAGTTAAAGCTATAGTTATTCCAGTAACATGTGGCTGTGAAAGCTGAGCCATCAAGTAAAGAAGCATTAAAGAAAATAATGTGCTGCAGAAGACAGAAAGATTGAAAAAAAAATCTAAGTAAGACATCTATGGAGAAGCTGAAGCTAAAATATTTTGGAAAGGAGTTCTAATGACATTATAGCATTGATGCCTGAGAAAGTTAAAAAAAAGAAGTTGGATAACATCAGAGTTTGCCTGTGGTACTGGTGACATTGACAGCTGCTTTTGGTGCAAGTAAAGAACGCCACCCGTAGTGAAAGGCAGGAAATGTATATATTCTCCCTGTGAGTTCTGAGAGGAAATGTTACTCTACTCTGATACTGTGTCAAGACTGAATGCATTCAAAACATATGATAATATGGGTCAAAAATATGGGTCTTTGACTTGC